>NC_134516.1:15404821-16004821 GCF_027942865.1 Odontesthes bonariensis | reverse complement strand
TGCAGCTGTCTTACAGCCCGTTTAGAGAGCCCAGTGAGCAGGCCGTTACAGCAGTCTAACCTGCTGGATACAAACGCATGTTAACGAGGGATGGGCTGGCACTGACTTAAGGTCATGTCTATGTCTTGTTTCTTGGACTTCATTTTAGGAAGCTTTTTTAGTTTCAGCTTTTCTTTCTTCCCGCAAGTTAAATGATCAATGACATAGTCTTATGTGTATGGTAAACATGAAGGCTTCTTTCAGCAGCCAGTTAATAAAGCCTATAATAAAAACTGGGAATGGATGTAAACACCCAATTATCTTGTGCCCGCTGACACTTATTATCTTCGGTACTGTTATATCCATAGATAGATATAATATGGACTCCTATCTGGGCAAACTTTTAGCTTTTAAAAACAGAGGGACTTTTCTCTTGTGACAGGATTTCAGCTTATAAACAGACCACAAAAAGACTGTATGTTAAAGCCCTTTTCTTTTTAAAACCAGTTGTGTAGAACAGAAAGGTTGAATAAATCCTGTCTTCTTTTTTTTTTCTTTCCTTTGGCGTCTGTAGGCCTGTGTTTAAAGACGCATCAGGAACTCTGGATAAAAACGCTCGCTTCTCAGCTCTTTACAGACAGGACAGCAGCAAGCTGTCAGACGAGGACATGTTCAAACTGCTTGCTGACTTCAGAAAGTATGTTTTACTTTTTTTTGTTACCATCTCAATCCTTTCCAGTCTTGATCTGTTTTGATACATTTGTAAAAGGCTTTCCTTCCACTGATTTTCCCCTACAGACCAGAGAAAATGGCCAAACTCCCTGTTCTCTTAGGGAACTTAGATGTAACTATTGACAGCATGGCTCCGGATGTAACCAGTAAACCTTCCAAATATTTACAAAATAATTTCTAACGCCCTGTTTATAATTACCAGACTTTAGTTTCAACCCCCTAACTGGTTTTCTTTGCTGCTTATAGACTGTGTCACTTCCTCATACATCCCTGTGAGGAACTTTGAAGCAAACGGGCCAGGCAGTGCTCTTCTTGAGGTGGAGGAGTTTGTGCCCTGCATTGCTAAGTGCTCCCAACCATCCACCATCTATAAAAACCACCTTTATGTCTACCCAAAACACCTTAAGTATGATGGACAGAAATCTTTTGCAAAGGTATGTACAGCAAGGGTGCATGATCATTTGTTGCATATTAATATGATGGTTACGTATTTGATCTGGAACTTTAATGTTGATCTGTGCAGTCGTGTTTTTGTTTTTCTTCACCCTTTATGTGCAACATAAAAAAAATCCTTCCAAATCATATAACTTATCCCTTTTGGAAAGTAATGCTTTTGTTTGGCAGGCATTCTCATATCATCATCATTTTGTGTTCCTGTTTAGCCTAAGAGACTACTGGCAGCAGCCTCAAGCCTGTTCAGCCAAGCAGCAGAGCTGAATAGAATTATCTTTATGCAGAGCAGCAGCTTTTGATTAATACATTAATACTTTTGTTTGTGTGTTTGTTTGTTTATTTATTTATTTATCTAGGTCCACCCTATATGGGAAACCAGTCCTCCTTTTCCTCTGTCTGACTTCATACACTCTTTTATTTTAAAGCATAGCTCTCAAACCTTTTCTCAAATTGTTCCATGTTTTTCTGTTGAAATACACAAGCCTTTTTTTCCACTCTTGTCTCCCTCTTATAGGCAAGGAATATTGCAGTTTGTATTGAATTCAAGGATTCTGATGAGGATGAAGCCCAGCCACTGAAGGTGCATTTACATATTACAGAGTGCTACTCTCTTACCAGCTATTTGCACATTTTCAAGGCTGAATAGAAAATGATGGATTCGAATCACACAGGATACAACTGAGGAAAGCTTGGGTTTGGTGACTTGGCTTAACTTGATCCTCAGGCATGACAACTTTAAGTCATCACCCAGCCAACTAATTATGAGGGCAGGCAGACACTGCTGTTGAATTGATCATAGTTGATCTCGACTCAAAATGTTTGGGCTTATTGTTGGGAGTCATCATTTGGAAAATGTGATCTTAGCTTGTGACTTAATGGTAATGTTTTGTCCTTGACTTTAAACTTAACACATGACTTGGCACTTTAGTTTACACCGTGCTTTTGATGTGGGTCTCAACTTGGCAATAGTTGCTGTTAATTAATTGAAGTTTTTTTTTAACTTTCTATTCATGACCAGGGACATCTCGACAAAACCGGCAGACAAACTAACAAACACATGATATTTTTAACCACAGTGTTGTTAACATATGTAAAATCATTCAAAGAATTCATCAATTCCTCTCCCTTCTATGACACTTACTTTTGAATCCGCTGCAGTGCATCTATGGTCGTCCAGGAGGACCGTTATTCACAAAGCAGGCATATGCGGCGGTCCTGCACCACCAGCAGAACCCTGAGTTCTATGATGAGGTATTTCTGCTCCCAGTCACAGCCACACATGGAAAGTATAGTAAAGAGAGTTCAAAAGTTTTCTGTTTTTTTTAAACCACATGCTCTAATGTGAGAAGGTACCTCTGCCCTCCTCCCATGGTGTTTGAGCATATTTAAACTTTACAATGAATCCCCATTTGAAATCCTCGGCAGACATTTTACACTTTTATAATGCACCTAGTCTGTATTAGGAAACCAACCCTATGAATCTGCTCTTTTTTGTCACCCTCAGATAAAGATAGAGCTGCCTACCCAGTTGCATGAGAAGCATCACCTTCTCTTCACCTTCTATCATGTGAGCTGTGACAGCAACAGCAAAAAGAAAGACCTGGTGGAGACTCCGGGTAGGCTGCCAATTTTAGCCACCTCTTCCCCCTGTGAATGTAAAATGTGTTCACAAAATACCATGTAGCAACAGATGCTTAATACGGGCTTAACTGTTTGATCTGTTTTTTTTTGCCCTCAGTGGGATCAGCTTGGCTGCCTCTGCTGAGGGATGGCAGCAGAGTCGTCATGAATGAGCAACAGCTTTCTGTGGCTGTTAATCTACCCGCCGGGTATCTCAGCTCCCAGGATGGTGTCAACAAGGTAAAAGCAATAAAAAAACCAAAACATAATTGTTATTATTATTAGCACTGACTTATTTAAGATGAGTTCTGTAAATTGAAATGTACTAATTAATGGTCAGGACAGACCTGTTACCAACAATCTTCTGACCTACTTACAAGCAAAGATGCAAAGAAATTTCTGAAAATATTTCTGTTGTCAGTCAGAAGTGTTAAATTTGAATATTTATCTAAGTCACTGTATTTTCTTGTAATTCCCTCACTAGCCCCTTTCACACTGCCGAATAACCCGCGTTTAATTCGCGAATTTAGCGTGTTCGCTGTTGCGTTCACACTGCCGACCCGGGCTGCCGCGTCAACTCGACTCGCCTTTCGACCCGCGTCGGACCCTAGTCTTTTTGCCGAGCCGAGTTTGATGTGAACACAATCGACACGGGTCGGACGTGGGCGTGACGTGAGGAGTTTAAAAGACAGAATGGACAGCTGATTCAGAACAACAGCGACAGGTGAGGACAAGTTTTACTCTGTTTTAGCCTACATCAAGTTCGAGACATTTTTTAATATGGCCAACTGGGGAGACAAGGAGGTCCGCGAGCTCCTCAGCCCCCGAGCAGAGGACGTTATTTACCGCCACATGTCGGGGACAGTGAAGGATGGACCTCTGCTGGAAGGGCTGGCGAGAAAGATGGGAGAGCTCGGTTTCCCACGCAGCAAGACGCACCGTAAAGTAACATCTCCATGAACTGCATTGCAAAAACGAGTTCTCAAGGTGTCCCGCCATCGTTTGTTTGAAAAATTTGATGCAGACAGGTGTATTTAACCCTACCTCCGGCGCATGGCTTGTGACTACGTCATTGTACACGCCCAGCATTTTATGTGTTTCGTGTGACGCTCTGCCACTAGGCAACGCCCCCTGAACTCGGCTTCAGACGACACGGGTCACCCTGACACGCCAAGCGTTCACATTGCTCGACGCGGGTCGAAGGTGCAATTTGGACCCGCTAAGATAGCGGGTCGCAGTGTGAAAGGGGCTAATGCCTTCTCGATGCATCTCAGGGTAAATTAATAGAAGTGTTATGAGCAATGATTGGATTGGGAACTTATGCAGGTCCAGCTGGCTTGCTCACCAAATTCCTCTGGAATCTGATCAGCATTCAAATGTAATTCATTAAATCTGCCACTAGCACCCCACCACTGAAGTTCCCCCCCCCCCCGCTTCTTCATTTGCATGATGCAAGACTAACTGGTTTACGGTGAATTTGGTTCCAGCTGTAGTACAATGAATACAAAAGTATCACATCAATTAACTTTTCCACAATGTTGAGATGTGATTTCCAATTTAATAGGCTTTGTTAGAGGTGCTTTTAACAAAATTAGTTGTTTGGTAGAATTTAACCTGTAGAAAAAAATCCATGATGTTGTTATTTTTAGAGAACTTATGATTTCTCTTTGGACAATTTACATAATAAATTTCCATAAATGTCCCACTCCCCATTTAATTATTCTGTCAGTTTTTTTCTTTTTTTTTTTTAAACATATCTTTATTGCTTTTTCAAATTATACACGAAAAGGTCTTTACCAAATATGTCAGAAATTTCTTTACAGACCTTTCTCCAGTCAAAAATGCAATTCTGTCAGTTTTTAATGACAATGAATTTGTCTGCATATTATTTTTAAATTGTAGTTTTATACATTAAAACGTTTCTTCATAAATGCCGTAAGACATTCTGATTTTAAACATGCTTAGACAAGTGTTGATTCCTGAGTATGAGCACTTTGCTTACAACTTCATGAGCCAGTACTTAGAATTTGATCAGTGTGGAACCGACTGGACCTGTAAGTATCGATGTACAATAACAAGTGATTCGTGTCTGAAATCTCAGTTCACTTACCTATTTAATCATCAGCCAGTCGTTTATGATGCAGCTCAGTAATTGATACCTATTTGTCATTGCAGCAGTCTGGTCTGGAAATTAAATGGGTAGATGGTGGCAAACCCCTGTTCACAGTCTCAACCCATCTGGTTTCCACAGTTTACACTCAGGTATACACACAAAGTACAATATATATATATCTGTTATATGTCTACTAATCTCACATGCTTACTCACAGTGCAATGTGTTCTTGATTAAAAAAAAAAAAGCACTCTATTCTCTTTAAAAGCAAATCAGTGAGAAATATGTATTAATATTAGATGTTTCCACTAGGATCAGCATTTGCACAACTTCTTCCACCACTGTCAAAGCATGGAGACGTCAGAGCAAGCTTCAGAGGGGGAGCTGGTTAAATTCCTGAAGGTATTCATACATTTGAATTGCTCTAAGGGGAAAAGGACCACACGTTTTTTTTTAGTTGTTTTTTTTTGTTCATGATGCATCAAAACTAACAGGATTATCACATGCTACAGCCTACGTTCATTCAGTGTTTGTTTCTTTCCTCTCCCATTCCTCCCAGAGTCTTCATGCAATGGAAGGTCATGTGATGGTCAACTTTTTGCCTACTATCCTCAACCAGCTATTCTGTGTCCTAACGAGAGCGACGCATGAGGATGTGGCTGTCAATGTCACAAGGCAAGCCACAGGAATAAACACATGCATATAATTCCTGCTTTCCAGGGACATAAATGTGATGCAGCTATACTTTTGGTCTCTTTTAACTGTATGCATCTGTAGAAAATTACAGTTACAGCACTTAGATCTGGTTTGTAAATAAGATGTAATTCCTGTCTTTGTCTTGTTCCTTCTGGCAAGTCTTTCTTCCACCTTTCTTATCATTTTTTTGTTTACATTTTCTTTAGGGTGATGGTTCATGTGGTAGCACAGTGCCACGAAGAGGGACTTGAGCATTACCTAAGATCTTACGTCAAGGTGCAGGTTTTGTCATTATATTTTTGTTGATGATATTTAGTGTGCTTATTTTTCCAGTTAAAAACTGAGATGAATTAACATGAAAACACAGAAAACATGAACTAATACACCACTTTTTTTTTTTTTGTCCTGTTCCTGCCTTCAGTTTGTATTGAAGCCAGAGCCTTATTCCTCCATCTGTGTAAAAACAGTTCATGAAGAGCTGGCTAAAGCCATGACAGCCATACTCAAGCCATCTACAGACTTCTTAACAAGCAACAAGCTGCTGAAGGTAACCGAAATGCCTTTTTTTCCTACTTTACAAAGGCAAAAATTTGAAAAAAGGATTTTTTAAAAGTTGCAATGCTGTCTTTTTATGAGCAATGAATTTCTCCTTTTCATATTTTATACAAGCTGTGTTTTTGTCAGAAAGTTTTCTAAAATGAAACAAAGACATGTAATCTGTAATTTGCTGGTTTGCAAAGAAAATAATATTAAGGGTTTTAACTGAACACAGTCAAAATAAAGTTGGATGAAAGCCTAAGAAAGACAGAACATGTAGTAGAATATGTGTAATATGCAATTTATAGCTTATAAATTAGTGGCAGATGAGGGTGTCAGGGTTTGGAGTGAAAGAAACCGCCACCAAACTATTGGCTTGTTTCAATCCTCAGTTGAAAAATTAAATTAGAAATATCTCGCAATAAAACTGCAAAGAACTTAAATCTTTCAATATGTGCAGTGTTTGATTCTGTGTGAAAATTCAAGGACTTTTTTTTTCTTTAAAGAAATTCTTGGTCTTAATTTCTAGACTTGATTCGAACTCTTGTCTGTTGAATAAAGTTTTAAAGTAACAAATTGCAGATTTAAGTTTAGTTTCACTTTAGAAAACTTCCCAACTTTCCAAGAAATGGGGTTTGTAAAACTTTAGTATACTGAGAAGTAAAAAGAGTTGACCTTGTACTGATAAACCTGATTAGCATGATGAGAGTTGTTGCTGAATGCAACAGACATTAATTTGTATGTGAAAAATACTGCCCTCCACATACACTCGAACACATAGTGTGTTTTTTCACTAACTCTTTTTTATTCTGCAGCACTCGTGGTACTTTTTTGAAGCTTTGGCGAAATCCATGGTTCATTATCTTATAGAGAGTGGGAAGGTCAAGGTAGGTTTATTTATTTATTTTTAGTCATTCTCTCTCTCTTCCTCAAGGCATTCCATTCAAGCATTACTCCTGTTTTTTCTTTTTGCATTGTTTCCTGATTACAGCTTTCCAGGAACCAACGCTTTTCCGCTTCCTTCTACCATGCAGTGGAGACTCTGGTCAGTATGCTGATGCCACACATTACCCAGAAATACAAGGACAACCTTGATGCTTCTCGCAATGCCAACCACAGCCTGGCAGTTTTCATCAAGGTTGGCACTTTTCCCAGCTCATGCTGTGCAGTATTACCATTTAATATGTTTACAAGTTAAGCGAAATTTCCTGTATTTTGAGCTTAAATGTAATATGACAAAGACTAAAGGTGTCTAAAAATCATCCCAACTAGATTTTTTAAAAACTTAATTGTTTAATGGCAAGTAATTTTTTTCATTTCACTTCATGGAAAATAAATCTGGGAGATTGTTTGTTCACTTTTCTTTCCTTTGACTCAGCACTGCTTCACCTTCATGGACAGAGGTTTCGTGTTCAAGCAGATCAACAACTACATGAACTGCTTTTTGCCCGGAGACCCCAAGGTTACCAGGCTGACTTCTTTAAAGGGTTTACACAAAGGATTTTAATGCGAATTTTAAGCAGATTTAAAGCACTGAAATGTTATGTCTCTTAACTTTCTTTCAGACTTTGTATGAATTTAAGTTTGAGTTCCTACGGGTGGTTTGCAATCACGAGCACTATGTGCCTCTTAATCTGCCCATGCCCTTTGGAAAAGGCAGGATACAGAGGTTTCAAGGTATAAACAATGAGCATCAAGTCCATACATAGAGTTAATTTTCAATTCAGTCTACCCTTCTGAAACAAATTCTTTCCCGTCTATCTTGAACCAAATGCTATTCTTCTGATTTATACTTGCTTCAGATCTCCAGCTTGACTACTCGCTTACCGATGACTTCTGCCGAAACCACTTTCTGGTGGGTTTGCTGCTGAGGGAGGTGGGCGGGGCACTTCAGGAGTACAGAGAGATCCGCCAGATCGCCATCCAGGTGCTCAAGGGACTTATGATTAAACACACGTTTGACGACCGCTATGCTGCGAAAGTAAGTCCTGCAGCTCTTACCTCCTGAGTCACGTTCACTTTAGCTAAAATAATTTTTAATTGGTAAATGTTTTGGGTTAAATCAGAAATGGTGCCTGCTGAATTCATCATTAATAATTGAAGTTAGGTTTGAAAATTGTCTGCATTTTAAAACCGATCAACTTATGGCTTTTGTGTGTTATTTCAGAGCCAACAGGCCAGACTCGCTACTCTCTACCTCCCTCTGTTTGGTCTGCTTCAGGAGAACGTTTACAGACTCGACATCAAGGATTCAGCTCCCCTCAGCAACAACAATGTAAGCCTGACATCTAATGGTGGGAAACTGACTAACAGCTTGCCTCTCCAGTGTCCATATGATTGTCAATATTAGACCTGCAGTCTCTCCAAGCAATTGGTTACTGGGTTAATGTCAGCTTAGCATGTCATTCATGTTTTCAAGGTTGTTTTTGAACACTTGTGTTAGGATGTCAGTCGCAGAACTAAGCCAGCTCACTTTGTTTCTGTGTCCCAGAACATGAGGGAGGACTCCCTGGTGCCAAGCTCCATGGTAACTCCTCAGAAACCCGGAAGCTGTATAGAAAATGCTCTCCACAAAGATGTGTTTGGAGTCATCTCTGGAACCGGTGAGTGGCTGCTAAACCTGCTGGAAATATTATTTAATTCTTTGTCAGTAAGTGGAAGAGACATGGAAAGACATTCAAAGTGCTGAAATCGAACCATAAGTTATATAATCTTAGGCTTATTGGGGAAATCAGAGAAAAAAAAAGGAAAAGAAAATTGTTGTTTTGATGATTTAAAGGTAATGTTCTCCACCTCCTCAGCCTCTCCTCACAGCTCTACTCCCAATGTGAGCTCAGTCCACCATGCAGACTCCAGAGGCTCTCTGGTCTCCACTGACTCCGCAAATAGTCTAGTGGACAAGAGTAGTGACAAGACCAACTCACTGGAGAAGGTAGCTGAACACTGAATTTACAATGTTATTGAGTCATTTCATACCCATTTAAGTGTGTTTGTTCTTTAAAGGCTCGACTCTATATTTCTTTGTCGTCAGTTCTGTATACTACTATATGTTACCCTGATGGTTGACTGCTTGTGAAAGTTAATTCAATTTCTCCAGCGCTCAATTTTTTTAACTATAAAACTTGACTGAAGGCTTTATCTGCTTTACTGTTAATAAAATGCTGGAATGTAAGGGATTGAACAGGTTAGTATAGACTTTGCACTCAAGTTGAACATTGATTTATGATAAAAAGGTTAACTCTTTTTTTTTTTTTACATTTTTGTCACATTCAAGGGTTTTATTTGCAAAGTTTTACTTTCAGCTGGTCACAGAAAATTACACTGATAGCTTAGCAACTGTGAGTACAGTAAGTGACAATAAATGAACAAAAAATGGAGATGATGAAAATTCTTCTGAAATGAACTGCTAACAGATGCAAAATTAAATATTGAATTGTAAACGATCAGGTGACTAATTACTAAGATAAAATTCTGCTCTATCAGAATGAAATCTCACAAGTGCCCAGGCCTGCGAGCTTAGAGCCAAAGATTGGTTATGACGTTTTTACAAGAAGTTTTAAGCCCACCCGTAAGTCTTGTTTACCCTCAGTGGTCTTGGGCTGCACTGTATTCAGAACTACTATTACCTCCAGAGGACAATCCTATAATGACAGCATGAAGAGATGGCATCACACTGTATCTGCAGGCTGTGTTGAACCACAGTTTCAGAGATATTTACACAAGTTTATTCTTGACGGGCTCGTCGACGTCAGCCCTGCACAGCAGTATTAAAAGGGAGCCGCCAGCTGTCTTGCCGACTGTAAAATGAATCGGTCTCTTCTCTTATTGTTTGCAAGCTGTCGTCAGTTTCTGTGCCATCACTTGAGACGATACAAGTGGTGAACAATCATTGCTGCAAAGCAAAAGTTAGCAGTGCCCATTATAGGGGCTCTTGGCCCCAGCGCCTGCCGTGAAATTTGGCTTCTGCACCCGAGTGTTTTGTCCCCATCAATGCTGATCAAAGCCAACATTTCAATTAAATTCATTTTACAAGTAATGAGACATTTTGGACTGCAGGGTCTATAGTTTTCCTCTCAACTTCCTTTAACTTTCGTAATGAAAACACTCCACACAGTTGAAGCTCAACTGGAGTGAAATCTAAACTCAAACCTATCGAATTAGTGGAATTAAACCATGGTAATTTAATGCATAGTTTAAGATGTGATTTTAAAGTTTGTGAAATTACAGGATGTGGTTGGTAATTGGCATGATTTAGCAGGACTAACCAAAACAAAAAGACATGAGACATGAGAAGGGGTGTCATTGAAACTAACGAGATTAAGAAAAATTGTAATACAACTTTATTTGAAAAGCACTCTGAATAAGATCAAATAGATAGAGATAATTCTAGAAACAATAAGAAAATAATGGCTTTCATGAGAAAAATGTTTTACAGAGGGAAAGTAGCCAGAGACTCTGTGTGCATGTAGTCATAGAGGTCTGGGAAAAATCCCCATTTTTCTTTTGAATAAATACGTGGTAATGATCTTGATAGTTGGGAACACACATAATGAGCACCTATATCAGTAAGTCTAAAATGTATTTAGGAGCACGGCAATATAAAACTGCCAAGTATTAAGATTTTAAAACTAATATGAAATGTGTCAGTCAGCCAATATATGCAAGCAAGCACAGGGGTGATGGGATCATGTCTCTTTGTCCCAGAAAGAAGTTGCAATTTTGGTGCAACTTGAGAAAATGTATGGAACCCTGGAAAGTACTTGAGTGTATTACAATAGAGTATTCAAAGTAAGAGGAGGACAATGGATATTTTTTTGGCAGCCAAGGGGATGTCTTAATTTTTTTTAGATCACTTAAGCACAAAGACATTAAATGATCCCCCTAGATTCCCAGCAGCCTGTCTGATATCACTTGATAGACAGACAAAACTAACAGACAGTTGATGCCACTTTAGAACTTGCTTGAAAAGTACACATTTTAAAAGTTTTTAGAACCTGCTTATAGCAGCTAAGCATTCTTCAGTTTGACATAATTCACAGAAATGTGCACGTCTTATACCACAGTATATGGGTTCATTTAAAGTCACAACATATCGTTTACTGAATTAAACCATACGGCTTTGAGCCAAAATAGAATCTCGACACAGGAGAGCCAAGAAAGGAAAATATGTAAAGCCAGACACAACAACAACAACAACAAAAAAAGAAAGAAAAAAAAGATTAATGATGTTTCTTTGGTTTATTTAAATTTTTGCATTATCTGCACTCCTGGATGCCCACATCCTCCTCTCTCCAGAGCTCCCACACCCCTTCACCCTGCTCTGTGACTACCCAACTCCATCAAAAGGAGCGATTTACCAGGAGACACTCTGTCAATGTGCCCCCCATCCCCCTCGACCCGGAGGAGCGAGTTCAGCCTCTGTGCCGTGCAACAAAGCGGGTCACAATGGACTTCTCTCTCCTCACTGTGCCTCTGCCTGACCTACTGCCGGACAGTGACAGTGAGAATGACAAATCAGCCACAGGCCAGAAAGTGGATGGAATTCACGTGGAAAACATACCTATACAAGTACCCTGCTTGGCCATTTTTTACGTCTCCACCTTCAGCTCTTGGCTATAGCTGTACAGTGTTTATTGTTATCTCAAATTCACTGGCCAAACTCTTATGCGTTTGGTACATCTTGGGCCCATGTGCTCCAATTCACACACGAAACATATCTGTACAATATATCCAAAATCCTTCTTCTCTTCTGAGTGTCTTCACTTCATGGAGTTTGAGTGTGTTTCTAAATGTGTCTTAAAGCACAGAGCTGCTGCAGCAAATGGACTCCTTTTGCTCCCACCCCCTCTTTAAAAGGAATACTTGAGTATTCTCTCAAAGTTTGGGCTGTTTGAGTGACGTGATCTCTTAAAAGTTCAGGTTTTTCCGCTTCTCCGCCAACTGAGTCGTATCCATTTTGCTCCTCTACACCAGAACCAGTGTGTGTCAGCTCTTGGGAGCACTGTGCTGCGCTGTGACAAACTGGACCGAGACGAGATCAAAAACCTGCTCATGTGCTTTCTACACATCCTCAAGAGCATGTCAGAAGGTAGGACAGCGTGTCTGAGCTATTACATTGGATTTTGACAAATGCTGATGTCTAAAAACAATCCTTTTTTTTTTTTTACTACTTTGTTACTATTTCATCACCATCAGAGGCCCTCTTTGCGTATTGGAACAAAGCAGCTCCAGCAGAGTTAACAGAGTTCTTCACATTATTAGAGTAAGTACTGAATTAGACAACCTATCGAGGCCGGTAGCCTAGTTGATAGAATCCATTAGAATCTTATTTGATTAAATTGTTTAGCTGAACTTAGATAAGCCTATGACTAAAGGAAACAACTGGCTTCTCTAAAATATAAGATGTGCACCTCCCAACACCTCTACAGCTAAACACAAAGCAAAAAGTCAAATCTTTCTGGCATGTTGGACTGTGAAGACAGTAATAATAAGGTAATAAGGTTTCCTCTAAACCTCAACTTCTATTTTTCGTGCTTTAATGGCTTTAGACAACACTTCCCTTATCAAAGCTTTACATTTAGAGAAGAAAACACTGTTACTGTTCTGCCACCACTCATCATTTTACATTACACATGCACACATATGCCCCTTTATGAACTAGACCAGCAAGATAATCATTTTCCTCTGTAAAACTCAGACTTACTCTACTAGAGTTCTTAGACCCAAATTATTAGACTGCACTGACTCTGCTCGTGTACATATGTCACCAGAAGTATTAACTTGTGGAAAACAGCCTCTGACCTGAGTATAAGGTGAGCCCTCACTGTGATGTGCTAATGTTTGTCCTGCAGAGTCTGCCTCCATCAGTTCAGATACATGGGGAAACGATTCATTGCCAGGTAGAGTCAATCTTTCTATGGATGTCACATATGTCTTATTAAATAAGTAAAATAAACTAATTCTGCTTTTCATCTGTGCAATAAATGACACCTACACAGAGACTTGCTAATTGTAAAGCTCACTGAATAGATTAACCTTAAGCTGTTGGTTTGTTCTCTTATCTGTAACACTGCTGGCAAGTTGTTTTGTGAGTAATGATGCAGCCCTGTGCCCTTCCTGCATGGGTAAGAGATTCTTTTTTGTTTGTTCCTTTGCTTGATTAAATGCATGTCACGTATATGCGTCTCTTTTATCTATATAACCCATAAATAACAGCCCCTAATTTATATTTTGTCTGCTATTTTCATCTTTACAACACAAGCCCCTCACTCTGACTAATGTGTAATGAGGGCTATTTATCATTGTCCTGATTTTTCTGCCGTATGACAATAAGACGTCCAGACCTACGGTTCATGATCTTCCTTTCCCAATAGGAGCCAGGAGGGCACAGGACCTGTGGCTACAGACAGGAAGTCTCTGACTTTGCCTGTGTCTCGTAACAGGGCTGGAATCCTGCACGCTCGCCTACAGCAGCTAGGCGCTCTGGAGAGTGCTCACACCATCAATAACAGTAAGCTTGACCTTCTGTAATGAAATCAGTTATTCTTATGTGAAAGATGGGATACCAAAGACGGAGCGCAATCCCAAAAATCCAACCTTAAGTTGTAGTCAAGGGTCAAACATGAAGAATCAGTGAGTAAACTATATAAAACCAGGCGAAATGTTAAAACCCAGTTTTGGCACAAAAGACAGATACCATTAGAGAAAACACTAGGAAACCAGGAACATGTGAAAATTGATTTGGCCGAAGGTAATACAGTATAGTCAGAGGGGCAATCAACAAATCAAAGACGTATATGGCAAATAAATAAAGTCAGGAAGTAAAACTTATTTTCTAAGCAGAGACCTAATTAGAATCCAGCAGTCATGTGGGAGCCGATCGTTGTTTTAATGTCTCTCTTAATTAAGATTAAGAGCTCACTTATATTTAAGACAGTTTCTTCTAACATGAAAAAAATCAGTCTGCCGTCTGTGTTTGAGGAACCAAATTATCCTGAGGGGAATTGACCACATGATTACAGCTGAAAACTGTTAGTTTTGCCTGAACTGATAATGCCTCAAATTATTTTTATTTGATGGGAATCAATGTTATACTGAACTCTACTGGTGAACAGTGGCAGCTGCAATAACAATGAGAATCTGACATAATGGTGATGATCGATAATTGCATCAACAAAGCAGTCATTCCCAAGCAGATCACATGATATGTTATTGTTCTCATAAAGTTTTATTTTTAACGGTGACCTTGGATCTTTGCTTCTAGTGTACTCCCATACAGAAGCGGATGTGAACAGCCAGTGCCTGCTGGAGGCCAACGTGTCCACAGAGGTCTGTTTGACCGTGCTCGACACACTCGGCATCTTCATCATGGGATTCAAGGTGTTAACAAAAACAGTCATTTAACCTAAACCTCCAGCATGCACCTTTCTTAGAGGCTGGTCATCAAATAACATGTACCTCCTATGTTTTCAGACCCAACTGAATTCAGATCTAGGTCACAATCCTCTGATGAAGAAAGTTTTCCAGGTGTACTTGTGCTTCCTGCAGATCCCTCAGTCAGAGGCCGCTCTCAAACAGGTCTTCACCTCACTCAGGACCTTCATTTACAAGGTGAAATACAGGGTCTCTGTTTCACCTAATTTGGTTGAACTGTCATGATGACTGGACTACAGAAGGAAGTGGAAAAGCTGGAATCATTTGTTTCAGAACAATTTCTTAAAATGATCGTAAAGTTTCTTTTCCATGTCCTCCAGTTCCCTTGTACCTTCTTTGATGGACGGGCCGACATGTGTGCCTCTCTCTGCTATGAAATCCTCAAGTGCTGTAACTCCAAGCTGAGCTCCATCCGTAGCGACGCCGCCCATCTTCTCTACTTCCTCATGAAGAGCAACTTTGACTACACAGGCCGCAAGTCTTTTGTGAGAACACACCTGCAGGTATTTATGTCTACCTCACTGTTCAACGTGGGTATTTTCTTTGTCTACTCTGTACTTTTTGATTAAAAACCATTAGTGCAAAGTGGATTTTATTCATCTACATTCCCCCAGGTGGTAATTGCCGTCAGTCAGCTGATTGCTGATGTCATCGGTATTGGAGGTACCCGTTTCCAGCAGTCTCTCTCTATCATCAACAACTGTGCCAACAGTGACAAGAACATCAAGGTGGGAGAGTGTCCTGAAACATACTATTGCAGTCTTTGCTTAAATGCTTTTTAAAACTTAGATTGTCATCTGTTACTAACAGACATAGTGTACAGAAAGAGAAAAGTAAAATTGTTCACTGGTGTACTAACAATAAAAATAAGTAGCTAAAAACTAGCCTTATCTCAAAGCTAAAGATATACTTTGAGATTAGACAGTAAATTTGAAAACACCCAATCTCACTACTCATCTAGCTGCTCATTACTAGTTTCAGAATTGGGTAAATTCAAGCCTCATTGTTATTTTGTGCATGGACATGTTAATGCTTGTATACTAGCTTTGAGTAATCCCTGACATTGTGCAGAAGTGGGCAAATAAGCCTAATGTGTCACTGTTGCTCTTTACAGCACACAGCATTTCCCTCAGATGTAAAGGACCTAACCAAACGCATCAGGACAGTGCTGATGGCCACAGAGCAGATGAAGGAGCACGAGAACGACCCGGAGATGCTTGTGGACCTCCAGTACAGCTTGGCCAAGTCCTACACCAGCACCCCCGAGCTCCGCAAAACCTGGCTGGACAGCATGGCTCGCATCCACAACAAGAACAGCGATCTTTCTGAGGTATTCCTCACAGTAAAAATGTAAATGTGCCACATGTAGCTCCCAAATACTTCGCTTTTCACTTCACTGAGTCATTGTTGTTCCATCCTGGGACTTTTCTTCTTCACCAACAGGCAGCCATGTGCTACGTACACGTTGCTGCTCTGGTGGCTGAATACTTGTGGAGAAAAGGTGGGTTTTAAAAGGGTTATCTCACTTTTACAGTGGATAACCATTTGAATTATCTGCCATGGTTTTTATGATCCTCATTGACAGAGGTCGTAAAGTGATTAGCTGGAAAATGTTCCCAGATAGAAAAATACATTATCCTGAGATGACTGATTAATGAAAATGTTGTGCTTTATAAAAATGTTCTTTCTTAAGGGGGTAACCTTTCCTACTGATATTCCACAAGGCTAAAAAGCTTTTTAAAAGCTTCACATCTGACACCTATGGAAAATAAGGACATCTGCATTAAATGAGTATTTGTCCAAGGAAACTATAAATCAATATACCAACCATTAAAAAAAAAAAAATCATTCAGATGATTTCATGTATTTTCAGGTAAATTTTGATCTTAAAAACTATTTTTTAACTTGGAAGAAAAGCGTTGTGCTCTTCGTATTTCACACACATGCTCACAGGAACATACGCCTTCCTCTGCTACATTCCTGCTGGTCCAAGGGTCATCTGTTTGTTCCTGTGTTTAAAAACTCTCCAACATGGCATTCTTTAGATAAGATCCACTCTTCTGGGTCTTTTCTGTGTCAAACCAGATAATGTGTCAGAGTTTAGAGTTAACATGTTGTAGTGACAGCCAACAGGTGATTGTAGGTTTAGGGTCCCTGTAGACATACCTTACCTTACCTTTTAAAGCATTTCTTTTCATGATGAAAATTCATGTTTTTTTTTTTTATGTGAACGGTCATTGGTTTTATTGTGAAATTTGAATAAAAGAAAATGATTTTCAGTTCTGGATCTCTCTGGGTGCATTCTTTCTGATAGGTATGTTCAGGCAGGGCTGCTCGGCTTTCCGTGTCATCACTCCCAACATTGACGAGGAGGCGGCCATGATGGAGGACGTAGGGATGCAAGATGTTCACTTCAGTGAGGTGAGACACTTAATTGTAATCTTTTCTAAATGCTCCCTGCTGTTTATGGTAATTTGTGTACCCGCCGGTCGTTTCTGTTGTTCAAGTTGTGTTTTTCATCAAAAATGACGTGTCATGTGATTACCCTTTAGAACAGCTCTTATCGCTATAAAGATTATCAATTGATGTGTAGAGGAAATTGCAATATTGTAGACTTTGACACAGGGCTTGGTGCATTTGTTACTTTCGAAAGTTCCTTGGCAGCAACAAGGAACTGCCTTGGGAAAATCTGAAAAAAAGTGGCGTCAGCATGGATGTACTGAAGTGTTTTGATCAAGAAAAGATCAACAGTTAAACCGTGTTGACACAGAGGCCTGTGACTGAAAATGACAGTGGTGGCTGAACTTTTATGAGTCGGTCAACATATCTGGTGACAATGAAATGCCCTTTTACCTTCCATCTTGTCTGAAAATCTTTTCTCTTTATGAGCTGGGCTCAGAGTCATCCTGCAATAAAAAGGAGGCAGATGATAGATCCGTCTGCAATCAGTGATGGCTTTCCTGCAAAAACAGCAAAGTGTTTGCAATGACTGTTTGCAAAGCAAATTAGTCTAAGCTGAGACTGCAGGGAAGAGGGGAAAGTTTATTGGAGCTTAAATTTATTCTTGTGGTCTTCAGGAGGTGCTGATGGAGCTGCTGGAGGAGTGCGCTGACGGCCTCTGGAAGGCGGAGCGTTATGAGCTCATCGCCGATGTCTACAAGCTCATTATTCCTATTTATGAGCAGCGCAGGGACTTTGAGGTAATCTGGGCATTGTTACAGACACCAGTGTTATCCTTACATTTACAAATGTAATTTTACAAACAGGATGTGGATCTGAGATTTTCAACGTAACATGGATGATGTTTTTTTGGTTTTTTTAGGCATGTCACCATGCTCTGATTGCTGTGAAAAAAAGAGTGAATAAAATGAGACTTTTTGCACACAAAAGATTTATATAGTGCTGCACTCCCAATTCTCCTATTGTGAGACATATGATGGACTATTTAGATTGGAACAAAATCAGCTATGGACTTTTGGTCAATAGGACCTAATGTTGCTCAAACGCCTCTTTCTAATTCTATGATCCTTGATCTTTGACTTTTCAAATGACTTCCTCACTACTACTTGTTTTACACGTTTGTCAAACAGAAACTGACACACCTGTATGATACCCTCCACCGTGCTTATACTAAAGTGATGGAGGTGATGCATACTGGCAAGAGACTGCTGGGCACATACTTCAGAGTGGCCTTTTTTGGACAGGTAAGATTCTGAAAAAGTTAAAAACACACATCTATTTACAGATGTCTGCTAACAGCGTGAATGTCATCTTATCTCTTGCTTTGAGCATATTTCCATGTACTGATACACACATGAACCTCTGAAGCTGAGTGTGTCCTCTCTTCTCTTTAATGGAAATGTTTCTTCTTTTTCATCCCCCTCAAAGGCTGCGGTAAGTGTATTTAGCTGTAGATCTGTGTGTGTTGGGCCTGTGTCCTGTCCTGTCTGTGCATTTTTAGATTTTAAGTTAGATTAATGGGTATTTGTTAAACTAGTGCCAAGTAGGCATACATTTTGCACATTTATGTGTACAGTGGCTTGCTAATTGCAAAGTTGTCGGCAATCAGCTTGACTCCCAAAACAGTTGCATAGTTTAGAGTGCAGATTTGGCACGTGCATGTTCTTAGCAAAACAAAATCTATTTTTTTTTCTTTTTGTGGTGTTGCCTGTGATTTTGCTCCATTTATAGCTTTTGTTTCCACACACACCCACACTGACTGAGTTTATTTCTGCAGTCACGTGGGATTCTGGGTAATCTCTCCATTAAGCCTCTTCATTTTCCCTTGACTGATTATATTGCCTATTTCCATCCCTATATACCTGTGTAGTTGTCCACAAACGCACGCATGAATATCACCATATGAATAACCTGTTATTTGCATTCTTTTTTAAAATTACTTTCATATTTTCCTGTGCTTAATCTGTTTCCTTCTACCTTGCATGGTTTAGGGAGATTTATTATCAGAAATGCAATATAATTTTATTTTCTGTTTAATTTTTTAAAGAATCTTGAGACGAGAGTGAGCAATTTATGTTAAGAGAGCAATTGCTTTCTTCCATACAGTCCATCATGTTTTATTGTTTTATCCCTGATGTAGCGCAGAAAAAGAAGGCCTTTATTTGTTTTAATTACCATTGTTTGTTCAAGTTGCATGGAATAAGAGGATTATTAAGTTAAATTCTATCTACATCTTTGCCAATTCAACCTCCACACTGCTGCTTTCTGTTTGAGTGTTGCCTGTATACTTTGTGGTTTTTTTTGTGTTATTTGTTTCACTGAATAATTGCGTAAAAAGTATTTAAAGTTTTTGAACATCTGGTTCATTAAAGGTGCACAACGATATTGCTCTGTCTGTGGATGCCAAGTGGCCTGTTGTCTTAGTGCTGCTTGATCTCACAGCAGCCTTTGACATGCAGTCCTCCTGTCACGTCTAAGTAATTATGTTGGCATCCACAGCACTGCCTTGAAGTGGTTTGCGTCTTACTTGTCCAGTAGAACCTTCTCCGTTATGGTTGGTGACCTTTCCTCTTCCAGTGCTCCTCTCTCCTGTGGAGTCCCTCAAGGATCTATTTTTGGCCTTATCCTCTTCTTATTGTACATGTTACCACTTGGGTCAATTATAGCCAGGCACAACCTTTCTTTCCACTGTTATGCAGACGATTTACAAATTTATCTACCATTGAAGCCAAATAGTAACAGTGCACAATGTTGTTTGTTTAATTGTATTGCTGATATTAACCAGTGGTTGGCCCAACATTTTCTTCATTTAAATGATGACAAAACTGAATGCATTGTGTTTGGGGATACTGGCTTTGGCACCTTGTGTTCAAAGCTCGGCTCAACCGTCAGAAATCTGGGAGTGACCTTTGACAGTCATCTGAGGTTGGGCAAACAAATTAACAATGTCGTCAGGACTAGTTTTTTCCAGTTGCGTCTCCTGGCCAAAGTTAAAATGTTTTTAAGTCATCATGACCTTGAGAAAGCAATCCATGCCCTAATAAGTTCAAGACTATTGCAATGAACTTTATGTCGGCATCTCCCAGTCTTCTCTTTGTCGCCTTCAACTTGTGAAAAACGCTGCTGCCCTTCTTTTAACAAATACTAACAGACGTGTGCACATCACTCCTGTCCTTAACTCCCTCCATTGGCTCCCTGTCCTTTATAGAATTGATTTTAAACTTTTAATGTTTGTTTTTAAAGCTCTTAACGGCCTCGTCCCATCATATTTATCTGAGCTTTTAACAGTCCGCAATCCTGGTAGACCTCTGAGGTCAACAAATAATTTTTGCTGGAAGTGCCCAGGTTAAAATACAAACCCTGGGGTGACCAAGCCTTTTCCGTCGCTGCCCCCAGGCTCTGGAACAAGCACCCCGTTGAGCTACGTCTTATTTCTGACCTGGGCCTCTTCAAATCTAGGCTAAAAACGTACTTATTTAGGATTGCTTTTAATAAAGTGTATGATGACACTTTTATCTTATTCGATTTTGTTGTATTTTATTGCTTTCACCGTTCTTTTATTGTTTTTATTTGTTTTTACTTATTCTCTTTATTTATTACCTGCTGTAAAGCACTTTGGTACACCGAAAGGATTGTCTGTAAAGGGCTGTATAGATAAAGTACATTTACATTTACATCTGCTGCAGGGCTTTTTTGAGGATGAGGACGGAAAGGAATACATCTACAAGGAGCCCAAGTTCACTCCACTGTCTGAAATTTCCCAGAGACTTCTGAAACTCTACTCTGACAAATTTGGACAGGAGAACGTCAAGATCATTCAGGACTCTGGCAAGGTGGGATCATATTCATGTGTGTCTGCATGACAATACGGGTGAATTGCAACCAGACGATGGCGTTTGTTAGACAAGTTTCCCAACAGCTTGTTGTGTATAGTGCATGGAGAGACAGCTGGCGAGGTCTGCAGTCTGCAGTTCAAGACATTCTGCTATTTCTTACCTTCTCTCTGAGTGGTGATCATACATGTAAATAGAGCCAAACTCACTGCAGAAATGCTTTCTTTAGCTTAAGTGGATGGTGGTTTTGTCAGATGATGCTGTGCCTAGAAAGTCACGATTTTATTCCATTTTTTTTTTCTCAGTGCAAAATCAAGCTAATTTTAGCAAGCTCAGAAGACAGACGTGAGACTTTTTCTTGTTTGAATGAACCCTCAACAAAAAAGTTGATGCATTTTTTTTCTTCTAAATGAAATGAAAAGTTTTTCAAACACTAGCTGTATTCGGCAACTTTGAATCTACATCTTTTCCCCTTCTGACCCCACAGGTAAACCCCAAGGACTTAGACTCGAAGTATGCCTACATCCAGGTGACTCATGTCACACC
The DNA here is from genome assembly GCF_027942865.1 of Odontesthes bonariensis. Lineage (NCBI taxonomy): Eukaryota > Metazoa > Chordata > Actinopteri > Atheriniformes > Atherinopsidae > Odontesthes > Odontesthes bonariensis. The sequence continues at coordinate 15,983,419 of NC_134516.1, read as the reverse complement.
CTACCTAGATGACAAAGAGCTGGAGGACAGGAGGACTGACTTTGAGAAAAGCCACAACATCAGGCGCTTCGTTTTTGAGACACCGTTCACAGTATCGGGCAAGAAGCAGGGAGGAGTGGAGGAGCAGTGCAAACGGCGTACTGTTCTTACCAGTATGTCCTACACTGATAACAGTATTATTTTTGTTTAACAGAAGGAGGAGAGGTGTCATGTGGTGTTAATGTGGAATAATTAAACGAAATAAGTCTTATCACCTGTGTGTGGTAATAAAGATGACAAAATGCAAGTTTGTGTGAATATGGTAGTTACATTGTCCAAAGGTCAAGTAGCTTATCATACATCGTCCTTTAAATGAAAAGTAGCATCTCTACAATCTTACAAACAACAAAATTGTTAATTTTCTGTTTTTTTACTCCTGTGATTGTCACAGAGAAAAATAGATTTAATGCCAATATTTTGAAAGTAAATTCTGTCCTCTCAGTTATCTTCATGGGTACACTATGTACACTAAGATAAACTTCCATTGGATACCTGCCGAAGAGTAGCAATAAAACAGAAATGGTGTAAATCCGTTGGGGATTTAACTTTTAATTTATTTATTTGATTTGATTTTATGCTATTAGTTTTCTTTTGTTGCTACAAAAAAAGGTGGTGGTCAAAACACATTTTAACTGACCGCATTGTTAAAAAAAGTAGATTCAAAGTAAACTCCTTGAATCGCTAAACTAAGAGGTTGGGTTCTTCAGTACATCCGAAAAGTAATCTGAATCCTATAATGAGTTAGTAAAGTCGGGAAACGGAGAACAGGAATACCTTCCTTGTTGTTTGTTGTTGTTGACTGCTGAATCTCACTTTACACTTAGTCAGATAAGGTGAAGTTTATTACCGTTCTATCTATTTCATCCCAAGGTTCAAGTGGTATTTTGCCCTGTTAATAATCATGCTGACTGATAATGACCTGGCTGTGGGAAAATCTCACTTGTGACTGTTTACATTTAAAGTGGATCATGGTTAACATCAGTGTTATGAATGTTACCATGGTGACACAACTAGACAGAATACAATGTGTCTTAGAAGAATTTAGTTGTCACACTGTCAAAAATGATACCAGTATGTTCTTGCTGACTAACATCTTGCTTTTTCTGTCTCAAACCCGTCCTCCCAGCCACCCACTGTTTCCCTTATGTAAAGAAGCGCATAGCAGTCATGTACCAACACCAGACCGACCTGAGCCCCATAGAGGTGGCTATAGATGAGATGAGCGCTAAAGTGGCTGAACTGCGACTTCTGTGCTCAGCTTCTGAAGTGGACATGATCCGCCTGCAGCTCAAACTGCAGGGGAGCATCAGTGTTCAGGTAGAGTCGAAATTATAAGAGTCGCATGTTTGATTTAAAAGCCTTTAAATCGATTGACCCCCAGTTGTTTTCTAGGTAAACGCAGGTCCTCTCGCCTATGCCAGAGCCTTTCTGGATGACAGCAGTGCCAAGAAATACCCAGACAACAAGGTTAAACAGCTAAAAGAGGTCTTCAGGTACAGAGAACAGGCAGAAGCCCTTGCATATAACAAAATATTTAATTATAACACACTCCATGGTCCATTGTGCATTACACAGCTTTGTTGTTTCAAGTTGATGTGACCTAATCGGAAATTTGCACAGGTAGAGTCAACAAGTGTATTGCTATTAAGTTTGAGAGTCAGAAAAAAATAAGTGCCGTTCTATATAATATATGATGTGTATATATATATGAGTCGGGATCTGAGTTCTTCTGATCACAAACCAACTCCACTGTATTTAGAAAACTCAACTCATTTATCATTTGATGCCAGCCACGCAGAAAGAAAGTTTGGAAAGAAGCAAAGAACAACACGTTTATAGACTATGCAACTAATGCTTTATTGGAAGATTCTACAATCAGCATATTAAATGGTGACAGGCTTGGGTATAAAAGAAGTACCGACCAAAGGCTTTGGTGTTACCAAACCAAGATGGGCAGTGGCTCGATACTTTGTGTCAAACTCCATCAGAGTATCACCAGTCAGTTAAAAAATTTGCATTTCTCAAATTGCAAATGCCTTTGGTTTTTCAATATCTAAAGACCATACTGTGAAAAGATTTAGGACGTCTGGAGACACTGTCACTGAACATAGTGCTTTCTTACAAGTCACTTTTATGAGAAAGCGACTTTTTGTCTGTTTGTGGGCTCCGCAGACAGTTATTTTTTTTAATGAAGACGGACATACCCGCAGTCCCCCAAAAAGCTAACCACGCACTGGCTCGAGTGATGATACCACACATTGATTGAATACTGATTGGTTGAAAGTTTGCTCGGGGCAGGAGGGGCCGACAGTAACCAATCACACAACAAGGAGGGCGTCAAAAACTATCCATCCATCCATCCATCCATTTTCTATACCCACTTAATCTGTCGGTCGGGTCGCGGGGGGGCTGGAGCCTATCCCAGCGGTCAACGGGCGAGAGGCGGGGTACACCCCGGACAGGTTGCCAGTCCATCACAGGGCCACACAGAGACAAACGAGACGAACAACCACACACACGCTCACATTCACTCTTAGGGACAATTTTAGAAACACCAATTAACCTAACATGCATGTTTTTGGATGGTGGGAGGAAGCCGGAGTGCTCGGAGAGAACCCACGCATACACGGGGAGAACATGCAAACTCCACACAGAAAGGCCCCAGCCGGGAGTTGAACCTGGAACCCTCTGCATCAAAAACCATTAAAAGTCAAAGAAGCACAGAGTAAAAACAAGGAGCACAGTAGCACTGAACACTGTAACATCTAGGCATGTGCTTGCAAAGCACCAACAGAGAGCGTACAGAGAACTATGTTCAGCACATATGTAAATGCACTTGATGTAAATGTAGATAAAGCTACTGTTGTTACATCAACACAACTGGATAGAAACAAAGAGAAGAATTTGTGAATGATGATCATAAACTGGTGAGAAACTGAGCTCTTAATTTGAAAGGTTTTCTTCATGTAAAACGTGTGATGTGTCATGTAACACAATCGTAGAAATGCTGCCTCTCCAACTTTTGTGTCTGTGTCTGGCATCAAATTCTAGATCAGTCATGTTTTTTAGTTTTAATACAATAGAGTTGGTCAGTGAACAGACTAAAAGTAACTTCTCTTTTACTTCTTTATTTCTATATGAAGGCTCAGACAAATTAACAAATTATAGATACTTTTCTTTTCTCCAAATGTGGTTTGTCCATTTTAGAGCTCTCAAAAAGTATCGAACACATGCAGTGTATAAACATATTTAGACATGTATAGATACGTGAGTTTACAAGTAGTGTTAAAGTGCTTCTGCATCCTTCTTTAGGCAGTTTGTGGATGCCTGTGGTCATGCACTTGGGGTAAACGAGCGACTGATTAAGGAAGACCAACAAGAGTATCATGATGAGATGAAGGCCAATTACAGAGACCTGACCAGGGAGCTGTCAAACATCATGCATGAACAGGTGAGAACACTAGAAATGTCAATATGTGCTTTTATCCACAGTGATGCCTAATGTCAGCTGTAGAAATGCCCATTAAACAGTATGCTATTACACCACTTTTCTTATTAGGAACCCATGAAAAGTGTCATTAAGTTGAGCTGTCAGTTAGGGAACATTTAAGCATCTCTGTCAAGGATTATAAACAAAGAAATTTAGGAGGAAAAGTTCATTATTTCTTATTGTTTATTGAAAACCCTGACCTTTTTGAAGCTGCTCATTGTATCACCATCTGAGTGAACAAAAACCGTAACTTTTAACAGACTATGCTGTAGGAGATTTAGTGTGTAACATGGATTATTCGGTAGCGTTATGTTATCATTTAAATGCCAAAAAAGATGCTTTGGTAGAATATTTCCATAATATTTCACAAGTTGTTATGTAAAGCTGTGCATTCTTCTCTATGTCAAGTTGTTAGATGTCTTTATTCGCTGCGATCTTCTGCTCACTTACTAACCATGTGTTTTATCTCCTGCTCTCTTTGTCTTTGTGCTTGCCTGAGCAGATTGGAGGGTAATACCGTTGTCATTTTATAAAGCTGTTTTGTGGGAATAACAAGGAAATGACTTTTTGTTTTCAAAAAGATGCAAATTCATTCATATCTCTCTCTCTGTCTCACACACAAACAAACTAGTTTTTCTATCTTTGTGTTGATCCACCATTGGCCTAATGCATTCCTTAGGCCCATCACCCTAACTATAACTATCACAGCTGAATGCCTAATCCTACCTATAAAACTAAGCTTTGACCCTCAAAAATCCCTTTTAACGTGTGGGGATCAGCATTTTGTCCCCATAAAACACATTGGAACTCACAAGTATAGTGGGCTCCTTGTTGTTGGACCTCAGGAATATAGAAAAACAAGCGCACACACACACAAAAAGAAATGAAAAATATTAATAGCATGTCTCGTAGCTAGTATTAAAGTATCTTTTAAACGGCTGTTTAAATTGTTTTTTATACTGTTTAGAAATAGAAAAAGAGGAAATATCTTGACTAATCTCCCGAATGATCTGTTTCTTCTAGATAAACCCAGTGGAGGACGGTGCAAGGAGTACTCTCTCTGACTCTTTGGGTATCTTCAACGCCATCAGCGGCACACCAAGTGCCAACCAACATGGCTCAACTACCATTCTCTGATGGGGACCTTTCATACCCAGCTCGGGCCTTCATCGTTTTAACCATCTGATGGATCGATTAGGACGCATTTAAGGAACTTAACACGGAATAATAATCTTTTTTTTTTTTGTATTTTTCTCTTTTTTTCTGTGCATGTCATCAACTGCAAGAAATCAACAAAATCATATTTGCTCGTCTTTGTTCTTGTTTCCTATGGAGACTTTGGCTTAAACCTTGACAATAGTTAGAATATTGACCTGTGGATAGATTTGGATCATGTATCCTTATGTACAGTTTGTTTTTATCCCTTTTGAGAGATTTGAGGCAGGTGATGACTCAAAAGCTTCAATCCATTACTGTGACTTAAATGATGTTACTGTATCTTATTGTTCATGTGTTTTTGAGCCCTACTCAATGGGTGCTGTCCTCAAGTAAAACCAGACACAGGGAACTGCGGTATTTGCATTTGACCCAAGTCTCCCATTAATGTAAAGTGTTTGTAAGAGTAGCTCAGAAAAAGACAAATGTCCCTGCTGTAACCATATACACAGAGTTGAGGTTGATACACAATATTTTTGCATTTCTTTCTACAATTCTTTTACATCGAGGCCCAGTTACAGCAAATCCATTTTTCTGTCCAACACAGAGTTGTCAGTTTATATTTTATCTTTCAAAAGAAAAGATTTTTCTATTTTAGGCCAATGGACTTGTATAGAAACTGTCTGAAGCCAAGTGAACCACAATGTTTTAACCTATTTTATGAAAAGAGTGTGCAATATTTTCTATTGTTACCATGGCTACCTACTGCACAAATGAACACTCTTGCCAAAGACATTGGAAAAATATTGTGCAATCCAAGACAAGGGTGTGACAGTTTATACTCTACCCCCCCTTTTCTTTGTCCTGAAGTCGCCTTTTATTATCCAAGAGGTCGAATTAAATAGAAAACCTTTTTACTCAATGACTGCTCTTATAAATATGTTTAAGACTTACAAATAAATGAAAATCTATGTTAATAGCTTTCTTTCTTGCGTTTCTTTGTTGTGTACAAAAGACTTCCCAGGTCCTGCAAATAAAAATGAAATGTTGACAATCTATGTGAACAAAAACAAAACGGTATCATGCAGCTGACACAGACAATGGTAAGACCATTTGTTATGTCCATGTCCTGTTGTATGAATGGCAAACACTCATATTTACCTGCATGAGAGCCAGTGCATGAGTGCGTCTGAATGTGTTTTTATCTGTGACAGTCGGCAGCAACAGTGAATGGGGCTGATTGCCCTGAGCTGTACAACTCACTGAATGGAACCAGCAGGAAGGTGGGTGAAATCTGGATGCTGACTTGTGTAAAATCTCCACTGTGCCACACGTTTTTAACCCCCTAATCCTAGCTGTCACCGATACCAGCCCCTACCACTGCCTTCACACACAAAAACATTCACGCACAACTGTCACTGTTACAGGGACTTGGCCTGCTCAGCATCACATAACTGTCGTGAGTAATGCTAGTATATCATGGTGTGTTAATATCTTTATTTGGTATCATACAAAATAATTCAAGAGTCATGCTTTTATCTGTTTCAGCTTTTAAAATACTCTCTATTTCCATGTTTTACCCACTGCTGTATGGTAGGAATTGGGCCCTTGACTGTGCGTTGCATACAACTTCTCGCTCCTTCCACAGAACAACACTTTTGAATTGACCAACTATGAGGAAAACATCTGCATGCTACTGCGCTCACAATGACAATGCAAATATTCTTGTTTCAATCTGATATAATGATTCTTCCAAGTTCATACTATCTTAGGTATGAAAATGGTCAAATCTAAATGAATTAAGAAATATTTTGATCATCAGAATCCTCAGGGTGGTTATACACGTCATCAAATCAGGAATAGGTGGAAATGGTTTGGAAACTCAGAAATGAATCAGAAAAAAATGCATTGTTTCTTACATCAACTTTGACTTATACAGTGTTGCAAGCATCATAAAACAAGATATCACATTGTGTCTCATCAGTACTGAAATAAATCTGTTACTGTTGATCCATTTTTATATTTCAGGCCAGCAAGATGTAAAAGATTGGGGCGGGAACAGTGTACGGCTTGTAATGAGGTAGATGGTGTCAACAAGTGACTACCCTTATGATCATGATTTGGTACAAAAGCAGTAATTTGCGTGAGAGAATCTGAAATTTTCCTCTGAGCAAGCTTGGAAAGGATTTTCTGATGAATCCCTCTCCAGTACAAAATATCAAATCATTTAAGCAATCTTGGGGGGGATTTCAATTTGAAGCATTAGGGGCTCAAGTCTTAGCCAGATACCTGCAATCTCCAATCCATAAGATGCCTGCATTCAAAACTTCATCAATAGTTGATATAACCACATGGGCAGGGGCCATGTCGTTAAACTTAATCAAGTAACACAATAAAGAGATGTATTCGCAAATGCCCCTTTACTGTACAACTTTACTGTACAAAAAAAAAAAAAAGGAAATAAACGCCCTGTGTTAACCTTGTCCAGAGGCCACGCCAACTTCTCTGGGCTCAGAGGCATCTGGGATGGACCATCACTCAGTAGAAACTTGCACTGTGGTCAAACCAATCACTATTCCAGATATATTTTGGAATAAAAAGGGCCATCTAGACTGTTATCAGCACCAAGTCCAAAAGCCAGTTTCTGTGATGGTGTTGTATCAATGCCACTGGCAAAGCACATTTACATCTCCACCAAGAGTATTTCTTACATGTTGTCAGAAAGGTGGTGTTGATGGAGGACACGGATGCGGACTTCAAAGGCAAAGGGTGATTTATTTTCCAAAAAACAAAGTGACAACAAAAGGCGCGGCTAAGCCGGATTAAAAAAAAACAGAGACAAAATATGAAACTAAACATGGCATGAATGGAGAAATAAATAAATACTTAACTTGCAAAAACCGCCGTGGAACATGGAGAACTACGGGAATCAGGTCAAGGCAGGTAACAAACACAAAGCTCCGACCAAAATGACAGGGGAGGCAGGAAACTAAATAGAGGGCTGGGAGTGATTGGGGAGTGAGTGCAGCTGAGGAAAAAACACAGGTGACGTGAGTGAACTAATGAACCGAGTGCAGGGAAACTAAGGCATGACAAAAACTAAGCATGGGCTGTAAACAAAAGCATAAACTAAACATGAAACTACAAACGTGAGTCCAAGGGTGTGACACATGTGACGACAGCATTAATGCTGAAATGAAGACAAAATAATACCTGAAATTGAAATGCTTCATTACTTGGTATTCTCAGTAATAGAAGACCTTTTCCCGGTGTTGTGAGAAGGATTGGTAACATTACAAAATGGTAAAAGTTTTTTTTCAGAATGTGTTGCAGGCCTGAAATGCATAATGGATCAACAAATGAATAGGAAGTTGATGGGACAAAACATGTAATATCTTGAGTTCATACAGTCTGCTGTGAAATAAATGTCAAAGTAAATTTAGGAATCACTGGGAGCTTTCTTCTGATTTGGGTTTGAATCTTTATTCCATGGCTGGAAATGAGGGGAGAATAAGACATGAGTACGGATTTCAATTACAGTTATTTTACTGCCATATTCAACACTTACGCTGTACATTTATAACATTTCTAGAAAGCACTTTTACAAAAATTTCAAGTCATTTAAGGCAAGAAGAAAATACATGGCAGCTGTTATCATCTGTCAAGACCAAGACGCTTTTTCTGCAAGGTAAGATCCTCTCTTTGAACTCGAGTTCCCTGAGTCATAAAAAAGAAATGATACTGACACACACGTGCCTGTTATAAAGATAAAGTAAATGTGCTTGGAAATGAGAATGACAACTCGCATGCTGGAAGGGATTGACCTAGGTGTTACTTGGTTCATCATCAGTGGGCGTTGCTGTCAAGTTGATGAGAGGTTACATAAGAAGCTGGCGGGGCCTTGATTTGGTCTACGTGTCTTGGATCTGGAGAGGGGTCACTTGTCTCTTTCTGTCTTTTATTTTGCTGTAGGAAACAGTTGGTGAATTGGAGACACAAAGTCAACGTACACAACAGTCATGGCGGGTGAGCACCAAGAACAGTTTTTGCTTATATGCATATAACAACTATATGTGTTTTTTAATATATGGTTAACTTCCATGTATACTTCTTAAAATGCATACAAAATCGTCTCAATATTGTGAGATTTTTATATATAGAGAGTATATTTGGTTGCATTTAGCAGTATTCATCCAAATTTTCCACAAAAAAGAAAATCAGATTGACTAATAATAGCTTTTTTTCCCCCTGCAGACAAAGAGGAAGTGAAGAAACCCAGGAAAAAAACTGTAAGTTTAGTTGTGAAGTGGTCTACTGGCAGTGGTACTTGTATAGAAAAAATACATGTTTATCAGAATGACTGCAGTGCACAAAGAAATGCGTTGTAAGTCACTGCTAGCTTCTCATATTCCCCTTTTCTCTCAAACAGGCTGCTGTCTGTGGCTACCCAATAAGCATCTTTTTCATTGTGGTCAATGAGTTCTGTGAGCGTTTCTCCTACTATGGCATGCGAGGTGAGTTGCTTTGTTCTGGGCCTGATGGGATTTTTCTTTTGAGCCACCTACTACCAGTGGAGGAGAGTGGATTTACATATGTAGTTTACCTAGAACTATCAAGCCTCTCCATTGTGTTATTGTAAATGTGTCTCTTTATTCACTTGAAGTGGATACTTTGAAGATAAGATTTGTCCACATATAATATTTGCTCTGGCTATGAAATAGAGTGAATGAGGAAGCATTAGGCTTTAATTTTGCAACAGCACAACAATGTAAAAAAAACTTGGTTGCATTCAAAATCCAGCTTCAGTTTAAGTTTGACAAGCAGTATATATTTGCAGTATTCTGTATTTCCCTCCCAAAGACGGATTGAAATCCTAAATGCATCAAAACCACTTTATGAATATTAATCAATGAGCTTTTTTTTAATGTGTTATTTTGAGACTTTATCCATCAAATAAACGTGGTGACATAAAAACCTTACATACTTTCCATCCAAAGTGTGGGGAAGTAGGAGTATAAAGTAGCATGAAATGATAATACTTATTATACCATGATACCATAACCATAGCTAAAGTAAATGCACAGGAAGGAAACTCTTTTGGACTTTCCAACCCTTGAAAAATGTTTGAAAGTTTAAAGAATAAGAAATAACCTTCACCCAGTTTTTCCTCTTTGTGCCTTCCCCAAACTCACCTTCCTCCCCTCTTGCTGTCTGCAGCCGTTCTGGTGTTGTACTTCAAGTACTTCCTGAGGTGGGATGATGACTTTGCCACCACCATTTACCATACCTTTGTGGCTCTGTGCTACCTGACCCCCATCCTGGGTGCCATTGTTGCTGACTCGTGGCTTGGAAAGTTCAAGTCAGTCTCCAAACAAAACAACACATGTACTTTCTGCTGTTTACTCACGAAAAGGCCCAGAATTAATGAGTGATGTTGCCATTAAGAAATTGCTTTTATTTTCTTATGCTAGCACCATATGTCTATAGATCATCTTAAAGGGTTAAAGTGCATACCAGAGTCAGCTGTTAAATTTAGTCCTTGGAGTTTTGAACCTTGTTTATCTTATCTCTGCATGAAGCTGGTGTACACTAGTCTAACTTCACTGCTACCTCTTCCTCCCTTTTCACAGGACTATCGTTTATCTGTCCATTGTTTATACGCTGGGGCAGGTCATCATGGCAATAAGTGCTATCCATGACATCACAGATGCGAACAAGGATGGTACCCCTGACAACATGGCCTTGCACGTGTAAGCTGAACACACACAGAACTGTATGTCGCAGTAGAAACAAGCTGGATTTAAACTGACAGACGTGTGTTAACGCTGTGTCTGGGCTGTGTTTTACCCCCAGAGCTCTGTCCATGGTGGGTTTGATCCTCATTGCTCTGGGAACAGGAGGCATCAAACCCTGCGTGGCTGCCTTTGGAGGAGACCAGTTTGAAGACCATCAGGTTAGATGTTGCTCAGTTGTACATGCACACTGGATGCAGAGATGGTAGTCTTAGAAAACCTTGACCTTGCAAAACAATTATTGTTTACACCTTGATAGATTTATCCATGCCTTGATGGATATATAATATGTCATTTACTCATCACAAACAGAAAACTGAATCAACACCTCTGTAGAAAGGCAGTATTTCTGTAAGATGCTGCTAGATGTGAACACACACATAGCCTCTGACCTTCCCCTTATGTATGTACAAGACAGCAATTAGAAAGCCACCTCATTCAGCTATCTGCTGTATCTGGTCAGCACTTCTTGTATCTCTGTTTTAATCCCTGTTAGTTATTAATTAACAAATAGCCACAAGAATAACTCTCTCTCTCTCTCTCGATTCGGGGTTCAAGGTAGAGGACAAAGATTATACCGTAATATGAGCGATACAGTTGAAACTAGTTGAGAGAACGAAAAAATAAAAGATAAATACTTCAAACTTGCTGTTTCCAACAGGAGAAACAGAGAAGCACCTTCTTCTCCATCTTCTACCTGTCGATCAATGCAGGCAGTCTGCTGTCCACTGTCATCACGCCCATCCTCAGAGGTAGAGCTGGATATTACATTTGATCACAGATACTCAAAGCACATCATATTGTTGCACACTGAGGTTGAGGGATGTTTTCATGTGTGTGTTCTGTGGTTTTCAGCTCAGGAGTGTGGTATTCATGTTAAGCAGCAGTGCTACCCACTGGCCTTTGGAGTCCCCGCTGCTCTCATGGTGGTTGCTCTGAGTAAGAACTGCATTTTAAACACCTGCTGTGATTGTAGTTGAATAATGAAAACGGTGTTCTTTGCAAGAGAACATATATGATCACATTCTACAGTCATTCTAGCATTCTACATTTCATTTATATATAAATATATATATATATATATATATATATGTGTGTTGTGTGTGTTTGCAGTCGTATTCATCATTGGAAGTGGTATGTACAATAAGACTGCCCCACAGGGGAACATCATGGTGAAAGTCTGCAAATGCATCGGAGTAAGTGCCTCCCCAAATCTGATTTCAGAATTAAATTAACATGATTCAAACAAAGCATTGACTTTGTAATGGTCTTTCTGTCTCTAGTTTGCTATCAAGAACCGCTTTAGGCATCGTGGTTCTGAGTACCCCAAAAGAGAGCACTGGATGGACTGGGCTGATGAGAAATATGATGTAAGTGCAGGCATGAAATAATTAGGTATAGATGTTAGGGCAGCACAATATCAGGAAAACATGCTCTATGCAATGTTGGGATGACTATATGAGTTGCAATATACAAACAAAGGCTTTAATACATGGTGCGAGTATCTGGTGTATTGACAAGGGCTGCATTCAAACTCTGCACCCGTGCATGCTGGTTAGTTGTAGAACAGGAGCAGATGTCCTATATGTGCAATACAGCCCTTAATAACACACCTGCTGGTCTTATTTCAAGTAAAAATGTATTTTCAATATTGTCATTGTTGATACTGCAATAACAACAATTTTTTTATATCAAGATATGTATCCAAAGGATCTTTTCTCCTCTATTGTAGAAACTCCTGATTGCCCAGGTGAAGATGGTGCTGAAGGTGCTGTTCCTCTACATTCCTCTGCCCATGTTCTGGGCTCTCTTTGACCAGCAGGTATGTGTGTATACGTGTGTGTGAAGGATGCCATATTTAAAAAAAAGTAATCACTGACTAAAAGCTCTCCCTAAGAAAAGCTCACTTCAATATTAATATCCCAAGATTTTCTAGCTGTTTGTAAAGAAAAGACAAAATAAGAGCTGTGTCTCATACACAGGGCTCAAGATGGACCATTCAGGCTACCACCATGGACGGCAACTTTGTAAGTTGTTCATTTGTTTATGTTCTTTTCATGCTGCAACTTGTAAGCTCAAATTACAAAAAAAGAACATTTTGTTGACATTACATTCTATCTTTCTTTCTTCACCAGGGGTTTCTGATTATCCAGCCGGATCAAATGCAGGTGAGACACTTGTGTTGATTATCGTAGCCTGCTGCTCATATTAACTAATGGCACAGGCAATTTAATAGTGATTTGTTTTCTTTCCACCAGACTGTCAACCCTATCTTGATCCTGATTTTGGTCCCAGTCATGGACAGTGTGCTCTACCCCTTAATTGCCAAGTGCAAATTGAACTTCACGTGAGTTTGGTGCTCGGTCCTCTTTGGAATCTTCTCGAAAATATCCTACATTCTGTCATCAAAGTGATAATGTCTGAAGCTGCTTGGAAACCAAAAACACAAGACAGTATCGTGAAAATCTTTAGTTCTACATATAGTTGACAGTTCTACGACAGAATACTTTAAGCCTTCAAGGAATATTCTCCTTTACTATATTTCCCATTAAATAGGCAGACTTACGCACACTGCATGGCATTTTATAAAAATATAGAAATACATTGAGTACTTTAACATAGTAATAAACAGTGAGGGCCAATTTGGGAATTTGTCATCAAATTTTAAGCAACACTTGATAAGAGAAATGATAAGACAACACATGATGATGATGTACAGATATTGGGATATTTTTTCAGAGAGTTTGGAAATGTGTTTAAAATGTTTGAATATGTTCATTTTTTTAATGTTCACATCCCCTATTCATTGATAGAAAAAAAGAGACAAAACAGGTTAAACAAACGTCATGTCTTATGGTTTCCCTCTGCTCGTATATGTGCTTACAATTATGGTGTAGTGAGTGATAAACCACCATGTGACTGTTGCTAGCCCAGAGATATAAAGATGAATTGAAATGTGTTCAAACGTGTGCATGTTAATTTGTGTATGTGTCTTCAGTCCATTAAAGAGAATGACTGTGGGGATGTTCCTCGCTGCCCTCGCTTTTCTGGCTGCAGCCCTGGTCCAGATACAGATTGATGTGAGTAAAACAAACCTATGGCACAATAGAAAACTTGAACAGAACAAACTTTGTGAAGCATGGCATCTTTCCTCCTCTAGAAAACCTTGCCTAACTTCCCGTCAGCCACTGAGGGGCAAGCAAAGTTCATCAACATGATTAACAGACCGCTACAAATCACAGCTGGAAACTACGAGTTTCCACTGGAGCCTTTCAGGGTATGATAGCTAAAATACAAACCCACTAAGTTTCACTACATTTGATAGCTGCTATTTACAGTGAGCCACTATGCTGACATTTTAGGTTTGGAAGATGTTATTGACGAATGTTTTTTTTTCCCACAGGCCAATGACGATTATCTAAGTTTCAATGGACCATTTATGCTGACTGTGGAGTCCACAAATTATTTAGTCAATTTACAAGGCACTCGAAACACGATCACCATCGTTCAAGACGGACTTGAACTCAGGAGCATTTTGGTGAGTATGCTTGCCAGAAAATGTTTAAGTCAAACTGAAAGTACCAGTACATTATTTTTGTTGTCTTCAATAGGGCAGAAAACAATCCCATTATCTCTTGTTCTCAAAATTGATTTTCTGTCCCCAGTTCAACGACATCACAACAAAGCCGGAGCAGGGTGCAAATGCAATCAGGTGAGATCTAAATTGTTGTTTGTAATTATTTTTCTGTTTGTCCAATGCATAGTTTCGCACTTCGTAAAGATGAGGACGCCATGGGTAATTAATTCAAAACAAATACAAAAACTATATGGATAGTAAAACACTGTAACCTCTCTTTAAAAAGTGTAGGGGGAATGATACTCATGCATAGTTATTACTGCTACTACTACTAATGTTTGTAGTAGACAACGGTCGGTGCATTCTCAATTTGGACAATCAGGAAGAAATTCTGATGGGTGAAAGCTAACCAAGCTAATCACTGCTTTGAACAGGGACAACATGTGCAGGTGCACATTTTTGCCATCAAAATCAACGCAACCTTCAAAAGTTTCAATCTGAGCAAATACTATGTCATGAAATCAGTCAGTTGTTTACTTTGACACAAAAGTTTGTCAAAGAAGGAACTTCTGTGTTGCAACTTTGTCAAGGCGGCATCATAGATGTTCTTTGGTTGAGAAAATGTAATAAGAAAGTCCATATTTAAGCCTGACCTTGCCATATTTTTCTGAAGTGATGCTATAACTATCAAAATCCTCAATTTATTGTTGGCACAACTGTGAAATGTAGGAAAGTTAGGCTGTAACAGTGGGTTTGTATTAAAGTGCTTATTATTCAACATCTTTCAAATAAAGATTGAGATGAATTTTTCAAGTGTGTTATTTTCTCACCTATTTTGTGTTGAATTCTTCAGATTTCTTAATGGTTTTGGGTCGGTTTTGAACATAACAGTGGGTACCAGCGAGTTTGGGAACATCACCCCCAACAACATGTCCACATATGTTAATGTACCACGTGGGAAGTAAGTTTTATTTTCAAATGTTCTTTTCTGTCTCAGACAGTTAGAATTTGACATGTCCTTTGTCTGACTGGTGATTTTTATTTTGGCAGTTCTGTGTTCAATATCAACAATAATGCTGGAAGTAATTGCGCCTTGGAAAAAACGCTGGGCTTTGGCAGCTCTTACACCTTGATCATCCCATCAAGCTTCGCATTTGGACCAAATGTAAATGTCAAATCTATTTCTGAGTCACATTATAAATGGAATGTTTACAATGTTTTACTCAGCTAACACATCGCGATGTGCGTTTGTGTTCTTAAGTGTGCACAGAGCATTCAGGAAGTGACAGACATCAAGCCTAACTCCATTCACATGGCCTGGCAGATTCCTCAGTATTTCCTCATGACTGCAGGAGAGGTGGTATTCTCTGTCACTGGGCTGGAGTTCTCCTACTCACAGGTACAGCAGGGTGCTCTCCTTGTACATTGGACAACATTGAAAAAGCCTTTTGGAAACATCCCAAAGCAAATAAGATATAAGCTTATATAATTATTTTTCTAAAGGTCAATTGGATGCCAGACATAGAATACAGAAAGTTTGAATAGGCTCTTGATGTTTATAATTTCTTAACATGTACAGCTGTAAAATGCATCTCTCTCTGATGCTCAGGCACCCAGCAACATGAAGTCTGTGCTGCAAGCTGGTTGGCTGTTAACCGTTGCTGTAGGAAACATCATTGTGCTCATTGTTGCAGAGGCTGCAAAGCTCCCGAACCAGGTGAGAAGATAAGAGTCACATTGCCCTCACTTACTTTTGCTCAGTTGATTTTATGTGACAGGCTATTGATCGCTGCTACCTTCTTAGTAATAAGTTACCAAGGGATAACACATGATATTGATAAAAATGAGATTCCACCAATACAAACGTTTGTGATTCCAGCCTTATATTTGACAAACCAATGTGAGCAAAGTGAGCAATTAAGTATTATTTCTAAGCTTTGGTTGTGTGTGTTTCTCTTCACCAGTGGGCTGAATACATCCTCTTTGCCTCATTGCTGCTGTTGGTGTGCATAGTCTTTGCCATCATGGCCTATTTTTACACCTACATTGACCCAGTCAAGATAGAAGCCCATTTTGCCCACATGGAGCCTGAAGATAAGAAGAAGAAGAAGAGTTTGGAAAGGGACTCGGTTGAGCACCACAGAGAGGACAGTAGCAGTTCCGATTCCAGCTCTGATGAGGAGGAAAGTAAAGACACCAAGATCTAAATCAACCCATTTCTACGGCTTTTACCATTAAGTAGATGAATGCTGCTTGGTTCTGTTGTTCATGTCTCAAAGTGCCTGTGCCGTTTCATCAGTTTGCCAGTTAAACTCACTGCACAGATGGACATGTGGTGGTTTGAGTGAGGGGAAGACCTGAACAACATGGTGCTGGGGTGGAAAGAACACACAGAAAAAGGGCTTAGTTATTAAAGGAAAACGCCGGAAAGTTTCAAATTTACTATTTTCCCTGGTACATATGTTCCCCAAAATCGATTTCTCACCTTGTTTACATTTGTCAGCCCGAGAGAGTAACATGCGCGAATGTTTGAAATTCAAGTTATACCGCTCTGGCTCTCCCTCCCTAGCGCCGCCATGTTCACTCAACATGACGTCAGAAATGCAAACATTTTTTCTACAGCAATGGAAGACACTTACGAACTGTCTTGGTCTGACTCGGACCCGGAGATAGAATGCGAAGTTTCGCCTGAGTCCGAGTCAGATCATGATCAGCCTCTCGATCCAAGTTATGTTAGCTTATAGCCATCAGCCGAGATGGTCGGATAAGGCTAAAAATCTGTCTGGGTGGACAGTGCTCGTGAAAGATTTTGGCTGGGATCATTTTAGCACAATTATCCAAATTCCAGCTGAAAAGCTTTAGACAGACTTTTTTAAAAAAGATTATTCATATAATCAAAATCATTTGTTAGTAATTTATACTCGAACTGTTTTACTTTTTTTTTCACATTGACTTTCTTTACACCGCATGTTAATTTTGTTTTCGTGTCAGTTTTTTGTAATATGCTGTCACGCAATTACATAGTAACGATTCCAATATTTGTATTTATTTCCAAGCACAGTGTTGTATGTTCTGTAAAATTTTCGGACTATTTCATGTAAAAAAATCCGGTCCAGGTAATAATTGAACACCTAAGGGTTCTTTTTTTTTTTGTAATTTTATTTATTAAATTTTTCCAACTTTTACAACAATATAGATCGTATATACATATTTTAGCATCATAGAAGGAAAAATACATTTTTTAATACAAAAATGGAAACAAAACAACATTAAAGAAAGAGAAAGAAAAAGAAAAAAGAAAAGAAAACCCTCTTACAATACAATCAAAAAGTTGAAATATACAGCCTATGCCTCTTGTACATCTTGCTGGCTTTCCAAAAAGTCAGTAAATTGTTGCCATATTTTGTAGAAACTCTGTAGCTTCCCCTTTTTAGCATAAATGAATTTTTCCATGGCCAGAGTGTTGGAGAGGGTCTTGAACCAAACATTGACAGAAGGTGCCATAGCTCCATAGCTTTCCATGAGGTGGCAATACAGTATTTAGCTTGTAATGAGCACATATAGACCATCTTTTTATCTGCATTAGACAATCTTAAGTCTGTTGGGACAAGTCCAAGAATGAACAACTTAGGACAGACAGGCAATCTAATGGAGCTAATGTCAGAGACTTGTTCTATTACCTTATCCCAAAATTCCTTAATTTTAGGGCAGTTCCACAGGCAGTGATAAAGTGTGCCCTCCTCTAGACCACACTTAATGCAGAGGTCAGGGTTATTGTTGTTGAAGCGGTGCAAAAGGGAAGGAGTCATATATGTACGCATAATCCATTTATACTGTATAAGTTTAAATCTGGTGTTGATAGTTTGAGTCTGTGCTGTGTGACACACCATTTTCCATTCGTCCTCAGAAATGTCTGTGTCCATGTCACTGGACCACTTCATTCGCTTGTCAGTTGAAGATTCATTGGAGTTTTCCACAATTAAGCTATAAGTAATAGAAACCTGACCACAACTGTGCATATGATTTAGTATAACCTCTTCAAGAGTGGACAGTGGTGGTTTGTTTATCTATTGTTTTTACTTTTTCAAAATATAACTCCTAATTTGCAAATATTTGAAGAAGTGGTTCCTGGGTATATTGTAAGCACTATGTAATTCTTCAAAGCTATATAACACCTTATTTGCATTGTACATGTCCCACATTCATTGAATAAAAAAGAAAAAAAGAATCAAAACATACATAAAATATTACAGAATGTTATGTTTAAACCAAGGTGGGAGGCCGTGGCTCAGTGGTCGGAGTGGGCCATCCAATAACCAGAATGTTGGCAGTTCAATTCCCACTCTCACTGATCAAAAAAAGATTGGTGAGCTGGCAGCTGGAGGGGTGTCTGTGGCATCTGTCACCATAGTGTGTGACCATGTGCATGCATGTGCTCAACAGGTGCCAACCTGGATGGGTTAAATTCGGAGGAGTAATTTCATGTATTTTGTGTAAGAATGACCACATGACAATAAAAGTAATCTTGATCTAAATTTTAAAATTATGTTTGCTTACACTCCAAATTGTTAATCCGGTTAACGTTAAGAAGAGAGCTCTCCATTAATTACAATGCAATTCTTTTAACGTGTGCTGCGCATCAATTCATTTCATCATTATGTTGCAAATTTCCAGCCTCTTGCACATGATGCTATTTTGTAGTGGATTTACTGTGATCAGATTCTTAATGCACTATCATTGGTCGAGTATCAAAATTCGGAGGAAGAGTTCGTCTTAGAGTAATTATTTTTTCCAGAATATCTGTTCAGTTCGGCGTTGAGTCACAGTTCCTAGTCGGACCCGTTTTAGTGACGGACCAGTTCGAGTAACAGCGCGGAAATCATTCACAAGTCTGCTTCATTACAGAGCTTGGTCAGATGTTTGTCTGTAAGTAATTATACGTCAATTTTGTGGTTTACTGTGTGATGTACATGTTCACTTTCAGTAATGCATTTTATGACGTTCGCTACTGTAGCGGTTTGCTCTAGTTACGCTCCTCGGTGCTATGCCTCAGGCTCATTCGTGGATTTGTTTACATCTGTTGAGTTTGGTAATACTGGGGATATTTGATTTCTATACATTAAGAACATTGTAGTTTATTGTGTAGATGTGTTGATATAGAGAATACTGTGTAACTTCATATTTTATTGTGTAAAGGACACAACAGACGTTACACTTTTGTAATGTTTATGTTTATGTCTTACACACTTAGATGGAGAAAACTTAAGAAATAAAACTGAGGAAGAAAAGAGATAAAAAGATAAAACATAGATCCTTAACAAGATTTCTGGAGTTTCCCTTTTTATGCTGTTAACTATCGGTCTAGCCGTACAAAGCTGATGTGTACTGCGAGGGCAGAATAGGCACTAATGCAACCCCATACCATCAGATATGACAGCTTTTGAACTTATGAGCGTCAGGCTCTTTCTCCTTTAGTCTGGAGGTCCTGGCATCTATGACTTCCTCCTCCCCGCAAAAATGACAAGTTCCAAAAATTTCAACTGTGTTTCTTGCACAGAGATACCTTCAGATACTCCGAATATTTTCATGAAATAGTGAAGCTGATGGAATATTTGAAGTCTTTGCAATTTTATGTGAAGGAACATTATTGTGAAATTGCTCCACAATTTGTTAACCTTTTTCTTTGGCAGATGGTGGAAACTCTTCCATCTTTACTTCTGAGACTCTACCTCTCTTAGGTGCTCCTTTTATACTCAATCATGTCATTTACCTGCTAACAACGAACCTAATTAGTTGCAACATGCTCTTCCAGCGGTTTCTTTTCAGTACCACTTACTTTTACAGACTTTTGTTGCCCATCCCAAATATATTTTTTATATATATATGTATTGCTGCCATCAAATTCAAGATGAGCATTTTTTTTTTCCTAATGAAAGAAGAAAATGTCCACTACTCACATTTAATTATTTTCTCCATCACTTGTGTTCAGATCTGAGTCATGTTGCTGCAGGAAATATTGCTACACATAGCTGGAAGTCGTGATGAAAATTTGATACGATGAAAATATTAATAATGATAAAAATAATAAGGCCTTATCGTCCCTATTAGTGTTAAATCACTTTGACCTGTTGAGCCACACAGAAAAAGGTATTCAATAATATTCTCTCATAATCAAACACAAGTGAATAAACATCTACCTACCTACCGTAATGTGTCAACATAAGCAAACATCTACCTCGAAAATAAAACGTGGAGGACACAAAGTTCTCAGTTAGCATTAGATCTTTATTTCTCATGTCACTTTGAAAGCTTACAAGGAGCTTACATTTAACTTGGGGATTCTCAAATGACACAAGCAAAGATTATATACAGTACTATAAATTGTCAGCTATGATAAAGGAGACCAAATGTACACATTTTGTAGTTATTTCCATAGCATATGTTGTTCTGTAAGGTATAGTTTTTTTTTTGCCAAAGGCAGGTGCCCATAAAGCATTCCATATTTCCATACTTAACTCTTTGCTGTTATAAAAATATGAGATATTTCTTAATTTCTTTCAATCCCTGTGTTGACAAGTGCATCATAATGCAACTCCTCAACATTATTGCTGCAATAGCACAGTAGTAAATTCTGGAACTCTTAAGTAAACATATATAGTAAAACATGGCTATTAGCAACTGTTTTCGGTTGTCCCCTCCCACCCCTCTTACAGGTTTCTTTAAATACTTGACACACTTTCAAAGTGCAAAAAAAACGGATCTGAAAATTAAAAAAAAGAAAGAAAAAAAAAAAGGTGCAAAATCATACTACAAATATCTGGTGAAAGCATAAAAGAGGACATGGCACTTCTATAGCATGAGTGGAGGTGATGACAACAACGTCTGCAGTAAGGATAATAAGGATGGCATTGATTCCTGCAGATCGGCTGGTCCTATCTAGTTTGGCCATTAGTAAAGTGTCATGACGTAATGGTCCTTGCCAGTTTTTTCCCGCCTCCACTTCAGTTTCTAAGTACTGCTAAAAAACCGCGAGCCGAGGAGAAAAAAAAAAATACTTCAAATGATATCAGCATTCGACTGCTCATAGTGGTTCCTGTTGCAATTGTCTGTTACCTTCATTCTTGTCCTACATAATTTCAAAACTGACTTAAATAGTTTAAACATAAGTACAGGTAGCACCCCCCCCCCCCCCCCCCCCCCGGACTACAAAAAAAAACAAAGGAGAAGCTTCTGCTGCTAAACAAAGTAAGCTTAGTATCATAGTTCGACAGCTCAGCAGGAGATTGAAATGGAAGACCGGAACTCAGTCACTTCAAATGAAAACCCCGATGCCTTTCACTCAGTGATGAGTAAAAGAAAAACAGACAAAGTCTGTGATGAAATGCTCGAACACAGAAGAATGCATCTGAAAAAGGCAAGGCATTTTCTGTTAATTCTGTTGGAGTAACTTTAGAGATGTTTAAATATCTACTTTTGAACTTTATTATTATCTACAAAATGCGCATGACCATTTTGTACACAGTGATTTATTTCCCGCAATGACAACTTGTAATCATATACAGCATGGCAACCCCCCCCACCCCACCCCCTGCCTTGGAGGCCAAAGTCCACTTAAAGCACTTTACCTGAGGTTTCATTAAGAATGCTGCAGTTTACCTAAACAGGGAGTTTTTTTTTTTTTTTTTTTTACGTACGCGAGAGAACATGCACGCACGCACACACACTCACACAAATGCTCGCAGGTGACCACTTACACAGCTTGTACACTAAGATAACATCCCTGCAGGTTCATCAAGCATGCTCTCGGAGGTTCTGGGGATATGACGCCTGCGTTAGAAGGGGAGACTGAAGTCTTGTAGATTCAGGAGAGAGTTTCGGCTCCTCGTCGAGCAAAGTCCATGCAGACTCTGCTGTGTGAGACTGGAGTGTTGCGTGTACAGAGCCCAGAGTCCGACTTTGCTGTTTTTTTCTGGCTCGTCACTCTGACTTTGAGCCTTCTTCCATTGCAGCCTTTTCAATGGGTTCTGTGGCCTGCAAACTTCTCCTCTCATTAATGAATAAAAGAAGAAGCTCTCTGTTCTCCACTTTGAAGTTCAGTCATTTTTTACAGGCGAGGTTAGGGCCCCTCCCTCGACATGGAGATCAAATGCGGCCAACTGGTACTGAATGACTTCACCCCTGACTTTTGACCCTCTGACCTGGCTAGGGTGTTGGTGGTATGTGGGGGCCTGGGACAGCAGGTCTGGGGCTGAGACCCAATCACTATGGGGAAGAGGAGGATGTCCTGCTTGAGGAGAAACTGAAAGAAACGAGAGATAATGGAGGATTCAACACACGGTTGTCATCTGAAGCTGTGTACTCATTCACTTTTGTTTAATGAATATGATCAGAGCTGTTACCTCTGGAGTCTGTGCACCATATGAGCCACCAGGGAATCAGAAATACCAGGAAAAGCCTCTTCAGCCATCAGAATGGCCTCCCTCAGCTCATCCAGAACCATGGGGTTCCCATTAACCTGCTCCTGTCGCGCCTTCAGCTGGGGGTAGAGGGGCGGAAGTTTGGTTAGACTATTGAGAGTCAGTGATGTCATAATAAAAGGCTCTTCATGATTCAAGCTAAGGTCACAGAGTTCTAATGGCAGAGGTGAATGAAGCTTAGAAAAGCTGCTCTGCAAAAGATAAATCTGCGAGAAAAATGGAAAAGCACTGCTTGACCCCCACATTAGCAGCCACTGAGCTGCAAAGGTCAGCACGTGGAGCTGTGGTTATACAGAGTTATTTCCAATGTGTTGCATTTGTGAGACTATGGCAGTAAATGCTGATCCTCTCCCCCTGCTAACAGATGTTATGGTATGTGCACTCAGCCTGAACCATTAAGCATGGAGCACTCTCTTCAGTAGAACCCCCTGATTGTCCTGGAAACAATAATTTTAAATTGAGTTTAAATTGCCTCCATTACATTCACACTTAAACATTTTAAAGTAGCAAAATCAGTGGGCTTGTTAGTTGAGATGATTGAACAAATATCTGATTTCTCACATAATCGATTCAATAATCAAGTACACAGAGTCGCATACCCCAAATTATTCAGCTTGTAAACACAATTCAAAGTCTTATGTGTGTTTTGAAACATTCCGCTACGGTCACAGTAATCAGAGTGTAAAGGAGTCACGAGGGCAAAGGAGACTAATTAGTTTGTTGATCATGGAGCTCCTTACCTCAGCTAATGCAGGAGAGATGACTGTGGCCAGGCTCTGTGAAAAAGGCCTCTTTGGAATGTCTTTTGTCTGCAGAAAAGCAAGCAGGCGTGAGGTGAATTTTACCTTTTGGGGATTAAAAATAATAATAATAAAAAAAAAATCTCTTGGAACAGTAATGCTGACCTGGTCTGTTCCCCCGAACTGCCCCTCCCCATTCTGCAGTTTTTTGGGGTCCTTCTCTCGGATGGTGAAGATCCAGTCATCACTGCCAAAGTCATTCCCACCTGATGCCTGGCCATCCTGCTCTCTGATAAAATGGATGCGAGAGAGGGTTTGAACATTTATCAGGATAGGCAAAGAAGTCATGCGCTGATTACAACAAATCTGTGAGGGCAAGCCAGCACAGGATAAGTCTTATTTACCTCTGTTGAACTTGTGTACTTTTAGAAACAGGAGTAAAAAGAGCTGCTACCTTAAAAATCCACGAACTTGATGTAGGCTGCAGCAAACTTACGAATCAGACTCATCAGAACTGGACTCCGTAGCTCTAGACTGCTCCGCTTTCCACCTTTTGTACTTGTCCACCAGCTCGGTCAGGTAGGAAGTCTTTTTCGCATGGCGGACGATCAATTTATGCTTCAGCAGTTCTTTGGCAGTTGGCCTCTGTGGAAGGAAGCGAATGAAGTGAGATGAGCGGCTGCTGCCGACTGGAAAAGTCTGCAATGACGAAACCCAAAGCCAACAAAGCTGCATACAAAACTGGGCTCTTTGTTGAGGCAGGCCTCCACAAACTCCTTGAGAGGTTTGCTGTAGTTGCCCTCTAGTGTGGGCGGGTTGTTCTTTGGGATGAGGAATAAAACCTTCATGGGATGGAGCTCCGAGTGGGGCGGCTCGCCTTTCGCCAGCTCGATAGCTGTGATTCCGAGAGACCAAATGTCAGCCTGGAATGCACAGGAGAGACCGATATAAATGTGCAGAGACAACACAGGACAAACACGTCTCATACCTTTAACACAAGGTACCAAACCTGAGCTGGCCAAAGGCTCTAAAACATTTTATGATGGAAAACGTTCTTTCTTTTTTTACACCCGACTGTTGCACGTGTCAGTTGCAACGACGAGGCGAAGCGAGCTCAGGGGACATTCTGAGACAAAACTCTCATTAAGAAGTGTAACCCACGTTAAAATGACTGGTAGTTCATTCTAGTGGTACCATAATTGGTCACTAGAGGGCAGTATAACACAGCATAAGGGATTCTGATTGTGCCAACGTGTTGTGGTTCCCAACTTCTTTTCCTGAATCTACACAAAAGCTGCGAGGCTGTTTAGTAAATGCATGAGAGAAGCTCTCCTTGGGGCAGCAGCCATCCCAGACATGTTCAGAGCAAAATAGAAGGCATGATTTCTCTCAGTGTTTGTGCCACAATAAGTACATGACGCGCTACGAACCTTAGTAAAGGAATAATAAAAGAATAATACCATGATGTTGTAGCTTGTTATATAGAAATGTGGGCATAACACAAGTGTAGTTTTTAGTTTGACCAGGACGGCTGTAAAATGACGGAGCTCAGGAGTTATGATACTGTTAGAAGAAAAAAAGTCCTTGATGGTGAATTTTTTTTGTCCTCTAAAATGTTTTTGTTTCTCTCTCCTGGATGATTAGAAAGTGTTGTTTAGTCTCTGGTTCTATCCTTTACTCTGGCTGCCGTGCCCATCAGATTAGACTTTATGAACTCAAACACATGAGCCAAATGTGTCAGATTCTGAAACTTATTCTCCGAGCTCTACAAAAGAGGACAGTAAACACAATAGATTTTTGACAAGCAACGATGAAAACTATTCTTTCTATTCTCCCTTATTCATTAACAAGCATCAATCTAACATCTTAGTCAGAGACTGGGTTTTCTGTGGCAAGTGTTCCCAAAATGTAAACATGTGAGAAACTTATCTGTGATACTGCCACAGCTTTTGTGTGCAGGAAGTATACACAAGCTATGTTTACAGCCTCACTAAAGTGACAAGGATCTTACTTTGGGGCAGATAAGTGAATAAGATCAACATCTCTGGACCTGGGTAGCAAGGTTACATTCATACGTCACACACCAGCACTAGACAGTGTAAATGTGTCTGTTTAAAATACAAACCGCTTGCTGTACCCAGTTAAAGTGAGCAGTTTGGTTAAATTCAGGAATGCACTAGTGGCAGCTTGTCAACCTTTACATATTCTTGAGCCCCCTCCAGGGGAAAAACTGATTTTTAAAATATTTTTCTAAGCTGGTTTGTGCTGCTCCAAAGATTTTTGCTGGTGCTTCAGCAACTCTTTGACATCTGTTATGATGTGTAACCCTGCCAACGGGGGGAGCTGTTACCATGCTGTTATCACGCGCTATGACCACTTCTTCCCGTGAAAATAAAGGGAAGAGGCTTGGAGGGTTAACAAGGATAACATGGGAAAAATCAAGAATGGAGCATTATGTGCTTCACATAGGAACATATTCCATATTCCAATGCCTGTCAGACTATCCCAGCAAACAGAGCAGTAGGAATAGTAATTCTTGTTAACAACAGATGGTAGGATCCTGGACGTGTTACAGCAACGGAGCATCTCTGCACCCCAGATGTTGAACTGTTGGCTGTGAGTTTTCATCCATGCTGTCAACCAACAGAATGCAACTTAGTGAGGTCATTTCTGGTCATTTGATGATTTATTAAGAAATCAATCAGTCATGCACTCTCTCAGCTACACTCCACCGCATAAAATTTATTGAGACGATCATTGTAGTGTTGTAGAATAACATAATCGTATCCATGAAAGTCCTATCAAATTGGGATTTTTACATCTATCACGTGCATTTTTGCAAAGCACGAGAAGTCTGAGTACTCCGCTGCAGAGGTGTCACACATGGTGTTGAAACTGTATGCATTAGCACAGCATTAAGTCACTAATGTGTCAGTGACGCTTTGATATTCGTGTCTACAGTGGGGTGTAGTCTGAGAGACGTTTGCATTGCTAAAAGTGCTGTTCTGACAGAGGAATGCAATTCGACGCCGCAGCAAGGGAGTGATGTCATGCAACCTCGGGTGTAGACATAACGCCCTGGCACTGAACTCACCTTGGAATCGTAGGCAGACTGTTTGATCACCTCCGGGGCCATCCAGAAGGGCGTGCCCACAAAGGTATTGCGTTTGATCTGTGTGTCTGTGAGCTGGCCGGCCACGCCAAAATCTGCCAGCTTCACCTCTCCTTGCTCGGACAGCAGCACATTGGCAGCTAGGGGCGGGGAGGGAGGAGACGGATGGTGAGAAACTCTGCCACCTTCTTCAGAAATGTCTGTGCATTTTATCGGTACAATCAATCCGGCACTCACTTCAGTTCCCCGGTGAAATGCAAAACTCTATAATGAATGAAACTGTAAGTGGACACTAATACCATTAACGTGCAATATGATATTTGTGTGTGATCCCTGAGGCCATTTAGTGAGCTGAAACCTGTGTGCTCTGACAGCGGTGCTCAACCAGTCAGCTACCTTTGATATCCCTATGGATCTTCTTCTCAGAGTGCAGGTACTCCAGGCCCTTGAGGATCTCTCTAAGGATTGTGGCAATTTGGGTCTCATCCAGAGCTCCGGGCTCCATCTTTGACAGAAAAACAACAAAAGCAGTGAGCAGTGGCTGTTAACTGGGCCTCTGGGTGGAGGTTTAGTCATTTGACAGAGTTGTGGCAAAGAGTTCATTCTGTGATTTTTGGTTCAAATGGGTGATATACAAGGTTTATTTGGTCTCAAAATTTCTTAAAAAGACTAAAATACACCCAGAGTAAATGCCAACAAGTACGCGGCACAGCTTGTTTGATCGAGTTCATTTCTACCACCGATTTCCACTTTTAAAAAAAAAAAAAAAACAACAACTATTGAAAGTAAATCCGTGGGCCACTCGGTTGCGCAGCGTCTGGCTGACATGTCCCTCATTCAAAGACAGAAAACTAGAAAATGTGCTCAGCAGAGAGAAGACCTCTGCTAAAGCGGTGTATCAGATTTCTTTTCAGCCCAGTTTAATGCAGAACTGCAGTCTGCAGGCCAATAATCCTGATCGTTCACACGGTTCTGTGTAACATGCTATCACAAGCACCTTCTAGTCCGAAAACTCCTGCAAATAATTCCCACGTTTCATCCTTTCTGGTGTTATCATTTACACATCTGTGATGTCATTATACTTTCTGTTTTTTTTTTATTTTTGTAGCTGATAAACCACGGTGAAAAACATCAGTTTTGGCCCAGTGTCTCCGGTCATGTTGTCGTATTTCGTTTTTAAATGTGACCAGATTCTCTCTGACGTTTCCGTAACTGACGTCATGTCTGGCTCTTGTGCTCCGCGCAGTTGGACCAGGCACGTATTTTTATTTTATTAGTTATTTTTATCTTTTAGCAGAGCAGGAAGCCACTTCTGGGATGCACGGAGACACGTCTGCTGGAGTCACAGGCAATGCAAACGTTTTCTGCGAGGAACCCCAGTGACAGTATCGCAACAGTAACCAGTGGAATACTCCCTGTTGGTTAAAAAAAGCTAAATAAATTTCACCTCATCTACAAAACTGTGGACGGTCGACGACGCGCTTGGATTTTCAGCTTCGTTTATTCACTGTGAGAGCAGGAGAGCTGCAGTGAGCAAAGAGGGAGAAAGGCATGGCCACAGTGAAGCATAGGGCTTCTCACACACACAAATTTTAGGAAATACAACAAATTTGTAATAATAATACTAGCGTGGCTTCTAACGGCAAAATATTCTGAACTCTTTCTGATACCACTGTGTCATACAAAACTTTATAAAAAGGTTCACTTTGCCCCACACTGAAGAATGCGTCATCTGTTCTGTCAGTGAAGTAATTTCCTTTCAATTGTTTTTGAATCGGGTCACTTTGAGTGAAGGGAGATAAAAGGTGCGCATAACTCACCAGATCTAAGGCTGAGCCTCCACCTAAATACTCCATGATGATCCATAGCTTTGAGTCCTGCGGCAGTGGAGACAGACAAAAAGGAGAGAAACCATTAAGTGCTTGGCTGCATTTTGTGGGAAAATATTAACAGACTCTATATTAGGGTGGTTACTGGCTGACTGCAAAGGCATCGCAAGCTGGATGCAGTCTTTAACAAGTCATGATGACATTAATAAGAGCTTGGTAGGTGTCCTAAGTCGTCCGAGGCTAATCCCTTTTTAATTTTGGACTATTCAGGGGAAAATGTGGGCATGGGAAGAAAAATCCTTTTTTGTCTCATCCCATTTGCCCAGTTGGGAGGTTTGACTACACATGCTAAAAATAAAGAAAAAGAACACTTTCAATGTAAAACAGCTACAGCCCTGTAAGTGTGGAACAAACATCACCTTCAGGTATGAGCCATAGTACTTGGTGACAAAGGGGCTGTCGCACTGGCTCAGCACAGTGATCTCCTGCTGGATGTCTTCAATCTCATCCTCTGCTTCCTCCAAGTCAATAATCTTGATGGCCACTACCTTCTGCGTGCGATTGTCGATGCCTTTAAACACCTCGCCAAAAGAGCCCTTGCCAATACGCTCCAGCTTGGTGAACAGCTCCTCCGGGTCCACTCTGGCACTCTGGCAGTCGACGGGGAAGGGGGAACAAAGCAGGGGGAGGAAAGGGAAGGTGGATTTAAAAAGAATGAAAAAGGAATGTTTGAAAAAAAAAAACTGAATGTTGGGGGAAAACACCAGCAGGATGCCATTCTTACAGGATACATCAATTCACTCATTGCAAAACCTAGTGTTTATGTCCACAGAAAGAGAGACACAGGAGAATGAAAGGGAAAAGAGTGTAACAATTGGATAATAACATGCAGGTTAAAAAAAGCATTAAAATGAATCCATCTATGTACCAGATATAATATTTTAGTCCTTTAAATACCCAGCTAGACCTTAGGGGTCGATGGACTCATGAATTATTCTATGATGCCAGAAAAAAAAAGAAGAAAAAGCACTGATTGTATGATTGCATATGTGTTAAATTTCATATGTTTGAATTCCCTGATCAGTTTGATCCGAGTAGCTCCTCAGTAACCGTTTTGGGTGTTCGTCCTCTGTCTGGAACTGTATTCTTCTGTATCAGGGCAGATTTTGGGATGACTTCATCCTTACCTGAATAAAATAGAGCCGTGTATTAAGGGGAGGGGGAAATAATCGGATCTTAGATGCATCGAGATGAGGATGTGGAAGATTCTGTATTGATTCAGAAATGTCAAAAACCAAAACACTGTATGTTACCCGATAGGGTAATGTTGATGGAATGCAGGCAATATTGAGGCTTCATACCAACTCAGAAACGGCGAAGAAAATGACAGGCTCTGTGGCAACTTTTACAGCCGAGGATTTGTGTCTGTATTCAGTCCTGGAAAAGGTGCTTTTGCGCCATGTTGCACAATTTGGAGCCGAGGAGATATTTTTGATCTAAACAGTGACTTCCACACTCTGCAACAAGACCAAAATCAAAGTAACTGAATCAGTTAAGAAAAGAAAAAAAAAGACACAAAGCTGTGACATGATATATGCCACACTGCAACAGGATCTAATGTCACTGTGACTCTTCACTTTATTACAGATGGCAGACAGATCATGTGCTCCGAACAAGAGCAATGAATGAGTGATTATATATTGCCGGCTGCACATAACAGAACGTTGGTTAGAATTCCTTAATTTCTTTGGTTAGTGATTCAGAATATGCTAATGCTTGTATAAAGTTACTACAAGTGCGCTACTACAGGCGCACTTTCCTCTTCTTGCTGGTCCCTTTTCAATGCTGTGAAAGATGCTGGCACGTGCAACCTTCGAAATAACTGGCAACATCACGAGATAGTGGCAGTAAACTAATGATACTTCCGTTCAGAAAAAGGGATGCATCATGATGCTTCCATATTTGGCACTCTGAATAGAATCCTAAGGCGTCTACAGATTTTCAGTCCTTCTGTATATGACCTACAAATAGATCTTCAATTATTTGCATTTTTTTTTTTTTTTTTTGCCTAGTTTATGCTTTAGCTGCAAATTAGTTTATTTATGCTGAGATACAATGACGGAAAAGCTCTGGCGTCAAACTGCTTTTACTGCCAAAAATGGCTGATGCAACGTTGAGACGGATTTGTAACTCCTGTCTCGACAAAAAGGACGGGAATGACAAATTGTGTGCGGTGGCATCATTTCAAATTCATGAAGTGATCAGACTAAGAGGAGCTTGTGGGAACTCAGAAGTGTGAGGATTATTGCGTACCAGGGAGAGAATGACAAACAATGACAACGCTGCCATGTTTCCAACTTTTCTGGCATTGCATACTGTGGCAATTTTGTCTAAGTTTGGAGGGGAAAAAATAAATAAAAATAAATAAATAAAACCCTACTTTAAGGCTGCAGGAAGTGAACTAAGATGACATAACTCTCCAGAGGCTTTTATGTGGGAAACATGAGCAGCCGCTGACAAAAACAACTTCCTTTTATGACCTCCGATGACCAGAGAAAGGCTCATTATGTCCAATTTAAGGCAGTTAAAATTAAAGCACGTGCCCGATGAGAGAAGAGATCCCAATGTCACCGAAAATAACCTTTTTTGCTGTCTTAAAGGAGATTTACACAAAAGTATACATTATTTTTTTTAATAAAAACCACATTAGTGACATGTTTCATTTCGCTCAGACAACTAAATACTTAGTTTGGGGAAAAATATGGCCCCGTAGCAAGATCCTCGAATCAAACTGTGTGCATACTGCCAATTTAACAGCTAACATTCACCTTAGAAATATGGAAAATTGCTGAACAGTTAAAACTGTGAGGCTACAACTTATGGCTGTACTTGCTGTGGTGCTCAACTGTATTAGTTAAGTGCAATCAAACCCGCCTGAAAGTACCACCTTATTAGCATGAGTTAAGTCACACCTAATCTTAGTGTCCCATCAGTTTCTCAGCTTCTGATAATGCATCCTACCTTAACCTGGACTCTTTACTCTCTACTCTTTACAGCCAACCCACAGAAATCCGCCAACAAGCCTTGAAAAGGCAACGTAATCTGGTGCGTGAAACAGTTCCCAGCAAAAACAGTTCTCTCCTCCTCTTATGTACCCAACACAATTATGTCTATAAGCCAAACCGTAAAGAGCAGCATGGAGAAAAAAAAAGAAAAAAAAAGAGCGGTCCTGCTAGCATGTTTTTGTACATCAGAGTGCTTTGAGTTGCTTTACAAAAAGCAACTCCAGACATACATACCAGACGCGCAAGTGCTCATTCTGCTGAGTTAAACTGCTAGATGGCTCCTGAGATTTTACAAGATGTAGCAAAGTCCTGAAACAATCCAAATCCGTTCGCTGTTTTAAGTGTACAGTGCAGTACACAGCAGAGAAAATCACAGCAGAGAAAATCACAGCAGAGAGTCGTACAGTTTGTTTTTGCTCCGATAGTTACCTCCACTGGATTATGTGGAACAAGTTGAAAAGCTTTTACGCTTACCTGCATCCCCGGCAGGTGACCCTGTACGGGAGAATGGGCCATGATGAAGCTGTTTGGATTTGCACACCGTGCAATAATGCAGGGGCAGAGATCTCCTCGGATTTACTTCTTTTGACAGTCCCAGCTGTGCTGCCTTAAGTGTTAGCAACCCCGTGGGACGCTCGATTACCCACTTCTGCTGAAAACAGTCTCCGGTAATCCAAAGTAGTTACAAAAACGTCCTTCTCCCACACACCAGTGTACCTCTTCTGTGTCGGAACAACCCCAAGACACCACAAACAGCTGAGCACGCCAAGTGACGTTTGCTAATGCTAAGTTTGAGGCTGCAAATAAGAAATCCGCAATGTTAGCGTGCTAACCGACTGGCTAAGCGTTAGCTCTGCGTTAAAATCAATTTCTCACTCGAGAAAGTTATGCTATTGGAACAAATTTTAGCTCTTGGAATTTAATACGTAGTAACAGCTATCTATTTCAAAATGACCCCAACTGTCACTTTCTGAAAGCGTATTCTGTCGCTCACGGTGCTGTCAGCTAGCGAACATGGTTAGCAGGTTAGCTCTCTGGCCAACGCAGACGACCTGACAAACGTTCCGCCTGCGGACTGCCTGGGAGCACAGTTTGTCTGCATCCGGCAAACGTCAAGCGCAGAACGGAGACTGGACTGTATCCAGTAATTATATTTTGCCGCGACTGGTCATCTGCAGCTCCGAAGATGTAGCATCTGCGGCAAAGATAGCTCGCCACTGTTTTTGTTTCCTCCCTCACTTTCGACCCGTACTCTCGGCCATCTTGTCGGTGCTGTGACGCCTAACTGGGCGGATCCGGATCTGGATCAGCAGCAACATCCTGATTTATCCTCCTGCAACCCAGGTGAGGATGCCATTTGGACAGATCAGGGTCCCCCCAAACTTCTATCCTTTCAGTTTTGAGCGAGCAAATGATGCATATATAGGTATACTGTTACAGAGTCCCTTCAATAATCTGATGATTTCTCTCCAAATTGGCTCCAAAGTGACATTAACATACATAACATCTTACTTTTGCATGGGAATCTAGTTTGAAACTGCTTGCCAAATCCACCCATTCCCTACAGCACTTCTTATACGTTTTTAGCCCATGGAGTGGTCTTTCTCCACACACTGATACACGAACACACTGAAGGTGATGCAGGGTTCAGTGTCTTGCTCAAGAACATATGTGCCGGGAATCCAGGGATCAAACCATCGAGCTTCCGGTTGACAGAGGACAGCTCTGCAGCTGCAGCTGAGAGCCCAAGTGTAGCTAATTTAGTGGTCTAAATTTAGTATGAGCTAATCAGTTGGTTTTCAGATAAATGGTATTTGCACCTTTTAGTCTCAGACTGATTCGGTTTGTGCGTGTGTATCTCGCAGATGGTTTGCATGAATTGCATAGCTTTATGGTAATTTAGCATATTTTTATGCCTGCCTTTTGTCTCACTTTGGTCATTTTTAAGTTTCTTTTTATCCACTTATTAAATTGGAAGCCTTTTTTCTACGTGTCTTTGTGGACATGCTGCATCTTATTTTGTACCCCTTTGTGTCTTATACTATTCAATGAGCCTTTTTCTAATTTGAGTTTGTACACAATTTGGTCATAGTTATTTTACATGTCATTTTGGTTGTTGTGCTTCTGTCAGTGTATTGGTAATTATGTCACTTTGCTTCTCTCTGCAGCCGTTTTTGGCAGCTTCAAAAATGTTTGCATCTCTGTAGAGATAGAGCAGTTCAGTGATCAGAGCGTGCATTCTGTTGCTTTATATTGCATTGCCCTGAAGTGACATAACAAATTCATGAGTGGGATTATTTAAATCATAGGCCTACACATCACCAGAAGAGGGCGCCAGCGTACAGACTTCAGTGCCTGAGCATCCTTTGGCCATTTGGACGCTGGTGCTGGTGGAACATTGCGTGCCGCAACAAGAAGTCACTGGAAGCAGTAATGGGATGGCCAGAGGAATGCCGCAGATGTTGTGCTTATTGGGCTGAATAACGACCGAGCTTACTCAATTTGATCAATTAATATTAATATTTATAACTGAAACGATTACAGTGATACATGCTGTTTTTAAGTGTACCAACCAAATTGCTTGTACAGTATGAAGCATATGCCCACACAGTGGCTGAAAAATAGAAAATCCACATGGATAACTCTAACATGAAGGCAATCCAAAATGGCTGTATGATTAATACAGCACGCATTCTCAATAACCAAGGCTTTATGATTCTATTGCTTGAAATCTATGCAGGCCTTTTGTCATGTAACAGTATACATTCCCTTTGTAAAAAATGATCTATGAACAGCCTTTTTATGATCTGTAGGAAAAAAATATGGAGATATGGCCCACACAAATGAATTCCTGCATAAAAGTCTGAGCTCACTTTTTGCGCCTCACCATTTTCGCGTCCGAGGCTGAACGCGTATAATGGGTAGCACTACCTCCCTCCTTCGTGCGTAAATTATGTAGGGCAGGACGGGAATGCTTGGCTACCTCCATTTGAGAAAACCTGGCCGGCGAACGTTTTACTCGCTTCTAAGCTGCGTCTGACTGAGGAGCACAGCATCGCGACTGTCATATTTTGTGGCCAAGGAGAGGAAAAGATGGACATCATGGACCAAGGAGCTCAAATGGAGCCGCTTTTACCAACGGTATGATTTTACAGACACGTTTCTGCGGTTTCTGTTTTTTTTTCTTTCAATCTGCCAAAATTGAGTAGACAGTCGCCCTCCTGCCTATTTCTCTTTAGAATAAAAAGGGATTCATTTTCTCTGCAATCTGCGTTTCAAAAATGGATCTAATTTTTTAACCCTTTTGCCGGTCACGTGTCACCTGACAATCGTAACAAACGAGGATATCGCTCACCATTAAAAAGAGCGATAGGCTAATATCCCACTGTGTAATATTGAGCTTTGATTCAAAGAGGATAGTGTCCCGTCACAGAATCCACGCAACAGACACTTATGCTGTCGCACCTTTTTGGGACCGTCTGGGATGCTCCGCACAAGTTGATGCGCAGCATCAACAGTTTTAATTGACACTGCCCCTGCCCCTTGCGAAATGATCAATGATACTTTGTCTTCCTGCCAGATCCCACGCTTAACCAGTCGACCAAGTTTTTATAGGCTGCGGTCTGTAACCTGCTGTCAAGCTGTTGCTCGAGGTGTAGCCTACATTACTGCAGGTCCAAGGTGTTACTCTGAGATGAGAACATGGTATGTTTGATCCCAGCAGCGAGGAGACAGAGGGAGGTCTGTGCCTCATCGGGTGGATTATGATGACTAGTATCACGAAGATTTATTCACAACCTATTTGGCCCGTTCCCCCCTGCACGGCAGTTTCATGGAAAATAATCCCATTCTTTCACGGGTTTTGTAATCCTGTCAGAAATCCAACCATCCCGAGAGATGCATTGATGCAAAACATCCATCCAAATGTTGTAATTCATTCCAGTGAAGAGTACGTGCTTGTGGAGTTTTTACCTTGGGGACAAACGGGTAGAAAAAGGGACTCGCTCAGCTTAGAGTCAAACAAGCATGTACCGAACCTAAAACACTGCCCCCCCCCCCCCGAAAAAAGAGCCTTCTTCTGCGGTTAGCTTCAGCTCATTAGCATTCAGGTGAGACTGTGTGGTTGAAAAAAACCCAAAAACCCAGCTATCAGTGCTACAGGATTGAGGTGGCACACTTTGCTATTTTGCTGTCAGTGTAAAATCAAAACAAAACAAAAAACAGCGAGGCAAATCAATACTCAGTTTGTTCTATTTGGGGAAATGCTGGATGAGGACTCGGTGTTCCTCAATTTACAGCGTGAGGTGGGGCCTGATGGGCTGATGTGGTGTGGGGTGTCTGTTCTGCTTCCCCTGCAGTCTCAATGCAGAGTGGTTGCTTCCTTGTCATTGTAAGTCACTTCTGTTTCCCCTGTCCCTGCTCCTACGCAGCAAGCAGCAGGCGTTGTCATGGTTGTACCAGGATGTGTACGAGTATGCGAGGTGTCAGTTTGGTGAGGATCTCAGGGACTCCTCAGGACACAACATAGCTTGAAGAAATTACACTATCGTACCCCACTCCATCAGGTTACCGGGCTCCCAAGGTCAAGCATGAAAGTATGTTTGATTTACACCAGGAAAGGGAGCATTTCTGAGGGTCAATGCTCTTGCTGTATCTCTCTGCTTGCTTTTGAGTTGGCTGCATGTTAAAGAATTCATTACCTGAGCATTTGATGGTTAACTCGTGTCTTTTGATTTTCAGGAGCAAAGTTCTCAAGACAAAGACGTGGTGAGTACATTTCTGATTTTGTTTTCTTCTGGCCTGCGAATACCACAGTGATTTGCTCAATAGTTACAATTTTATATAATCTGCATGTTAAAAATCCAGGAGTTGATTGGGAAATCAATAGAAAAAAATATATATATTATATGTACAATATATATAAATAGTATAGTATATTTTACTGTACTTCACAACAGTTATTTCATAAATAGAGCTACTTCGTCAGATTTACAGACTCACAATTCAATAATGCAAAAAAAAAAGGAATTTAAAGTACATATGAATATTTGTTCAATGTAGTCAGTTATTAAAGTTTTCCAAAGAAATGGAGATCAAAAGCACATCAAATATTGGATTAACAGTTATTAGGCAGACACCAACAAGGTTCTACATTAACACAAAAGTTGCTCTGTTTTTGCTAAGTGATAAGACAGTTCTTTGCCTTTGTGGACATAAAATTTGCAATTCTACAAGGTAAATAGTATGATGATGTTCTTTATTCCGTTGGACTCTAATGCCTCCAAACGGTTGAAAAAAAAAAAACTTAATAGAATTTATTTTCCTCTGTACTTGTATTTATGATATCCAAAGTGCATTGCCCCGATAACAACCTTTACTCGGGTTGGAATCTGAATGCTTTGTTGTTGTTTTTTTTTTCCAATTTGTTGCAATGATGGTACTTATGGAAAACGGAGTGCGCCAATGAAAAAACAGTGAAAAGTTCAACAAGGCTATTGGATTAGACAGATAGTCTGATGGCTCTAATGGCGAAAATGTTTATTTAGATTTTCTTACAATCCTTAACCTACAATAATGCTGCACAGCTGTGTTTAGTTATCTTTAACTAGCCAGCTTGGTTAGCATAGAGTGTGTTGCATTTTTTTTTTTTAACACGATGGTCACACATGTCACTGTGCATCTGGTAACAGGAAACAGCACGCTGACTGAAATCAGTAATGGGAATTAAGTGGATTTAAAGCTTTCAACATGTGAAATGGCTCTGAAGAGCTCACAGGGTAATAGCGTAAGCAGGCATCAGAGGCAGCCACGGAGGAGAGTCTTGATGCGAGTACGTCATCAGCCCTGACGAATTCTTATTTATGCAGCTGATGGCAGAAAGCCAGACCGAGGACAAGACTGAGCACAAAGTATCTGCCACTGGCCACACTGGGAATCCTTTGCTCACAAGTTTTTTTCCCCTTTAGGACTCATACATTACTAAATATTCTGAATGCACAATGACATTTATCCCTGCCTTGTTCCTTTAAAAGCGAGCTTGCTTGTTGGTTTTTGTCCTTTTTTTAAAATATATAGATACAATTCTAATTTTCTAAAGGACTCGGCCAATTACCACAAACAATTATCATTGCAGAATGATTTACGCAGTGTTGGGCCTTTAAAATGAATTTAAACATAATGTTGTACAACTAACTAAGTCGAGTTTATTCATATGGCATTTTTAGTACTGCATTGAAAACAAACAGTTAAAAATCATATATCGTAAAAGCAACAGCCTATAAGTCGAGAGAATGACAGAAAAAAAATTAAGTTAAGGAGGAATTGGAATAAGAGAAAAATGCATGTTATTATCATTGAAACTAATGACAGTAAAAGTCTAATTTAGAAGTTTAGGGCAGCACTTTTAAGCTATATAAGACACTTGCTGAAAATATTTAAAGAAGAATTTTCAAGAGGAGAAGCATGTAGTAGATCTTAGTTCATATAGCAGAGAATTCTGGAGAGTGACAGAAGGCACCGTGAGCTAATTTAGGATCTATTCTCGGCAGAGTTGGGAGACCTACACTCGAAGATCTAGAGGAATCAGTCCAGAGTGTACTCAGTGAGTAGCTGACACTCAGGCTGCAGCATAATGAAAAAGCTGGAGTTGTTTTTTTTTCTTTTCTGGGTTATTTGACACACACTGAGGAAAAGTGGAAAACTGTTCTGTGGTCAGACGAGTCAAAATTCGAAATTCTTTTGGGGAAATCAGGGACACTGTGGACGAAAATCAAAGAGGAGAGGGACCATCTGACCTTTTTGGAATTGGAGTTATAAATCGTGTATCTCCATTGAGCAGCACCTAGCAGCTAGTTAACTTTTTTTTTGCCTCAAAAATCTTGAAATAGTCTATTTTCTTTTGGGTAGTTACCACCGAAACATAGCAAAGCCACGTCCATTGACTTTTTCTTAAGATCCCTGCTATTTGTTGAAATGATTCAATATGTGTCCTTTCATTGATGTTTGTTTAGAATTTCCTGTTTTAAGTGGTTAAAGTGGATGGTTTATCCACTTTAACTAGTTTATTTGAACTAGTATTAAAAGACTGACCTATTCTAATTTTGGCTCTGGAATAGTGTAGTCTTCAGTAGGGATGTCCCGATCAGGTTTATTTTGCCCCCGAGTCCGAGTCATTTGATTTTGAGTATCTGCCGATACCGAGTCCCGATCCGATACTTCTACAGTACATTAAAAAAATGAAGAACGGCGAAGAAACAGATCCAGGAAGTTATTCACCTTATTTTATCATTTAACACTTATAAACAGAGCACTTCTGTGAGGTAGCTTGAACAAAAAAAGTAATCAAGTAATAAACAAATTTTTCACATTGGAGTTTATTGCAACAATGTCTAATATAAAAACGAGCAGCAGCTCAACTTGAAATACCTGGAAGGCATGTAAACAAATAAGCAAATAAAAGTGCCACAGTGTTATAAAGTAAGGCAGTAAAGTGCTTTTCGGAACTGCACTCCTAATTCTTACTCTCATCCTCTGGCTTCACAGAAGGAAATGTACGTTTTTCTTGATAAAAACCAACATCTCTACCTTGTCAGGTTTGAGCCTGTTCCTGTTCTCATCACCTCTTGAAATCCCAAGTTTGCATATCTCACAGTTTGCCATCGCAACGTTTTTGTCATCCACTTTAAAATACCTCCACACCGCAGACATTCGCACCCCGAGCTTCAAGCTGCTGCCATAGACATAATATACGTAGACACCTCATAGACTGACGCTGCCTATTGGAGCTGACGTATCAGCGCGGCCGCCATCTTGGCTTTGTCTCCAATGCCTCCACATTGCATTTATTTCGACTGAGGACGGTGTATATCCCCAACTACAATAATCATAACTCCCCGAATATTTACCGGATTTTCACACAGTTTGCTTTGTTACAAACGACAGAGATTTAGTTATGATACAGGACGCTGTCACACATTAAAATAAGTGCTTTCATGCTGAAAGACTTTTTATTATGCTCTTTAACAAAGACATATGGTAGTCTATGGCATATTGATAAATGTATGAATCAATTTAAATATAAATTTCATATTTTGATAAAGAAACAAGTTTGATTGTTCATTTGAGTTTATTTCTCTCTCTCACACACACACACGACCCTTCTGTAACACATA
Source organism: Odontesthes bonariensis (assembly GCF_027942865.1). NCBI lineage: Eukaryota > Metazoa > Chordata > Actinopteri > Atheriniformes > Atherinopsidae > Odontesthes > Odontesthes bonariensis. The sequence continues at coordinate 15,943,972 of NC_134516.1, read as the reverse complement.
TACATACAAGCTCCCATATTCAAGGATTTTTTTATTTGTATTCCTACAGCAAAAACAACGGACAAAAAAACAACAATGAATAAAATAAAATATCATGAATAAAATAAATAAATAAAGTGTCGAGTAGTAAAAACAGTTATAAATATATTAGAAAAAGATATATACAGTTCTAAAAATGGTGGAATTATAAATATGGTGGGAGTAAACATTGAATAAAATAGAATAGAATAGGAAAATACTTCATTCATTATTCATCTACATGACTTATTACTCATTTATTGACGCAGTATATGTAATATAATATTGCACATATATACTGTACCAGCTCAGTACATTCAGTACAGGCGTAGAAAAATAAGCGTTATAATTCCAGGTCATTCCAGCGTTACCCTACCCTGTTAGGCTTGCAACTGGGGCTGGGGAGCTAAAACCCTTGAAAAATAACTGTTTTGCACAGCTTCTCGTGTACGCTGGCACTCTGTAACTCCAGGCTAGTTCATTTTGCGATGTGGTGCAGCCTTACTTTGAAATACAGACACCACAAATGACACAAGCATTATCTCTAAGCCTGACAATCTCACCCGTCCTGTCAAAATCATCAGGCTTGAAGTGCTCACTATAGAGCTTTGTTACGTGCAACGTTATTACAGCGGGGACTGGTACTCTCTCTCATTGTCTCTAAACTGGAAAAGTGATTCCGGAAATGATGTTGTAAAATTAGCCGACCAATCACAACCCTTGCGGTCTCCGTTGCCTCGACGGATAAATAGAAATTTTGGGCGACGCACGCAAGCTACGGAGAGCGTCTCCGGGAGGGTCAATAATCAAGGTCAATAATCAAATCAATTCATGCATAAACACACGCAACATAGCACCGACAACCACTCTGCACACATACCACGCCCCGCCCCCCCCCCCAACATGAGCGACATCAATATCAACAACAATCAATATTAAAATCTGGCTTGACGCTGAAGTGAGGAAACAGTATCTTGGGGATCTGTCCACACCGGGAGCCAGCCCACCAATGACCACAGAGGCCGCCACCACGGGGAACCGCCCAGATCAGGGCAGGCCGGCATCCACACCACAGCCAGGGCTGCAGTGCAGGATCCCCCAGCCACCCCGAACCAGGGCGATCCCCACAGCAATGACCCCACAGACCGAGTTGGCATAATCCCCCGAAGACAACACTTATATGGCCAAAGCTATCTGTAGCTCTTCATATAGATCTCTTGATTGGTTCCCATCAACTGGAAAAGAACGGACCAAACTCGGGCTTGTGTGGTCCTCCTAATTATAACTCTGCCTTAACAGCAGGCTCTCTGCCGGGCTGTCCAGTGAGAGAAGGGTGACTGGCCATGTTGGAGAAGATTAGCGACAACTTGAAAGAGAAAGTGTCTTCAGATTGCCTTGGCTTGTTCTTTAGAGCATGGTGTTCTTGGATCAGTGTTAAATCTCCATTTGGTTTGGTGATTCAACTGTGCAAAACACACAGGATGGCAGGAAGCCTCCCTACCGCAGCTTGGAGCCTAGACCGGCTGTGCTTCTCTCTCATGTTAATTATAGCAGTGTCAGTGGAGAGGGGGGGGGGAAAGGGGGCACGGAGGTAGGTAGAGGAAAAGGAAACAGAGCTGGTTGGAGAAGGTGAGAGACAGATGGTCAAATGAAGAGGGAAGCTTGTAGAGAATTGGATTGGATCCTGTAATTTGGCTATCTGTGCCTGTGAATATTGCTTCATTGAGTTTCATCTTTGCAGATGGATACTTTGCAAAATATCAGATGAGAGAAATTACAAAGGCATTATTATTGTAACTTGACAGTCGTAGCACAGCAGAAAAATCTGCTTCTTCTTCTAGATCTGTTTCTAGCACACCGTGCCTCGATCGCTGTTTCGCTGACAATGCATTACAGCCAGAAAGCAGCGTCTTTACCTCAGGTAGGCTCTGCAGACACACACACATAAACATACTCACACACATGCACAGGCACTTAACTATACGTATGGTGTGAACAGCAAGACTGCAGCCACTGTGTTGGGTTGAGTTGTGCTGGGACATGGAGCTGTGACTTGAACCCAGGCTGTGTGGCTGTGTGAATCCCTCTTTTAGAATGGTGTTTTTTACTCCCTGCAACCTAAGACTTCGCTTTGGGTAACACAGCCACACAGCTCAGAGACACAGCAGAGCAGAACTGTGCATAGCACAGCATCGGTGATGTCAGAGCGCTAATCTCTCTGGGGGGATTGGCGGATGGATGCTTGTCAGAAACATTTGATGCTACCCTGGATGAAAGCCGTTGGAGACAGAGGGAGAGACAGAGGCAGAGCTGGAGCTGTGCTGCTTTAGTTTGGATGCTGCTTTTGTGAGGCTGTTTTTGGAGTGAGGCTGCTTCCGTATTCCGGCATGGGAAGAGCAGCTGATGAGAGCGGCTGAGGAGGGGAGAAGGTTTGACTGAGACACACAGGCCGGGAAGCCGACTCTATCCTTCTTTGCTTTTTTTTGTTCCTACAAAAATCATAAACAAACTGAACTCAGAGTGGGGCTTAGGCCCTGAGCCTTAGCCTCTTATTTTACAACTGCCACAAGCACAAGGGGAGTTAGCGGACATCCTGCTCTACCTTACAGGAGGAACAAAATGCTCCCAGTGGACCTCAATAAGGGATTTGTGTATCAGGTAGGCTTCTCTGATATTGTGCTTGTAAATGATCAAGCTGTGAGGATTGTCAGCATTTGTTTTTATCCAGCTACAATTCTTATGGTAGATAGTGAGTAGAAGACTTAAATGGTTTTGCTTTCAGAATATCCGTATGTTTCTAGTCAAGTTTCAGGCTTTTGCACTTTTTGCTGAGTCACAGAGGATGAACAGTAGCTTGATAAACATCAACTGGAATGAGATTGCTATTATCCTAAATGCATGGTGTTAGCGCTCATACAGTTAATAGGCTGTGGAGGGTTAGGCTCTTGTGCTGCAGACAGGGCTGTTTTTTCTGCTGTGTGTATTAAAGGTCTAGAGGAGATTGACTGACAGATGGGACTGTCATACTGGAGCAAGAGAAGCTTATACTCACTGTACTGACCCTATTGATCTTTGATGGAGACATGGGTGCACTAAAGCCAGGAATTCTGCATTTGTTTCTCTTTGAGCACTTTGCCATGTCTACAGATTTGTTCTGGCATTTTTAAATGAGCTTATTTACATAGAACACTCAGAATGATTGTCTGCATTCAAGTTCAAAACTCACAACTCTTAACTTGCTGTTATCGGAGACCGTTGTTTGCACGTTAGACCTCCCTGTGTCCGAGAGAAGGGGTGATGTAGAGATGTTCAAAGTGTACTTTGCATATTCTTCCCTGTGATGCTGCCGGTGCTGATCCTGCTGCCATCGCCACGGTAACCATGGCCATCTGTAGCGATGAGAACGATGACAACAAAAGCTGTCAGCCAATCCCAGGGCTTGTACAGACACTGATAATCCATCTCCCCTCTTTGCTAGCTATAAACTATAGAATCTCTTTGGCTCTTAATACATGTAGAAAGTCCACTAAAGCAGATTGGGAGTAAACAGATTGGCGTTAAAAGCCAGTAGTATAAAGCGCCACTTGCATGGCTACTTTTTGGGCTTACTGTGAAGGAGGAATCCTTCATCTGGTATGCTTTTTCAGTTTACACCACCTGTCCTATTTCTAAGTGTATGGTCATGTAAACATTCATCATCCCCACTGTTGTGAAAGCCCCAGGAGATATCCTTGAAGAACGCAGAAATTAGGTCACATATCCTCTTCCCAGTGAGCAATGTTATAAAGTACACAGATTTGTGGATGGGAGCTTGTGAGAACCAAGGGATCTGTGATTTATCCTGGCCAATAAAAATGGAACAAAAGCTCTCATACAAATGTAGCAATGACAATTGAATAACATCCTCTTTGTGGTTCTGTAACTTGTTACTTACTACCTGAAACAACATCATCGGATAGTTGATATGCCCTGCTTGTGTTATTTTTCCTTTTTTGTCCCCCCATTTTATGCCTTGTGGTTTCATTCCCACATGCAGATAACACATTAAACAGAGACATTAAGTTTTGCTTTCACTTTTGTTTCACAGATGGATCATCCTTCTCAATGCACCCATGACTTATTCTCTGAGACTGAAGATTTTAGATCAAAAGAACATTTCATCTTTCACCACTTCACCAGGCTCATGTAGAATGTAAATGGGATTTTCAATAATCAGATAATATATCTTACTTGCCATATCCTCAATAAGATAGGACCGTTTGTCTTTGTGTGGTGTGTGAACCCATTTAGATATATACAGGTCAAGCTCTTGCTGGTGAGACAAAAATATCATTTTTGTTCAACATAAGCAATCATCAAAAGCACACATTTTTATTTCTGTCTCGAGAAGAAGAATTCTTAAAGTGCACTCCATAGTTTGTGTTCCCATACTGTGCGAGACTCATAACAGACAGATTAAAACAGAATGTTGAAGGGCCAACATTTGATCCAACATTTCCCATGCTGAAGCTGGACTTTGTGGAGAAGGAGCTAGTTCTGCAATGTTCGAATGAACCCACAAGTAAGAAATTTTGAAGGGTATGTTAAAATAGTAGCAGTGCATCCTTTTTATGGTAAACTTTTGTCATATTCCGTGTTTTAATGCACATTTTGTCTGAAACTCTACCTTTTAGTTCCTGTCTCTTTAAGCCATTGAAAGGTGACGCGCGTCAAAACGAACACTCCTATTCTTCACTATCATAACCCACCACACCAGCAGCGACTGACCGCGTGCAGTGCTCTATAACAAACTGTCCTATTTTCAAGCATCGCCACTCCTGGAAAAAACAACCCGCTCCATGCAGGTACATCCTGGCAGCTATTCTCCTGCAATGTTGAAGCATTTTTTGAAAATGCTTTTTTCCCCCCCTGCATTTATTGCAGTGTTATTATGTATCAAAGTTGTTTGTAAAATGGATGAGGAGAGATGAATTGATACGGAGAATTCAACTCAAAAGATCATTTCCACATGTGTTTCAATGAACAAGCCAGGCTTTGCTGAGTCACCAACACATTACGACGTTACGGAGTTGGGTTAAGACAATAACAACACTTGCTTAAGTTGAGATATCAAAACTAGTTGGTTACGTTTATAATCATTATGGTTTATGATATATTCTTACTACCACACCCCAGTCATGTTAATGAATGTCATTTTCACACCTCACACGCAGTTTCTCTCACAACTGCTAGAGGTTAAATAATCTTTGAACATAGTTATAGATTGTTAATGCCTACATGAACAAATGACTTATGCTTTGCTTTTCAAAAAGAGGTCTTTTTGGCACCTCAGTTGGTGTGTTCTTTTTCGTAAAGAATAACTACTTTTGGTTAGGACTTCATATCAAAATAAATCACAACACTTGACACCAAATTTAAAGAATCAGCATAACTGACTTCAACAACTTCCTCTTCCTCATGTCAAGAAGCATTTGAGTCAGAGAGTCAGTGCAATATATAACCAAAGCATTTTCATTCAGACCAAAGTTGAAAGCCGTTTGATCTGCCAACTCATTGCAGCTTCAACATAGGCAGCCCAGTTTGGAGATGTGACAGAATAGGACGTAAATAGGTGGTAGGGACGACATGGATTTCATAAAATGCTAAACAGCATGTTTGACCGCCTTTGACCGACCCTTGTTCATGAAAATCTCTATGGCGGTTGTTAAAAGTATCCTAGAAAAATTCCTGCAATTCTACAAATAACATTAATCATTAAAGTAATTCTAATAGCCGATGTTTGTCTCAGGCTGTACGCAGCTACAACAACCATCCTAACATCGGAGCCTATCATCATGTGCCTGGTTCACAGCTGTGTTGGGTTGTCAATACATGAATGAATGCTGTCTGAACTGTCACTTTTAGAGCTGCAATTCACTGGCATTGACCTTTAACTGCACTTTAAGACACAAAGACTGGAAACAGGAGAAAACCACACTGAAGATGAGATGTGGAGCTGGAACTGGAAGATGTAGAGAAAACGCTCCAGTTAGAGCAGTGTTTTTGTTTTTGGAGCACAGTATTCAGGAAAGCAGCCTCTAAGTCCAAGCTGGTCACTTTTAACTGTTGGCTGTGTTTATTCGATTCTACAATGTTTCACAATATAGACTCACAATTATGGGATGCATTTACAAAATAAAGTTGAAGCTGTGGCAGAAGTTTCTATTTTTTTGTGATGCCAGATCAGAAGGACCAATTTTTAATATATACTCCGGAAAATGACTGTGGATAGTTGTTTGGTTCATTGATAGTTGTGCTCGCCCTATGATGGACTGGCAGCCTGTTATGGGTGTATCTGTACAGATTAAAGGTATATAGTTATTGTAACTTATATCAATATGTAAGAATATTCATAATGGGAATGGTGGCTGCTGGGTGATCTGAACGCAGTGGCTTCTTTCTTCTTTGTTTTTGGGTCAGTCACTCGATTCTCAACAATGTCAGAAATTACAGCCATTGGGAAGAGTAGTAGGGATCAGCCATGCAACAGGCAGACTGAAATTAGATGTTCGCAAACAGCGGATAATCTGGTTAAGAAAGACCCTATAATTATTTATAGATCTTGAGTGTTCCTAACTGTGCTTTTAAGTGCAGTTGGTAGTTTGCAGATCAATTATGTCCGGCCAGTATTTTGGCCACATGGTGTTTGCTTATAACTACACAAACAATACACCACCAAGAGGGAGACCTAAGCATGGCCTCACCTGATTGGTCTTCAGATGGGAATACTGGTGGTAATCCTGTCAGGGATTTAAATACTTCGGCCAGAGATTTTCAGAGGTCATTTAGATCTATTGTTTCAGATTAATCATTTTTCGGGCCAAGAGGTTCTCAACAAAAATATTACAATGGTCTTTATTCAGGTTTTGAAACTTTACATGCCATATATATCCATCCATCCATCCATCCATCCATCCATCCATTCATTTTTTTTTTTTTTTTTGCTGCTGCTTATTTGTAACTGAGTGGTGGGGGCAACAGAGATCTAAGCAGAGATCCCAAGACCTCCCTCTTTCTGGCCACTTCCTCCAGCTCTTATGGTGGGACACATAGGTACAATTTCCAGGATATTTCGAGAACACCTCTCCCTGGAGGAGTCCATAACGCATCCGGACCAGATGCCTGAATCAGCTTAACTGACTCGTTTCATTGTCAAGGAGTAGTGACTCTACTCTGAGCTCCTACCAGATGAGTCACTCTGTCCCTAAGGGTGAGTCCAGCTACCCTTCAGAGGAAGTTAATTTTGGTTGTCAATGCCTTATGTAATAGCATAACTTGGTTAGTTTTCATAAATCCAGCTGTACTACCAAACTGCTGTTTTATGGGTTGTTTCTGCACATATCAACAAGACAAAACAGGAGGTAGAGTTGTTCTTGTCCACTTTCAAAGGTCATCACATTAAAATGAAGGCAAATTAAAAGACCTTAAAATGCATCTTCTTAGACTCATCCTTATTACTAGTGATATATACATGAAGTACTGAATACAAATACCCTGTTGTGTGATAAAGTTCCAATTCTGGTTAGTATAGTTTGGTTTTATCTATTAGCAGCCAGATTATTGCTTAATATCTATCTGCAACTAATTTACAGATTCATGATATGTTTTAAAGAGCCTTAAAATCAGAGTACAGCAGAAAGAAATATGCTATTTAAGTTTGTCAAAGAAAAATGAACCACCCATCAAAAAAAAATAATTATAACAATCACCAAGCATTGGAAGTTCAAATCATACGAAAAAGAGCATTTCTGCCCTGAGATGCTGTGTCTGCTGAAGACCTGGATTAACAGGTTTAAGATCAGTTCAAATTAACTGCTCTACTGTGCAAATGTGGGTTTTAACTGAATCCAACTCCTTAGATGTGATTCTCAGCTTTGTATTACTGTATCTCTGCACAAAATCAATCCATCAAACATCCGCCGAGGAGAGTTAGCAAAGTTTTGAGGACAAGCTTGAAATGCAACACCACAATTACCTGTGTGTGTCTTTGTGCACAGTGACAAATATGCTTGTCAAAATGGCTGGCGAGAGATCAGTACCATTTTGAAAAAATGGAGCGACACTAGTGCCTATGGCATGTTTTTTTTCTCGATCTGAGTCATCTGATGTGCCCCCAAGTGGAATCCTCCAGTGACAAGCGCAGTGCACTGCAAGAATGTGAACAATTACAGTTTACGTGAGCATGAGATTAGAAAACAAGTATATTTCTGTCCTTTTTGGTATACCTTTCAATTTCTCATTTCTCATTTCATATTTATGAGATATGCTGCATATTTCCACCCACTTATGTTGATGGAATGAACGTCATTATAAAAAATTAATTTCAACCAGCTGCAAAGTTCTTTTTTGGAATAGGGCGGAGGGGTGGATAGCACCAACATACCAACAGTGGGACTCCAGTTCCACACCATTCAGTGCTTTTTTTTAGCACTCTTGTTTTGATTCATTTTCTTTCTTTTTTCAGTTCACAAGGACTTTGTCAGTGTTACACAACATGGATTCCTGGTTAGGTTTGGATGTTAAAAGAACTGGGCTAAGGAAAGGAATAAAATAATTGTAATTGTAACCAGGTAATGTTGAGGTGACACTTGAACAATGAAATTAACACTGAACCTGTGTTTAGACCTTGGAGTTGAATTGACAGAATTTGATACATTGAGTCAAAATCAGACGAAGCTCAAGGTCAAACTTTTCATCTCAGATGATTGTGCTCAATTACCATCAGTGCACAAATGATTCACTGTGTACACTTACACAAACACACTAACAACTCACAATGAACGCTTTGTGACATTAGAGCATCCTCTGGTCCTTGTTTCATTCTCTGGCTTCAATCCTTTTGCTCCTCGACTCCCGTGTGTTGCTCATTCATCCATACTGCTCCTCCCCATCACAGCACTGCCTGCAGTGAGCTGCATGCATCGCAGAGTCCATGCATGATGTGTGCCTCTGCATGTGCCGTACAAGAGCAGCCTGCTTTGTATGAATCAGTGCATGTGCTTTGCTGCTTGTCTGGGATTAAACCATTTACTCAGAAATAAATAAACCTCCCGTGAAGGTATGATGTAAAAAAAAAAATTCAAGGTGAACAAATGTAGACAGTATCCATCCATGTTACACGTGAGCGTGTCTGTTCATCATACTCTGCCCCCTCCCCTCCCATCCCAGCTCCCCTGGAGTCTTGATCACGTGCTCTCTGCTCCTGTTCCCTCTGAAATCCCCATCACCAGCCAGTGGACCAGCCGAGTAACGGCTGATTTAATTCTATCCACTATGCAGGGCCCTCCATCACTGATCCCATGGTCAGAGACAAGGTTTTATCCTGCCGTAAATGCTGGCAGATTAATCTTAACCCACATTGGTGAGCTGTGATGTGGCTCCCTGGGCTGGTCGGGGGTCAGCAACATGAGGCAGAGAAACCAGCATCTATAAATAGAAGCAGCGACCTGCAGGCACGGGATTCTGGCTCATCTGTTATACCCAGCAGGATGAAGCTTTGTCTGGGACGGCGGATCAGAAATAGATACTGTAGCTATCTGAGCTTGAGTTGTCATAGGTATAATTATGGATGTATGAACTCTGTTATCGATGCTATGATAAAAAGAAAAATAAAGATGAAGAAGAAGATCCAGGGATGAAGAAAAATGATTAATTGTGAATAGGGGAGTAGAAAATGGGAAATACAATTTTTTTTCCCGTTTTTTGCAGATTAGAAGCAGATGGCTAACTTGACATTTTATGGTTATCTTTATTTACAAAGTGCTTTGAAATAACTTTTGCTGCGAATTGGTGCTGTATAAATAGACTAAATGAAACAGAACTGAATTGAAATTTAATTGAAAATCAAAGCAGTAGAATTCAGTCACACACTGTACTCAGACCACACGTTCACATCACATTAAAACACTACCTACAGTGCAGTCTGCATTCTGTGCTAGGACCTTCAGATTATCTTTTACACCTGAAGCTTTAATCAAATAATCTTCTACCCTGATATTTCAGGAAAGACAGCTTCCAGTTTTACTTTAAATTCTGATGCGTGCTTTTAAATCTGTTCCTAGGTTTTTGAGGATGGGAACTCGCGTCATCTAGAGAGTTAATCTAATTAATCGAGAGATAATATGTTCCTGAATAAACATAGCACCACGTTTATGAATTGTGCCAAGGTTGCAAAATCTTTGGGGTGCGTGGAGGACTTACAAAGCTTCAGAGCAAAATAAAATCAGGATTTGCTACCAGATCCCTTTTTTTGAAATTCTAACTTCAAATTGTTTAAGGTTAGGGAAAGATTGTGGTTTTAAATAATCAAAATTAATACAATATTTTGAAGTTACTGTTGACATTTTCAGAATTAAAGCTGTCCATAACCTTAAGCTAATGCATACCAGTGGACAAGCTGATATTTCACCAAATCTCAACATTGCTATACATGTAGTTTCAAACTTAAGTTGCTCAAATGATAGTGACAGGAAAGGCTTAGTGGTTCAGGTGTAGTAGTATATCAGTGCATTTTTTTTGCAACAGAGCCGCCTTATCCTTGTACCTTATCATTTTTCATGGCCAAGGTGAAGGCAGTAAACTGGTATGAGTTTTTAATAATACTGCACAGCCAGTTCCCTGTGGACTTTCTGTGCTATTTCCTTTTTTCACTAGAAATGTCTTCATGTATTAAAATTACAATGGAATTGATTTTCTATTCAGCTCCTTTGACCATCCTAGAATGAGTTATTATCCCTCTTTTTGGAGTGCTTGTGAATTTTTTGATTTCTTTCGAAGTTGATTGAGTGCAGCGGTCAGTGTAATAATGTGAAGGGTTGGATCAGAGTGAGCTGGAATGCAGAGGCAAGGAAAATGTCAAAATTAACACGTTAAAAATGTCAGTCTTTCAGATTACAATGAACCATCTGCCAAGGGAAATCTAGGGAATTCTGTCTACAGGGACTTGATGATGAATCCTCTTCTTTCCCTGTGCAAGCATGTTCTTAGTGAGCAATTGCAATAGCTCTGTTGACGTTGCAATATACAGTAAGCCTACTATATGAGCTCTCAGCATCTGTCCACTCACTCTTTTGAAGCTACGCCTTGTTTCTCACATGTTTGTCCATGTGTGGGTGTGTGCTTTTCTTATAGTGTAATACAACTAGTGCTTTGGATTAATCAAGTGGGATCACACTGATGTCCATCATCTACCACATTTAGCTTTTTGCAGGGTACCACATCTGTGTGATTTCTTATTTTATTGTCTTATCTTCTGAATAGTGTGGCCTTCCATTTTTTGCAAACACTCAAGAAAAAAAATTGAGGTAAAGAAAGAAGTTTATAAAAAGTTTATAGACTGTACTAGTCACACAGTTCAGGACGATTCTACAATCAGCAGATTAACTTTCAGGTGAGGGTGTCAGGGTTGGGTATAATCTATATCTATCTATACACCTAGAAACTACCAACCAGGCCAGAAATCTGGGTGTAGTGATGGACTCAGACCTAAACTTGGAAAAACACATTAAGGCAATAACAAAGTCAGCCTACTATCACCTTAAGAATATATCAAGGTTAAAGGATCTGATATCTTAGCAGGACCTGGAAAAACATGCATTCATCTTCAGTCAGCTTGATTACTGTAACAGCATCTTTACAGGTCTACCTAAAAAGTCAGTTAGACAACTGCAGCTCATTCTGAACTCTGCTGCTCGAGTCCTCACTAAGACCAAAAAAGTGGACCACATCAGTCCAGCTCTGAGGTCTTTACACCGGCTGCCTGTCCATCAGAGGATAGACTTTAAAGTTCTGATGCTGGTCTATAAAGCTCTGAATGGTCTAGGACCAAAATACATCAGTCACCTCCTGACCCAGTATGAACCTTCCAGACCCCTCAGGTCATCTGGATCCGGTCTTCTATTAGTTCCCAGAGTCAGAACCAGACATGGAGAAGCTGCATTCAGCTTCTATGCTCCACATGTCCGGAACAAACTCCCAGAAAGCCTCAGATCAGCTGAAACACTCAGTGTATTTAAGTCCAGGTTGAAGACACACCTATTTTCAGCTGCGTTTGAATAAAGCTCCAAATCTGAAGCTTGAGTTTCAAAACTTAATCACATTTTAACTACTGATTTTATCTATTGTTCTTCTTTCTTTCTTTTATTGGTTTAAAATTTAAATCATCCTTTTTATTTCTACTGTTTTAATGTATCTGTAAAGCATTTTGAATCGCCTTGTTGTTGAATTGTGCTATACAAATAAACTTGCCTTGCCTATAAAAGTAGTATCCACTAAAGCCTTAGGTTTTCCAAATAAGGATGGATTGTGACTCACCACTTTGTGCCAAGCTGGGTCACAAAATCATAAATGAGTTCCAAAACATTTCCCAGTATGGGTTTGCAAGGAACTTTGGCCTTTCAACATCCAAAATCTTGGTGAAATATCAGTTTGTTAAAGGATAAGACCGGTTTTTTGACATTGGGCCCTTGATTTCACATTATAACATGTTGTTCTACTCACCCCTGCTTGTTGTTGGTCATTTGGAGCTGTTCCGAAGATATTCGCGAGGCGTCTGGCTGCTCTCTTGAGATATTCGGCCATGAAACGGTTTCCTATGGGCAAGCTTATACAGGCACAAACTATGCTGTTTATAATTTATTAATTACTCTACATTAGCACTGATAACGTGGAGGTGCGTCGCTTACTTAAAAAAATCCGGGTTACTAATTTTGAATTTTGGCCGAATGAATAAACAGGCAGCAGGTCTGTGGGCTGTCTGTGGCAGTAGCACGATGACGTCAATAACACCCACTTTAGACGAAAAAATCAAAATTACAATAACCCGGATTTTTTTAAGTAAGCGACGCACCTCCACGTTATCAGTGCTAGTGTAGAGTAATTAATAAATTATAAACAGCATAGTTTGTGCCTGTATGAGCTTGCCCATAGGAAACCGTTTCATGGCCGAATATCTCAAGAGAGCAGCCAGACGCCTCGCGAATATCTTCGGAACAGCTCCAAATGTTCAACAACAAGCAGGGGTGAGTAGAACATCATGTTATAATGTGAAATCAAGGGCCCAATGTCAAAAAAACGGTCTTATCCTTTAAGCCAAAGAACAGAAACCCCTAATTCAGTATGTAGTTGATATCAACACATGGGCTTTGTATACTTATAAAAACCAATTACTCGACAGAGTCCAAGAAATGTAACTTGAAACTGTTTTGCACAAGAAGGAAGCCACATATCAACTCTGCACAGACACGCATCTGGGTACTTTGGGCACAAGCTTAGAAGCGGCTCATCTAAGAAGGAAAGGAAGACTCAAAACAGCATGGCGTCATTGACACATAGCGTGTGTGTGTTTGATTGCCTGCCAGTAGTCTAGATTTGTCCCGTGTTGAAAATGTTTGCTGCATTATGAGGAGGAGAGTTAGGCAGCAATAATAGGCTATTAAACAGCTGAAATCTTGTTTTGAGCAGCACACAGATTCCTTTAAATCTTAAACAATTAGCATTCCCAGTTACCATACTAGTAGTAACTAAAAGGAAGGGTAATGTAATACAATGTTAAACATGCCTCCCACTGAACTATTTTTTTAAATGTGTTTGCACCAAATTGTAAATATGCTTATAGTTTCTAAATATAGTTAACCTGGTCAGCGAAGACACTGAAAATCATTTGTCTGAACATGTCTGTTAAACAATTTTCTTGAAGCATTTTGGAAGTTTTCTGGCTGTGGTGTTTTGACTTTATCATGCTCCTGTGGGGTAGTTTGTTTTTTATGTTTTCAGACAGAAATGCACTAGTAAAGATTCAAATTTATGATTGATGTAGATTTATACAATATCAAAAAAACAATTTAGTGTGTAACAAAGCTGTGGAGTAATGACTCCACATAATGTCTCCATAATGTTATTTAGTCCAAACTTTTGCTTTATATTATAACACACCGACTGTCTGCATGTGCATATGTGTGCATTTGAGTCCTCAATTGAAGTCCAGAGCAGGTGTACTTCCTACACAGACTGAATCTTGCTCTGCTGCTAAATTGCCTGCCACAAAGAAAGGTCTTTGGCAACGTGATTAAGCAATGAGAGAGCCCCTCAAGTTCCTTAAGGGCCATGATGTTAAATTTCACCTTGTGTTTTGGTTTTGTTTGTTTTAGTTTGAAATAATACTCCTCTAGTCCAACAACCAGTTGTTTCCTAAGTTTACACATTGCACCTTTAAATGATTGATGATGCAAACGATGCCTCCTTGAGACAACACCCCAAGGAGGTAATATACAAATCAGTCTTTTGGAAGTAATACTCATTACACCCTGTAAATTATTTAAGAATATAACTGTTACTGCAACCTCTTAACCTCAACCAAATAACTGAAATAAATGACTGCTGGTGTTAATGAACACTATGATCTAAACGACAGGTTAGACTGCTCCACAGTCAGATGATCTGCAGTAATCTTACACAGGATGTCTTGAGAAAAAATCAGAAAAGACACACACAAATGCAACTGGAAAGCAGAAACAGAATAAGAGGTATAGGAGGGAAAGAAATAAGAGAGTAATTTTTTTGCATCAATGTTAAGGTCCCAGAGATGTTGGTGTACAGCTTTCTGGGCAAAAATTGTTGTAAGCGTTCTCTCTTTTATCAAGGTCAAAATTGTCTCTATCACCACGTAATCGCTTACATAATTGCACATAATCTGCCTCAGGTTACTTCTAAACCCTTACAACCCTGTTACGATATGTGTTTTTTCTTTCTTTTTTTGAGCTGATACATGTTGATTGGAGAGTTGAGCCTCCACTCAAACAACTGAAATGGTTCCAGGGTATCTGTTTAAAGGTACTGAGCTCAACATGAATAACGAGACAGTATTTTCACTGAATATTAAAAGCACAGAAAGCATTAAAGGACTGGGGCCTCCTCTCTTTTTCAAGGTCAGAGCTATGTATGGCATGGAATAACCAGAAAAGGACTATGCTGCATCTGTTAGCACCAGCCCTTGTTTCTACCACTCTACACACTGAGCATGTGCAGTTGCTCCAGTTCCAGAGTAAGTCGACTGCCATAGGTGTGGGTGTTGGAGCTTTTACATGATTTAAGGCTTACGCACAATGAAACATTCTTGTTAAAATCATGACTCAAAACTGGTGTAATCTGGCACTCAGTAGATGAGCGTAGCTTTTTCGTATTGCTATTGGCTGTCTTCTGTTGCCATGGTGACTGTCCCTGGAAGTTAGCCTTATGATGCTGAGTCTCTCTGTGCATGCATTTATTTCAGGACACATCCTCTCACTTGGCTGATTGGTGGGGGGTAATGGGGAAGAGTGGCGCGGCACACGTGTTAAAGTGTGCATGTTGGGGGATGCATCTTATATAACAACTTGTAGTATTACAGGGACCTGCGAATTTTGCTTCAGTGGGCACAGAAATACCTCTCAGTTGTGAAATATGATTAAAACAGTTTTCTACTGTCTCTTCTTTATCACTACATGCTTGAACATGTATGAAAACAATGCCTAAGTGGGTGTTACATGCAAAGTGTGGTACTTGTATTTCACATGCTGAGTAAAAACTTTTTCTCTGTGTCTCCTGCAGAGAACCGACGAGGAGGCGGTGGTGGATCGCGGGGGCACACGCTCCATGCTCAACACTAACTTTGAGAAAGAAGAACTAGAAGGTAACACTTAAGTGATACTCAACATTCATTAGATTCAGCGCTATCCCAAATGTCTTTATGTCTAATCTCTAAAAGTGACTCCAACTAGGGTTAATCCTCAAAGCAATTTTTCATCTTCACTTTCATCTCTTCTAAAAGGGCAACAGGCTCCAGCCATCATACATGTAAAATCAGTTTTTTACCAAAGACACCCATCAAAATACAAACGACTTATTTAAAACAAAGCAATAGCATATAGTGCTTTGCTGTAACTCTCTTTCCAGGCAAAGTGAGATTCTAATATATTTAGCTCTTTTGTAAAGAGCGCCCATGATCATTTGACTCTAGCTGAGCAGATACATGCTAAAAGGATTTTGTAAGATTTCGGTCTCACTAAATATTTAAAAGAAACAAAAAAAACCCAGTTGGAATAAAGAACAAAGATCATACAGGGAATTTCAGCAAGTGGTCATTGTAATATACACTCCTGCTTAAAGTTAATTTTGAGCGATGTAGGATGAAGGAATCAAACCCGAAGTGGGTACTGTTGAAACCAGTCACAATACACAGTGCCTTATGTAGAAAACATTAGACTTCTTACTTATATAATATCCGAGTAACAGAACAGAGTTACAACTGGAGCAGAATTGGTCTTCCCATCAGTATGTGCTGAATTTGGTTGCCAGGTAACACAGACTGAGTCACAAAAGAAGTCATTCTTTGATTCTGACAGGGTCTTGTACTTGTACAGGGAATGTACTTTCATCTCAAGGACTGTTTCCGTAATGAATATCTCTCTGTCTGCTGCTGTGATGACGCTCACACTGCGTCAGCACCACGCGGGACAAAGAGAGTCTCTGACGTTATCCCGCATCAAACCATACCCTAAAACAATCGTTTCCAAATCTGCATTCTATATTGGTTCACTATGAGCCACAGTTTGATCGTTAGATACTCAAAACAGAAACACTGGTAGATATTTAGAAAAGTCTGCTGACATTCTATATAAATATAATTCTAATGTTCAGTTTTACTAAACTCTGGGAAGTCACTAGTATAGAACTTTAAGTTATATAGCGTGCGATGATAAAAGCTCTGAGCCTTTTCTTTGATTATTTCATTCAAAGAGGAGTTAGAAAAGGCCTGTATGGAACAAATTACATTGTGCTCCCCCTAATGCTCTAATGTTTGACTCAGTCCCACATACTGTGCAGTGACTTAGTGTCTTAAATACTCTCTAGTGTGCTAGATGAGGGTTAGAGCCCCCTGCCAAAAAAAAAAAGATTTTTTACATGAAAAATACATTTAGGCATGTGTCTGATTCTTTAAATGAAAATGTCTGATCTGTGCAGGAATTTAAAGATAAGCAACATGGAGCCTAATGACCTGTTTAAATGCAATATTAGCTTCAGAGTATTTTTTATTGAGGTAAGAAAATTTGTATATGATCTTTGAATAGAAGTGTATTATTTGACTGACTGTGTTACAGCTGTTTCAAGTAGTAGAGCTCATAGGCACCGTGAACATTAGTTTAACTGCACCAATTGCACTATTATGTCAGAGCTAAGCCTGCGACGCGAAAAGACTGAACAACCCCTCAGCCAGTAAGAATAGCAGTGGTTAGTGGAACTTTAAAAAAGGTACACCCATTTCTACAGTCAAAGGCTTGAGAATCTGGAGCACCAAGAACAAACCGCTGTGTGAAGTCAAGCCAAGACAGATGGAAAGTCGATATGACGTGGCAACAGAAGTAAAAACAAAAAACATCCTATGACATCAGCAGTTGTTCAGGCCTGGAGGAGGAGGAGAGCTATTTTCATGCAGTCCTCCACTCATGAGTCTTAAATCACAAACTTATAAGCTCTACTCCTCTCCTCTGTGTCCTCTACTACCTTAATGTTGGTGCTGTTCTTTGCTCCCAGATGTCCTCAGGTCGTCAGATTTGTTGCATGTGTATCGTTAGTCTCTGCTATCTCCTCTGCTTCAAACATGCATAATTTACTCAATGCTAAGAGGAATTTTGTCTGGATGGATGCATCTACAGCAGTGCATGCTTTGACCGACATGACTCTGTCCAAACTACAAGTATATTTTGACACATAGTTGGCTTCTCATTACATACTCCAAAACCTCACTTAACCTCTATTTTGAATTCCTAGTGGATGGTGCTGGAGTCGCTGATGTCACTATGCTCTTAGATGATTCATGCTATGTCTGTTCATTGCCTAAATCTGATTAGCATGCTATGATGAGATTTGTGATGTATTCAAGCAAGTGACAACATTAAAGGGAATCTCTGGAGATATTTTTTTCTACATCTGAGAAAATCTACAGTTTTCTCACTGTGATTGACAATCAATAAAACTCTAGGTTTCTTAAAAGATAACCGAGTCATTTTTAGCTGCAGTATGTCTGCATTTTTTCTCACGAGCTGTATAGGGGCGTGACAATCTCTTGTAAGAAGATAGGGGAGCTTGGATGTTGCCTGAGAGTCAAAATCTGGGTCAGATAAACTCAAAATCTCTGTTTGTATTGCTTAGCATTCTGTATTAACTTTGGCCGACTTACGTGAGCTTTTAAATATTTTGATAAACTCTGAGCTCATGTCATCTGAATTTTTGGTTGTTGAACAGAAAGAAGACACAGTTTAGCAGTTTTCCAGTGAACAAATAAAGTCACAAAAGTGACATCTCACCTTTTCAGTCCACAAATTCCACAAAAACACATGTCAAACTTCCATGTTCCCCAGTAAAGATCTGGTCCACTGTTTCAGAATATCATGACATGTGTTACATTAACTGTGATTGGTTTGCTGTCAGTCACTTTGCTGTTTCATGACAATAAAGGAAGAATTAAACATGAACTATACCGACCCGCCATACATTGTAGCTCCTACGCACTGAATTGCTTCAGTTGTAGATTAATTTAGTGTCACATTATGCTGGACACTATGGCGGCTCATATGACGCAGGAGTCAAATATAAACAGGGTGTTTTATAGTCGTGTGTGTGTGTCAG
This sequence comes from Odontesthes bonariensis, assembly GCF_027942865.1. Lineage (NCBI taxonomy): Eukaryota > Metazoa > Chordata > Actinopteri > Atheriniformes > Atherinopsidae > Odontesthes > Odontesthes bonariensis. Next base: position 15,925,252 of record NC_134516.1, on the reverse strand, counting down.
CAGCTCGACCGCAATAAAAGAGGAAAAAGTCAGCTCACATTATCTCACACTAGCCTTGTGGATGCAATACACGCTCATGTGTGCACGCACACCCTACAGACATCAGAAAGAGGCCATGATGCTCCTGTTGCACAATCTCCTTTCAGAATCCAACTTTCATTATTAGTTTGTATTGAACTAAAATGAAAATTACTTCAGTTATTGAGAACATTTTGCTTCAAAATCAATTTCAGCATCCTGAAAGAGAATAATTGGCTTTTATTTCAAGCACAGGCACATCAGGGCCTGGAGGTCGCAGTTTATCCATTAATTGATGTTTTATGGCTCCTATCTCACTGACTACAATTTATGCACTATTAGATATTGCCAGATATTTAGAGAGCTGTTGTTTGTCTTTGCTTCCCCCCCCCCCACTCATCTCCCTTCATGCCGTGAGCTATGAAAGCCCTTTCACTCTCCTCTTAACCATTGCTTGTAATCCCTTATCTCTGAATCACTGTATGTTAAAGTAAACAGTATGGTCCATATGTGTGCTCTTGTCTTTAAGATTGCGGGGAGACTGACATGGTCTCTAAATACTCCACTTTAAAGGTTATACATTCAATATTTTTTACCTAAATATAGGAAAAACTATGGAATAATAGAAGTGCCACAAAGTAGAAGTAGAAAAACAAGAAAATAAAAGAAGAGAAACAAAGGGGAATTTATGAAAGAATAAATACATGTGGAAATACTGAATACTTTTAGCGTTTATTTGTATATTTATTGATTTATTTATGTCATTATAATTTTGCTTTATTCATCTCCACATTGCTTTTGCTTTCACCATTTCCATTCTATATTTGCTATTTACTAAATGCTTTTGTTTTACCCACAGCTGAAGCTTTAGCTTCAGTTCAAGTTCAAGGTCAGGATCTGACAACTGAACTTTCATTTTTAGGTCTAGCGCATGAAAAGCAATATGGAAAATAATAATTAGGAAAATCAAACTTATATAAATATATTAGATCAGATACCAAATTCCAATTTTTTCCCCTCTGAATAACCAACAGTTTTTGGTCAAAAAGCCTAGAGCAAAGTGAGGAATACTGCCAGAATCAAGATTACTGTGCTGACATGAAGAGCTTTACAAGTTGAAATGTTCCAAGGTAACTTTAAGTTTTGGTTGTGGGATTGTGGTATTTAGTATTTTGGTCTCAGATTCTAGCGCTCTAGCACGTAATCAGTTGTTTCAAAATTTCAATTTGCACACTGCTGTAAAGATAGCTGAAGGTGATGTACAGTGTCATGGTTTTACCCCAGTATGATTCTGTCAGCTGGCTTTTAGCTTTTAAAACATGGACGTAAGACTTTTTAAAGGTCTCTGGTTGTGTGTGGCACCAGGTTGTTGTTACTGGGTCCTTTGGGTTTTGTAGGTTTCTGTCTGTGACTAATGAGCTTATTCCTTGGATCTGGGAATTTGAAGGTCCAGATCAAAAACTTGGACTATCACTCATTCTGTTCGAGTCATTCAAGAGTAGTTTTCTAACTGTGGCAGGGATTGGCCTTTAACAACTTTTAGGTGATTGGTATAAATAACAAAGAAACTTCCACATAAATCCAGTGCCCATGGTTTCTTTAGAGGTCAATGTGTTGTTCAACACCATCAGTGTTATTCGCTACCTTCAGTGGTTTTAATGTTGTGGCTAATCAGTCTTGTGTGTCTTCTCTATTGCTCTGACTCTCTACTCAGAGGCTTTGTCTCTATTTCTGTGATAATACTCATTTCAATCCGTCGCCACAGTCTCAGCGTGGATATTTGCCTGCCTTAGAGAAAACTTCAAATTTAATTTGAATTGAATTGAATTGAATGGCACTATATTAATTTTGAAGAAATTATATTGGTTCAGTATAAACTATAATTAAAGATATGATATTATTACCGGTTTAACGAGATATGTGAAAGGAAAATCAAATGGCAAACATTAAGAAAGTTTAAGTGTATTGAATAAATGAGGCAAATGAATGAATAGATTGAGGTTTTGTTGTGTAGCTTGGTAACAGCTTACTTGACAGCGTCAGATGGTAGCACAGATGAACTCCCTCTGTAGACAACATGGACAGAAACAGCCAACAATTCAACAAAGGTGTTAAAGAGACACTCCTTCTCATTGACACGTCTAGGATTACAACATCTGTTGTTAAGAAGTACTGTATTCCCTTCTCCTTCACTGTTACCTTTCTGTCTGTCTACATTTCTGCTACATTCTCATCAAGGCTCCAAACTTGGTCATTTTATTCACCAAGGATCTCACTCTTCCCATGATGATCATACGAAGAAATGGTTTAAACTTCCTCCTCCTTTTCCTCCATTTTCTTCCTGCTCTGCATCTTAGATGTCTCCTCTTCAATTAATCTGCTTTTGGTGTCTTATTTTGGCATTTGAGTCATTGTGTGAGTCATTGTGTGAGTCATTGTGTGACATTTTTCTCTTTCATTACAAAGAACATTGGCAAAAAGTGGAATCCCAAAACCCTAAAATGGAATTGATGGACTTAAAAAAAAAAAAAAAAAGATAAACTTACTTTTGTTTTTACACAAGCTTGCAAACTGCCACAATGAGCAGGTACTTAAAGCAACATGTGGAATTCAGAGTAGTTCAGTCTTAACAAACAATTTTGCAGCTGTGATGAGATAGGGTGAGACAACGAACTATCTTCTTTTAACCTCAAACACCATGAGCCAATATATGTCTGGGGTTGGTTTTGTTTGCAGTCACCTTCCATGTTTATTCATTATTTGCAATTTCCCTTCATGACATATTTTCCCTGATGAACCTTATTTCTCCCTGCTCCCATTTGGTTTTCATTTCAGAGTTTTCTCTGTAGGTGATTTAAATTACTTTGCCGCTGTTGTTTGCATGTTGATTACTAGATAATAAATGTTATTTTCAAAAAATGTGCAAGAGCATTATGTGACTGCTTAGTCAGTTACCTGAGACTGAATGAACAATCATCAGTGGAATTGAAACTTAACCACACGGCTCATGTTGCCTCTAGGTCACCGCACTCTCTACATTGGAGTACATGTTCCCCTGGGCAGGAAGTCACACCGACGTCACCGTCACCACGGACACAGACATAGGAAGAGGTCTAAGGAGAGGGACTCCACGGCTGACGATGGACGAGAATCCCCCTCACACAGTAAGTGTGTGAGAAGTACTCAAGTGAACTCCAGCAAGTTTTATGGTTTTGGTAGATAATAAATCTATAAATCTAAAGATTTGGAAAAAAAAGAGTGTGGACTATATGAGCTACTTTTAAATTAAGTCCATCAACTACTACAAACTCTCATTGCATGCAATTGATTTTCTTTCTTTTCCTTCTGCCTTCTCTTTCTCCACTTGTCCTCCTCCTTCCCCACTTGCTGCAGCAGACACACCAGCCCAGAGGGTGCAATTTCTACTGGGTACAGAGGATGGGGATGAGGAACACATCCCTCATGCCCTGTTCACTGAGCTCGACGAAATCTGCCTCAGGGAGGGTGAGGACGCCGAATGGAGAGAGACAGCCAGGTACACGACTGTGGTGTTTTTCCTCTGCTGAACCTGACACGTTAATCCTCTTTCTGTCTGACTACTAATTTTATGACAAGGTTTTTTTCAAGGCATATATATGATTTGAATTATAGAAGAATATTCCACACTGTACCAATATAGATGTATATTTGAGGGCTTGTACGTTTGTTTGCAGGTGGCTTAAGTTTGAGGAAGATGTTGAGGATGGTGGTGAGAGGTGGAGTAAACCCTACGTGGCCACTCTGTCTCTACACAGTCTGTTTGAGCTTCGCAGCTGCATCATGAATGGCACTGTGATGCTTGATATGAGGGCCAACTCACTGGAGGAGATTGCAGGTAAGCAAATAATCAGTTGACCCGGTTTAGGAGGAGTTAGGGATTCATTTTTGTGTTTAAGATCAGTAAAGAGAACGTTTATCTGTTTGTCAGAGGGGGTCAGTTTTTGTTGGAATAATCTGCTTAGCCTTGCTGGCTGCTGCGCAGGGCCAGACACTGTGAGGGGAATCTTTTGTGAATCAAATTATCTACTGTTCCAAGAGTATTGTGGTTATCTTTACATGTTCCGTTCCTTAGACATGGTTCTGGATCAACACGAGGTGTCTGGCCCTGTCGGACAGGATGCTAGGAAGAGGATCCGTGAAGCCCTGCTCAAACAGCACCACCACCAAAATCATAAGAAACTGGCCAACCGTATCCCTATTGTACGATCCTTTGCTGATATTGGCAAGAAGCAGTCTGAGCCTCATTCCATGGACAAGAATGGTAAGCAGAGCACACATCCATATGTACACACATACGTATTAGTAGGCAAGAGTGCTGCATTTTTTACACTCTACACAATAAATCACTTTATTCCCTGATGATCATTTTTGTCTTTTTACCTTTTCATATCTCATTTCTCCTCTTGTCTGTGTTTCTCCATGTTTGTGTTCCTGTTTTTCCTCGTTTGATGCATTTTGCATGTGTGTGGTTGCATGTGGGTCTTACTCAGTAAATTACATCTATAATAAAACCTTAAACTCTCCTAAGTGTTTGCCTCAAAATTCACTCTTGAAGAATGCTCCACCCAGAAAGGTCCTTTTCTATAGGGCATATCAGCGGTGTGTTTGTTGTGTGTCATGTCTGTCCACCACTTCATCACCTTTGAGCTCCTCCAGGAGCTGTGACCACACGAACCCAGACATGCGTTTTGGCGAAACCATGGCGAAGCGTTTTAGTGCCCTTGAGGCAGCTGCGCATGGCTACTGTCCCATCTCACTGGAAGAAACAGATCAGGAAATCTGCACAGGCAATTAGAGCGGATGCCAAAGTCTAAAAATAGCAGTAGTAATAGTCTAAAAGTAGCATTTCAAAGTGGAGAGTATTGTCCTTATAGATTAAAAATGGGATAAATGTGGTTAGAAATAAGTGGAGGGGAGAAAGAAATCTGTTGCATTGAGCACATCACTTATGTGGATTGTTTCCTAAATTTCTAAAATTGAAATTTACCACTTGAAAAAAACCCCAAAACAATAAAAATGGTTTGACCTGGTGTGAAGATGTGCAAGTAGTTAGGTGAGCCTAAGAGAGGAGAGACATATTCTCATATCCCAGTATTGCAAATTGGGCAAGAGAGTTGTCATATATAAGCCATTTTAAGCAAAAAGGGATTGTTTTGATTGGGGGGATAGGGGGGATAAGGGGAGGAGGAGAGTTTCTATTGTGGCATTATTATAAAGGCTGTCTTTACCCAAACTGTGGAAGAGGAAAAACAAACTGCAGAATAATTCATTTACATGGTCAGACAGCCCATGAGCAGTGTACCCATTTTTAATGATAATACTCTCCACTTCTTGTCATTGCCAAGAGTTTGATGACCATAAACCATAAAAGCTTGAAGATGTTGATTATAACACTCACTAACATTGTTAACAGTGGTAGCTACTACCTGTAATTCTGGGTGTAACCTAATAACACAAATATAATCCTTGTTTTAGTGTCTTTGGTACAGAAATAGTTTGGGAAACGTGCTGCTTTGCTTAAGCTTAAGTTAGTCGTTAGGTTAGCTTTGAATGTTGCTCACAGCTAGCTTACTATTTGGGCAGCATCTGAAGAAAAACTGCCAAGAAATATTAATTTCTATTACTTACATGAAAAAATGCTTAAAAAAATATATTTAATTTCATTGGCAAGTGAATAAGTGTATTTCCCAAACTATCATATCAAGGAAAAGTTCAACATTTTGGGTTTGTTTTAAAATTCTCATGTCTTTCTCTTAAAATTAAGCCTATATCAACAGGTAAGCTTAGGTCACTACAAAGACTAAAAAAAAGTTCAAACTGCTAGTTTTACGATCAAATGTGATAGATTAATGTAAGTGAAAATTATCAATTTCATATGAAACACTTAACATATTACATGTTTTGGTATGATTTTATTCTGTCTCTAATACTTTTTTTTTTTACATTGAAGAAGTTTTGTTTGATTTCATTGACACAGAAAGCCGCATTTATAGCTTTTAGTGCAAATTGCTGCATTACAGTTCTCAGAGATACCATGTGGTCACTCAGTGGAGGTCTTTGTTTGAGAAAGAAGAACGGTGTTAAACCGAGCCCCTGTGAAAAACTGATATTGGCTCTCCTTCTCTGCCTGACAGGCCAAACAGTCCCACCTCAGACACAGCCGGCCAACAATGAGGGCAAACAGGACGTCAGCCGAGAAAACAGTGCTGTCGACTTCAGCAAGGTAAGCAGCTGGACCCACCGCTGATCCTGCTGTTTATCGAAGGGCACTGATAGCTGGACACATAACTAGTGCTGTAGATCTAACCAGTCTTGGGTTACATGTGAAATGGCCACCACACACCTCATACCATGGGAACCCGACTGGAGTTCAACAGGAGTGGAGCTGTTTTCTTTGGTTTTGTGACTCATCCGAGTCAGCTCCAGCCATAGAATTGAATTTATAATCAGATTTGAATGCCTACTTTCACTCTATTTCCTTCTACACTGAGCCATGCTTTATTGTTAGAATTTACATTCAGCTAATCTTTTGCCCAAAGACGTCGTATTGTTATTGTGTCTTTCTGTCCCACAGATTGACCTCCACTTCATGAAGAAGATCCCTCCTGGTGCTGAAGCCTCCAATGTCTTGGTAGGGGAGTTGGAATTCCTGGACCGCCCTGTGGTGGCCTTCATCCGCCTGTCACCTGCTGTACTGCTCAACGGCCTCGCTGAAGTTCCCATCACCACCAGGTAATACGCAAACTGCTGGGAAAGCCTTCAGCATGTGTCTGCCTGCTTGTGTTTGTATTACGTTTCAAGTCTTGATAGATGAGCTGAACATCCCCTGCATGCCTCATAAGAAAGTTATCTGACTTAAACCCAAAACGTGTTGTTCTTTGTGTTGGGCAGGTTTCTGTTCATCCTGCTTGGGCCTCTGGGAAAAGGGCCACAGTATCATGAAATCGGTCGCTCTATTGCTACACTGATGACCGATGAGGTGAGGCCAAAGAGCAAAAGAAAGTATAGTGTGTATGAAGAGAGTGATCTTTTACCCTGTTTGAGTTGCTTGTATATTATTCCACGTTTCAATGTTTGTAGCCAATTTCAAAATATGCAATTCTTCACTGATAGCCTACTGTGTCTTGAATGGCAAAGAATAGTCTTTAAAAATATTCATAATGTGGTGAATAATCTGGTTTCAAGGATCTTCAACGTGAATTTCTGATTAATATATTTTTAGATCAAGCTAAAGACAGTTAACTATAAACCTTTGTCTTTACTACTTTTAAGACTGAGTCGGTTTAAAGTGGGTGCATTTTTGGGGGAAATTTTGCAGACATTTCCTTAGAATGTTGCCAGTTTTCTGATTGAGAAGATATTTTTGGTTGTTTCTAGTACATGAAACATAGTTTTTGCACACAAACCCTGTGAATTATGACTTTTTCATTCCTTCCAATCATTACAAACAGCTGATGTTTATAGTCCAGCTATGATACACTTCTAGTTGAGGCTTAATCAGTGGATACTCTAAGAAAGAAAAGATGATGTGACACTAATATTATACATTAATACAACCAGCTGCACCTCTGTATTAAGTTCGAATATATTACAATACATTTCAGTCTTTCTTTATTGGAAGGAGGAAAAACAAAATTCATTGTAAGGTCACATAGTAGCACACAAATTGACATGAAATTAAAGTATCAAGTAGAAAATAATGGAGATTCTCAGGAACCTCGAAGGTGTCCTACCATGAAGCACTTGCAGCAACCGGTCCAGCCAGATGTGCATATGTCTGTCATATACTACAGATCGACCAAACTTAAAAAAAATGTTACTCCCCTGTAGGCTTCCCAGATAGAGGGAAGTCCTTGAAGAGCTGCTTCAAGTTGTGGTTTTCTAAAGTTGTATAATTAGACCTTTAAACTTTACTCTCAACCATATCCTGTTGTGTTTATTGGCAAGAAAAACTGAAAAGGGAAAGATTTCAGTCTGTTTTCTTTAATATATGAATAACACATCCTGCATTTAGGATGAAACACTCCCACTTTTACATAAAACTCTGAATAATAAATCATATTCTTTTTTATTTTTTATTTATTTTTGCTGTCTATCACATGTGTAACATGGGACAGCTTAGGCACTAAGCCGTCCAGCCGAGTAATCGTTTTATCAATGGATTCATTTTCCATAACTGACATTTGGCTTGTGTTAAGAAAGTAAGTAAAACAACAACCAAAAAAAGAAACCCTTGGGGAATAAGTAAAGTATGATCTGAAAATTGTGACTGGAGATTTCCCACAGTGCAGCCATGAGCTGATGTTACTTAGCATCATCTGAGCCAGATGTTGTCTTTTTTTCCTCTTATTTGGCAGGGGCCCTTAAGGATGCTTGGAAATAGAAGTTTATGAGTGTTAGTCTATTTATCATGTGTCATGTATCATGTTATGTCATGTATGGGAAGGAATTAAACCCCATTGTGAACTTATATTAATTCTTATTATGGTGAATACATTTATAGGGAGTATAATTATGCCTTATTCCTCTGTGGGTTTTTCTCCATGTAGTAATGAAAGCTTCAATTTGAAAATCCATTAAAACATATTTCATGTCTCTACAGATTTTCCATGATGTTGCTTACAAGGCCAAAGACAGGACTGACCTGGTGGCAGGTATCGATGAGTTTCTGGATCAGGTGACAGTGTTGCCCCCTGGCGAGTGGGACCCCTCAATCAGAATAGAGCCCCCCAAAAATGTGCCCTCTCAGGTAAATAATGATTACATTACTGTTTTTTTTGTTTTGTTATTGTGAACATTTTCATATAAGTTGTTCGACATCTGAAAATCTGATCAGTCAAATGTAAGTCTGTCAGTTGCCTCTACACCATGTTGCTCGCTGAGAAATATTTAAACATCTGCGTTCTGCTCTAATCTTAACCTCGTGTACGCTGCCTTTCCCCTGGGTTGTGTTCTCAATCCTCTCCCAAACATGCTCCATTAGTTATTCTGATCAACTGTACTTTAAAAAGAGATCCGCCATCTTCTTCGGGAGAGACATTTTGTAATCAAACTGAAAGATTTACTTCTTCTTATTTCTTTCCCTGCTTGTCATTAGGCGCGTGTGGTGATTTAATGACATACCACTGTGCAATTAGACCGTTAGGCTGATGATCTGTTTGTTGAAATATCCTAATAAACGCATGAGAGATAAATCGTTTGGCATTTAAAAGTACAGTGGAATTAACATGTTGCAGACAAATGTTGGCCTCAGTGTAGATTTAACTGCAACTGAGACTTGTTACTGTTCTTGTCCTCAAACATGAGGATGGCCAGTAACCGACAGCTGAGTGACAGTGATCTTAACTGCACAGGAAAAGCGGAAAATCCCCCCTCTTCCCAACGGAGTGACGGATCTCGGAGAGTCTGAGGGACATGGAGGGCATGGCGGCCCTGAGCTCCAGCGCACTGGGAGGTAAGCGTTACGGACCAACACGACGATTTACTGTGTGCGGTCCTGATTTCTTGAAGCTCTCCTTTGTGCCCATCTTCCTGTTGCTTATTCATTGCCTCACTGGCTCCAAACTGTAAATTTGGGTCTTTATAAAAGCGGACTAACCTATGGAGCCATTATCATTCCTCACTCCTCAACACAGAGGCCCTTTGTTTAAGTTTTTTCTTTTGAGTTTACACTGATTTCAGCCTTCTGTCCCAGATCAAGTCAAATTTTGAAGTTTTGAAGTATATTATTTTACATTATTGGGTGGACAGTAGCGATGAGTACAATTGCTTTACCTCGGTACAAGTTTGTGGTTTTTGTTCTTTCTCTTTTCTCTTTTTTCTAGTAATTTATCTCTCCAATCCACTACAGCTAAAGGTACACAGTTCCCAACTATAGGTGAACAGACAAATAAATCCATCGATCCACAACAAACAATCATAAACCTAATGTGGTGGCTGTTGGCCATTTTTCTGATTACCACTAATGCCCTCATACAGTCATCTTTTAATAAGCTGTCAAATGCTTTTATACTTGTTTTAACAGTTAAGTTAAAGCTGCCGTCGGCAATTTTTTTTTAGTCATATTTGCTTGAACTGTCATGGGATTCTGGAAGTAGAATATTAAATAGGCTGTTTAGGAAAAATCCCGAAATCTGTAGCTCCCTCTAAAGCCTGTAATCATGCTCGCAAAAATCGAGCGCTCCCGGCTGTTTTTAACCAATCAAGTTAGGGTGGAGGAATCCTACCTGTCAATCACAGCTTGTGCACACGCTGCTGAGCGTGAGTCTGCCCGCAGCTTGTGTGCGCGCACACTGGTGTGAACTCACGTGCACAACCTCGTCCACAGAGGGGGAGGGGTTTGGGGGGGCGGTTTGGAGCTTGGTAGAGGTTGGGGGAGGGACCTGAAAGTTGTATCAGTTCGAATTTTCCGACTAGACTCGGAATTTTGAAAACCTGCCGACGGCAGCTTTGACAATGATCTTGACTGAATTTAGAACTGTGTCCCCTATAAATCTCTTTAACATATTGGCATATTGATTCAGTCTCTTTCTGCTTTTGGCATTGTTTTCCATGATCTGTTGGTTGCCAGTTGCAGCTTGTTGTGTTGCTCTGTTTGACCTAATGTTTTGCAGATTTTTCATTATCAAAGCTGTTATATCAAATGATTGAGAATAAGAATAATAACAAGCTCCAACACAGTCAGACAACTGCATGCAGTGTGCAACATGTCATACTGCACACTCAAAAACAATGGATGTGATTTGTGATGATTATGCTGACTAATTTGTGCGTGGTAAGAGACAGTGAGTGAGCAGTTATAATCATGTTCCACACTGCCAGCATAACAAGCCAGAGAGTTTGTGCAGGGTTATGAAAAAAAAAAAACCCATAAAAGCAACATATTTTGGAAATGAAAAGTGACTGAAATGAAAGGAATGATTTGAAAAAAAGGGATGGGGAGGACTTAGTTTTAATTTATAACCCACAGTGGGAACTGAGCAAGTCATTTACATTTAGGTTAATGCGTTACAAGTCTCTCACATTTAAAGGTTTAGAATTATAATGTGTCCATCCTCAAGAATTTCATACAACATATGAACAGAAAGTATGTACTGTATGTATTATTGTACAGGGTGGATAAAAGACTGAAAATGTGTTCTCATCATCACCCCGAAATCCCAACTTGACTACAAATAGATTCTCGAACTCCCGTTTCAAACAATGAAGTTAGTGTATAGTGAGTATTTAGTGGGTCTCAGTAGTTTAATAGCAAAGGAGTGTGTGATGTGCAGTCACTGAGCTGCTGATGAGCTGCAGTATGCTGCGGTACACACTCTCAGATACGTTTGGCATTTAGCCCGGTTTCAGCTATTAAATCAGCTTCTATCCCATCCAGCACCACCCTTCAGGACATGGCATTGCTGCCTACTACTCAGACCGAAATAAACAGAACGGCCCACCCAGTGTTGCCACAGCAACCATGTCCAAGTAGCTCCCCACCATCCCGGCTTACTGCAGTACATGAAAACACACACATAAACAATATAAACAGTAACTGCACAGAGGCTCAGCGAGGGGGCACTTTGTCCATATTCAGTATTTTGCCTCGTACTTGTGGTTCATACGAGTAATATTTGAAATATACAAGAAGTAGATAAGATAGTACTCCTAATAATCTGCTGCATTGCTCAAACATTTGCTCAACAGCCTGCATGACTCAGCTGAGAGAATAAGAATTGATACTCAATGATACAGTTACAGGAATATTTAATCACGCTCTTATGAAAGATCATATGATGAAATCTATTTTGCGCGCACATTTGCACATTTGTTTGTTCAGTGTGAAGCTACGAATAAAAAAAAAAAGGAAGGTTATTTTAATGTCAAATTTATTCATACTGTATGAATTCAAACATATCGCCACTACAGGACATAATACTCATGAACTTTCAGAGGTAGTCAAACAGTACCATTATGGCCTACAATTACCTAAATCTGAGAATCTGTATTGGCTTGTGTGTAACTTATTCTTGACTTTGGCTCTTTTATAAAATCTCTTGTTTCACTGCAGGTTTTTCGGGGGGTTCATCTTGGACATCAAGCGAAAGGCTCCTCACTACCTCTCCGACTACACAGATGCCCTCAGTCTTCAGTGTCTGGCCTCCTTCCTCTTCCTTTACTGCGCCTGCATGTCGCCTGTTATTACCTTTGGAGGACTCCTGGGTGAGGCCACAGAGGGACGTGTGGTAAGAGATAGCATCTTTATTGCTTTCTGGAGTCTCTGTGGTCTAACTTCTGTTTAAAAAAAACAAAACAAGATCAAAGTCTGATGTTTTCTTCCATTTCCACATGGAAGACATGTCAGGGAAGTTGTTACTCCAGTTTTACTGAAGGAATCTGTGTCCATTTCTTGTTGAATACAAGATTGCAGTTGCTATACAGTCCTTGGTTGCTGTCTGATTCCCCTTTTATGATGGTCTACACATTTTACACGTTACACATTGTGCCAATCGAGCACACACACTTTATCTGAAAAGCTATGCTGTTGTAAGTTATGCAAGAATTTGGTCTGGCATTGACCTGCTGAAAAAAAGCAATTACCTCTCTGGAAAAGATGTAATTTTGATGGAAGAATGTGTCTATACGATTAAGTTGGTCAGTGAACGACAGTGAATATTATCATTTTCTTTGTATTTGTCTGTTAAAGAAACATTCAACCCAACAGACACTCCCAACTTTTCTAGAAATGGGGTTTGCACCAATCAAAGACAAGGTCCCTTTCATTACCACGAAAGTTAGTCACTGGAAATAAACATCAAAAACGTGTCTTTGGGCTCTCTCACTTTTATGTGTCTTAGGCTTTAGGTGATGCTTCAGCTGAACCACTTAGTTACATTCTGACGCAGGCAAGTGACACAAAAAGCTTCATGTGTGACTGAATGAATCAGAAAACTTTCTCCTTTGTTTTCAGAGTGCTATTGAGTCATTATTTGGGGCTTCCATGACTGGGATAGCCTACTCTATATTTGCTGGTCAGCCCCTCACCATCCTGGGAAGCACAGGCCCTGTTCTTGTCTTTGAGAAAATTCTCTTCAAGTTTTGCAAGTAGGCTCTTTTAAATTTTTTTTTTTAACTTGAATAATTTGTTCTTTTCATTTTATATAGCAGCTTAGGGATGCCATATCCTTAATATCCTTTTGTATGTATGTGTGTCTCAGGGAATACGACCTCTCCTACCTCTCCCTGAGGGCCTGTATTGGCTTGTGGACAGCCTTCCTCTGTCTACTACTGGTGGCCACAGATGCCAGCTCGCTTGTCTGTTACATCACACGCTTCACCGAAGAAGCTTTCGCTTCGCTGATCTGCATTATCTTCATCTATGAGGCACTGGAGAAGCTTCTTCACCTGGGGGTGCATTACCCCATCAATAAAAACAACAACCTTCAGAAACTCACACAATACTGGCAAGTTTGACTCATTAACATCATTTCTTTCTTTTTTTTTTAAATCTGTCTATTTTATGTCGGAAAACAAAGGCATTCTGATGATTTTGGCATGTTGCACTATTTCGTCATATTTGATCAAATAAAAGTGGTTACTTGGTTAAATTGAAGAAAAAGAATAAGGATATTAATACTTGATTTATAGCTTTTTCATGTTGACAATTTGTTGTTTTTCATGATTTCAAGTCCACGGCATTTTCGAGTTGACAACACTGAATAAACATGACCTGCTGTGTTTCACTGCTGACTCTGGCAGCATAGTGACGACCTGTGTTGCATGTACCGTGAGTTTAACCCAACACGTTTGTCCAACCATGCTCAAGTGCTTTGCAGCGTCATGAAATGACAGATGGTGCTGTGGTATAGCACACATGCGGTCCGTTTTTTTTTCGGTGGTGGGTTGTGCTTTATGATGAATAATCTCATGTTGACTAGGGGTCATAAGCGTCATGGATTATCGTCGTGCTACATAAGACGGCTGGTGGCTTTGTCGAGCCAAGAGCTCCTTCTGTGGTTTCCCATTTTGTCGAGGTTGCCAGCGGGGGTGTTGACATTTCGTTTTTAGAAACTCCAAAAAGTGTTTAATATCTTGCAAATTATTGGTTTATTGACTGATGAATTAAAAAAGAAATGAAAAAGTGAAATTTGGTCAAATGACATTCTTGACAAGCACTTAAAAATGTAGAAAGCACTTACATTTAAGAGGTTTGCAAATGTTTTCCTTAAAATGTGCATCTGTCAGCGTGTGGATATTACGATCACCAACAGAAAACATATACAAATAGACTTTTTAGTTTCTATTCCTCGGCTGGCTGTAGATGGATTAAAATGATTCATCTCCTGCCATCCGTTTGTGACACCTGCTTTATCCCGAGGATGGATAGCAGGTAGTGGGCCTTTCCAAGTTGATGTTGGGCAAGAGGCAGGATTTACCCTGAATAGAAAATCAGTTAATCCCAGTGTGAATTGAGAGAAACAATCCTGCACATGTACAATTACAGCCACAGCCAAAAACATGCACGTCTGTGAGGGAAACATAAGCACATGGAGAAAGCCTGCACCTCTGCCCTGCCCCAGAACTAAAGACTGGCAACCCGAACCCTGGCCCATAAGCTGGTGTTTTGTTCTCTTTATTTGATTTGATTAAAAAATAATATTGTCAAGCCCAATGTTCCTCATCAGACAAACTTTATTCGTAGAGTTTTATCAAACTTTTTAATAGATGCTTGGCAAGCTGGTAAGTGAAGACAGTTTGAGACCAAAGCAAGCTGGACGTAAAAATGGTGGAAAAATGTCTCTTTCTCTTCTCTGTAGTGCAAGCAGTCGTATGGTTAGCAAATAAATCAATGAAATTGAAGTGGATTAAAAGCACTTTATAAATCAATAAAGACAAACTGGGGTGCTCTTTGTGCTGAAGATGAATAACTCTCATAGAAAGCATTTTGATCCATGATTGGGGGTGGGGGCTCTAGTGGTTTGATGCCATTTCGTTTCCTATTCATACAGTATGTGTGTACTGTTTACATAACTGCTACTTCTTTACATGGAATAATGATAAAAAAAAACATTTTTTGCAAAACATCAAATTGCTTTATCACTTAAAGCAGAATGTTTGAATTTTCTTTTCTTTTAATGTGTGCTTTATTTTAGGTTGCAGTTTCTGACAGTAAAGAAACTAAACAGATATGTCCTCCATAGGTGTACATGTGTGGAGCCCAGGGACCCCAACAATGACACCCTGCGCTTTTGGGACGAGAGTAACATCACAGTATCGCAGGTCAACTGGACCTCCCTGGAGGTCAAGGTAAGGAGCCCATTTTTATTTGGAGGGAAATAGGAAATTTAGTCATAAGAAAGGCCAGAGGCAGACAGAAACAGCTAACTATGAAAGCAAACTTGATACCTGGTTGAGCGTTTTTCTTGTGATCATGTTGTGGCAAAAGCCCACAAGCATGGGCAAGGATGAGAGATGTGGGTAGAATTTAAAAGGATTTTTTTCAATATTAGTGTCGATAAATAAATAAAATCTGGGATGAATGTAGACTGTTGGTGTTCAGACTTCCCTACTTCATCAATGACACACTCATTCATCATCTCCATTATGCCCTACGTCTCCCTAATCATTTTTGTTTGCTTCAATATCCCTGTCCTCCCTTCACCATGATAATTTTCCACATCATCGTCGCCATTTCCTCTGGGGCCAGTAGGAGTGCGAGATGTTGCACGGGGACTTTGAGGGAAGCGCCTGCAGCTCCCACGGTCCTTATATCCCGGATGTTCTCTTCTGGTGCGTGGTCCTTTTCTTCTCCACCGTTTTCATGTCTGCTTTCCTCAAGGAGTTCAAGACAAGCCGCTATTTCCCCACCAAGGTACGTAGACCCACAACCACATTTCCAAAATAATTTTGGGTAATTTTGTGGGGCCCCTTTTATCCTACTTTTTATTCATGATGCAAAAATGTCTTTAGGTTTTCACATGATAACAAGTTGATTTATCCTGTCTTGTTAAGAAATCGACTTTTTGTTTCACCGAGATCACAAGGTGACTACTGTGAGTTCGAAAATTAGTTCTTCCAGTTGGAGAGGATCTATAATATTAAGCCAAGGCATGCTTGTGTGATTCTGTTTGATGCACTGAGTTTAGTAAGCATGTGTTAAAATGGCGTACTTGGGCATCAATAAAATTTTAACCAAGCTCTACTACGCAACAGCCAGTAACTGTATTAGTTACACAGTGTACAGAAACACTGGATAAGTGTATAAGTTATGGATTTAAAACATTGTTGTCAAGTGCATCCTCTTGAATGATATAATGTTCCTTACAAAAAACATCAGTGTGGAAGGCTGTGGGTGTTGGTCTGTGTTCTTGTTAACTCTGTGAATCCAGTGTTCATGTCTTCAAAAGCCACAGGATGTTTTCCATTTCTCTTCGGTCCATCTTATACGAGCATGGGCCCAAAGAAAGCAGGGTTTTCGGACAACTTGCGTCTGTGGATGCAGCAGCAGACGCTGTTCACTCACAGTGGTTCTCAGAGGGCTTTCTGAGCCCATGCAGTGATTTCCTCCATGGAACCGTGTGTGTTTATGATGCAATGCTGCCTGAGGGTCCAAAGATCACTGCCAGTCAGTATCTTTCTCAGCCTTGTCTCTCTGTGAACCGAGATTTTTCCAGATTCTTAATTATTAACGATTCAAATTCTGAGATTCTTTGCAATTTTATGCCAAAAAACTTATTCTTAACATTTTGGGTTTACATGATCTGCTTCTGTTCCGTTTTCACTGTGTCCACCTTTGTTTGGAGACAGGTTTGCACTTCATGTCATCTTCTTCTTAACTATTAGTATTTGTCGTCTCTTATGAAAAGCACACATTCGCGTTTGCCAAATGGCAGCTGCAAAATTTAATCAACTCCATGTATTTTACAGTCCTTCATTTATTTCATGTTTTGACATGAGATTTAACCAAAAAAATGGTCTGACTGCAAAAACTCTACCTCCCCTCTGTCGCCCTTGAGCTTATGCTGCCATCTATTGGTTGTTTTTAAGGGATAAGCCAAAAACCCCGCAGTCTGCGTGACCATTCTATGTGCACAATGTCTATGTTTTATCATTGATATGACACACATGGGCGTCATGTGTGGCGTGATGCTGGCTACACCAAGCCATATTATGTCTTCGCCACCTTGTGGTGATAATTGTGACACTGTAGTCTGACTGTGGCGAGTAGACACCAGCAGATATGGTTAATTAGTTCAGCACCGTCACATAAACATGATCAAACAGAAGAAGCAACATAGAGACTATCTCAGATGATTAATGCGATCTGTATGGTTGAGAGTAAGCTTGTGTCTGCACAGACAGGTATACTGCAAAAAAGTAAGTGCTTTACTCGATTTGACCTTATGTTTTTATGAAAATGGATACGATTATGTACATATTAGAGACCGAGCAAGCAAAAATCTATTGCTATATCCTGAGATTTCTTTTTCCACTCTGGAGGGGTCTCACCTTTCTGTGATGAGACAAATGTGGCACATTCACAGCAGAGGCCACCTATTATGAAGAAATAGATTGTATATGCATTTGATATGTATATTATAATGTATATTATATACATCACATTTTCAGTACCAAGTAATAGAGACTAAGGTTGGACATTTTGGCCTTATAGTCACTCTTTAACCCTCTGAGGTCTATGATCACCGGCGTGATCATAAGAAGGGTTAAAGATGGGTTTTGTGGAAGTGGAAATTTGAAAAACTACTTGTGGGCTTGAAGAATTCAAATAAAACAGAAACGTCAGACATTTCTTTTGTTTTACTTATCCAAAGATCATTTAGAGACAAAAGCACACATAAACACTTCAGAGGTGTTGTTGATCTGTTCGTTTCTCTTTCATCGTATAGATGTAACGTATAGGCTTTATCTGAGGAGTGTGCGTCTCTTTTCCTTCCAGGTGAGGGCCATCATTAGTGACTTTGCGGTCTTCATCACCATCCTCACTATGGTGTTAGTAGACTATGCCTTGGGAATCCCCTCGCCTAAATTACAGGTCCCCAGCAAGTTCAAGGTAAGTCCACATAAAAGCCTCAATAGTAATAATTGTCTTTGTTGTTTTACATGACATCAAAATGAATGATCCTTCAGGTAAGAATTGTACTGAACATACATAAGGAAAGGAAGACGAAGCACACATCTTGGCTTATTCAACAACAAGAGGACACAACATAATGAAAGTAAGAGGCTTCAGGCCTCACATCAACTGTGGGAGGCTTTTCTTTTGTCATTGACGTTGTTGATCTGTGGAACCACCAAGAGATTATGATCAGCAATCTTATAAAATCTTATAAGTTAGAAGAGAAAACTGTACTGAATCAGGACAACACGGCACACGTCACAGCTCAGCCTTCTTAGGTCTGTGACATGACTTTATTTTCAGTCCTTTCTAAACTTTTAATAAATACCTGAGGGTTAACTGCAATTATTATTATTTTTAATCCTTTATCTGTAATCAGATTAGTCTCACTGGAAACCTAATAAAACCTTTTTCCAGCATTAAATCCCCCATAAAGATAACTGGATATTCACGCGACGTAAAGTTTAAACAAGCAGTGAACTACTAACCTGAGCCACAAAGAAAAATGAAAAAATAAGAAAAGAAAAGCACACAACATTATTTCCAAGCATCTGTGACAAACCAAACAGCTCAGAAATGTTTGAAACTTTAGTGAGTTATCGTGGTTTTAATTGTGAATAGATGTCTACAGCCATACATTTGTGGGGAACCCGGCTGCTCTGAATCCTCTGCGAGGTGACGAAGCCAACAAAATGCAATCCCGTTAGAATTACAAACGTGTTTTAAGAACCATGTCTCATATATTCTTTGCCGAGCCGCTGATCAGGCGCCTTTGACAGACTGCAGGGAGACACTTCGGCTGAGAGCTGCCGCTGTATCTAATGCTGCATTCGCTGACGGGAACTGAGATTTTCAGAACTCCAACTGGAACAAATCAAAGAAAATGGCACAAGAACTCCGATTTCCGATTCAGTTATCTGGGTAAGGTTCATCAACCCTGGCTTCTGCATTTTTATTTCTTGCCTAAAAGGTAGCTTACAACATAAATGTAAAATTTGACAAATTAGACAAAGGACTTCAAGAGCAAAATTAGCTATACAACTGCTGATGAGTTTTTATTGTTGATAGCAAAGCAACGTGTTACTTTCCCCACGCTGTGTATCATAAACGATGTGATATTGATTTTCAGCATCCCACTTCCTAGGCACATCGAATGCAGCATCAGACTCTGTCAGGTGGACCGAACCATTGTGACAACGAGGAGGGGGGAACTGAATTTGTTCAGGACAAAACGTTTCCGATCTTTTGTGTCTGTAATTAGCACAAATATTTTTAATGTAAGAAAAAAAAGAATAATTAGTTATATTGAAGTTCTCACTTTTTTTTTAACCTGGAACAGGGGTCTGGACCCCTCTGCCCCCCCAAGGTTTTTTGCTTGAACCGTGGTTTTGTATGGCAGCATTGCAGGTTATTTTATCTGATGGTAGCTGCTGTTACAATTTAATGTGGCTCATCAAAATCTATCTGATCAATCATGATCCACTCCCTTGCTCAGGCGCTCAAACCACCTAAATCCTATGATGTGAGAAAAAAATCTTACAACTCTCAGATTCCATAAATCTTTACGAAACTATATGAAAATGAGCTCATATAATCTAGACAATAAATAACCTGGCCCTGGTTAGCTTTTTTTATTCTCTGCCAAGATAAGAATTAGCAATATAAATTCACATGAGCAGTAAATATCACAAAGTTTTAACTTGGGCTAAGAAAGTCCAGGGCTTGCAAGTCTTGTAGCACACACATAGACAAAGAGAGTACACACAAATGCATATGCCTGTTTTCATATTTGATACAGATCTTATTCATTTTTCCAATGTTCGTTCCAGCCAACTCGGGATGATCGGGGCTGGGTGATAAACCCCATAGGGCCCAACCCCTGGTGGACCACCATTATCACCTTCCTCCCTGCTCTGCTCTGCACCATCCTCATCTTCATGGACCAACAGATCACAGCTGTCATTATTAACAGGAAAGAGCACAAACTGAAGGTATTTCAGAACTTCACTTGATCTCGTTGTTGTGGCGACTTGGTAATGAATAAATGTAGTCTTGTCTGTCTTTGTTTCTCCCTGCCTCTCTAAATGTCAAAATCCCACAATTTTCAGATTTTTGGTGATCTTTTTAATATTGGTGATCTAAGAGCATAGGCGTGTGTGAATCCTAATGTCCTTCACCCCCTTGTCTCCTGCAGAAAGGCTGTGGCTATCACCTGGACCTGTTTGTGGTGGGGGTGATGCTTGGCGTGTGCTCGGTGATGGGCCTGCCATGGTTTGTGGCAGCCACCGTGCTCTCCATCTCCCACGTGAACAGTTTGAAGCTGGAGTCCGAGTGCTCGGCTCCCGGAGAGCAGCCCAAGTTTTTGGGCATCCGGGAGCAGCGTTTCACTGGCCTCATGATCTTCACCCTGATGGGCTGCTCTGTCTTCATGACGTCTGTGTTGAAGGTCAGGGATAAACACGGCTGCTTGTGCGCACAACAATGTGTCAAAAGCTTCAAATGTGCACCACACAGTTCGTTTCGTGACAAAGGAATTGGCTTGAGAATCTAAGACAGTCAAGGTTCGAGGTATAAATAAAACTGTCCGTAACTTTCCTGGAGCATTACACGTAAGAAAAGAAATCTAAAAGTCTTTTTTTTCTGTCAGTGATTCTGAGGCTTGCCACTTGACCTCTGACCTTATAATGCCCTGCACACTTCTTCAGGATTACAGAGAGCAGCAAAAACAGAAACTTTCTTATTTGGAGTATAATGACTTGCCTGGGACACCAGCTTCTGTTCTCTGGGAAGCAGGGAAAGCAGTGATGAGAGGGAAAATTATTTCATTCTCATCACATAAAAAGAAAAAAGAAAATAAACGTATTCAGGAATTAGAAGAAGTCATTAAATTGTTAGAAGCCCCTCAAGACGGGGAAAGGCTAGACAAAATACGTAAAGCAAAACTAGAATTAAATGAAATTATCAATAAAAAAACTAAATTCTTAATACAAAGACTTCGAATTGACAACTTTGAGTATGGTAACAAAATCGGGTAGCTTTCTAGCTAACCAGCTCAAAATAAATAAGGAAAAAAAAACTATATTTAGTGTTATAGATCCAACTGGGAAGACAGTTTATGATCCTGAAAGTATAAACAGCATTTTCAGAGATTTTTACAAAGCTTTATACTCACCTCAGAAAACCCATCAGATACGGATATTGATGAATTTCTGGATAAAGTATCACTTCCTAACTTATCAGGTAGTCAAGCAATGGGGCTGGATTTACCACTACAATCAGCTGAACTCCAGGAAGCCCTCCAAAGCATGCCCAATAACAAGGCTCCAGGCCCAGATGGATTTCCAGCAGAGTTTTATAAAGAATTCTGGAATATCCTGGCACCAGCCTTTCACAGAATGCTGCAAGAAACTGAGGAAAATGGCAGACTTCCCAAAAATATGAATTCTGCTAACATTAGTCTCTTATTAAAACCAGGCAAGGACCCGGTATTTCCTACCAGTTATCGTCCCATTTCTCTTATCAATGTTGATCTCAAAATAATTTGTAAAGCCCTCTCAAAAAGATTAGAGAAGGTAACTCCTCTCATAATACATCCGGACCAAACTGGTTTTATAAAAGGAAGGCATTCATCCACAAATTCACGCAGATTATTTAATTTAATAGATTATTCTTACAGTAAAAACATTGAAACTGCAATTCTGTCTCTAGATGCTGAAAAAGCTTTTGACAGAGTAAACTGGAGATTTTTATTTGCAACTTTGCATAAATTTGGTTTTGGAAACCGTTTTATAAATTGGCTAAAAATTCTATATAGTTCCCCAACAGCATGCATCAGGACAAATAACCAAACATCCTCTAGCTTTTATCTTCAGAGGGGCACCAGGCAAGGATGCCCACTTTCCCCCTCACTATTTGCTATTTTCATAGAACCTCTAGCTGCAGCGATCAGGCAAACTACTGGTATTAAGGGTATAAAATGCAAGAACATAGAACATAAAATCAGTCTTTATGCAGATGATGTGTTACTTTTTCTCCAGCATTCACAAACCTCCCTCTCTCAGGTTATTGAGTTGATAAACTCCTTCTCAAGGGTTTCAGATTATTCTATAAATTGGCTAAAATCTACAGCTCTTCCAATAAATTGCTCTTTTAACAATAATTCCCTTACTACACAACTGCAGTCAGAGAATATTACATATTTGGGTATCAATATTTCTCCTAGACTGGCAGATTTAACGAAAATAAATCACATCCCACTTTTAAAGAAAGTTGGGGATGATCTTGCAAGATGGAAATCTCTACCCATATCTCTTATGGGAAGGGTAGCTTCAATTAAAATGATGGTTTTGCCTAGAATTAATTATTTATTCTCAATGATTTCAAATAAACCATCATCTGATTGGTTTAGATCCCTAGACTCCTTTATCTCTAAATTTCTTTGGAAGGATAAACCCCCACGTATCAGCTTAAAAACATTACAGAAGACCAAAGATAAAGGAGGACTAGAGCTGCCTAACTTCTATCATTACTTCTTGGCCAATAGGTTACAATACATCTCAAAATGGATAAAACATAACCCTCTTGATGAATCCTGGTTAGATGTAGAACAGACACTATGCAACAATATAATGATTTCGGATCTTCCATTCATTAGTTCAAACATAAAACGCCATATATGCTTCAAGAGCATCAATGTGAGCTCCTCTCTGACAGCATGGTGGGAGATTCTTAAAATGATACGGTCTTCACTAATCCCATGCAAACGTACACCCATCTGGAACAACCCTGACATCCTACAACATAATAATATGATAAACTTTCCGGGTTGGGGGTGTAAAGGAATTAAATACCTGGAACACATATATGAGGGGACAGACTTCATTCCATTTAACAGATTAATAATACAATATGGGATGGACAAGACTAAATTTTTGGAATATCAACAAATTAAATCTATAACAAAACATAAATTTAAGTTTAATAAAACTAGGTTGGAAATACCATCAAGGGTATTAGAGTTCCTTAATCTTCAACCTCCCAAATTACTGTCAAAAATCTACAGGGCATTGTCTAACATAGACGAATCAATATCCCTTCCCATTGTGAAATGGGAGACGGATCTGTCAGTCAACTTTGACCAAAACCTTTGGTCCCAGATATGTTTAAGAACTTTTAAAATGCTTAAAAATCCTAATTTACAATTGATACAATATAAAATTCTTCACAGAGTACACTATACAGGTCAACGGATGTTCAGGATGGGTTTTGCATCATCTAGCACTTGCTCGCAATGTACAGGCAATATACCTGATAATTACATCCCCCGATCGCACCCTATGGGGCATGGTGGCCGGTACAATAGCATTTATTGTTTTCACGGTAAAAGGGGTGGTGTATAAAATGTAACTGTAACATATTGTATAATAAAAATAAAAAAAAAAAAGGGGAAAAAAAAAAAAAAAGAAAAGAAAAGAAAAGAAAGGGATAAAGAAGAAAAAAGAAGAAGAAAAAAGGTCCTCCATTAGGGGGGGTTGGTGGATGGGTTAAGAAAAAAAAACAGAAAAAAAAAACAAAAAAACCCCAGAAACTTTCAAACCTTTTAAAGACTTATCACAAAGCTGAAGCCGATGTGAAAATTGAGCTTCTTTGGTCATTATGAACTAGCTTAATGAATTAGTCACTAGTTAAATACATTGAAAAATGTAATTCAAAGATTAAAAGTCCATTAATTAGGATTTTCTTTACTAAGCTAGACTGGCAAACTTCTGTCCCTTTTATTTTGTAGAGCAACCAGTTTTGTTTTTACTATTCTTTTTGTATATTTAGCTTTTGTGCTAAATGTGGTAACACATAGGATTTCTATGAGACAGGACGAGGTGGGTTAAATTGGTTGTCTTAGCTGTTTCTATTAACTGCACTGCAAACTAAGGTTTTTTCATTTCTATTTTTTTACAAGCCAGTTTTCTAGTTCTTAATTATTTCTATGCCTTTCTGTTTGTCCATTAAATAGCGTGCCATACAATCAATGAAGGGTGATTTTAAAAAGGTTTTCTTCCTGGTCCTGGTTTCATTTCTTTTTTGATCTATCCACAGTTTATCCCCATGCCAGTGCTGTATGGAGTCTTTCTTTACATGGGGGCTTCCTCACTTAGAGGCATTCAGGTGAGCTTTCACATAGCCTGCCGGTGTGTTATTGGAATAGTTGATGCAGAAGAGATTTAAGGATGAATTTCTGTTTGTGTCTGGGAAGTTCTTTGACCGTTTAAGGCTGTTTGGGATGCCGGCCAAACATCAGCCAGACTTCATCTACCTTCGCCATGTACCGCTCAGGAAGGTGCACCTCTTCACCATCGTCCAGCTCAGCTGCTTGGTCCTGCTCTGGGTCATCAAGACCTCCAAGGCTGCCATTGTTTTCCCCATGATGGTAAACCTAAGTGTGTTTTTGTGAGTTTATGCTTATCTATTGGGCGCTTGATTGTTTTAAAAAAAAAAACTCTATCTCTTACTGCCTCTTCAGGTCTTAGCGTTGGTTTTCATTCGTAAGTTGTTGGACTTGATCTTCACAAAGAGAGAATTGAGCTGGTTGGATGACCTGATGCCAGAGTGGAAGAAGAAGAAACTGGAGGATGCTGCAGAAGAGGTGCAGTAATAGGCCACATATTTGGACCTTAGACATCTTAAAATTGAAGCCACTGCAACTGATATTTTCCCCTTTTTTTTCTCTCTCTCTACAGGAGGAGCACAGTATTATTGCAGAGGAGGAAGGCATTGTACAAGTACCTTTGGAAGGGCATTACAAGTGAGTTATTTTGATTTCTGTATTGTCTTGCCCATGTTTTTGTCAGGCACAGATTGGGATATTACCCGGTTAATAGCTCTCGTGCCACACTGACACACAAAATTACATATTTAAGAGTCACAGACATTTTTAGGGACTGACAGAGAAGAATTTAGCCAGCTAAAATAGAAGAACAAGCCATGTGTCATTTAACATGAGTAAAATCAGCAGCACAGTTTTAGACGGAGGGATCAAAACCACAGACACCAGAAGAACGGGGAGAATACATTTATTTGTCTTAATCCAGCCTATGTTAGCATGGCATTCTGAGAGAGGACCGTTAGAAAATCTTTTATCAATCTACCATTTTGGGTTTTGAGTTTTGGGTAGGAGTCTACAATTTGTTATGTCCAGTAATAAATGTGACTGTGGCTGTGCTCCGACTGTCCTGCGCCAGGTTTTTAAATCATGTTTATTGGCCTTTTTTCGTATAAGAAACAGTTCAACCACAAAAAAGAACAGACAATCAATCATCTCATAAATCCCTACACGCACATTCAAGACTAATACATTCCAGTTGTGCTTCGGTCCAAATTTTTAATGATGGAGTAATGCAATAGTTTTCCTGACCTGGATCCCAAAGTCCACGTGATACTCACCTAGCTTTGCATTTGTACTGTATGTTAGTAGTCCTGCTTTAATCTTTCCCTCATCCTCAGTTGTTGACTCCATCACTGCTAGGGTGATCACTGCTATATATATCGTATATATATATTTTTTGACCACCTCCTCCAGCCAGCATAATTGTAAAAGTCCGTTGAGATTTGCGTCTGGTCCCATGGGACCAGCAGAATTCCTTAAGTATTGACGAGAAGAGAATGCAGCTTGTGTTCCCGTGCCCAGAGGATTCACAATCTTTGGTAGCAGTGGCATTGCTTTCAGATAAAGAGACAATATTCTTGAACATACTGTTTGCAAAAAGGCAAAAAGTTTTGGTGATACCCTGGAAGTTCAGCGAAAGGCTGCACCGTTGTTTAGGCGCTTCAGAATCATCTTTTGAGAACAACGACAGCTCCCATGAATCTGTGTGCTTTCTTGATGAGATGGAAATATGTTTTACTGAGTTTCCTGCAGACTGAAATAATGCCCTTTCTCCTCCGTGTGTTTGAAGGAGTGACCCAGCCACAGTCAACATTACTGACGAGATGTCCAAAGGATCTTTTGGGAATGCGTGGACGAGTGTCAGCCCTGTTGATAGCACTAAAAAGGAACCAAGTGCTAAAAGGTGAGCTTCCACAAACCACATCACTATCCACATTACTCTGGTATTCATGTCAGTATCTCTCTTATAACATAATAAGTGATTCCTGATCCTACATGTGTTACTGCTGGGTTTAACAAGTTTATTTCAATATGCTATGAAAGCAGCAGCAACAGATGTTCATTGTTCATTTAGCTCATATATTTATAGGAAAAAATGTATTATGTTTATTTAATAGCAGCCCAGCCCATGCAGATGTCCCACAGAGTAGACTAATATAGTATGTCCTGCCTGCCTTTCTCGCTCCACCCCACCCTTAAGCTCCCCTTCCTAACCTCTCAGAAGCTGATATCCCAAAGGTAAGCTGTTCCCAGCAGTCCCTGTCAGCATGAAGAGTCTGCTCCTGTGTGTTTATTGTCACCTGTTGCACGATGAAAACGGTGTCAGTCTGTGCTCCAAGTTATGATTCGGGTGCCCGAGTAAACAGAGTGATACCTCAGAAATAAGCGGATGTTGTGGGAGTGATAATGCATGGACTGGGTGCACATGTGTGTAATGGTCGCTCGTGTGTATTTTGCATGCTGTAGAAGCTGTAATAGTGACACAGAAAAAGTATGCTTTCTGAGATATATTTGCATGCAACTTTGCACGTCATTGACCACCATGATTGTTTTGTTTTTCCCTTTTTATGTTTTTCACTCGGTTAAATTCCCCACTCCAATACAGTTGTGCCGGAGGCGGTGAAAAGCGACACAAGCGGCGGAGGCATGAGAAGAGCTTGGACAGGGAGACAAGTTTGTGATGACACATACTGGTGGTGATACCGTGCTGTCAAACAGTATGTAAAAAAAATAAAAATAAAACAGCTGTTCCGTGCCACACTCAACCACCTTTGTACTGTGCTACACTGTGTTTTTTTTTGTTTTTTTTTGTCACGTAAGTCTGTGTAGAAGTCGTGTAAAACAAAGAAACACTCGTTAGAAACTGTATTAACGCCAGGAAACCACGACACATCAGTTTTTTTCTATATATTCAGTGTTTGGGTGATACCAGCAACAGAGAGAAGCCAGAATTCTATGACTCTTAACAATGACTGGGCCGATTAAGTAGGGATTTTAAGTGATTTTTAAAGTATTCTTTATTTGTATTTTGTATGTTTTTATATTTTTCCAACAGCAACTGCAAGTTGTCCTTTTAAAAGCCTGCCAGAGTAAACCACAAAATTAGTTTCTTCGGGAGCATTTAGTGCTACCGTTGAATTTCGCACCTCACAATAGAAAACTGAATAGATATTTGCCAATTTGAATCTATTTCACTGGTATCTTAGACAGTTGGCTATAGAGCAAATCTAGTAATCTTTTTCAAAGTGTTGAATATCCATTTTTATATATTCTGTAAATCTAAATGTTTTTGTGTCAGTGATCGTCCATATCACTCTAAAATGTTCTCCACTGCTTTTTCACACATCTCTACTCCGGTCGAGTGTTTCTCCGGCAAGTTGAAGGAGTAGTTTGACTTTCTGGCAAATGCCCACATTTGCTTTGTGCTCAGATTTAAAAAATGTCGATACTGCTCCTGTCTGTATGATTAACAGGACGCTGAAGGTTGCATTGGCACAAAATTTTGACTGTTGAAACCGCTTCTCTGGCTCTGCGTTCTTCTCAAAGAAAATCAAAACTTTATTTCTTATTTGTTTGATTCCAGAAACTTTAAAATAACAATTTTTCATTTGTACCAAACGGTATTAAATTAACCCTTGCTAGTGACAGCTTCATGTTTATCACAGACAAGAGACCTATCAGTCTTTTAAATGTTGTCTTTTGCAAAGGAAGCAAACATGTTTCCCAACTATTGTTATTTCTTTGACTGCAGTGTATTTCAGGAGCAGCTTAACAGAAAATGACATTTTCAGGCGAGCATGGCAGCATAGTGCGGTAGCTTTAGCTATCCTCAGTTAATTAGCCTTGGCTTTGAAAAAAGAAAAACTTACATGCTTAAACTTACATGCTTAACTTTTCGGTGACTGTACAGAAAGTTCTATGTTTTCTCCCTGCATAATCTGCGTCATCTTGTCAGTAAGTGTCATCCATTGATCTCCTCTCCAAACGACCCTCAACGTGTTGAAGCTAATTGCTTTTTAAAAAGAAACGCCTGCATGATGGTGACACTGTCTCGCTGCAGGACCATGGTTACTTTTAAAGATGCAATAATACTTTTCTTTTTTTTTTTCTTTTTTGGGAAGGGCAACATGTAATAAATGGTAAAGAGTCTTAACAATGTATAATACATAGTATATTTTATTGATGTAAAATGTTATTAATATATTACTAACATAAAATCAGTGTCGAATTCAGATTTTTGTTGTAGATGTTCTTTTTCCATTGTCTCATTGATGGCTCTTAGTTGATTAGAGAAATTATTAATGGGTCAAAACTATATCAACATCAAATATTTTGACCACTTCTGTGTGGAATTCTGCCTTAAATTTGGTAGTGATAGATGGACACTTTATGTTTAATTAATCTAAGTCACTTGTATACAGAACTATCAGTTCAAATCTGTTGTGCAATAGTGATTTCTTGAGAATGAGAGAATGTGTGTGAGAGAGCATAAATAAAGTTATTAAACACCTTAAACTATGTGGCTCTTTGGTTTTCCCTCTCATCGACAGGACCACATTATGTTTCCATGTTGTGGCATGTTGTGCCATTCTGATTATCTATCTAAATGTGGTGTCTAAGGAATGCAGCTGCTAACTGGACCACTCTCAGCTCAACAGAGATCTTTACGGCATCTTTTATTTTATTTTATTATTTACCTTTATTTAACCAGGCAAGCAATTAAGAACAAAAATTCTTATTTTCAATAGCAGCCTGAACGAGCAGAGGCTCGATAACGGGAAGGGGGAGGAGGAGCTAACAGTTAAAAGAATAGGGTTATATAAAATACATAACAAAAGAAATCAATAAAAATAATAAAATAAATAAATACAGTACAAAACAAAATACAGACAAACAGTAAACAGTATGGCAGGAGGGCATATTAACAAGTGCAGGAATCAACTGTGGCTTGGAGCAGGTTTGTTTTGAAGACAGAGATTGGGGTGAGGACAGACAGTTTCAGGGTGTGTTGAAGTGCGTTCCAGTCGTATGCTGCAGCAAAACGGAAGGCACTACGTCCAAAGACAGTCCGGGCTTTGGGAATAGATAAATTGAGGAAGGCATTGGATCTTAAGTTACGGGCAGGCTGGGAAATGTGCAGAAGGGACGAGAGGTAGCGAGGTGTAATGCCAAGAATGGATTTGTAGATGAGAATAAACCAGTGGTGAAGCCGTCTGGTGTGAAGTGATGTCCAATCAACCAACTTATATAAGTCGCAGTGGTGAGTTGTGAATGGAGCTCCAGTGGCAAAACGGATGGCGGAGTGATGGAGGGGGTCCAGTTTGCTAAGAGTGGAGTGGGAAGCTGCTCTATAGATGGTGTCACCGTAGTCGAGGATGGGCAGAATGGTCATTTTTACAAGTTTGTGTTTGGCTGCATGGGTGAATGAGGCCTTGTTTCTGTAAAGGAAGCTCAGGCGAGCTTTGACTTTAGACTGTAGGTGCTTGATGTGGGTGGTGAAAGAGAAGGAGGAGTCCAACCAGAGGCCAAGGTATTTATAAGAGGACACAAACTCCAGCTCAGAGCCGCCAGCACAGATGATTTTTGGGGCAGAAGGGGAAGTGCGTTTCCGGTTGAAGATAATGCATTTGGTTTTTGTGGTATTGAGGAGAAGGTGGAGACTATGGAAATGCTGTTCAACAGAGGTGAGACTAAGTTGAAGTGTGGCTGCCGCTGAGTGGAGAGAAGGGCCCACTGAATACAAAATGGTGTCGTCAGCATATAGGTGGATTTTGGAGTTGCCAGCACTTTTTGTAATGTCGTTGATGTAGATGGAGAACAGCAATGGACCTAAAATAGAACCTTGAGGTACTCCTTTGGTGATGGTGAGAGGGGCTGACACGATGTTTTCAGTTTTTACTTGCTGGCTTCTGTGACTTAGGTAGCTGGCAAACCAACAGCATGAGTGGGACGACAGACCAATGTTGAAGAGCCTCTGAAGGAGGATGCGATGGACGACGGAATCAAAGGCCTTAGTGAGATCAATGAAGGCAGCGATACAGGACAGCTTGGAGTACAGAGAGGAAACAATGTCATCCAAGACCTTCAGAGTGGCTGTGGTTCATCCATGACCAGAAAGTAACGATGCTTTGAGAAAGATTTTAAATGGTTGCACGAGTCAAAAATAGGAGGAATCTGTTTCCTGGTGCAGACTGATGCGAGGTTATCTTAATTGATAAGATTGGATTTACTTCCTTCACCATACTCGAAGCAAGTTTACATGAAGTCATTTATTGGGGCATTTTTCTGTATATGCTGAAATGAGACTGCTCCCACAAGTAGAACATGAATGAAAAAAAAACTTTATTTGGCAGAGCAGATTATTCAAATGCAATGACAATCAAACATGAGCCTTCCATAGTACCTGAGGTCTACCTGAGACTGAACCTGTGTTCATGCTTTTACTTTAGAAATATAGAAAATAATTTAAACTTTTTAGAAAATAACATGCCCTGAATTTCTTTCTTCCCTTGTGCACTGTATATGTGTGGAAGAGTAGCAGGTTTTGTATCTTTGCATTACATTCAAAATCGAGTACAAAACTTGAAGAGATATTGACAGTCAAACATGCAAATCAGTATGGCTTCCTATTCCTCCTGAGTATGGCTTTGCGTGCAGCGCACAGAGGGACCCCTTGAGGCGACTCTTATTGGTCCTCTTGCCTTTTCTTTCTGTAAAAGAGAAAAATCACACTCACACCGGGCCTGATCATTCAAAACAAGCCCCTAGCATTCATCAGATCAGCTGTGGTGACGCAGTGTTACCTTTCGCCTGAAGGCTTTGAGGTCATGACCCAGAGTAAATATTCCTTGGCAGCCATGGAGTCCAGCACTTTGTTCACATCACTGGTGAAGCTTCCATCTACATGCCTCTTGCTGAATGCTTCACCCAGCCTGTCCGTTTCCAATCTGAGTATGTACACAGGGACACAATGCAAACAGTGCCCATCAAGGGTCAGCAACCCCACAGTGTGGAAACCTGCCATTTGAGCTCTAATGTTTGACCTACACCAGGAAATCATCATTTTTACTATGGCTATGTTTGCGGTGATATTGTGATAATAGCTTCATATTTTGATTGTGTATTTTGTGTTTCATCGCACAGTGTAGTAATATATAAATCAACACAGTGAAAAAGTTCAGGTGATTTATTGTAGCTAGAAACATCAGTCAGAGAGCAAAGGAAAGGGAAAAAGGTCAAGAAACAACAAGAAGCAGCTGATCAGGTCAAGATCACTCTGTCTCTCGTCATCATGGTGGAATCAGACACAGGATGGCCGTTTCAGGGGTTTGTGGTGCTGTAAGGGGAGGAGGAAGAGGAGGCGGAGGAGAAGGAAGAAGGGCAGCCTACTCTCTTCGGACTTGTCCAGACTTGAGCTTGGCAACAAAGTCTTTGATTGCCTGGTCCTTGAGGTAGGAGCTCACGTCGCTGGTGAAGGTTCCGTCTGCATGGCGCTTGTCTGCAGCACTACTGGAAAACACAAAGCAGCACCGATTGAAGACGGTCAGAAAACCTGATATCGTTTGATATGTTTATCATTTATCAACCTAATATTCACTGCACAAGTCTTCAGCGTCACGTTTCAAATGTCGGTGAGATGAACTACTTAAAACTGACAGAGGTCAACCTGGTATTTTTTATTTTTTTTTAAATGAAAAAGTTAAAAAACGGATGACTTTTTGAAGTATCCTGCAACAACCTGCTCCTCTTGTTGTTCATCAGCCACTGGACAAAGTCCTGCGCCTTCCTGTCCTCCAGATATTTACTGTAGTCGTTTGAAAATGTTCCTTCTGAGTGTCTCTTCACATTCAACAGCTCCCTGGGTTCATCAGCTAATGTGTTGTCTGCCTCAAAACTGCAGGGGAGAGGAAACATAATGAAATATAAGAATGAAGCAGCTCTGGCTTAAGTTGAGTTCAATTTGAGCTTGAGTTTTGTGTTTTTTTCTTTTTTGACAGCACATTTGATAAAATAATATCAAATAAAACATGGAGTGCAGTTTGTTTTCCATCTCTCACAGGATCAGGAATACAAATATTCTCAATCAGGATTAGTTGCAGTTTGAGATGATTTGATCTATTTTCTACAAATTGTTTGGTACATTTTTTGTAATGTTTGAATTTAGATTTACAGCATTTTAATTCAGATGCAGGAAGTAAATGAGGTAGTGATACACTGTGATGTTGCATTCCGAATAGGAAGGAGGTAATACCACATTTTGATTACTCACATAATATTTCTGTCTATGTAAATGAGGTAATCTGGGATTTGTTGGAAATTGGGACCACTGTATTATAATATCAGCTTTGACAGGTTCACCCTCCACTTATTCTGTACTATCCAGTTTATATCAAGCGTATTTATTGAGAAGTTGTTTTATCGTGATGCTCAAATGTTTATCAAACAATTTAAATAAAGGTAAAGTAATTAAAACAGGAAACATCAGAAAAGGTTGTGTTTTTCCTTGCAAAATTATTGCAAGGCTTTAACACTCAGTTTCATTATCATTTGATTCTTTCTAAGAGGACACCGTAGGAAACTAAGAAAGTAACAACAATAATTTGAGGGGCTGATATAGTGATATTTTTAGTTGATATTGTCTCAGCCAGTTTCCCCTAATTTTCTGTCTGTGCACTTATCATTTAAACTTATCATTTCATAACTACACTTCTTTAAAAAAAATTTAACTGTCTTTACTCTGTTAAGTCCAGTTGTGCATCACAGACTTTTGGCTTTTGTTAGAAATGATGCAGATGTACTGAAATCACACTCCAGCAAAATAAATCACAGCTTTGGGACCCAGTGGTGTTTGATTGTACCTGTCATCGGCCTCCAGCAGAGGAACCTGCCAGCTGCTCTGGACAAAGCTGAGGACCAGAAGGAGACCAGCCAGGGAGTGGATGCTTTTCATGGTTGTATCCTGTGACAGGGAGCAGCACACAAACACAGACGCAAAGTTTGCCCGACGGAATAGACATCTAAAGGTAAGAAAGTTTCCCAACTTCAAGAAGACACGACTCACCTTTTCTTTCGAACTTTCAAACAACAGTGCTGTTAATTCCTCCTTTTGGCGCCGGTGTCTGTATGTAACCACTGTCTTACTTTCCAGCCTTATATACTGGAGGAGGGTGGATCTGCTCAGGTGGGCCAGTTTTACCACTTTGCCTGGTCATCCTGTTACTCTCAACCCATTAGACACGAGGCCCCTGTGCAATGCATTTGTTCATGAAAGGAAAGGTGCTGTTCATGCGTGATGCCTGCTTGTACATTAGGTGTTAAGATCAAACAACTCCAGCTCATCCTGTCAAACAGAAAGTCAGGGAGATGCTTTAATGCGCTACTGTGTCATCATGATGGGAAGCAATATGTGTCTTGTTATATCAGGATGGTGAGTCAGTAGTCATGGATTCTTTCTAATCAGATTCAAAGGATTGGAAATATTGATCAATTTTTGCATCATGTGGCGGTTATCTCTGTTTTACACCTGGTACTTTTCCATAAAGTAAAACGAATGTTTATGTATTTCTGCTGCTAGATTATTATTTGGTGAAAATAAAGATTCATAAAGATGCCATTAAAAGCAAAAAAAAAAAAGTCAAGCAAACACAAAGTGAACCAGAGTTGGGGGCCGGAAACCCAGCCCCCAGTCATTGTAGCGCAGTTTCAGGCCCAGAAATGTGCACAAAAAACTGAATGCACTTCAAAATGAGACAGAAACATGTAGTTTTAAGGTTAAAAAACGCTTTGATAAACACATTTTTTGTCTGGTTTTAGTGTTACGGACAATCAAATATTCCCATTCCGAATTTTTCAAAATATTTTTGCCATTGAATCATCAACTAGTTTGTGCAGCAAAATTAGAATTTCTAGAGGGCCACCTACTGATTTTGGCCTTAGGCCATCTAGAAGGATAGTCTGGCAACGGACAAACCAAAGAAGTATATAAACTATTCATTAAGGAAAAGTAAATGAATTTCTCATCAGATCCAAATTCTCTGCAATTGAAATGGCATAGCATATTCTAATTAGTTACAAAATATAGACAGTCAGTGATCTGGTTAGAGAAATGTTTAGAAAGTTCCAGATGATGTAATAGTGACAATAACAATGATGATAAAAATACTCAACTCCTACGTTGCAATTTGAGAACAAAGTTACAACATGTGGCACATTAAAAGAATTGGAACTAGATGTTGTGACTTGTAGTGAAAAAGTTGTAAATTGTAACCGACTGAACACCCTTCGCTTCACCCCCTTCCATTCATCCAAGAGAAAAAGTGGGGCACGGCAAACGCAGACTTTGTCAGAGGCCCTCAGTAGTGCAAGTGTTTGGTTGGTCTGTTCTGGGTTACTGAGGTCCAACACGACAGACTGACAAACATCACTTTAATCCTGCACACATTAACTTTAAGCAACTGCAGCAAATACAAAAGGCAACAACTGATGGGCTGCTGGCTCGCTTTAATGACAGTTCAAGATTTAGTAAACCAATAGTAGGGTCCACCCAGTGAATGTCAAGCAGCAATAAGGCTCATAGGAAGTTATGAGATCACAGTTATGGATAAGTGTCAGACCATTCAGATTTAAGAATTATCAGAAATATCTTTAGACATATTCTAATAAAGGGGCAGCATGAATATGTGGAACATGTCCATTTCTGTTAGTGCAGTGTTTCTCAATTCCGGTCCTCAACTACCACGGCCCTGCATGTTTTCAATGTTTCCCTCCTCCAGCACACCTGATTCAAATGAATGGCTCCTGATCAGACCACTGCACTGAGTTGATCATTTGAAACATCGAAAACATGCAGGGCAGTGTTACTTGAGGACCGGAATTGAGAAACACTGTGTTAGTGTATGTTCAAAGTTCAAAGTGGTCAGCACCCATTTAGACACCTTTGGACCTGAAGCCAGACCTCAGGTCGTACCAACACCGACGGCCTCTGTGAATATTATCAGCAAAGACAACCAGGCAGGAGGAAAGATTGTTGGTGCTGTAAGTGTTGAAGCCACAGGATGGTGCTGGGCAAAAAGTTAAGTGAGCATATGTGTTTATGCAAACTATGCGGTTGGGGGTCTTGAATGTGTGAAGCAACCTCCATGATAATTGTTGAGGTCTTTTCTCAGCACACACATTGAATAACAATATTGTAAATCTAATACAATTGTGTAAAATCACTTTGGTGCCTAACCTATATGCATCATTTAATACAATACTGGATACATTTTTTTTAAGTACTAGCAGTATGGTTTCACAGAATATATCGTCATGTTTTATCACTTACATTGTTGTATATTTTCCTGAGCTTTAACATCTTTATATACCAAATGTACAAACTGTATATAATAAATCCCATTTTCATGTACATTTGTCACGATGAAAAAAGAAAAAGAAAAAGAAATTCAGCTATTATTTTCAGATCGGCTGGTACTTCTGAATGAATGTATGCAATGAAAAATTTTACAGGCACAAACAACAACATTATGGCTCGGACCCCTTTGTGTTCATTGAGCTCCTGCTCCTTAATGCATTTATCGTTACAATGATTTTATTGACATATGACAAATGATAAAATAAAGCGCTTGGTGATACAATGAACTTTAGGCAAAACACCTCTGTAGGAAGTGACTCATGTGGGTGTAGACATGACGATTTGCGGAACCGGAGAGGCCATGATCCTTGTCTGTGTACCACTGAAAGAGGAAGACAAAATGAATTAAGAGATTTCATACTGTCACTGTGTCAATGACAAAGATCTATGTGAGAAAAAGGTTGATCAGAATGATTGAAACGATGTTCCAATTTGTGTGCAAATACTTTCATGAGTTAATTGTTTTTATTACCCTAAAATAAACCCTTTATCTCCAAAGAAAAGGATATCTATAGATTTGTTTTGAGAGAAGCTTAACGGTACACATTTGAGAAAGATTAACGGTACGTGAATCACACCCAAAGAAGTAAAGACAAGAAAAGGCGGAGCCATTTCAAGGCAGATGAAGGGTTAGGGTGATGATGCAGTTTTTCTCAAATGGAAATCACTAACGAAGAACAAAAGTGTTTGAAATTAAGCCAATGGTTCTTGTTTTCTTATCAAAAGGTAACCAACACAGATACAATTTATTGGTAGATAGTGGGCTGACAGCATTTGATCCATGGTCCAGATTACTCACCATGGCTTCAAAGTCCACCTGCTCCGCTACCAAAGCTTCTGAGATTTCAGCTGCTTGCTGGAAATGAACGTTATCTGGAAAAAAGCACATACAGATTAACAGGGCTACTGTGACATTAACTAAAGTGTTGATCAAGGAAAAAGTTTGATGTGATGATAGCGCATGTTTCAAAGGTCATCGGTTCATAATAAATGACTGCTTGGACACGGTAGGCATCGAGATTGATTTTAATGTCAAAAATCGGATCTGACCGAATATTTGCAGATCCTATGAAAAGCCTTATAGCTACACTGAGAGGGACGTGGTTAAATGCTTCCCTCAGCTATAACACTGACATCTCGTCATATATAACGTGTAAACTCTGTGTCATGTGTTGTGAAATATATTGCTTAAAATTACACAATACTAAAGTTAAAGACCCTGCCTGACTCACCATCAGCTGTTCCGTGAACCAGGAGATACTGCACTGAATGGAAATTCTTGGCCCTGGCAGGCACTGTTGAGTTCTGCGCACACACATTTGCGTTAAGATAAAGCCATGAGCAACAATGAGCAGATAACACGATTTTGCTGAGCGTGAAACTTACAGCATAGCCATTGGGATTCTCTAAAGGCTCCATCATGTAGCGCTCTGTGTAGATGGAATCTGAAAGGGGCAGACAAATGCAGTATGATACATATACAATATGATAATACCACGCAATTATAGTGGATGTGACAAGGGCAATACATTAAGACAAAAGAAATACCATAATATTCCCATTTGGACACAGGAGCCACTGCCATTCCACATCTGAAAACTCCGCTGCCAGAGCCCAAGACCATTGAAGTAACATATCCACCATAAGACTGTGAAAGATAATCATCTCATGACAGCAGCTCATCTCTTGTCTGAAGGCCAGGAACACTGACATCACAGTGAAACATTAACTTAATTTCTTGCCCTCTGCACTATGAAAAAACACGTTGCTCTCTGAGTCACGTAATAAAAAATCAATTGAATGTCTACAATAGCATACATTTGACAATAATATATATCTCCTTTCTAGAGTTAACAAAGTCTTATTGAATTGAATAGGGTTAGGGTTCTTGAATATCCAACCTAATGGTAGACAAACACTGACATTGTCACACTGTTACTTTTTTATTTAACATCTAATAGTCTTGACCACTTACCCATCCCCAAATAGCAACTCTCTCTTTGTCAATGAAGCCCATTTTGACAAATTCCCTAAAAGAAAACGACAAAAAAAGACAATTGTTTTATTGTAGATCAGGGTTACATGCTTGTGATCTCTGACATCATTGCTTACTCATGACTTTTCCATTGCACAAGTGTGAATGGAAGCATCCCAGGTACAGAAACAAGTTAAATCCAGTTTAATCAAGCTTTCCCAGGCAAAGGGGTGGGGAATTTGTTTGTTTGAGACGTGCTGACTTTTCTAATCGGCCCAATGCTCATCTCACCTTGCGGCCGTTATCTGATCTTCCACCTCATAGGTTCCCAGACGTTTATAAATTTCATGCATTAACTCGTCACCCTGGTAACCGCTTCCTCTTCCGTCAAAGCTTGCAACAATGATTTTCTCACTGCTGGCCAGGTAGGTGGCCCAGTTCACCCTGTATATGAAGTCCGCTTTCTGACTGCAGGGACCTGCATACCTGGAAAGTTTGGCAGAGTCAATATCAGTTGAATAGAAACTTTACATTTCTGTTATGAAACTTGTATGATTCTTTTTTTGTTGTTAATGTTTTTGCCTTTAAAGACAATTCTTACACATCTATCAGTAAAGGGTACTTCTTGGACTCATCGAAGCCTGGAGGCAAAAACATCTGATACCAGAGATCTGTCAATAAAGAGAGATGAATTAATTAGAATAGAAAAATTTTAAAAAAAGAAAATACTATCAAGTGCTTTCCTGCCAAAAACACTCTGAAGGGGAACATTTCTGTGAAGACGATACAATTTAATCTAGGTTGCAAATCATCTTTAGAGTGACTCCCATTCTTTCCAGGGGTTATCTTTCAATTATAGCCTTGTTTTGAATTGCCTACAGATAAGACAAATCTTCCTTCTGATGAGTCACGCAGTGACATAAAACGCTTTCACACAAACTTAGTGACAGTTTTACATTAATAACATCCAGATTTCTGGTTTAGGCCCCCTGTCTTTTATGTTGTAGTATGAAGCTAAGTTATACAGTGACATATACAAAATGACAGAAAAAGAGGCCAACCCAAGAGTTAATATTGCCTTTGCTTTTCCTTGCAGTTTCGGGGCAGTAAAGGACGGAAATCTGATGCAGAACTTTTTTTCTACTAGTAGGTAAAAAGCTTGTCGTCACGATCCATGTATTTTTTGTGTTTTTTCTGGTTAGTCTCTGTTTAGTCTTTTAGTTTATTCAGTTTCCTCAGTTCCCTCCTGCCAGTCGTCAGCTCCACTCCCTTCACCTGTGCTCATTATCCTCAGCTGTACCTTCTCACTAATCACCCTCCCCACAGGTTTTAGTCTCCCAGTTTTCATCATTCTTTGGCAGATCTTCTGGTGATATACCCATGGTTTTCCCTGGCTGTCTTGGGCCTGCGCCTTGTAATGTAC
This sequence comes from Odontesthes bonariensis, assembly GCF_027942865.1. NCBI lineage: Eukaryota > Metazoa > Chordata > Actinopteri > Atheriniformes > Atherinopsidae > Odontesthes > Odontesthes bonariensis. Next base: position 15,886,109 of record NC_134516.1, on the reverse strand, counting down.
TGTAGGGTTTTGCTTCTTCTTAGTTGTTTTTTTTATTTGTTCAAGTTTAATTGGGTATTCCAGGATGGCTGTAATTTTCACTTCTATTCAAAATAAACAGTTTTAAGTTGCCTCCTGGCTCCAACTCGCTGTCTGCACCTCCTTCTTCTCTCCACAAGCTCGGCTTGTTGTATGTATCCATGTGGTACTGAGCCATCTCTGTTTGGTATATGTGTTAAACACCATCAGGATGTATTTTTCCACATGTAAGTCAGAAGCAACCAATCATATTCTATACCTGCTTAGAACAATTCAGGGTAGTGGAAACAAGAGAAAATCAGGATATCAATATTTTAGGATTTAGACCCCTTTCCTAGGTTGTTTGGCGTATACTTGTATACACTGTACAGTTTGGAAAGACTGTAAATAGACCTTTTTTTTTTTTTTCCTTCATGGGTTATTGACACAATAACACTTAAAAGGGGAGCACTGCTGAGAGTAATTATGATCTCCTGATCCTAATCTTCAGCGCTTTTTCCCAATACGGTCTTATTGAAATGTGTATAAATAGTCTGTGACTTTGAGTACTTTTTGCACATCAATAATGTGCATTTTAAGCTTTTGGAGTGTCATTTTACGCCGTTAAAAAAGCATACCAAATGGTTAGGGTTAGGGTTAGAATAAAAATACAGGTTGGGTATTACAGTTCAAGCTGTGAAATGACGCGCAACATGACTTGACATGCAATACCTACAATACGTCTTTTTATGAACGGGCCGTTTATCCTTCAAAAAAGGTTTTGATGGTTTATGACCGTATCAGAGTACATTTTATTTTTCAATGTGAGGCCAGTACAATGCAAGCATAGCTATTATCTCTGTATGTCATGGCTTTTTGGTACTTTTCTTTGTTTTACTGTAGTTTAAACATCGCTTTAGGATCGACATGTTCTGTGTTTTAGTAAACGAGTGCGTTTAGGTCCACTTCCTGCCCTTGTTTCACATTTTCAGATGACTGATTTCCCCACACCTAAATATTGACCTCTAATCTACCTGTGATTGGTGTTTCTTGTTTTTACTCGTTTGGATTTGTGCTTCTTTTCTTCATTTGATTCCCTGCACATTTGTTTAGTTTTTTATAAGTAAGTAATGTTTCTTTCTTTTTGTCCCGTTCGCCCTCCTCTTTGTGGTTGTGTGTGTGTGTGTGTGTGTGTGTGTGTGTGTGTGCGTCTCCATTTGCGTCAAACTGAATGTGACTTTAATGTCATAAGTCTTGATTGAGCCTACGCAAAACATTTACTAAATATACTACAGAATGAAGTTAATAACACTGAATTATATTCAAATGAACTTAGCTACAGTGAAATCAAATATTGAATTTCAGACGTAGCTGAATTCACTTACTATATTTGCCGAGTTTGATGGTCCCTCGACGCATGGTGGGCATTGCGATTTGGGAAATCTGTTGTCTAAATGCACTGTTCTCCTCCAAAGCTTTGATTTCTAGAAATGTTAAGAAATGTCAATTACACGTTTGCTGTTCCCTGATACCTTTCCAGAGTCATTTACAAAGATTGCAGCTTACGTTTATTGCTCATGGTCTCCATGAGACTATATGAGGGAATGCCGGGACCTTAAAGCAAAAATCAGTGTGACACTATTTATACCAGCACATATTTGGAATTCAGCAAGTGACACATATTTTGTTAAAGTCAAAGAGCGTAAAAGAGTATAACTGACCACTGCAGCTCAAACGGTAATAGGAGGCATTGTGGCTGAAATAAGCCGAGTTATATTCACAGTGTTCATGAAAAGAACAAGTGAGACACGTGGTTACTCCTTCAGTCAACCTGAAAAACACAAAAACAGACACACTGTAAATCTGATTAATTATTTACATGAAAAAGATATAAAGCAGTAAATTATAATAAATCCCCGTACTTGTAAACATTCCTTCCTCCTGGCTTGCTGTCCTTTTCATTGCTCGAATAATATCTGTGGAAAAATTGGCATGCATGAGTGGGTGGGGAGATTGCAGAGATTGGGGGGAGGAAGCAGGAATTCAGCTAATAGGACATAAAAAATAAAAAAGATTTTCAAGCATGTGCAATATTTTTGTTGTGAACTTGGGGTCAAAACAGATATAATATAAAAGATAGAAATTAAAAAATATTTGAAAAAACAAAAAGGAGGATCAAAAGAAACATCCAGCAGCGGATAACTTACACACTATCCTCAGTGACTTTCAAAATGTCAATAACTTCCCAGTCTCCCGAAGTAACGGGTGTAAGAACTCCCTACGTAAAAGGGTCAGACAAGAATGCGTGTAGGCAGTACAGTATAATGTCACAGTTACCTACTTAAGAAATTTATTTGTGCAAGACTCAAAAAAGTGAGAGTTATGCTTTTGGGTATGTCTATTTAGAATATTGCAAGTGTTTCACCCACCTTGGTCACGTGATGAATGTGCTTGTACTTATTGCTGCCGGTTGTGATTAGATAGTAGCTATTCTTGTCTGTGGCAAATACTGGTTCTGAAGGGGAGAACTAAAAAGAAAAATTCTATTTGTGTGTAGTTCTGGGTCAGTGATCTGTTGCCAATAGACTTTGGACAATAGTAGACCTCTGTTACACATAGTAATTGTATATTGCATGCTTTAAATTACTCACATTACTACACCATACAGACATAGTTAGTTTTGGTCTTTGTAACTAATTTGCAGATTATAGAAAGAAACTAATTACAAAATAACAATCGCCAGTGCACTTAACATACCCGCCCAATCCAGCCGCTGCTCTTTATCTCCAGATCCTGGAAAAGAGATAAGCCACGTGCATTTATAGCTGAACTAAGTCACATTTGACAATACACCAGCTTTATCAGGCATCAGAATCTGGAAGTACTTTTTCAACACATGTGATTTGTTTCTTAACAGCAAACCGGCAGATTCACACCTTCATTCAAACAGAATTCATATGAGCTGCATTGTAGTTACAAAACAAAGTTGTGATTAGACGCCATGATTCCTTTCACACTACCACATACACAGCAGAGGTTTGTTACTGCGCTGGCACTCAAATCAGATCTACAGTCCAATAATATCAATCATAAGCCTATTCTAACTGCTCTAAAAGATAAACTGCTTATCTTTTCGTGCTGTTGCTGACGCTGTCTACATGTGCAACCATGATAACCCTGAAACCACAGAGCATCCGTGCATGGGGAATCCGTGTTTAACCTCTGATCTTGTAACCAGTAACTGACTAGTTTAAGGAAAAAAATAGGGACTTGCCTTATATTTCCACCCTTTCACAATATTAAACATGAAAGTTGAAAAAAAGACACTGACGGATGCCCAGTGTATCACAGTGGGATGCAAACTGGTCTTGTAAAGGTAAAAGTATAGGATGATTTCAAATGTAGGTTTCATTGCTCTTAAAAAAGGCTTGTGTACATAAGAATCACCAAGAAACCCCTTCTTTATTTTCATGTTCAGTTTGTCATCTTGCACATGTATTCTACAGCAGTAAGTTTTTGATAATTTGGGGATTCACCTCAATAGGCTCCCAACCAGATCCATTGAAGTTGTAGATCTGAAGGATGAGATGGTTTTGTACTCTCTTAAGCCACTGAACAGCCAGACGGTTATCTGACACCCAAGTAACAGTAGCCAAGTAGTGCTCTCTGCGGGAAAATATAAAAACAATTCAGTCAAATCCTCTGGTTTGTCTCAGACGTTCTTAGAGGTATTGATAAAATAGAAACTGTTACATTACTCTGAGCTGAATAAGGCCGGAACAACAACTTCAGTGATTTTTGTTGTATTGTCAGTATCCACAACAAACAGCTTCACTACAGGGTTTGCAGAACCTGGCTGTAAGGAGGGGAGAAAAAACAAAGAAAGATATAGTAGACAAATATGTCAGAGTATAGAGCGGATAGAGTCTGGATTTCCCACCTTAGGATAAGGAATGGAAACGGTGCCGGGGTACTGGTCCTCGCCATACCAAGAATACTCTATATTATGAACCTCGGTGTCATTGAACTCTGCATAGGCCACGTACTTCCCTCCAGGCGACCACCAGAGGCCCTGATTGGATGAGAACATCTCCTCTGTAAAGACAAAAGCATGAAGTGATTCAACTCATCTTGGAAAACACTTCTCACTTCACTTATGGTTTTGTAAGCGAAAAACTGTACTGATATAAAAACTGCTACAAAACTGAAAATATATGCAGAGCGAAAGAAATCAAAATGTAAAAAAAGACAATAACTACACTACTGTAATACTGCACAAAATGTTCATCTTCTGCATCAAATCTTGATTAATGGACACATAATTGAGATAATCCATCGATTACTTAAAGCTTGAATTGTGAATTGTGAAGCTGTTTGTGTGAAAATTAGAAAATCAGGGTCATATACGACTACAAATCTGAATTTGAGTTGTTTGTAGATGTATAAACCAAGAAAGAAGAAAATGGGACCAACAAAATACAGTAGTATCAATCAGAACTAATCACACAAATTTTTTCAAAAAGAAATGGAATAGATATTGTTTGTTTTTATAACGCTAATGTTACACATGTTGATATTCGGTTCTTCAAAACGTCTGCGAATTTTGTTTTGGTAGTTATGAGTTATCCCTGTATAATTGCATTATATCTAGCATTAAAGAGTCGACTGCATGAGTATATGTTACATTGTGTTGGGAGGACACTGAGATTGTATCAGCCAACCCACATCTGGAAATGATCAAGCTCACATCATGATGCCAAGAGAAAATACTTGACCACAGTCTTGAGAAGAGAAAAATAGAAATCTGTAAAGGTCACCGAGCAGAACTGGAAAAAGGGGGGCCCCAACTATTAGGTCCAATCTTGAGAGACTGAATGAAAATGCTGCTTGTGCATCACTCCCTTATAGATTGTTCCACTTACCTTCGTACACCCAATCTGGGATCCCATTTAAAATCTGATTGTCCGCTCCGGTGAAAGTGACTTGCTGCGATGACGACTCGGGGCTCGTCTTTACGTACACATTATTTTTCCACACATAGGCCTAGAAACGCAAAGATGCGAGTTAAAAAGAAAAAGTAAAAGACAAAAACATAAAACACACACACACACTTTGGCTGATTTTAAGAATTTGGGAAGGGCTGTGTTTGGTAATTTATCAACCACATTAAAGCAGTCTCAGTCATAGACATGAATTTTCAAGTATTTCAGTATTTGTGTGTGTCAGGCTTACCAGTTTGCTCCCTTCAGGGGCCCAGGCAAAGAACTGGATATTATCAGGAATGTCAGAAGTACTATTAATTTGGCTGGAAGACATTTGTACACCGAGAGTAGAATTTACTTTCAGAGCTTTTTAAATTATGCCCTACAACTGCAGTAGTTTTAGAAAGCTTTTAGAGGAAATGCCAACATATTAACCCGCCTTTGAACATTTTGGCTATATTTTTAAATTTTGTTTCCTGCATTATCACAAGAGCATAAATGTCCTTTTCCATGGTGTAGGTACCTAAAACCTTTTTTTGTTTTGTTTGTTTTTGCTTTAAATGTGAAATTAAAGAATCTAAAAGGAACATGATATACTTACTCTAATTCCCGGTTATACAGTGAATAGTCGGCTGTAAATGAATGTCTCCACAGCTGACGGGACAAAAACAAAGCAGGTTTCTGTTTAAGCATTTAAGGATTCTAAACATGCATCAGATTCAGCCCTTAATGGGAGTAAATGTTTAATGTACCTTGATATAGTTGCTCATGAATGCAACATATTTGTGGTCAGCGGACAGCTGGTAATCATAAGCGCTTATTACATCCTGTATGAGGAGAAAAAGAGTGAGAGTTCCACAGATGCCTCTTCATGACCTTGCAGACAATATTGCTTTTTTTGGGTGTGTAGAATTAAATATAGTACTGTGTGCTTTATGTTGCAAACAACAACAACAAAACCAAAGGAAGAATGTAAAGCGAATGACTTACAAATTTGTCACGAGACAAGAATTCTAAGACCTCATTTTTGGCCACGTTGTGAAGGAAGACAGAACCATTTGACTTATGCAGATACTCGTGGTCTGTTTGAGAGATGTAGAAAATGAAAATAAAACACAATAGAACAACCGAGGTCAGGCACATAAAAACAGAACAATATTGCTATAGTTAGAGTAACAAACTACATAATTGGAAGGGCTTACTTTTTGTTTACATTCAAACGGCAAAAGAAAATGGTAAATTGAATATAACTATCAAGCAGTTACCACACGGACTTAAAAACAAAACAAAACAATAATTTCCTCCAATACGTGTGCTTAAAAAAAAATAAAAATATTTCCATGTCTGTTTTTATGGCTCTGTTTTGTTTCTTTAAGGCTAACACTGAGGGCTGTTATTTTACACTGTTAACATTTTATCAATATTGGCATGACCTTTTTTGAAATGTCAGTTTCTGGTCCTGCATTCATGTGTTCAACCAGTCATCACACACTTAACAGCTTCCTGTAAAGTACACCCCCCCCCCCCCCAGGCGGGAAATACGACCAATTGGAGCATTTCAGCAAAACAACTTCCTCACCTCAAGGTTTGAAAAATTACAACACTTGGTTAGGGTTAGAAAATGATCATGGTTAGGGCTAAAGTACTTTCTGGAGTACCACTGGAGGTTATATATTCTTTGAATGTATTCACATGTCCTATCTGCCTGCATCAAAACTGACCTGTGGGCATATTTTGGAGAGGAGAAGAGTTTCTCACTTGTGTTATCATGCTGTCTTCTTTGCTGGAAAAGCTCCAAGTCAGGTGGGAGCAACAAAAAAAAACTACCAGTGGAGTTTTATGAACTATGTTCTCTGTTCCTACACTGCAGATATGCAAATAAGGGATTCTTCCACAGACATCATAACTATGAAAAAGTTCCTCTAGTACAAAACATGAATACCAGTCTTTAAATGTAGGTAGGGTTTAAAAAGTTGGCTACTGAGTTGCTTCATGGGAACTGTATGATCTGCTGTTTTTGGTGCTAAAAATGAATCAATTCTATGCAGATCCGATTTTGATCATTATTGATATCTGCATAAAAAAGGCCCCAAAATTGAGCAAAGCTTTAATTCACAGAAGTACCTTGATTGGAGTACAAGTGGTATTACATCCAAAATCTGTGATATGTCATACATTTATTCAGAAACCACATCTAAAAACATTTTGTGCTGACTGCTGGCTCATTCAGCAGCTGGCTGCATCTGACTATTAGCTTGACAAGACCAAGAGTATAAAAGCCATGATAACAGCTAAGTGAAGTTGTTCTCATACAAACTGTTTAGAGTATACAAACATCCTTACAATTCTGATGTTGATCAGATACAGTGTTTACCGTGTTTTCTTAGTAAGTCAGCATATTAACATTTGCTGAAAACTAAAGACAAAGAATAACTTGATCTGACGGACGGTTAGTGGTTTTACAGGCCTTTGCTGGAGAGGTGGAAAAGTAACCAATTCTCAAAGTGGGCATTACTGTGTTAATGTTTTTGCACATCAGAGACTTGTGTGACATTGGGGAGAGAATACTAAATAAATGTTAATAATAATAATATTAAATATCTTTAATAAATCTCTTGGAACCTTTAATACCTGCCAAGATCTTGGCATCGTAACAAATCGTAACATTTTTCAGGAGGACAGACTTTAACACTGTTAATAAAGATTTAGCAGGAAGCGAAACAATGCGTGGGAGCTTTCATTGTTCTTGAGATTGAACAAGAGATTGTGCTGAGGAGCACAGCAGCAAACGTTCAGGGGATCGATCAAAGTTAGGATTATGTCATGAATATCCTCTACAAATGTTACGACAACTCATCTATCAGGATATCTACTGAAAATCAAAACTTTTTTTTTTTTTTTTTACCTGAAATCCACTTCATGTTGTAGGACTTTGGCTTCAATAAACTGTTGAAGACATCCTCCAATGTGAAAGTTCTCTCGACCCCTCCCTGATCCTCTGAAACACAGGCTAGGAAATTTAGAACCTGGCAAAGACGTAGCCTACAGATATTATATTACACAGCGCGCGACCACACTCACATACGTCACACACATACAATTAATCCATCTTTATGGAGAAAATTAGACCTACAAAAACTGTAACTGACCGTGAGAAGAGGAATATCGCTTACGTTGGTGTGTTAGAATGGAAATACTGACATATTTAAAGTTGATCTTGTTTGACAAACTACTTCCGATTCAATCATGATTTACACAAATACAATTTACTAAAAGCATTTCATATTAGCTTTTTATTTTAGGGTAATGTGTTACTTATCATTAGCTGAATGCTTTCCTTTGAGTATTTTTGAAGAAGTTAGAAGTAACAACGATAAAGGGATCATGCGTAATGACGCGTGCGTAAAGTACTCTGTTACAGTGTGTTCAACGGTGCGTCGCACCACAGATGTTGCCAACATGTGAAGCATTCAATACTCACCCCTTAGAATTACAACCGTAGGCACCACTATCAAAATGATGACCACTGCAAAACCAAAGACCCCGAGGATCACCTTGGCGATGGAAACCTGTCCAGAAGTTAACGGACAAAATTCAGAAAGTCCCGCGAATCATACCAGTGCATAACAGCGATATGTGAGTATGAACAAAACGGTACCAACCATTGCTTCTGCCTGGTAGGTGAAATGTTTAAAACTCGTCCAGATCACAACTTCATCGGTCCAGTATTCTACACGCGCGGAGAACACTAAAGTTATGCGACACACGTGCTTTGCAGTTAAATATTATCGCAGCTGAAGTTTCAAAGGTGGGACAGTAAATGTGCAGCGGAGTAAAGTTCTTCAGGTTTGATGCTGACCCAGTGTTTTGAGGAAGTGTGTTCCCCAAACTGTCCACTATTCAACACTTACAAGACATTCATACGTGGATACGGCATGCCGTCAAACTGTTAATCTAAGAAACACGACGGTGCTATTTTTGTCTAGCTTTGACATGTTTGCCATTGTTCTTTCTGTAAACCGCATTGACATCACTTCCCTGTTTTGCAAATCTGTTACATGTCTGGTGGTCAAAGTTTAAAACTGTGTACTATTATTCTAAAAGAGAGTTACACTGTCAAGCAAATTGCAGGAAATAGTCGAGGTAAATACCCAAAATATGGAATAGGTGGTAATTCACGGTAATAGTGTCATGCTGCTGGCCATACAAATAGACAAAATACAATACAAATAGACACGTACTGCCTGATGGACACACAAAAAAAAGAAAGAAACAAACAAAAGTAGGTTGCACTGGCCATGCAAAGCATTTAGGAATGTCTTACACCAGTATCATATTCTCATACCAGTGTAATGCTGGATACAAGTATGAACTCGATTTCCAGAAAGGCTGGGAAATTGTAACAAAAACTTAAATGTGCAATTTCATGACAGCTTTATTTAATCGTTGCAACTATGAGAGAGTATCTTTTCAGTATCTTCGCTGACCAATTTCTTGTATCTTGTAAATTTAAACAAATCTAAAATTTTATGTCAGCAACACACTCAAAAAACGTTTTTCTGGAGAAATCAGTGGATTTAATGGGGACAGGTAAGGGTGTCAGGATTGGGTATAAAAGGAGCATCCACCAGAGGTTTTGTCTTTCCAAAGCAACGATGGATTTTGGTTCACCGCTTTATGCTAAACTCAGACAGAGAACCGTAAATCAGCTGGGGAAAACAAAAAAAATTCTCAATACAAATTTATAAAAAGTTTGGTCTGTCAACATAAACTGCGGAAAATATGATTCAGAGAGTTTTTAGTGGTTGAAAAAGACCAAAACCACTTTTTCCAAAATGTATGGGAAACGGCATGATAATCTGTTTAACTTCCTGTTTGTCTGTCTGTCTGTTGTTTAAAAATGTTTGTATCATGCACACATTTAGCTAAGAATCCTGTATATGACATGTAAATGACTATATATAGAGAATATCCACTTTATAGAGAGCAATGACAGACGCCTGGTTCACATTTTGTGACTGTCGACTGTACCAGATGAAAGAAAACATGAAAGATGACCAGCATGAAAGATTGATAGTTGTAGCTTTGATCATGTGTAAAAAGTGGTCCTACATCTGACAGTGATAGCTGTACAAAGACTGTTGTAACAGTTCTGCAACCAAAGATAACCGGGGACTAGATTCTGACTCTGTCAAATCTAGGATGAGTATCTTGCAGTGTAACTGCTTCTTTGACCCACAATTACCAACCAACCAGGACCAATGTAGCACAAAGTGATGTGTTTACACAGGAACTCAAAATAAAGTTAAATTAGTAGTAGTAAAGTAGAATGAGCCAAATGAGCTAAAATCTTGTGGATTTGCTGCAGCATGAGCCCCGTTTGTATATCGTGTCCTTAAGCTGATACCATGACCAACGTCCAAGAGGGATGCAGCATGGAAAGAAGTAGCAGAGGTGAGTAGCAGACCTAAAAACAGACACCACAAAAAAACTGTGCAGTACTTTTTCCAGTCTGTCAGCTCCTGAAACCTACTTTATGTTAATGTGATGCTTGGAACCTGTGTTTGTCATCACAGTCGCAGCCTACTACAATTCAAGGAGTATCGTTTGCACGGACTGCATACATCAAACATGATTTTGTAGCCAATTTCATTAGATACCCGTCACGTAGTGTTGCTTGCAGTGAACTCATAAAATAGATACAATTACGTAATGCCCAGATAACTCCATCACTACGGATGACTTTACATGACTGTTGTATACTTGATAGCATTACACTGCTGTGACAAAGGCCAATAAACTGACTGTCATAAATGCCATAAAATTAATACTGTGTTTGCATAATCATTAATGTCCATTGGGTGCTGTGGGCAGGATCAAACTATGTTCCCGACCGATGAAACAATTCCGATGAAAGCTTTAAAAACAATATTTTGATGGAAACAGTTTATTCTTTTTTTAAACAGAGGTACATTGCAGCCTTAAATACACTTCAGAGCAAGACGACTGTGGGACTGAAGTCTATTTTGGTCTGTGTTTCCACAGATTCTGTGGAGGTTTTCCTTTTGTACATAGTGTAAGAGCTGACCATTCACGGTAAATGCTAAGAGCCCGTTAAAAGCTTAACAAACACAAAGCTGTGCCTTTATGAGGAATAGACATCATATTCAGCACTAGTTCCCCTCACTCCGGACATCCTCAGCAAACAAACAGACAGTAGATGTCTTCTCTAATGCAGCGTGGCTTGTTTGAGGAGTGTTACTTTACAGATGCTTCCATTTGCCAGACACTTAACACGACTAAAATCGTTTATAGTTGTCACTTTGAATGCATTTGGTCTTATTGGACGGTTATAGTGCTGATGTAAGTGAGATGGTGGAAAACAAGAGGAAGATTGAGAAAACTGAGATTCGTATGATCTGAATGAGTGTTAAAGCATTTGCTATTAAGTTAGATGAGGTGAACGTATACTGTAAGATATTACGCAATTTATCAGTTTTGAACTGTTTACGGCAAAAATTCTCGGGGGAAAAAATGCGGTAAACCGAAACCCAACGTAATTCTCTGAAGGTCCCAAAGTGATTTCTTCAGATTTCTTTCTGAAAAGTGTCATCAAAGAATTAGACAGGTATGTTAGTTTTCTGTCAGGACGGTGGCTTTTATTCAACCTAAAAACTTCTGATACGGTTCCAGAGGAAGTTATATCTTGAATTTTAGATTTGAACTAATTCTATTCACTAAAACTGATTCACAGGTTCTTTTCTTGATATTTTTACTGAGCAATACTCTCAGTTTAGGGACCACATCAAAGCATATGTGCACAGTTGTTGGGCCATGATAATAATATTCAGTGCAGTTACAGCACTGGAAATTATATGGTCCCATGTTGCCAAAGGAAAATTGACTATAAATGCATTCAGTTAATGTTCCATAAATTGCGTAAAATGGGCTGAAAATGTTGATTTGTCTGTCCTGACTTTCTGCCAAGACAATTGCATTATATCCAGAGGACAAATTATAAAGTTGATTAGCCTATTTGTTTTTATTACAGGGAAAATTCCATTTCAATTCAATCAAATTAATCAAACTAAGAAACACTCCAGGATTTACATGTCTGTGTGCGTCTTTTTATGTGTGTACATGGGTGAATGTGGCTTCTACTACAAAAGTGCTTTGAATGGTCAAGAAAAGCACTCCATGAATATTCTATTTAACAAGTCTAAAAAAAATCTTTGTCAACAAACAGTTGTCCCTATAATGGACAATATAAGTACAAAAATGAAACATTTAATACGTTTCATTGACAGATTAAGCTTGATCATTCTCACCTCTTGTTTCAGAGGTAATTATAGATGTTTGAAGCTGGGCTAGTGCTTACTGTTTGAGGACTATTAGCTCACCAATTAACCAATCTGCATTTCTTTGTTTTCTTTTCTTATGGTGGCCTTATTTTCCATTTGTTAAACACAAAGCAGTTGTAGTTGTTCTTATGGGTTTTGCATGCTTGAAAAAGCCTTTGGCACTTTTATATTTCATTCAAATCAACACATCATACTGCTTTCTTTGGTGCAAAGGGTTTGCAGAACTGAGGTACAGGCATTTTTCAGAGTTGCACTGCACAGTGTTGTTTATCTTATGCAAAGGATGCTGGGAAATTGTGCATGAAAATCTAGACTCTTCAAACGGAAGTGTTCCATGTTTATACTTCAGAATAAACAGTAAAGATGGGCTTTGACTTCAGGGGTCAGTTCTGTAATGACGATCTTGGCTTGTGGCTAAATACTGTTTAAGTTTGGAAACTATCATAAAGCAAAAAATGTTAGGGAATCGCTGCAGTTTGAAGAGTCAGTGAACCTTTTCTTAACATCCTTCAATCACTGAGTACATCTGCCTATTTGTACGTAAATACACAGCAGCAAACACTGTTTCCATCCTCAAAATCAAGGCTGCAAACTCATATCCTCTCTGGTATTTTGATGGGACACAGTATCAGGACTCCAATGTGGAATACATGTTCTGGGTGACCTCACCTCTCTGAGACTACAGATGGCACTCAGCAGATTCAAAGCAGAAATCCTCAGCCACAGCATTGATGGCTAATTTTGTTCACGTCTTGTCTTTTAACACATGAAAACACCTTATGGACACATTGATTAGGTTAAAAACTTGATTTTTGGCCAAGGGACTTTAACAAATTTGTTGGTTATGATACAAACTCAATCTTTATTATATAATATGCTTTAAAAAAAAAAAAACCTGAGAAACTATTCTAAATCAATAAAATCAATAAAAGCCTGTGTACAAACAGTAGTTTGTATTGGATGCTACCTTGTATAAAAGGATACCAATTCAATTCAGAAACACTAATGTACACAAACATATGAATACTCTCTGCTGGCTAGAGTCAACCTCCTCCAGATGGACAGAGGCAAGATAAATCTGCAAATCTGCTCTTATTAGTTTTAAATTAAAGCATTGGTTTCACATTCTCAAATGAAAACTGTTGCTATTGTGTGACCTTAAACTCATTATAAAACTGTGAAGGGATTCACAGGAACTTAAAATGATTAACTAAATGAGTCAATATTTTTTTAATGCCACTAACTCCTACACTTAGATTTCAGTGTGTAAGTGGTGTCTTCCTGTGAAGAGAAAGTGGGAACCTTCCAACACAGATGTTGGGTTCAGTTAGAACGGCAAGTTACCGCAAAGCTCAACCAAAAAGGAAGCTGCCATCCTGAACTCTTCACCATCAACACAGCTCACCGCCTGCTTCACACAGTTCTCAATACCCTGCCTTTGTCTTGAATTTGTTGGATGAAGGGTAAAATGCAGGGCAGATGTAGGTGTTTTTGTTAAGAAAATTCTCCCAATGAGGCTCAGGGTTGCTGGAGTAAGTCAACACAAAGGTTTAATCTTGCAGCAAGCAGACAAGTCTGCACAACATATTACAAAGCTGACACGGGGTTGTCTGCATTCTAAAATGATATTTCTGCTTTCTACTACAAAACCAATGGCCATACATGGTTATGAGACATTCCTGTAGTTCCCTCCTATCACTGTCTTTGTTAGATGAGTACAGTGTAGTTCATATCATAACATCATATAAGACTTCTTTGTTCAGTAAATCAATGTTCATACAGAAGATAGAACTAGCAAAGATAGGAGGCCTTCTTCAGCATTCAAGGTTAAACAAATAAGATAGGAGGAACCTTCCCCCAGCACATAGTGGCCCTTAATCTTCCAACACTGTAAAACATTCTTACACACAGTACTTCTTTTCTTATGATATTTTTCTAACAGTTTTCTTTTGTTGTAGAACATTCTCACATTCAATATCACTCACTTAAACCTTTCCTTTTGTTTAAAAATAGACAGTTGTTACACTAAGTCTGAATAAGTTGCAGCTACAAGTGTCAGTTTCCCCCACTTTTATTTCGTCCCATTTTAATTGCTTTAGAACCTGTGTTTGTATTTATTCTATATTCTTAGTTGAATCCAGTATGTTCAAGGGTATTCAATGCCCTAGTAAAGAACTCTAAAAATGTCCACTACCTCGTTTAAAAGTTGCTGTACTTGTGAGTTTGTCTTACATTTAGCGTTTGTAACACCCTAACCAGCTTTCTATAGCACCATCTAGTGGTTACTGACATACAAGACAGCAGTCTTTCTTAAAATGGAAATTATTTTTATGTCAAATGTCAGAACAACATTTCAACATCTGCAGCAACATTAGTAAAAACAAAAGTTGAGGTTCTAGAAGGCTACGATCATTGAGAAAAGGAGCCCTGTGTTACCAAAAAATTAAATCACTTCCCAACAGTTTTGATGGTCAGACTGAGATAACTGGAAATAATTTATTTTCTCTGATGGCATTTATATTTGAGCTTTTAATGTCACATTTTGGAGCAGTCAAGCGATTTAGCGGTCGTTTTAGACATGTTTAAACAGCCTAAGAGGAAGTGGGCGGGACTTCATGTCCCTCTCCTCTCTCATTGGTTTACTGCACTATCAATCAGCCCACTTCCGACAGCTTTCTTCATATCGGATATGACGTAACAAATGCTTAGACTTATCGGAAGTCAGAGGTTTACTGAGAAAGTAAACGGTACCAGTGACTTCGTTAACGACATAGAAACCATAAAAGTTAGCCTGGTTTAATCAGATGGCTTACCCAGGATACGGTGGGGTGAGTGAAATATGTGCTACATTTATTTTAAAGTGTCACACGAGCTACATCAGTTGGTAAAAGTTAGCCTGGAAGCTCTCACTCGGCTCTATAGTAATGAATATTGAGCCGCAATAACTTAAACTTGTGCTCATAACTGACCGCCGCAAAGATACAACAGTACCTGTAAGTTCTCTAAGAGCAACAGGGGACTTTTTCCTCCTGCTGAAGCTGGAATTCAGAAGCTATATTAGCATCCACAGTTGGTTGGAAATTGAATAACTGGGAAAAAATGTCTTCCGGGTCGTTAAATCGTCAACATTATAGAATGCTTTGGTGAAACTGTCACCTTTAGCCCAGCAGCTGTGTACGAGAAAAACGCCCACTAGTATGAAACTACATATAAGGATCAATGACATATAAGGGTTGGCATGATGACAAATTTAAAAATATGTTTTCAACCTGTTAAAACAACATGACCAAAGACCGTTAGAATGTATATTTTGCATTTCTGTTGGTTTCATAGTATTTGATATGACATTTCTACCATTTTTAAGCAAATACAGAGCTAATGGCCCATTATTTTCTCAAATGGTGTAACCAAAAAACAATATATATTTATTTGATATTTCACCCTCTAAGATTTTATGTAAGTGTAGCCATGAAAACAAGTAATTGATTTTCAAATATCACATGAAAAATATTTTGTTTTATCTATTTTTAAATTTAGATTACATGGATTTTTTTATCGAGCCGAGCAAGACAGTATGTTGTAAACATTTAGGTTTTCTGCATATTCCTTGACCAGTTGGGTAAAAATGGTTTTAAAACACATTACTACAGTGTACTTGAATACTTAAATCTCATCCATAGTAACTTTTTTGTATAATATGAGATTTTTGGAAAAAATACTGGTTACGCCAATTGACACATCGGTTACACCAACTGACCATAAAACATCTACAGCAAAAGGACAAGAAATTGACACAGAAAATAGTCATCAAGGTAAACTGAATTGGATATTTTAATACTCCATATCAAAAATGATGTCATAACAACAATGAAGAAACAGGATTAATTTGTGATCTATTCTGGATTAATTTGTGTTCTATTTCAGGTCAGATCTCATACAATTTCAGTCTATACCCATTGTTTTCAAAAAGAGTAAGAGAAAGTGTGTGTGAAAGAGAATAAGAGTGAGTGAAAGAGTGAGTAAGATCATATCTTAACAACCATGAAGAAACAGGATTAACTTGTGATCTATTCTCATACAATTTCAGTTTGTAAAATAACAGCCTTTGCTTTCAAAGAGAGAGTGAGTGAGAGAGAGAGTGTGTGTGAGTGAGAACAAGAGAGAGAAAGAAAGAAAGAGTATCATCATTCATTTCTTTCATCACTAAACTGTTCTGATTACACTTTTAAAAACCCGAGAACCATCAGTGTAAGTTCATGCCATCTGATGAGATCTGAACAAATTATTTAACATTAACATAACAATATAAATGAAACAGCGTCTCAGAAACGTAAGACTTGAAATAGTTCTGCCCCGAAAAGTTGAGTCTGTGGAAGAAAGACATTAACCTTTCAAGTTGTGTGCTTGGAACTGTTTCCAGGCATCTTCTGTTAGTTTGGAATGATGTGAGTTCACAGGTTCTGGCTCAGAAATAATGTGGAGAACATCAGACTCGTAATAAAACAAGATGTCAGGTGGATGAGGCCAGGTGAAGACATTCTTCTCGGCTAGCTGTTGCATGCAGCTTGCCTCAACTTCATCCCCAACCACCTGAATGATTTGCCCCACAAATGGTTTGCCCTCGTATCGAACAAGAGCAAACTTTCCTTGCCTACTTTCCTGATCCTCCACGCTGTCAGGTGTTGAAGTGGTTGCTGGTGGATCCCTTTTGTTCTCCCTATACTATCTCTGGTACTGCTTCCACCTTTTCTTCATCTTCTCCTGATTCTGTTTGGAGAGCTGTGCTACTGGGGTGTTCACAATCTTTCCCTCTCCCTTCCTCCTTTGGTAGCTATAAATACAATGTAAAAATAAAACAATTAGCCTTTTATATCTAGAATAATAAATCATCCTCTCACTTCTCTCATTTCCACAGCCTATCTACATCACTGACTTTATTCTTCACATGAAAAATGTGCGTGTGTGTGCTTGCATGCCTGTGTCTGAATGTGTGTGTGTGTGCATGCTGTTGCGTGTGCACTACCTTGCCCGTCTTTTTGCCAGGTAAATTGCTTTAGCAGCAGGATCTGCGTTCACTTGCGCTCTGTGGCGAGCCACTTTTTCCTTGCTTGTAAGTGGCATCTATATATTCAAAATATATTGTGGAAGTTAAAATTTAAAAAAAAAAATATTTACATTTCAAAAATCACTTAAAATACAATCTAAATTAAACCCTACTAAAGCTACTGTTCATGCTACAGTTAGTCACTATTTAAATTAGAAAAATAATATAATTGCCACCTTAAATTACATACTCTTTGGCCTGAAGCTGGTCAAATTGGCCTCAAACAGAAAGGAGTCAAATGGTGTAACCGGTTACACCATTTGACATTTCTATTTAAAATCAAAATTTGTAGGCATTATTATGGACAACTATGTACACACTTGACCTTTATGTGAATATTCAAACACAGTTTTTACATTAAATTAAATATTTTATGATTATTATGGTTTATCAACATTTTAAGGAGGTCATACCATTTGACATGTAAACTAAGCTTGCCTGACCATGGCCTAAAAACACTTAATTATTAACAATTTTAAAGAGAGTTACTAACCTTGACTCATAGCAGTTGGGGTCTTCAGGGGTCCTTCTCTGTGACATCATTTCCTGTCACATGATCTTCTGACTAAATACTTACAAAATGGCTCCTTAAATGGCGGTTACACCACTTGACATTTCAAGTGGTTGATGTGACAGACATGATTCCCCATATTCATTAAAATATTCAGAACAATGGGATTCCATTACTTTTATTTCATATTGTAAAGTTCTTATGCAAGATCATGCCAGATTATTTTATAAGGGATTTCAGAGAGAATTTCACATTTTTTTTCAGCAAGTGTAATTATTTGGTTCATGTTTTTGTGGTTACACCGTATTGACATTTTTACCCAAATTCTCTTAATACTCTCTAAAAATTGAATAAATCCCAAACTATAAGATTAGGGTTTGATGAGAATGGTGAAAATAATTTGTCAATTTATTTTCAAATTTTAACAATTTTAAATGTATCTAACCCATATGTACACAAAAAAATGAGCGTCACGTCATTGACCCACAAACGTTCAACATTTTAATTTAGCTATTTTTGTATGTCTGTACACTGTATCTAAAAATGCAGGATGGTTTATTTCAATAGGTTAATATCTTTGGGTCACAGCGTTTATCCTGTAAATCCTCAAGTTTATTAACTAAAGGGACACAAACACGTACTCTTATAGTTTTATTCCGCTTCTTAAGTTGTTCTGGACTGGATTTGTAAGACTTTAGAAAACAGTGTAAATGATGGGTCAAAACTTTTGACCTTTAGGTTAGTTTTTAATAAGTTTCTGCTGAGGATACCTGCTCATGACTCATTAGTGTTTGCATACTTTCTGCAATCTATTGTTATTGTGAGCAGCATTTTTTATGACAGCCCTGTCCTTCATTCTGAATTGCTTTTCTCCTTAGTATGGTGGCCCAATGCCGGGCATGCCAGCTCAGGGAATGCCACCCCAAGGAATGCCAGGAGGACACATGGGAGGTCACATGCCTGGGCATATGGGTGTGCACATGGGGGGCGCACCACCACAGGGAGGGTATAGCCCTTATGGAGGAAGTTATTCAGGTGCATTCGGTGCCCCAGCCCCAGCTGCCAATGATCCAATGTGGGGATACTTCACAGCTATAGCTGGCCAGGTATTGTAGATGTACTGCAACATTTGACATTGTGAAATGTTTTAAAAACGCATGTAGCCATTGGTAAACCCAGATTTCTTTAGAATTTCTCTCTTGGTTTCACCTTCACCTTACAAGCCTGGGCATGAATAACTAAAGCCCTCTGCAGATGAATCACATTTCACATAAACCACTTCGGGTGAAGCATGAGGGGTTTATCGTGATTCTTTTTTACTTCAGCTTTTACACGTCTGTGAAGATGACAGAGCCCGTTTGGGATTGCGGTTGGGATTTTACAGAAAAAGGTGAAAAGGGGTGTTAAAACCTACTGAGAAAGACTTTCCAGATGTTTTCCATTGTTTCACTCAGCATATATAGTGTCATACTCAAATGTTGGCTTGCACAGGGTCGTCGGTGGGGATTTTTAAATGTGCAGTTGACCAGCAACCCAATCTCTTCAGAACATTATGTATTCTTTTGAGAGTCTCGCATAAGTGAGTATAATTCTGCTCTTTGCAGGACGGTGAAATTGACGCAGAAGAGCTGCAGAGGTGTCTGACACAAGCCGGTTTCACTGGCAGCTACACTCGTAAGTTGACCGTCTGAACCATACCATCTTCATGAGCTTTTTGACTCTGCTCAGCAATGTTTTCTCTCGCTGGACAGTTTGGTCTCCTTAGTTTCCCATAACTGAAAAGATTTATCCACAAAGAGAAACTTTAACTGAGGAACTGACTTAACTCATGTGGTTTGTAGCACTCGACCACTTCCCCTCCCCTGAAGAATCTCCTGTTGAGTGATGTCCCAGTATTCAAATGCACTTCTGTGTAGTCTGCTATTTAAAAGCCATATGAGCAAGTTTAAAAAAAAAACAAAAAAAAACAGGTGCTAGAACCATCATCAGATAACAGCATTCAGAAAACAGTCAGTTTCCCTCATCATTACTACTTCTCATAAATGAGATATGTGGCTTTGTGAATCTATAAAAGTGACGGCATTCAGTGATTGAGACGCATTAGCTTTTTGCTAATGTTTCTTACGCTTGATTCAGACATGTGAAAGTCCTTGACAGTCACAGCTTCCTCACAACAGCACATCTTATCACCATTTCAATTCAGATTATCATCCAAGCGCACAGCGAGTATGTGAAACCTGGCAACAGTGGAAGAAAGCAACTGAAAATAGGATTTTTCTAAACATTTTAGCTTGTTGCAATATCTGAGCATATAATGTTAACAAAATAAACATCAAGTCTTGTATTTTTTTTTTTTTTTTTTGCAGAATTGCCTGGCAAATTTCTTTGAAGGCTGATATTTGAAGTGCATTTTTTTTGTGGTTCACAGTCACCAAATCCTTATTCAGAAGGGGAAATGTTGAGTTTCTGAATCCTGATCCTCACCATCGCTCCATTCTTCCTTTTTGTTCGAATTTTTCGAAGCGTACGCTAACAACCTTGTATATTAGAAATGTTTGAAAGCTGTTGGTTTAATTTGAATTGTTTGTAATGTCCAGTCCAGTGCTGCATTCATGTGTTAAACCATTTTTCAGACATGTGCTCTACCACCGGCTGCACTTCTACTACTCAGATGTTACCCCCTGTTTGTTCTGTTACTTTACCCGACCCCTCAGGAAGCTTTATCAACGCATTCTTTCTACTTTTTGGAACTGCTGTTGTCTATCAAGGGAATGCAGTTAAGAACACTTTTATTTGGATTGGCCTCATTTTTTCAGACCTGGGGCTGTTGATCTCTATGAGCAGGCGCACCTGGAGCTACAAAATGTTGGCACATATTTGATAAATCTGCAAGGTTGAGGGTGGAAAAGCATGACATTTTGAAACGGATAATATATTGGCACTCTGAAATGAATAGTTTACCACCTTTTTATCAATGTGAATGTGTTGCTCACCGAGCTGTGTCTGTTGTAAAGCAGGTAGTGGATGATTGTTCAGCGCAGTGAATGCTGACACGGTGTTTGACCGAGAGGTTGAAAGTTCAGTCTTAAGATTTTGCAAACAGTTTCGCAATAAGCAAATTCCCTGCAGCACTCATTTTGGTTAGTAGCTTAAAAGTTATCTAAACCACTTTGAATCTTCTGCAGGAGCAAATCCCAGCTTTGTGAATCAGTCTAGGTGAAGATCAGCGTGGCAGACTTCAAGTGGGAACCAATGTGCCACTTTATTTTTTTTTTTTAAAGTAGTTTCTCTATGCCTGGCCTGGTTGGAATAAACTAGAGGTTTTTTTTTTTTTTTTAAATGAATATGACCTTGGTTTTAAAAGCAGGGTTTTTGCGAGAATTTGCCTTCATAATGGAAATTAAATGGTGATCTCGATGTGTTTTTTTTTCTTGTCTTTCCAGCCTTCAGCCTGGAGACGTGCAGGATCATGATTGCAATGCTCGATGTATCCTTTTTGTGCTTCCTGTGTCAAAGAGAGCCTCTCTGTGGAGCTCAGAAGTGGAAATCGGGTGAAGGTTGAAGTTTTAAATGCCACAATGGGCCGGTCAGCATGTCCGACTCATACCTTTCTATTCACACTCTGGGCTGAAACAAAGGTGTGGCTCTCCCTTAAACCAGGTGAACCAGCAGCTTGCCTTTTATCAGAGTTTATGAAAGCTTAACTCGACTGTCACCAGAGGGACTTAACTGGGAAGATGGGTTTCAATGAGTTCAAGGAGCTGTTCGCCGCTCTGAACGGCTGGAAGCAGAACTTCATGATGTTTGACCAGGACCGGAGCGGAACAGTCGAACCTCACGAGATGAGTCAGGCAATCAGCTCTATGGGTGAGAGTCGTAACTTTTCATCATGATGGATGTCTAATGGCTCCTGATAACCCATCTAATGGCAACTGCAATGTTTAATGACTCTTAATTAGACTTAATAGCAGTCAGTCACAAGTTAATGTGCTGGGTTATCTTCCATTTATTGCTGTAGTGCTGTGGGGGTGAACTTCTGTCACTCCTCATTTTCCATTTACACTTAAGTCTGATATTTAGATGGATCACCACCAACATTTTCAACGTGCTTGCAACACAGGGACATAAGTTGCCTTCTCTTTCCTTCTTTTGCCATTTTATCGGTTAATTAAATCTGTGGTAAGCAATCTGTTGTGCGGAGTGCCATTTTGTCTCACATGCAGCCTGTAAAGGTATCATTTAGAAAACTTGCAACATGCATTTAATGTGGTATGGGCCAAAAAATTCTGACCTGAAGCTGATGGAAGAAATTAGGCCGAGTTTCTGGAATGTGCTCAAATGCATAGGAATAGGACATCTGTAGTCAGCTGTAACGGATTAACCTACAAATTGCAGATTAGTCAAGTCAAACATGCAAAGAAATACTTTATTAATTTAGCTTTCTTGGTGTTCCAATAGCCACAGGATGGTTATGAGAATTTCTAGTAGTAAATTCACTCATGGAGATATTTTCAGGCCTTTACAGCCCCATTGATATGCTCTTTTTTTTTTTTTTTTTTTACCTCAGTTTAACAGTTGTCTGTCAGAAACGCTGTAGCAACAGGGCCTCATGCTGAGTTTTTATGTTTTTACTCTGCTGTGACAGGCTATCGCATCAGCCCCCAGGCCCTGAACGCAATCATAAAGCGCTACAACAAAGGAGGCAGGATCTTCTTTGATGACTATGTGGCCTGCTGTGTCAGACTGCGTGGTCTCACAGGTACGAACGCGAACACCGAGATATGACATGTTCGGCAAGCAGCCACCCACGCGCTTTTAATGGGGACTGAAAGCGTGCCATTACAACTTTCCTCAAGCACCGTTATGTGAAGCGCCGGGAGTTCTTGAGGCACTTTCTACACTCTTTGTTGCTCTTTCTGTTGCAGAGACTTTCAGACGGAGAGATACCATGCAGCAGGGATCCGTCAACTTCCCATACGATGATGTGAGTCCTTTCCGCCCCCCCTTTTAATATTTGTAACAAATGCAACAAATGATCTAATGTTCCTCAACATTTGTTTTTGTCTGTTAGTTATCATGAAAGATGCTTTAGCACAGACAAACTGGTTGTGGGCTTTTGTTTTTGCTGCCTCGGCACGACTCGGTTTAAAAGATGTTCTTCCTCACTGTGTTTTTCACCGTGCAGACAGTATTTTAAGCTGTGCGTGTGCAGTACTTTGACTTGGCCAGCATGCGAAAGGTTCCAAGTACAATGCTTGCTGTTGAGTCTCTGTGGTTAATTGGTGGTTCACACTTTCTTTCTGCACATGTCTCTCTTTCCCTTTTGCCAACAGTTTATCCTGTGCACTATGGCCCTCTAAGTGCTGCCGTCTGTCCCGCAATAAGAGGTCAGGGCGCTCGTGCCAGTCGGTGACCTCACAGTAATGCAAAGGGAGGCCAGTATGTTAGAGTGACAGTAAACATGCTTATAATGCTTATTGTAACGTTTTTGTCTTATATTTCATGAGCCATGCTGAATATTAATCAGGTGCACATATACGAACAGGATGTATTAGAGGGAAATGTTTGACTTTTTACTGTTTTTGTTTATTTTTTAACATTTATGATTTCTTTTCGTAATATAAAGTCACAGATATCACACGTCCCATGAAATGCCTGAATGATTTAAAAAGAATGATCTTGTCACGTGGAAAAAGTGTCAAAAGATGTTTAAAAGAAGAGTGTTTTAGTGTGAAGAAATGATCTACGAGCGGTCTTTGCAGGGCGGCCATTTTGGAGCGTACATGGTAAACCGGAAGATAAAGGATGTTCAGATCTGTGTACTCCCAACTTCAGTGCCATTACAATCAAACTGTATTTTTATATCAAATAAAATGTACCTCAGCATTTTAAGTCAAAATTGAATGCAGTAACATTTACAGATTTCATGATTTTCTTTTACCTTTACTTTTTGACAGAAGTTGGCTTCAGTGTGAGGCCCACGTCTGTTTAATAACATGTGGAACAGGCCTTTTTTGCAGTGGCTTCATGTCCAACTTCCTAACAAGCCAAAGTGACTGAGCTGTAAATTTCTACTAGTTCTTAACGATACTTACATGTGAATGAAATGTCACAGAATTTTCTTCTTTTGCGCTTGTAAAGATTTTCTTCTTCTTCTTTCTTAACGTTCCAGCTCAAACACAGTTTTTCCACTTTTACGCCCCCTCCTCCCAAATGTGGCAGGAAAATCATGTTGGGTTTTCTTTTTTTAACTCACAATAAAGGCTTTTTTTTTTTAATCAGTATGCTTTCTGTTTATTCATTTGTACAACTGCGCATTGCTCCTCGTTCTATTTACACAATATACTTTTATTTCTTTAAATATAGTTAAGAACAGAAACATTCAAATTAGCTGTTTTGAAGTGTTGTTGCGTTGTATAAAATACAGTGGCAAACGTTAAAAAAAAAAAAAATGCATAAAAACAATTGTGAACAGCGCTAGATTTAAAAAGTGACATTTAGAATCCAGTACAGCAAGTTTGCTCATCTCTGTGCAAAAGTGTGCAAATCTCATGAAAAGTTCAGCAGACGACCCTTCGGGTGCTGGACGTGTCGAGTTTAGACTTTAGCAACTTTTGTTCTACAGCTAAAGTAAGTCAGCTTATCGCTCAGAGGAAGGAGCCGGCGTTCTGTTGGAAATATTCGAATATTCTCACCCATGTTAATCCTGGAATCTCTCGGGATTTCTCCCACTTCTCAGTTTTTCAAGAAATCAAATAGACTTCTTACCAACCACTTCATCTCCACGTGTTTAGGAGAAAAAAACCCAGGCTTCCTTTACAGAGAATTCCGGTGTTGGAATGCCACTCGCCTGTTTCAACATGCGGAAAAAGTCTGGAGGGAAAGTCCATGTAGAAACTCTGCTAAAATGATATGAAAATCAATGTGCAATATCAAACGGGGACAAACTATTCAAACGGCAGACAATCTACGTGACAACATGCAGTGTTGCCCGTCTCGCGCCCTGCTTGCTACATTGAGAGGCTATGCATTGCACCCATCGTCATCCCAAGAGCAGTCCACAGCATTCAAACAGCAGGCTTAAATTAAAAATAAGGAAAAGGAATAAGATGCATAGAAAAATAATGGCAAATCAAATATTTTCCTTTTTAGAAAAATAGGTCTAACTGTCATTTCAAATTTTCCGTGGACGGTTATATATCAATTTATGTCACACAGCTGATTTTGATGATAAAGCCAAGTGCAGTCTCCATGCAATACGTGAACTTGTATTGGTGTCTATGTGGTTAGGAAACTAAAAGAACTACTTCATTTTCCGACATGCAATTCACTCTAAAATGGTTGAACGGAGTCACGTGTGTGTGTGACGGCGGAGAAGACCGTTAGGTTGCATTGGTCTGATGTGGCTTATAAAGGCTAGAGCAGGTGAATAAAGCTAAGGCTGGTGAAGGCTGAGCTGTGTCCTCAGCCTAAGACGCGTGCCGCCGTCTCTCGTTTCATTTTGTTTTTTTCCTATGATGCTTTGTCTGTGATTATTCTATACAAAGGAAGCTGTACAGTTTAGAAATATAATGGAAGACCTCCAGTAAAGCATGCAACAGAGCAAAACCATCAACCCCAGCAGTTCCCTCCAGCTGTGAAGAAGGCTCAGGATTGTTGTTTCTTGTTCAGCAGTCGAATTGAACCGAAAATAAGGACTTTCACGTCGAGACAGTTTTGGTGGCTTTTCTCCTTCTGTGACAGCGATGGCAAAATGTCCTTCCGCGAAACAAAAATAGTGTTTTCTTGAAAGAACGAGAGAAAATGTGATGGGTTGGAGGAAAAGTGTGTCCATCGACTTTGAGTCGAAGTTTTTAAAGTTACTTACTTACTTGTTATGTAAGGCAAATACAGGGGGCAGCACTATAAAACGAGCATGTCAAAGAGACCAGGCAAAGCGATTTAAGGGTCAGGTGATGGCTTTTCCTTGAATTTAAACAAAAGGTCAACGGTGTGACACCAAATTTGCCTGTTTTCTCCTTGACAAGTAGTTAAACATCCTGATATAGATGAACTTTGTTGCTAAATAGTGAATGGGCAACATTTGAGATGGTTGCCATCTCCATCTTGACAGCTGGATGTCAGTTATAGTTGCGCACTATTCCTTTCATGATAACTTCTAGTCCGGAGACCAGTGCGGTCTGTTGTTTATTAACAGAGAGCAGAGCGTTCTAAGCACTGAGACTCATTGACCAACAAGCGCAGAGTGCCAGGTGAAATCCAAGATGCACGTATCTGATGCAGCTCCAGTAAACTCAAAGACCAAACAAACCTTCAGGAGGCGAGTTCGTTGTTGGATGAAAACAAATTCAACCACAAAGACGAAATCCGTTTTTTTTTTTTTTGCCCATCAGATTCTCATTTCTACAAGCCACACGAAACTAGCGAAAAACAACCGAAAAAACCCCATTGTGCAAACAGCTTAGATACAAATGTCCTTAGCAGTAGCCAAGTTCCAGTTTGACAATATTGGGATTTAGGTAGTTAAAATGGAATTTATACGTGGCAGTCTCATATCTTAAAACTACAAAATCTGTTTTCTACTATTATTTTGTGTCTTTCACATATAGTGTGGTTAAGTGAAATGAGTTTGATCTTTCCAAGCAAATGAATCCACAACATAAGGGCAGTTAAGAGCTGCTGGTTAACTTTGTTCAGGTTATATTGAGATATTTCCAGAACATTTTTAACTCTACGAATATACCAAGATCCAGTGTGTTTCCAGCACTGGCCCATCATTATTGCTTTCAAAGGCCTACAAAAGTAGTCGGTGTGCTATGTGACGTCCACACAACCTCTTCACGTGCTATTAGACTTTGTCTTGTATCTTAAGCTTAATAAGAAGTGGTTTTTCCGTCTGTTGTGGAAATGTTTGCGGACGGTAGCCAGATGAAACACACAGGTGGATCTCCTCATGAGCTTGTGACAGCGTTGATAGTTGCTTTTTGGGAGCTGCTGAAAAAGCAGTAGAGGGAAATAGAAAAGCCTCGAAGAGGGCTTCAAGTAGCTTTCTTCCCTATTTAGAGGCCAGAGCTGTAGAAAACAGAGCCTCGATAGCTACAGGTAGTCTGTGAGCATGCCGATCACACCGTAATGCCTTGTGAGTTGCGGTGTGTGTGTGTGAAGAACATGCAACAGAGGACATGAGAACAAAAATCATGCATATCTTTCAGAAAAAGCACATGAGGTGCCCCGTGTTGCTGGCAGTGTTCTATTGGAACTATGTACACGATCTAGATGACTTTACATATGTTACTAATATAGTGTAGAAATACCTCAGTATAAATGGACTTTATACATCTAAATCAGAGCTTAGGGAGGGTTGGGACTGGTAGATGTTCTCAAAAGGAATGGAAGAAAGTCTATAGTTTTTATCCTTTGCATATTCAGTCTCTTTCTTAGACCCTGAGTCAAGCTTGAGAGAAGACCTTCAGTCATTGCAGAAGGGTTGGGGGTGGGGCCTACTTTCCTGGAATCCCAGGGTCAGACACTGGCCGGTGGAGTCCCAACATCCCTGAGCTGTTGGGAACGTCGGGTAGAGAGGCTTGTCGACCTGATGGGAACCTCAGTGTTGGTTGCTTGTGCAGCTCTGCCGAATCCTCGTTGTTAACTGTGTGTCTCTGCTCCGAGTTGGACTCACTTTCAAGCAGTCCTGCAAAGTTCCCCTCTGGAGGCGTCTCTGTGTGGACAAGAACTGGGGAGGTTTCTTTGGATTTGATAGGAGAGCCCTCTGAGCCTGGGACCTGTGGAAGATACACACAGCCTGGATTATGTGGCTGAGAATGAGCCATTCCTATTAATTGTACACATTGCACAGAAGAAGAATTGAGGTTCATATCAGGTCAATGTTTGTTATTAAAAGACATGAAACTCAAATTAATTATGGTTTGACACCATTTTGGATGATCATCTTTATTGTCTGCAGTGAAAAATAGTTGTCGGTGTACCTGTGGCTGAGGTGGAGCTGGCTTGAGGCTGAGATCTGTGTGGAGAGCAGACACTGGCTGGATCTTGATGGCTGGGCCCTGGTACTCAGGACTGGAGGTGACGGTGCTGTAGGCGGGGGGACCGGTTACAGTCTGCCTCTGGAGGAGCTGCAGGATGGTCTGGATGTCTCCAGTCATCTGGGACTCTAGCCTGACAGATGCATAAAAAAAAAAATGAAATTAATAAAGAAAAAAAAACAAACAAAAAAAAAAACATGGGGAGCAGTCAAATTTTGGTTGAAAACCACATATGTGAAGGATTCAAATAAGGAAGACAAATTAAACAAAAGTTAACTTCCTCAAAGTCATAACCTCGATTGTCTGGATGCTCACGTTTCTTTAATCAATACTGATTTCCATACTGATGACAAACAGGTGATGGGCGACTGCATGGTAGTTCCCAACACATCAGTCAGATTTGTAAATGAGCCCTCACATTAGACTAACCCTTCGTAACAAGAACACATCTGTTCTTTACAATAGGTCAGGCCGTAATTGCTTACTGGTGCGGGAACAGTTGTGACGACAATTAAAGGCCTAAACGAAGCCGAACATAACCCGACTATTAAAGTGCTCCCATTAAATTCCAAAGCTCCTGCTGTGATATCATCAGCGTCAGATCAGTGCAGTTTATCACCAGGTTATTTAGTGTTTGTGTAATTTCCACTTCCTTGTAGGGTCTCCGCTGTACTTGTGCACCATTTCTTTTCCAGCTGCAGTGATCTATTTTCAGCCAGTAATTTCTCACTTCTTATCACTATCAAGGAGAACATTTGCCTTACTGCTAGACCTTTACTAAATATGATGAGTTACATCGTTTTTCCCTCGGCTGTTGTTAGGGAATAGAGTTGAAGTAAATCGATAAAGGAATTGACAGTGGCGGCTCCTCCATAGGGGCGATTTGTGCGACGCACTACCAAACACGGAGTTTTTTTTTTTTTTTTTTTATCTAGTTGCTAAAGTGGGACTGATCTACTGTAGGCAAACTGGTTGTATATGTCATTGTCCAATCAGATTAAGGTCGCGCCTGGTGTTGCTACGCCCATTTTGTGCGATTTCTGTCAGGGTAGAATTTGCACCAGGAAGCTCCCATTGACATGAATGGGACCTCGGTTTTTTTCAAAAATCCTGCTCCCAATGCATTTTCTATGAGGGTTTATGTGCTCGCACAAACGATGCACAACGTGCTTTCGTCATCATATGTCTGTTGCGCGGGACCATGAACATTCTACTTGTTGTTGTAACATTGTGGTTTTCAATAAAGAAAAAAAAAAAAAACATTCTATGAAGAAGATGGCGAGTGTCGAGTGCAACAATACGGTAGTATTTCTGACAGAAGTACCCTTTAGTCGTCGTACTAATGCGGAGAAGGAAGTTTGGAAGAATTTTGCAGGATTTTCGGGCTCGCCTTGCGAGGCAAAGATGAAACCCAGGGCTCCACCAACCCTGCTATTTTTCCAGGTAGTATTTGATGTAGCTAAATAACTTAACCTTTTGTGCTCAATCATTGACTTGTAATGATTTAAATCTTTTATATAATGTTGACAATGATAGCAGAATGTATAATGACACATTCATTGTTAATGGTGCAGTATTATATTTAAAAAAGAGAGAAGTCTCACATAAGTAAGCTGCACTTAACCATGTTTGACAACTGGTTATACTTTTCTAAGTCATATTTTCCATAACTTCAATAAACACTTGACTTGGATTTATATGTTGTCATTTTAATTACATTCTTTAGAATGAAAATTTAATTAATCTTATCATTAAGGGCTTATGTGTTTACTTATTTCATAGAATCCTGGAACAATATGAGGAAAATAAATAAATAATGGTTAAGGTGTAATATTAACTGATTGGCAAATTATGCAAAAAATAACAAAAAATTATTTAAAATTATTACAATAAGTTATGCTACCTAGACAAATATACCTCAGTCCTATGGACTTTTATGGTACTTATGGACATAACGGGGGAAATTGCAGTCACTTTGGTTATTTGGAAGACCAAATAACCCCTCGACTCTGCGTTGTGTTTATTTAAGGAAGACAAGGAGTTTCTGGATGATTGGACATTTTATTTCCTGTGTGGGAGCACAACAGGTTTGCATCGGTGCAATCGGTTCAGCATCGCACAGCCCACTCTGATGCAGCTTTCACAGACTGGAAATTGCACTACCTAAAAAAAATGTCAGGAGCCGCCACTGATTGTAAATGATATGAGAGTGCAGAATGCGCGGATGGATGGATTCTCCGTGATTATCGTGGTGGCTGGGTGTCAGTGTTAACATATACCACTAGGGGGAGACTCAAAACTTCCAACCACATCCACGCTGTGGCATACAGTTAGTGAAGTGTTGTGGGAGCTTTGTGCCTCTGAAATGAAAATCCACCAGGATGACGAAGAATTCTGATGCCTGATAAAGGAGTGAATCAAAAGTCCAGTAAAAGTCCACTTCTCCTGTCTGCCCCTGGATCTGATATTAGGACAGATATAAGGACAACTGCACTTACATTATAAAAAATAACCTGCAATTCTTTGTTGAATCATGCGAAATGAGCAAGTTTTATGATATGTTTATGAAGTTTCTGTATGGTCAAACGGCGCCTGCACTGTGCGTCATCATCTAATGGAGCAACAGAATCTACATCAAGACATGGACTGTTTGACAGGGTGAATCATCTTTCCTTGTCTTTTTTCCTCACATATATAAGCCCAAGCAAAGAAAAAGCAGAAACGGAGCAAGCAGAGACTACCTGGCATACAGCTGAATTCCATCTGTGCTTGTAGAAGGAGATTTGGTGAGTCTAAGATGCACTGCTTTAATGATGGCCCTACCTGCCGTACTGCATCAGGAACACACTCACGCATAACTGCGTAAGCGGTTGTTTGTGGTGACTTATCGGCATCTCCACAGAGAAGCCAAAGGTATTCCAGTGCAGAATACCTAAACAACTCGAAAGCGCTTTTTCTAATTGAATCTATCAAGTCGAAAAGGTTATGTCTGAATACATTCAAACTTCCTAAAACATGCAAGTGCACCACCAAATCGCAAACCTCCCAGGGTGACGTCAAAAGTCTTTGCAATGTGTCTGCACCTCGTGGCGGAGAGCTATAAATAGACAGCCGCTCACTGTCTGCCTCCCCCTCATCTGTATCAGTGCACTGCAGCGGGCGTTCGGCCTCACATGTCTCCGGCTGAGTTTTCAGCCATTTATAGGCAGAATTATGAGACTCATACCGTGCGCTGTGAAAGAAGGTGATGAAAAAGAAAAGGAAAACCTATTACAGGAAATCTAGTCGAGTATGATCCTTGAGGTGTCTTCAGTTCTCCAGAGGTCAAACACCTCGTGTCCGAAAAGAATATATTTTGCATAAAAAGTAAGAAAATAGTAACTACCACGATGAGTTTAATTTTATTTGACACTGAATCTCTTTTGATATTATTGATTTTAATTCCCTTTGAGATTGTGGTGTGTTCCTGACAGCATGACAGCTTCATGTGAAATGTTGTGGTTTGACATGACCAACATGCTGTTTTACAGTCCTCTCCACCCCTCTGGCCCCCGCGCACCTGTTGAGGTGCTGCTGCAGCATGTCCAGCCGTTGTTCCACCTCTCCATAGGTGAAGTCTGTGTCGCTGTCGTCCTCCCCAGCAGGCGCCTCCTGACACTGGGCTGACTCCTCGGCACCCTCGCTGGGATGCTGACGCACCCAGTTTTCTGCATGGAGCTCTGGAGGGTGAGATGTGTGAATGTGTGAACACACACACACAAGATAAATGATCTGTGTTATTATTAGAGCAGTGTCTCAGGGGAAGTATCTTCCTGTGTCAGCTTACCTCCTACTGAATCCCAGCATCTATTCTAAAACACAATTCTGACCCTGATTGGCAATCATGCCCTCAGTGGGATATTTCCTCCCTTCCTTTTGGGTTCAGAAACAAAAAGCTGGTGTCTAAACTGACACTCCTGCTATGTTTCTCTTGCTGAGCTGTTCTTGGTGATCAATATCACTACTCTGTACTTTGGCAGAAACCATTTTACAGCTGTAACAGCCGCATTATGGGATATTACTGTCAAATATACAGACTGACACTGTTTCCTCCCCTCACATGCAGTGAGCTACAGCAGGTGAGCTGGACCTTTGTTCACGCTGAGTGGTTTTGTGGGGGATTTAAGGTGACAGCACAACTGCCTTTGCAGACAGGTCACATAAGGTAAAGCTGCAGAGACAGTTTACCTTAGGCTGGTTGCTGAATCTAATCTCTTACATTTTATATATTTCATGACTGAGAGGGTTTACGTTTCACCATACTGACACATAATCCTGGTTTGGTTTGTCAAAAGGTGTGACATTCCTCCTCTGGCATCTGGGGTTTTTGGTACATTTGATCAAAATCAAACCAAATTTGCAGATTTCCAGGAACATTTGTTTTTTAACAGTTAATGGTTATTTCTGAGAAAGAAAAAAACTTGAATAAAATTTGAAAAGAACAAAAAATCTAGGAGTAAATAAATAAGATGATTCCGTCACCTTTATACTCCTGGTTCTGCGTGCTGTCTCCAGCCTGTGCCTCTGGAGCGCTGCTCAGCCCAAGGCCCAAGGTGTGGTCCCTAACCACCGGGTAACCCAGCACACCAGAGCACAAGGGCCTTTGTTCCTCTTCCTCTTCCCTGCCTTCCTCCTCTTCCTCATCCTCCTCATCCTCTCCATCCTCAGCGGATTCTCTCCTCTCCTCAGCTGCCGAGGAGGTGTAGACGTGCCTCACCTGCTGGGCGTCGCTGTAGGTGGCCGCTGGTTTGCCGTGGGAGCCTGTGGGGAGAAACGGTAATCAGGAAATCCACTGGGGGAACAGTGACTTCTCTGCTAAGCCTTGCTCTGGGGATACCAGGGTTGTCTCATCTTTGACAACAGATAGTGTTTTCTTTGGGGTTCAAGTGAGGACAAACAATGTTAAACAAGAATTAAGCTGTGAGATTTTTCAGGTGGAGAAACATGCAACTCAGACTCAGAAATGTGAAATAAAGACTGTGAAATGGTCTGTAAGCTATATTCTCTGGACTCACTTTTGTTATATTGGGAGAAGGTGACACTGTATTCTCACAGCTTGTAACCATGGTGACCAATTAGATTTGCCTGAATCTAAGCCAAATGCTGAGCGCTGCTGTGAGGAGGCTCCATCTCCCAAGTCCCAAGTCTCGGACTGTTAGAAGTCAAATTACAACAGCTCCCATGGTGTGGCTCGCTGTTGCTCAAACATAGTTTGTGCTGTCATCTGAAAGGTGCCCCACTGTCTGAGGGCAGGGAGGCTGCTGTGTTTACCCTTGGAGGAAGTGAGCTGAAGAGAGATTGTCTAACTTGTGGGCACAGGTCCTGAGAGGGGGTAGTACAAACAGTCACTCAGATAAATAAGGGTTGATTGGGAAAATTCTGTCCATAGTACAACAAACAAATAGAGGGGTAAATGGTTCATATCATACGTATATGTAGGGACTGTCTACTCTTGAAGACTGCATATTACAAATTCAAATCACCCATTAATGCACATTCATACTGGAATTATTTGTTTTTGCACCGTACATCAAGCACATACCTTAACATTCTGAAGGGGTTGCCCAGGACAACAGAGCACAAAGGCCTATGCTGCTCTTCCCTGCTGTCATTCTCATCCTCCTCATCCCGCCTTCTCAGCAGACACTCTCACTTAGCCAATGACGGGTAAAGGCATTGATGTGATGCTGGCATTGGTATGAGCACATATGGGCCAATGTGAGATTCATTATCTCGACTAAGTTGACTTTGGCACGTGGACTGAGGAAGATGAGGAAGCACCGTCCTTCCGATTGGTGGGCAATCACCCTACCCCATGTTTAAAGAAGCCAATTCTCTTTGAATGTGATGGATTTATTTCATGACTGTAAAACACTGAATAGAGACATGTAAATAGTCCCTTAATCCCTTTAAGTATAGGATACACTGCTTACCTCTACCAGTGTGTGAGGGCCATGATGCTTGAAACACTCTGGCCAGACATACTGTAATTATAGCCTGCATTTGCTTTCTGTTATGACAGTGTCTTGCACATGCAGCTTCCACTTTCTCCTATGATAACAAGCAGATGCTAAAACGTTTTAAAATAGTAATATTTACTTTTTTTCTAAATGGCTGTGACTGAGATATATGAGAGAAACTGAGCAGCCGTGGAAGGTTTCAGTTGTGTAATGATGATGGCGGAATGTCCATATGACCATCACCAGATCATTTTCACCATTTGTTTTTGTTGAGAACTAACTAAAATGAATAAACAAATAAGAATAGAGTCTCTATCATCAGTCAACAAAAAAAATAGTCCCACTTTTTCTTTCATTAAATTAAAACAACTACTGGTTATCTTGAGCTGGTTATCTTGAGCTAACTAGTGCCAGATGCGATGCTTGCAAGAGTGTGTTCTCTGTTTTTTTTTTTACTTTTTAAAATAAGTACTCTGACAAATACATAGTGCAAAGTAGGAGGAAAAAAACTTGTTTGTCTGGCCACTCTAAGTGTAATAGTATGTCCTTTGATAATGTGAAACCCTTTCTATGCTTTCTGCAAAGAGTACTTTCTGACACTGAATCACTTTGAAGGAAATCAAGCTCGTCACAGTGGAGGCATTCCACACCCTCAAAGCTGGAAATATAGAGGTCCAGCACCCAGGTTTCATGGTTGACATATCCTTCGACATCTGTAAAACGAGACAATTTCACCCAAATTCTTGTTCAAACGCTAGGTTAAATAGGTGTGTAAATATGCACACAGGGTGCCGGCGGACTGCTTTTCCTGCAAATCTTACACTCCTCCTCTGATCAGAACAGGTGGGTATGCAGTGTTGTGCACACCTATAACTGTATCATTTTGAGACTAAAAGATGAATTTTGGGGATTTTCTTGGGTCCACCCAGTACTGGCATGGAGAAGTACTCCAGAAATGTTTTCATTTAAATGGATGTCTCATTGACTGAAATGGATATGTTGACCATTAGAAGCTTCTGTACTGCCAAATTCTGGCAAAATCCCATAAACAGACTGACATAAAAACACCTGATGTCATTAAAGCCAAGTTTCTGATACTGTAAGTGTCTCCCAGAGCAGATTTTACCATGGTAGAACAAGCCCAGACACATACACACATGCGTGTCTGGTTTATATTCCCTGTGCGAACTCTCCATTGACACAATGCGTTCCCCAGCAACTTACCCAAACCCAGTGGTTCCCAAACTTTTTCTCAAGGGCCCTCCCTTTGTCATAAGAAAAAGGTTGTGTCATTTTTTTTTCCAGCCTTAGCTTTAACCAGCTGCGTTTTCATGTGGTTGACTGTCGAGATTAGATCTGTCATAACATCCCTCAGCCTGGCGCCTCTCGGTGTATCATACAGTGGACATTGGGGCAGACACGCTTGATAAACTCTTGCAGCCCTCCTCGTTTCCCTGCCATCCCGTGGGCTCTGTCTGTGCAGCACAACACAGTCCCAACACAGTCCTCCCATTGAAGATCTGTGTCTTTCAAGGAAGTGTCAATGATTTTGAACAACGCATCAGTAGTTGCTCTGCTGGTCACATGTTTACAGAAAAAACATTTTTAAATCATTGCCGTCAATGATTCTTACATAGGTTATCAATAAACAGTCTATGTTACTGTCTGTTGCTTCATCCATCTGTGGTACAAAACGCTTGTCTTATGACTTTGCTGTGTAACACAGTTGAATAGGTTTTTTCTGAAAACGTCCACTGGCTTTTCTTTGAGCTTCGGATGGGAAGTCTTCAAGTGGGGCGTCTTAAAGGGGTAGTTTGCCTCTTTTGACATGAAGCTGTATGACATCCCATACTAGCAATATCACTTATGAACATTTTCTTGCCCCCCCGCTGCGTACTGTGAGCCGAGTTCCAGCCTCATTTTGGCGTTGACGAAGGTAGTCCGGCTAGTTGGCTGGGGCCACAAAAATAAAGCGTTTTGCTTCTCAAAACAATATGCGTTCAAAAGAGTAATACATTTGCATCACAAAATCGTTGTGCAAGAAAAAGTCAGACCTCACAATCGCTTGCCGATATTTTCTCTCCCTTGTATCACTCCGTGCTGCCACCTGCCGATAACCGCGCCTGTTACGGTGTTTACTGCTCAGAAGCAGGAGACTGCTCGGTCTGCACTTCGGTCTGCACGGTCTACACAGCCCAGTGATACGAAGGTAGAGAGACATTTTGACCGGCTTGATATTGTCTGACGCAAGTAATTTGAGACATACGACACACTGTGGTCTCTCTTCGTTACCCACCGTGGTGCTGGTGAAGCCCAGGGCAAGATATTCTTCATCATATTTTCTTGTCTT
Source organism: Odontesthes bonariensis (assembly GCF_027942865.1). Classification (NCBI taxonomy): domain Eukaryota; kingdom Metazoa; phylum Chordata; class Actinopteri; order Atheriniformes; family Atherinopsidae; genus Odontesthes; species Odontesthes bonariensis. The sequence goes on along the minus strand of NC_134516.1, from coordinate 15,849,762 downwards.
TTTCTTTGCTGTTGGCACGTTTGGTGGTGAGTTTTTCGTCATTTGCATTGCGTTTACCTGGCAGTTTCACAAACCCACTTTGGGAAGCACTGCCCTTACCCTTGACAGTACAACTAAATGCCAAACGCTGAACCTCACTCTAAAACGAAGTCCTAAACCTCAAAAACCATATCTAAATATGTCGGTGCACTTCTTTTCAAGCAACTGGGATTCATTCATACATTTTCGCCAAGAAAATGGAAACTACACACAGAAAGGCTCCAGCTGAGACTTGAAGCAGGAACCCTCTTGCTTTGAGGCGACACCACTGTGGACCCCCGACCTTGGATTACTTAACCGCATACCTGTTAAAAACCAAAGTCCTAACTGAACAGTCCAACTGTTGATATTTGCTTTCATACAACACATGTAGAACTAGATACCTTGCAGCATGACATGCCAGACAATCTCATCCTGCAGTCATATCGAGGATATTTTGGACAAAATATATGGAGTCGTTTGAGGAACCCTGTGAGATGGCCACAATGAAGTAAAACAAAATCAGTTGTTGTTGAATAAATCTGCATTCAGCACAACTTAAACTCCAGTCTTGTTAAAGCTGGGTTTCATCAGAATAAACACATACATGTTCCTTGAGCTCAAAACTCCTCTTTTCAGCTTTATGGCAATCTGCTTTCCAGGTTTTTAAAATACTTTTTATACGTTATGTAGGAGAATGGTCTTAACCCAAATAAGAACACCCAATCTTCAATTTATCAGAAGATGCACAGGAAGGGTACGGAAAATTGGGATCGAAACTAATCTGTTCACAAATAGTAACTAAAGCTGTCAGACAAAATTCAAAGAGTAAACTGTCTGATACTTGCCTCTGAGATGGAATGGAGTAACAGTATTGTGCAGAAGAAAATCAGTTATAAACAAAAAAGTCAGATTTAAACACAGAAAATACGGATAAATGAAGTCGCATTCAACCACTGCAACACATTCAACACATTCATATTTCTGTGGATTCAAACTGAAAGGAGTAAAGAGGAGCCAGGTCACTAAAAAACAGTGAAAAGAACTCAAAGTCTTGACTGTTTCGAAATAGGTCACATAAAGGCCACAATAATGTTCTCACTTCATTTAAATTGGATAAAATTATCCCATTTTAAGCTCATTTTAAGACTTTGCTTACTGCTAGATTATTATAGTAGATCTGTGTCTTGTGGCAAATATTTAAAGAAAATAAGTTTTTCTTATAAATATTGTAAACTTGTAAGATTTAAGGTGCACATGTAGGAGGGGACGATTAGCTTATTCATAAATCCCCATTCACTGAATGTGGAAAAAAGTGAATAGCTTGCACCAACGTAAGAACATGAGAGGATTTTCTTTTTTTTGTTGCAGAAAAGTCGATGCAGATGAGTTTTTTTTTCCATGTGATTAATAACTGCCCAAGTGGGACTTTAGGAGTGAGTCCACTGACCAGGTGTGTCTGGATTTTCCAACTGAAAAGCACTTTAAATGGGGTGCTGGTGTGTCTCAAGCTGACCTGCTGAGGATTTCCTCCTGTACGAAATCCTTCTTCGGCATTTGATGTCATCCGTGTCACTCGCTTTTGGGTAGGTCGTCTGCAAAGTGAAAATGTGAGATCAGACTGAACCATGTATTCATGTTACAACACCTCCAAATGCACAAAAAGTAGCTGAGTGAGTCACCTCTGCTGTTCTAAACTCACAGATTTCTTTAACTAAGCAGCACGTACAGCTGCTGGTCTTGTTAGAGCAGCATGTCTCTCCTGTTTTCTGTGTAATCCTACTACATGTCTCATGTGTCTGCTCTCCTCTCTGACCCTCTCTTCTTTCCAATTCTCTCAATAAATAACTTAAGGCTGACAAAGAGTGCATTCCCTGCTTTTTTTTTTTTTTTTAAAGCAGACAAATTAAACAACTGTAGCCATTCTTATACTCAGTTCATCATGATTACTGGATACTATACGTCGTCTGCCTCTTATGTCCACATTTAATGCTTGATTAATATTCTAGTAACAGTCGTCCTCTGGTAAAAAACAAAATGCCCACATCGGTTATCATTCTTTCTTTCCAAAACCATGGATTAATTAAATTGGAGACGTGGAAAAGACTCTTTAATTCTCTTCCAGAAGCTTTCTTGTTGTAAAGTAAAGCAGAATTAGTGAGACTGATTTATACATAAAAGCCCCCGGTCCACTTTGGCACCTCTTTGATCAGTATAATTAGATACGGGAGGTGGTGGTGACACCTTGATGCTACTAATTACCTTTACGTTTTCATCTCGGAGATCAAAGGTCAGCTCCAGGTTAGTGAGGAAGTGATCAGCAAATTCTGGATACATGTCCAGCACCTCCAGAATCTCCTCCCTCTGAATGGTGTGCAGGTCGCAGTAGCTCAGCGCTCGCACGTCTGCGCAGGATTTCCCTGGTTTGGCGAACAGGTGGATCATCTCGCCAAAGATGTCATTTTTACCTTGAGGACAAACAGGCAGTAAATGTACTAACTGCTTTCAGGTAATCAAGGGCATCGATTCTTGATGGTCACCTGAAGGAGCAACATCCACGATACTTTAGTCATTTTTAAAAGGCTGGGAAGCTGTATGAAATGTAAAGGAAAAACACCATTTGAAGCCTGTGCCAGTGCATCTGTATGATGAGTGTGCAGAGATACCAAGTCTTTCTGTGCTTTGAAGACATTGCTATTTAAAAAAAAAAAAAAAACTAAGCTAAAAGGTCTAAAAATAAGTCTCAAAATCAGTAAATCTAGTTGGGGACAGTGCAATCTAGTGTGTGTGTGTGTGTGTGTGTGTGTGAAAGAAAAAAGGGTAGGGGGCTGAATCAAAGTTCTGCACGCAGCCACCAATTGTGTGAAAAACTCTAAATTTAGCAAGTAAGTGCAGCAAATAGTCTATGTACTTTGAATTGAGCCTGCTGGTTGGGGGCAGCCCTTCATCTTACAATTAATAAGGCTAGTTGGCAAAATATAATGATGTAATTGGGCATAAAAAAAGAGTTTCCAAGAGAGGTTGAGTCTTTCTGGAGGAAAGATAGGGATTCACTGCTCTGTGAAAATGAGAATGAATTTAACCAATTTAAGAATAAAAACTTGTTCTGGCAGTAAATCCTTTAAAAACTCCCTTGTGTACCTCGACTTTTAACTTTTTGCCAAGAACAAAAAAACAAAAACATCCAATACCTATAAAATTGCTTTAAATATGCCTGTCCCTCCTTTTCCTCATTTATTAAATGGGAATCTAGGAATATGCTAATCTGGCCAGATCTCCACCTTCCAGCTCCCAAACCAGAAGAAAATTTCAGCTGTGATCTTGAACCCCGACCTTGCAGGTGACTTACGGCCTTATCAGCTTGCAACAAGTGCCATGGCTTCTCGTTTGGCCTCGCTTCTGCAGTGTATTGAGGGTTTGCTCGGACTCCTAACCCTATTCAGAATGCTGCTTCTGCTGCGCAGCCAGCTCCCAGGGCGGGCAAGCAAGTTTCACACCACTTCACAGCTGTCGCCTGTGCCTAACTATAGAAAGGGTCTCCTCTATAAATATTTAGGCATATGGCTTGATTATAAGCTTATTTTTAATGTTCATGGTGACAATCTGTTAAAAAAGCTTTGTTTCTAAATTGAGAATAATTAAATAAATCCTGTCTGTCTGTGCCAGAGCATGGTGATATATTATGCATGCATCTTCACGCAGGCTCACGCCACTGCACTCTCTAACTTTAGGATGGCCTTCTCTAAAACAAAGAAGAAAAAGGCTGTGTATGATACTTGGTCTACAACTAAACTTCTTTTAAATGTTCTCTCAGAGCTAAGTAAAACTGCTTTCTCCTCCTATGATCCTTATGTAGGGAATGAGCCTCGAATTATCATCAGCTGACAATTCCTTTACAAAAAATATGTAAAGCATTACATATTTCTAAAGGAATTTTAAAAACTGCATTAAAGGAAACCTGTTGCTGTTTTAGTTATTTCTATAACCAGAAACTGAATATGTTGGTTTCCCTTTATTTCAACTCCCTTGGTTGCTGTTGCTAAAACTCTACCCATACAAAGAATAAAGCTCATTTAAAGGCATTCTAAGCTCCAACCGTCAGGTGCTGTCTACAAACGCATCGTTCAAACCTTCCTCTCTGGATTAGTGAGGTAAGTGAGGTGAAACAAAGGTGATCTTCAAGAAAAGTGAAAGAAAACGTGAGAGTAGAAGACAGCCAAAGCCAGTAACTCAACAAACCCGTAAATCAAAGAATTAAAAAACAAATAGAACAAAGAGGTCGTTTCCACCTGGTGCTAACATGCACTCTGGGTCATCCGATCACAGGTGGACAGCTGTCAGTGCGTCAGTTTACAGCTGGTATTTCAATCTGTTTCCACTTGTGTCTCGAGTCACCACTTGTGATCAGATGCCACTTCTACTGCTCTACATAACCGAACTAAACAAGCAGCCTGCATCACGCAGTCCGCTGTAGGCAACAAACACTACATCAGTAGATCTATTAATGTTTCTGTGATGTGTGACGTGACATTCCTCTCCATGTTGCCTTCTGCTTCATAATCACTGTTGAAATGAATACAAAGATATATAGGAGTTAGCAAAAAATCACATGCTTCCCAGGCCTTTACTATTGGACCTGAATGCCTCAATTTATCCTCAGTGCGTTCATATCAGTACCATGCACAGTCATCTTGCTACCAACATGCCCTTACCTCAATGGGCATCCCTGAAATTTAGATTATTTCATGTGAAAGTACCCGTTCTGCTGAATGAGTGTGGAGCCCAAAAACTTTGCGAGCTCAGCCAAATAAGAAACCAGGAACGTGCAGTGGGCAGTAAAGTACAGTGTCTACACTGTCACCTCATTTTCAATATGCTTGCAAAATGTTTGAGGGGGTGATGCAACACACATTAAAAAAAAGGTGTATATGCTGTCTATTTCATCTCAGATGAACAGTATGCATGCAGTGCAGTATATGATGTCCTACAGACTAACTTGAAGGTTAGGGGCATCCCAGTCGTCTAAAGAAGGATTTTAGAAGTACTAATTAGTCCACATAGGCCAAACAATCCTGTCGCTGTTTAGAGGGTAATGACCTTTAAGGAATGGCCACAAGGTTGACTCACTCTATGGGACACCTGATGTTTATTAGTGATGGGAATTCTGTCTGTTTTTAGTGATCCAGGCTTTTCATTTTTTTTAACTCAGTTTAATCTTTGGTTGTTTAGCTGAAAGGTAGAAAAGCTTTGACTTAGGAATAGTATTACTAACATTTTTCAGAATATCCATACCAAGCAATATAATAATTAAAAAAGAAATACATATATGATAATTTCACATACTATTTTGTATAAAACAACAACAAAAAAATAGATTAAAATGTGTCCAGATACTACTGTGTTTTTGATTTTTCCCTCCCTCAGACAGCACCACTGTTGGTATGACCCTGGTATGTTATGGAAAGTAAATACATATAATAAATACTTTAATTTAAAATAAAACATCAAATAAGCAATTATGAAATGACAGGGAAAATTTTAGTACAATAAAAACCTAAAGTTATAGTTTCAAATATTGTAGATTTAATATTATAAATAGTTTTTACAGTTCAAATGCAGTTGCTTTCATTGCTGCTAGAGGCCGCATTGTCTTTTAACCTAATTATCAGTATTATAGGTCATATCTACCAGTATGAACACATAACCTCTGGGTGCATTTTGGAGACAGTTTTGATTTTCTATGTTTAAAATAACAAAGAGGGGTGATTCTATTGCTTTACTTAAAATGCCTGAACAGCATAGATAAACAAATGGAATAAAAGAACATTCTAATAATTGTTTATTTAAAGGAGAAATCTTTGACAAGTTTGTTCAACACAATTGAAGCACAGTGTGTGTTTTCATTAAATTGCTGCGAAAGGTAAGATGCTGAAATTAAAACGAGTGACACTGTATGCATTTGTTGACATAAAAAAAACTTTGCTCCCGCCTTTTCGTGTGTGTAATGTGGTGTAACACCTGGTTCTGTAAATGGTGCATAACCAAGATTATGTAAAAATGAGCAGTTCTCCTGCAGAGACTGTGCTGAGTTGCATGTAACCCAACCTCACTCTCCATGGTTGTTGCTCATCATGACCCTGTTGTGTTACTGGTTTTTAAAAGAATTCATGGATGGCATGAAAATGGTCATTCAAAAAAATAAAAATACCTGTTGGCTATGAGAGGATTTCAGATGTACTCTAGTTATATTCAAATTCTGTCAATGTGTGGCATCACGCCAAACAATAGCATGAAATTCTCAGTAACCCTACTTTCCTCTGTCTCTTCACTTCCCTCTCTCATCAGCATGCCCCTTTTGTTTTGTTTTCCTTCTATTTTTCCTCCATTCCAGCTCGCTCGGCTCTCCATCCCTCTCTACTTCTATTGTCATCTCTATCTGCAAGCAACTGTGCTCTTATTTTTCACCCATCAACACGTTTCTTCTTTTATCTTCATCTTAACTATGTGTCCTCCCCAACAATTTTCTGTCTTTATTTTCATCTTTGGCGAGTTGATACAACATACGCAATGGGGATCTCAGCTGCCAATCCAGCCATATGACAGCACAAAAGGGCCCTCTGCATTCACGCTGCTGGAGGTGAGCTAAAGCAAAGCTGACCAAGCATGAATGACAATACTATCATTCATGCCCCCATTTGTTTTTTTTTTCAGTGTTATCAAAGTGATTCATCAACATGACTAAAGTGCTGAAACGGTCACAAACATTTTCTGCATTGAATCTGCACATGCATGGTATGTAGCATGTCAGCTTACAGTGGAATTTACTCATCAGTTCATGGATGTCCTTGAGATCTAATACCAGAACCAAAGGGGGAACACAAGAAAACCTGGCAACAAGACTCAAGGTTCTAAAAACACTTTCTGTACATCAACCTGAAAAACCACAAATTCAAAGATCTATTCATCTGTGAACTCTAGGGATGCTGGTGGGTTGGTTGTGTTAGTTGTCTTGGGCAGGAACAAGCCCATTGTTTTCTTTTTCTTTACTACAATTAATGCTAGTGAAAACAGAAACCAGCATAGGGTTGCTTTTGGCAGTGTCAACACTTCTGGTTCCCAATAATTTCTTAAGGGAAAGTCCTTTTAAACAGGGAAATTCATATGAGTGGAGGTAATGTGGTGCTGATGAAGGAAACAAAGCTTAATGAGGTCACAAATTGTTCTCTAATCAATGCATTAATCTTCTGAATGAGCACAGATCCCCAAAAAGCCAAATGACTAATGAATATTTTCTAATCTTTTTGTATATTTAATAGTTACCGAAGACTAGTTTTCGCACCCATCTGGCAGCATTTTTACACACAACAAAGCTTTGTATAAACCAGTTGTTCAATGATCATAATGTCTATGTGTCTGTGTGTAACTGAATGCTCAAACAGTGATGTTGTCTCTGACAAGGTCTTCTGTACTGAGTAAAAAAACAGCAGTGGTGAGAGTAACTAATGATTTTTTTCATAGCATCAGAAATGGATTTGTATCTATACTATTAGATGTCAGCTCTGCATTTGATATTATTGATCAATATATTCTACTGCACAGACTGGAATGTTTTACAGGAATTAAATGGACCATGCTTGTCCACATTTCATCAGCAATGAGACCTAACCGACACGTATCATACTTTTTAACTGTTCATATTTTCCTCAGGGCAATTTGTCACAGGGGAATTCCACAGAGAGACACTGTGGGAGTTCCATTGTTACGCTGACGATACCCACGTATTTTTGTCTGAAGCTGGCAGAAACAAATCATGCTTTAAAGACAAAAAGACCTGAGTGACCTATTGATGTATTCTTTTGAGTAATAATAATAACATTTTTGGCTTTGAGTAAATCTTTGAAGAATATATAAGCCGCTGCAGCTGTTTTTTAGCCGCTTATGCCCTCTGAATCTCATATAAGACAGCTCTCTAGAACCACCTTCTTTTACCTGTCCAATCTTGTCAAAATTAGGCCGATTGCATCTGGTGGATTCAACATCAATGGTGGCTTTTTATTTATTGGTTAACTATACTCAATGAAAACGATAATATTTATATCTTACCCATCTGCAACTCATATGCAGAGCTTATGAGCACTAGCAATAGCATACAATGGCAGACAAAACGGGATTTCTTGAAGCATATGCTATGTAAGTGCGAACACCAATATCACTGATGAATTATAAACATGTGGAAACGTTTGACAGTAATGCAATCCCTCTGTAGGTGTGGACTCACCAAGGATGGCCACCACAATGTCATCTTTGAGGATTTCGATGGAACCACGGGACACAAAGTAGAGTGCCGTGAGCACATCCCCACCGTGGACTAGTGTGTCTCCAGGAGGAGCATGGGTAGTTTTGAACCTCATGGCCAGGGCCCTGAGGCAGCCCTTGGTGGCTCCACGAAATGCCTTACAATCCTCGAGGAGGCTTTTGTTGAGGTGGAGGCAAATATCAGCCTGCAGACACTCTGGGAAACCCTTCAGGACCTGCGAATAAAATACAGGTCAAACAGCACATGAGTATGGACAGTTGTGATGTGGAAATGTATGATTATGTTTAAAGCTTATTCTCAATGTGTTTTTGTTTGCTATTACAGGCCAAATAGATGGGCTTTCCAGAGAAATTTGGGACAATTGCCACTTGTGTTCTTTCCTTCTTCTCAAAACGTACTACACCCTAGAGAGGGAATAACCCTGTCTTTCTACACGGAGCTCCACTTTACATTTTCTTTTAGCTTTTAAGCAGTTTTTGGTGAGAGAGACAAGACAGGACATTTAGGAACTGAGATACTTCAGATGGACAAGAGCAAAAACTCAAAGAGTGTGTTGGATGTGTAAAGTTTCTCCCTGCACTGTTTTGGACAGTTTCACCTTTTTGCACTGCCATGATGAAACTAGTCTGTGAACAATCACCTGCTTCATGAAAGACCAAAAGAGTTAAAACATAACTCAATCTTGCCTTAAAGTATTTCCATTGAAACTCCTCAAAATAATCCTCATTTAATCCACATGCAATCTTCCAAAAATAATCTTCATAGAAGGAGAACAAAAAAAACCCCAACAACATGGAATACATATTACATATACGGACACGATGGTCTGTCAGGCCTTCCATTCCATTTGAGTAAGTTCATAGAGGTGACTGTTACATATTACAAGGTAATTTCAATAGATTTTTAGTATTAACTATACATTGTCTGTAAAGACTTTTGACACATATAAACACGATTATGATACACTTACCATTTTAAAGACAAAAATACAGTGCACACTGACAAAACAACTAATGACTCCCGGACAGCTTGACCTGACTGTAAATAAAAATCTTATTTTCAGATGCAGGAAGGAAAAAAGCTTCGAGGACACATCAGGGAAAGTTGACACAACAAAACACATTTCTTATTTTTTTGTCATTTTCACATCCCAAAGTACAATGTGCAAATGACACAAGCAACAGAAAAATAAATAAACCTAAACCGATTTCTGGCTCTGACGGGCTTTTTGTTGCTGGTAACAAAAAGTTGTCATTAGATTTGAAAAGGAAAGACTGAACAACATTTGGCAAGCGCAGGTGCCACAGCCGAGCCTGCGGCCAAGCCTCCCACAGTGGGAGGGAAGGCTGGCAGCGCCCGGCAAGGCTGTGCCCACTCTCACAGGCGTGACTCACTCTGTCTCTGGTACCAGATGTATATCATGGGGTTGTGTTTGAATACACAGATTTCATGCAAAAGGGACCTCGAAGCAGGCCACATGCAAGTCTACCAGTGATAGACAAGTACTGGGGCCTGCGAGAGACATTTAGTTACGTGTGTGTTCTTTAATATCAGCATGCGTAATTAGATACCGTAAAATGAATCTATGGTGTTGTATCACAGTACATTGATATACTCATGAATGTACAGTAAGTTGAGTGGCAGAAAAAATATAAAAAAAACACCAATATGCCCTCTAGTGACATGCATGTGTGCGACAATAAATGAATCAACAACATATCAAAATCTAAACTTAACACATTGTATTTGTTGTTTTCTGTAAATCAAAGAAAAAAACAAAAACTAATGACTCAAAGCATTCCACTACAATAGTGACACACAGCTAGATGAAGTTCTACCACTGAAGGACATTCAGATAAACATTTGTTGAGTTGGCACATGTACCTCCTGCTCTTACCAGAGTGGTGGGGTCATTCCATTTGACATGAGGCAGACATGAAAAAGACAAACTTATATAAGTACCATGAGCAGTATGACGATGTGCAAAGCATAGTTACTGTAAGCATCCAAAGTAACTGTGGCTTTCGCTTTACTTTTGTTCATGACCGAACATTGCACAGTACGACAAGGGTGAAGACATAATACTGTGCCAATGACAGCAAGATTGCTTCACGTTAATGAGGTAAGCGCATTGTTCAGGGGTTGATAGTTGAAACTCAGCAGAAATGTTGTTCCAAACGTCAAACTCACACAGATGAAATTGGAAAAGGAGAAAGAGGGAACAGCAGAAAGCAATAACAAACTCAATTTTGTTTCAGTTCCAAATAAAAAAATCGCCCAACTTATAGGACACACACACACACATACACACACACACCGGTACATATGCTCCCGCTCGTACCATGTTCATGTCGATGCCGTTGGTGTACGTCCAGGCGTGCTGAAAATACTCCTCCAGCCTCTGCCTCAGTGGGTTTGGGATCTGGTGGAAGCGAATGAATTCTTTGACCCGTAGCATTTGGAGGTGATACCTGGCTGTACCTGAATACAACCTCTGGATGATGGCCGACACATTCCCAAAGATGCTGGCGTACATTAGTGCTGGTAGAGAAGCCATAAAGGTAACCGTTAAGTAGAGGTAGGTGGGTAAACTTATACACAATTCCTACCTCTACTGTTGCTGCCAAAAAATTATGCCTTGTGTCAAGATTTTTTCCAAGGAAAGGCTATCTGTTATGTCTAGGAACTTCCATGCAATGGGAATTCTTTGTTTTGTTATCGTGTTGTACCAAACGGTTTGGAAAGTACATTTATAACTAGCAAAAATCAGTAGTTGTTTGCCTATAAATAGCCATGGTCACATTTCAGTAAATATCACCATGACATATAGAAAATAACTTTTCTCAATGTTTATATTTGTTTAACGACATTAAACACTGTATGTCAAAGCATCATTTCTCACACAAGCCTGATGACGGAGGTGGTCAGTAAACATAAGATCAAAACACAATCTGCGCCTGCAGTAACTCAGCTGTCACTCACATCCGATGAGCATTACACAGATGGAAAAGATCTTCTCTGAGTTGGTATTGGGGGAGACATTCCCAAAGCCCACGCTGGTCAGACTACTGAAGGTGAAGTACAGCGCTGTGACGTACTTATCTTTGATGGAGGGGCCCGAATTGGGGTCACTGTAGTTGTATTTTTTTCCTGTGGTAAATGGTAACAAAATAAATAAAAGTTAACCTTTTGATTGTAATTTTTTCCAATCTTTTTTCTTTTTTAAAATTTTTTTTTTTATCTGGGATTAAAATCAACAATAAAACACACAAGTACCTATTGACACCCCCAGGTTGTCCAGCCAGCCGATCTTATGCTCCAGGTAAGGCTTCTCAACATTGCCAATTGCATACCAGATGCAGGCTAACCAATGGGCGATGAGGGCGAAGATACACATGAGTAGCATGAGGACGGCGGCACCGTACTCTGAGTAGCGGTCCAGCTTGCGGGCGACCCGTACCAGTCGTAGCAAACGGGCTGTCTTCAGCAGACCGATCAGAGTGGTGGTCTAGAAAACAAAGAAAAATACAACATTGAGGTTTTCTCTAGGCTATTTGTGTCACATACCCTGCAGGTTCAATTCTATTCTAACTATTTTCATTAGTCGGGTTGGATCAGGGTAATAAGGGAAATCAGCTTGTTGTTAGAGATACAAAAACACATGATTCCTAAAAAATGCTTAATGTTATTCACACACCACACTCCAGGAGCGTTCATGTGGGTGTAAACAGATTTCCCAAGGCCTCAGCGTCCCTCATTGTTCGGCCATACTACACTGACTACGACATGGCTGTCTGTGACTCTGCCCATCATGAAAGTCAGAATGGATATGGCTTCGAGTCAAACCAACTGGCATGAAAATAAGCGTATGTAAAAGTGAAGGGGTTATTTTGATGATTCATTTCTTGGCAGATGATGAAGCACTTTTTTAATAAAGCATATGACGAAGGCAAAATTAGCATGAAAAATATTGGCAGCTCGGAGCTCTCATCAAAGCCTCGAAGCCAGCTATTAGGCAGAAAACCATGGTTTAAACAGCCCTGCAGAATCAGTGTGCATACACACACCCACACACTCACACACGGAAAGCAGACAAGAACAGACTTACATGCTTACATTGCAATGAATGTACACAAGCTACCTTATGCGCTTTTAAATTCAAAGTACACTAATCTTGATCCTTCTTGATTCCTACAGTCTGGCTAAATAACACTTAGATAATGGGGGGTAAAGGGGGGATACTGTATGGCCAATACACAAGTCCCAATCTATTAGTGACATGCAATCTGAAAGCACAATAAGAAAGAGAGCTAATTGGTCCAAACCACTCCCTATCAGCCTTGCAATTACTCTAATATCCTTGGGGAAATCAGTAATCCACAGCCTCCTGCAGTAATAGTTCTTCCTCACATCTATGTTTGCTTAATTACACCTCTTGCATACACCAGAGTAAATATGACATATAATGACACAGATTATAACAAACTCAAACTAGGAAATAAATGCTTAAAGCAGGAAGACGGCTGAAATGCATCGATTAATTATTTTCTTTTTCAAAAGGCTGACTCATAAGGGTGAGTGTGTCACAGTCATGAAGCGAAGGAACACTTTAGCCGCTTCTGATAGTTCCATTACAGAGCCAGGGTCTTCCCAATCGCACCCCCAAATCACCACCATTGTTCACTGCAGTGCAGTTGGCCAGCGCACCCTGTCACTCACAACTCAGTGAACAGTGAATGAATCATACGGAAACAGATGAGCCCTAAATTATCCAGTGGACAGCATCTGTGAGCGTCCACTGCCTTAGGTGTAATGCAGCTGACTTGGAGTGACCTGCACAGATGACACAGCACGCGCTGTGTGATGTGCCCACACAGTACAATGTTGATGAAAAACCTGAGCTTCTGCAAAACTACCAGAAGCTCAGGTTTACAAGAGTCAACACAGTTTTGGGATATAATATTCAGGCTCCCTAATCCTGGAAAAAAAGATTTGAAAAATATTCAAGAATCTTGTTATTTTTCATCACGCAGTACAGAATTGTACAATGAAAGAAAAAAAGTGCCTCTGCCATGCATGAAGGAAGTCACTCACACACGCATGAAAAAAGAAAAAAACCAACCAGTTTTTTTTTTTTCCCATCAGCTGGGAATAAGTAAGTAGGAGAAGCCAGAACATGTAGCCTCACATACCATATTACAGAATATCCATATTTCTTCCTCATATGGGGAAGTTAATAACATGCCGGTGGAATTAAGGTAACACTGTTTTGTCTGTTCAAAATCCCAACTATAACAAAAACGCCATGCATTTCATGTATTTCTAAATGGAGGATTGTAAGCACTCACAAACATGGAGTGAGATCAATATAATTATATATATATATATATATATATATATATATATATAATTATATATTTATGTATATATATATATATATTTATGTATATATAGACAAATGTTTCTTCTCTCTTCATCTTACAGGAGTTCTGAGCTCCATCAGTGCAGAATGCAGCCCATCCGTCAAATTTAGTTCCAGCAAGCTCTCCATAAGGTCACTCACGTCCACTCCATTCTCCAGCAAACTGACAATACTCCAAAGAGGGCTGGTTAGAAAATATTACCAAAGGGTCCAAGCAGATCTAGCTTAAACACTTATAAGAGTTCTCTTTTTTTCTCTCTGGTTAAGTTGCTCTACTTCTGGGAACGTTTGAACTGTTCTTATTGGCTGCCAAGAGGCCTCCGGCACCAGAGATAGACTGAGGGATCCATTGCCCATAATCTAAATCCTTGCAATATTTTTTCCAACATCAATAAATATTTCTATCTTAAATAGTGACAATCAAATATTTTGAATAAAAACTACTAAATTAAAACAAAAATATGGCAAGACGCATAGAAGCTTTCAGTTGCAAAATCTATTCTGAAAGCACTTTTGTAATTCCTACTGTCCAATTTCTGTTCAATTAGTTCAATTGTTTGTGTAGCAGCAGTTCCTTCATCATGATATTCACTTGAGTTGCTCTTTAGTTGGGGTAGCATCAACTTAAACGTCAAAAAACCCCATGGCACTTTTTCAAAATGCCTGTATTTTCATGACATTGTCGTAGTGATTTCTAAAACACCAACTTTTTCTAGTGGATTTCCACCAATAGGAATTCTCCACCCGCAATGCAATTTTCCATCAGAAGTGCTTCTCCAATAGGAAACGAATGCAGCAGGAGATGGCATCATTTGACACACAACATTAGTCAAAAAGGACTCGGAACATCATCATGAATTATCACCCTAATTGCAAGAAATTGATCGATTTATAAAGAAAGAAAGCAAAGTGATATCAAACCAAGGTGATAATTGTTTGCAAAAACACAGTAAAAAGACAAAAATACAGTAAAATCCAACTCCACACTCAGGCCTGGATATTTTGTGGCCACAGGTGGGAGGACTACTACTGATTCATTACAGGTGGCAAATTCCAAATGGTGGAACTCCAATAGAAAAGCACTTGTGACTCCAATTAATCTGTTTGACTCCCTGAAGAAGGCCAGCAAGCTGAAATATGTTGGTGTTTTAGAAGTCACAATGCCATGAAAATGAAGGGATTTCTAGCAAATTTTTACAAAGAGAAATCCAGTCACTTAGTTACGTTTCAAGCATGTCTTAAAGACATGGATGCCTGCATGACTTGTAAATGTATGTTTCTGCATTCAGACAAAACGGATAAGGTTATTTTTTTGGTGCTAAACATCTCAGAAATATACTATTTAACCATCTTATTTATTTTTTACCATGATGCATCCTTTAACTCTTAAATCAAGTCACCAGGATCTCTTTACCTCATGCTTGAGGCTCTGTTTTGGCTTCACATAAAATCCAGAATAGATTTTAAATTTTGTCCCCAGAGAAATAAAGTTCCTAGAAACCAAGCTCAATCAGATCTTAAAGACCTCATTATCCCAGTAGAGCACTTTTCTGTCAGACTGCAGGCTGACTTGCTGTTCCAAGAATTTCAACAGTGAGAGTGGGAGGCAGATTCTTCAGCTATCAGGCTCCTCTCCATCGGAATTGACTCCCAGTTGGTTTAGAAGGCAAACGCCCTCTCTACTTTATAGATTTTGTTAAAAACTTCTTGTTGAGAAAGCTTATAGTTAGTGCTGGCTCAATCGTTTCGGCCCATTTGTTGTGAGAACATGTTAGTGGTGATATTACCTTCATACACTAGAGCTGTGCCTGTCATAGAACAAGCAAGCCAGTTATCACCTGGTGTTATAAAAAGAGAAAACGTATCCCACACAATTATGGTAGTGTCTGAGCAAAGAGTTACACAAAGATGTAAATCCCAAATCTGTGTCTAGTCTGTCTGTGTGAGCAACACAGGCAGAGCAGACACAGGCCAACAGTGAGATTGAGGGGGCTGCCTGTTATAATGAACCTGCCTCCTCATTCCTCTTTGTTTTGTTAAGCTGTTGCAGCAAGTTTTTCAGCAGAATGTTGGAGTGCTTGTCAGGACAGTCTGCTTTAACCAAAGGCAAAGCCGTGCACATTTTACATATTGACAAAGACCGTCTGGGAGGAAACAATTAATCAAATGAGCCTAATTTGATTTGAACGACAGTGCGACAGGGCATCTGCCAGAAAAAGGGAGGGGATTTGTTGAACTGCCTCAATTTGGGCTCAGTTGTTTTTTTTTATTTGTGAGCATAAATGGCGGTCTCTCCCGTGAATGAGATTCAATCAGTCAGGATCAATGGCATAATTAAGACGGTAGAGCTTCCTCCGTGACTGTAAATAATGGACACTTTAGAGGTTGAATGTTTATGGGAAGTCATGTTTATGACTCAGCTCTGAGAGAGACTTCTTACTTTAGAGTTTAGACTATTATTCAGAAAAGCTACATTTTGAGCTAAAAGTGCCAACCTAGTTCAGATTTTTTTTTTCTGCAGGCCGCCCAGGATTTAAAGAAAATAAGATTTGAATTCTGGTTTAGGTTTAATTTTCACAGTAAACCTCCCCTGTTTGCAAGTACCTCAATGGTGAACACTGTGAGCATGTTGAAATGCAAATGACCTAATTTGATCTGGACAGGAACACGACATGAAAATGAGGCCGGGGTTCAAATGACTCCTGTAGGTAAATGCAGCACCACACAATTTTTTTTCATTTGCCAGCCTGCAGAGCTGCAGTCCTGCTCCGACTGTCAGAGGATATTCTCTCACAAAAGGCTTCAACTGCTATGCTTCTAATGAAAGCATCAAGAAAAATAAGAAAAACTTAGCATATTGTCAGATAAGGTTTCCAGGCAACAAAAATGCATTAGATTACATCTAGAAATAGTCCAAGCTGGTGCATGAAAAAGCTAAAATAGCACACCCTAAAACTGTAGATGGATGTGTTATTTTCAGTTTGTGCTGCAGATTGGAGTTGCTAAAAATAGGACGTTTTGTCAGTTTTCTCATCTTGACAGTGTGCTTTGGATACAAGTTGTAACGGGAACACACATTCTGTCACGGCACTACACATCTAGCTGTGTGATGAGGACGTACATCATGCCATGGCGTTGCTCAGCTGTCTGCTCTTTTTTCTCCAACTGCCACTCACGACGGGCCTCTAGCCACAGACCCCCTGTGAGGAACACATACCTAATGGTAAATAAAGACTCAGCAAACCAGCAGGATGTGCTTTGAGTGTGTTGAGTAAGGTCTTACAACATGTACCCCTGCATCTGACATTTTATTAAACTGTCTTGCATATGCTTTGGTTATGCCTTGCTTTGAAAATGAAAGGCTGAATCAAACCACATATTCATGCTTCTTCGTTCAATAATGTTGAGGTCCGGGCTCTGAGGAGGATTCATCCCTCCATAAGACCTGTTGCCACTGATTTTCAGTCTGGTTCCTGTGTAATTTGGCATACCTCAGTCTTTTCTCCCCGTTTCCCAATATCAAGAATAGCTAACAGCCACCCTCCCAAGGAAACCATTTCTGATGCAATTTTGGGAAAAAAAAAATATGCATCCTGGGTCCTGAATCAGATTATTGCTAAATTATTTCATATTTCTTTAGGACATCACTTTTAGAAACTGTTCATCTGCTACAGACAGTTATATAGGCTTCCCATTTCTTCTTCTGCCCTCCAGTTGTCCAGATTCCTCAAAACTTCTCATGTTGAGATATATCTCTCAAACTGTTCTATCTTTGGACAAACAGCACTGGTTTTGTTCCTTTAGTTAGGTGCTTTTTTAAAAATTTTTATGCCTGAATCATTCATACAGCATAAAAAGTCAGGTGCAATGACTGACCTGAAAACAAAATATCTGAAACACCCTCGGAAAACCTGGAGAACTGTTGCTCAAGACCACAAGATTACGGGAAACTCTGGCTCCATGGAAGCAAAAAATAAAGAAAAAGGGGGTGGCTCAAGACTTTTCACTGTATTGTATTGCAGCATCAGTTGAAAATAGCGAAACACATCATTAACAATAACTCCAATTGTCTTAATATGAATAATTTGCCTACATTGTGTCATTAACCAGTTCATTCACATTGCTGGTCAGTGTGCACTCAGTGCTTCGATCCTGTCTTATCCTGTCATGATCTGTGTTTTTTTGTGTCTAGTTTCTAGTCGTTTGTGGCATAATTGTTTAGTCTTTTGATGTTCTTAGCTTGCATACTATTTCCCTGCTTTCAGAAATTAGTTTAGATCCAGTCATTAGTCTAAGTATCCTCAGTTTCCCTGTTTGGTTGTCAGCTCCATTTCCACACTTGTCTCCAACTCAATCAGCCACAGCTGCAGTCACTTCCTCATCACTTCCCCTCGTTGCTGTTTTTCTGGATTCTTTGATGCTCTGGATTTTTCTCTTGTTGTGTTGTTTAGTCTTCTGTATCTTACATTTAATTCTAGGTTTTCTGGCTCAGCCGCTTTTTTTGTTTATTTTCTCAATAAACACTTTAGAGGCTAAAGTTTAGCCATTCACTCGTTGCCTCCAGACAGCCAAAGATGACGTGCTAACAAAAAAAAGATAAAACCCTGCCCTTTAGCATGTGCTCATTATCTTCGTAGGGTTGACACACAGATGCAGTTGTTCTGCTGACTCCTAATGACCATTTTCATCCAAAGCTGCAGAAACAGAAGCAGACCTGGGTGCAGAAAAAGTTTCGGTCATGACAACCCATTCACCTATTTCTTTTTGGTAGAAGAGAAACAATCCACTACCTTTAGCATAACAGAAATAAGCCACTTTGTTTCAACATCTAAACAAGTGCACATCCAGGAAAAAGGTAACAGGAGAATATCAGAAGCCTGATTTGGGCATCTTTCAGGCACAGCTGACTATTGCACTCTGAATGGCAGCTTTGTACACTAAAACCATCGATTTGTGTCGGGATCTTTGGCAGGAAATGCAAAGGCCGGCAGTATTTAAGCTACCTAAGTTTTGATTTCCTTGTGTAAGAAGATATTGAACAAACTTTGTTTTGTTTTTCATAAATGCTTAACTGGTTCTGAGCCTCCGATTTAAACACGATGAAAATCCGACACCAATTAATACAAGCAAAAAACATTCGCTGTTTCATGACTGCTTATGAATTTGGGTTTACTGCACAGTGTAAATCATCTATGTCCACTCTGACAACATTTTGCTTGCAACTGCGTTTAAAAAATAACTCCTAAGTCATATATAACTGAAGTAAATTGAATATTTTATCAAGATGTTGACATTTGAGTTGGTGATATTCCCTGGTGCAGTACACAACTTATTTTGTGCCATCTCCTACTGAGATAATGTACTCTGTTTTTCACTTGTTTTTACACCCTTGACTATTCTTTCTGTGTATTAGATTATTTGGTAAGCAAACTCCCTCAGACCTTCATAAACAAAATAGTTTCTCGCAAGCAGAGTTGTTGGGAAGGCTGGGACCGTTTTTTTAACTGATTTGGACTGCCTGGAGCCCTGCACTCTGGCTCAGATGAAAAGATGGCAGAGGGAAAGCAGAAGTGACAGCTGAGCGTCAGATTGGTTTAAGAGTCGAAGCCTTTGAGAAAATAGCTAAGAAACATCCCTGCTGGAGCTGTGCCCTCACATGATAAACCAGGGGTAACCAAGGATAGACAGATTATCTGCAGCTTTGAGATGTGAGCAAAAGACATAAATGAATTTGCTCTCTTCACTTTACTGATATGTAGTGGATGGATTGCTGTGATATTTTGAAGGGTTTCCATGATAAACACTGATGGCCTGCTCAAAGTGAACTTTGATCTGTTTCATGATAACATCATTTAATGATTACTGCCTGTCTTCACCTGTCCGTCTCAGAGTGTGGGGTGGTGGGCGTTGGATCTCGACTCTTCGGCAGCATCCCATCAACTCCTCTCTGGCAGTATATCCTCCCTGGATTTCTCAAATCTTATCGGTTGGTTTTCTTAGTTCGTTAATGCTCAGATTACAACGTAGATTTAAGCCTAGCCCTCTGTGTGCATTCCTGCGTTTTCATTTCACCCCATGTTCTCTGTGCTTCAGTATTGCTGCTATTGCTACCACTGCCTGTAGGCCTGCTCACTTGCTCTGATCCTGTCATCCCATCTTTGACCAGTCATTATTCCCTCCAACTGTTATAGAGTTGCTTAAATCTCATTTGTGTTTGCTTTTGGACTAGCTCCCATGAGACTTACCTTGGGAGCCATTTTCCCACATTTGATTAAGAAATGTAACTCATATGGTGATGAAGCCTAAAACTCACCAGCAATATTCAGTGTCGTAGTGACCTGGATTTGACATGATATTTTTTTGTCTGGCATATTATTTTTAGTTTAACCCTTTATGTACAAGTTACCATATTTGATCCCTTGCACATGCTTAAAAAATGGAACCCCCCTCATGCCATGGCAATAGAAGTGTAACGGTGCGTTCAGATCGGAATTTTTCGCGCGACGTGATTACATACAAAGTCAATGCAAAGACGTGAATAGATGCGGGTTCGAGCCGGCGGCGCGAATGACGGTTTTGAGGCGGCGTGCGAATGACAAGGCGCGAATTTGCGCGAGTTCAGAAAATCCAACTTTGGCGAAATATTCGCGTCACGACAGCCTATCAGCGTTGAGATTCTGGACGACAGTGACGTGGAGACAGATGGACAGGCGCTCCGCAGCTGAAATGGAGTCGTGTCTGGGTCAGTGACATCATCCGGAGGTGTACTCAGCTCGGAGAATTTCACCGCCTTCTCCAGGATTTGCATCTGCATGACGGCCTCTTCCAGCGGTATTTCAGGCTCACCAGGACCCAGTTTGATGTGCGTTTCCGACGAATCTCGGACTGCCACAGCAGGTACAAGGACGCGATGGTACTTATATCAGCCATGGTTGATGAGAGAATGAAATGGATAGCCCCTTGAGCGAAAATTCGCTCGTTGTTTACTCGCGCGAGTAAATTCAACTACACCCGTGGCAAAACTCGCGCGACTAACGCAGTGCATCTGAACGCACTGTAAGAAGTCCTGTGACTTTCTCCAGCCAATCAGCAAAGTTCAGACTACTTCACAATAGGTGGTGACCAGAAATGAGCCAGAAGCAGTCAAAGTAAAAAATCAACCTCCCAGCAACACCCAAGGGTTGAAACATTTCCCAAGTAATTCAGTGAGTGCCCTTTAAAGAGTTAACTTGGGTAGAAAATGTTTTTTTTTTTTTTTTTTTACTAAAGGGACCGTTTTTGCCCATGTGGATGCCAGAAAATCAACACTAGACGTTTTCAACTTGAGGCACTTATAGTGGTTACATAAAAATGGCAGAACATCCTTAAAAATGTCACTAGGGACACCACTCCTCTACAGGGTTTCACATCCCCTGGAAAAAACAATACTTTGCATTAAGAAACTGTACTCAGACTTAGATATGAACACGAAAAGAGTCTGGATACCTGCTAACCATCTGCTTGCTATCATTGGCTAAAATACATGAAAAGGATTTAAGCATTCACTTTTTACCTCGTCTGATCCTGAGCCAAAGATGAGCAGGTCAAATGGGATGGCTGCCACCATATCTATGAGGAACCATCCTTTAAAGTAGTGGATGGCAATCTTGGCCGGGTGGCTAACCACTTCCTCGTTGGCATTGACGTAAGTGGTCCTGAAGTTTATAAGGATGTCCACAATGAACATAATGTCAACTATCAGATCCACCACATTCAGTGGAGAGCAGGAGTAGCCACACTCCCGCCTCCTCTGCTCCTCGATGTCATTGAGGAGGAAGGCAGCAGAGTAAGGTGTGAAAATAGCTGTGTAGATGACCAGCAGCAGGATAAGCCAGTCCCACACTGCTTTGAAGGGACTGTAATGGAGGATGGTCCACTTGTCCATACGTGGCGTCTGCAGTTTGTACTCAGGCAGAACGTCTGCACCCAGAGAAAGAACCTACGGAAGAACACAGAGAAATGATTCATTTACTGTAATAGTGTTTTAACAAAGTGGAGGATTTTTTTGACTAATTTTAGGATCTTAATAACAGATTAGAGCATTTCACAGTAACTTTTTAACTTTGTGAAGGTGTGACACCAAATATTTTGAGAGCAATGTTTGCACAAAGTAAAAGTGACCTCAAACGTCACTTCACAATATACGCTGTCTAATTGCATTTGGACGTCTGTGCCTTTACATAGTCATGGCTGTCAATAAGGGGAACTGCAATATGCCAAATGACTGAAGATCGGTTTGAGTAAAGATATGTTAATGTGAAATCCAAATGCAGTTCAACATCATCTGGCAAGAAAAATATGATCCTGTGGAGGTGATTACTCAAGGCATGATTTCCCTCACAAAAATCTTTGTGTTCAGTGAAGGATAAAGAATGCCTCTGGTATAATTGTAACTGAAATTTTAACAATATATTAAAGGAAATAAAGCCTTGATTGAGCAGGCTGCTTCAGGGCCATGATTCCTTAAGTGTCACAAAATCTTAAGATTGGAGCCAGGTGTGAATGGTTTGAAATAAGATCATGCATAAAATATGTCCTCAGATGCTGTTGAAGTGTTGTCCCGAGGATGAAGATATAATCTGTTCCAGGCAGCCTGAATGTCAATGTCATTATCTCTGTTATTGCAGTTACCATATATATCCTGACAGCGTTTAACATCACTATTACCATTTCAGATAAGAGTCTCAATGACTTCAAGGTAACTATAGCTGCAGGTAGAGGACGCGTTCGTTCATCCAAGTGTTCAGCCCAAAACTGACTAGAATTCTCCAGTCACTGATTATGGAAATCGCAAGGAGGAATGCAAAGAGAGTAGGAGGAAGGTAAAGCGCAAAGACTGCAAGGACGGAGTGACGATTACTATGTGTGAGTACGCCAGCGAATGAAACAGGAGGGATGACTCTCTTTTGGTATTCATCATTTTTGCATGTCCGCTTATCTCAGCCCTGGTCACCTTCATAATCTGAGGGAAGAGATGATGTATAGCACAAAAAGGTGCAGTGTTAATAACTGAATTGGTTATTAGGAAGTCCTTCCTTCAGTGCAATGGGAGGGGTCAAATGCTATTAACCTCTGATATGGAATGACCTTTGAAATTGATCAGAAACCAAAGGACAGACAAAGGGAATCTGTTCTATAATTCATCACACTGATACTTCATTAAACGTGGGTGTTTAAAATGCTTGTTTTCATTGTGGTCCCAACTCAATGTGTATTTGTTCTTGACTTTTAAATGACTGTGCTCAGATATCTGTTTTCTAAAGCTGATTAAGCATGACATGACTTCGAATTAGGTCCAAAAGATAAACTGATAAATTCCAGGCCAGACACTGTACAGGTACACTATCCTACAGTTTATGAACAATAGTGATGATGCAGACCACATAATAACCCTGCAGTACTCCAACAGTCCTCAGCATGTATGGACACATTGTCTGTTACGCTGCTAGGAAGCCTGGGAGGAGTCAGTTGGTTGGCAGAATGACAGTTCTACATTATGGTATTGTAGCCAATCTGTTTCTGAATAAAATATCCAATTTCAATTATTTATCGTACCTACTGTAGCTGTGTGCAAATGCACCCTCTCGTGGCATAATGGAAATCTTGCTCAGTGTTTGGCTTGGCTTCAAACAATATGCAAATGACCAAGAGCTTACTTCCCTGGATATTTTTGGTCTGCTCTGTCAACACTAATGTTGTCTCATGTTTCTGTGGTTCATTAAGTTGTGTACATCATTAAAAATAATTTACATAATTCCAAATTCAATTTCAGATGATCCCAAAAAATGTATATTGACGCCTCAATGAGAGCAGTGGACATCTGAGCCTCCTGCAGGAATAAGCCATGTGCACTGAGATGTTCAAAATGCAAGAAACAACATGTGAGATACAAGCCAGCTTTCTGTCTTAGTTGACCAGCTTCCTTGGTGAACCTTCCATCTGCCCGTGATAGCCGTGAGGCAGCCAAGGCAGCAGAGAGCGTGACTGTTCAGAGCCTCAGATGAACACAGGATTTTGGAGTTTGTTTCAAGACATCTGCTGTCATGTGCTCTTCACAGTAAGATGTCTGGAGATCTGTTTACAGGCCTAAACTGTGGAAGATGGGGACTGCAGTCCCCCATGGGCTTATATCTTTTCCACTATTATATTTTTAAATACTTAACAGCAAGCAGTTATCATTAAAATTATAGTCTGTGTAAAATATTATATGCTCACTGAAAGCCTGTTTAAATATTCATTATATAGTCCACTATGCAAGAAGTCAGCCACTGTTTAGCATTGTTCAAAATTATTCATTTGCTATGTAGTTGCTATGCGTACTCATCATCTGGCACACAAAAAGTAGACATAGACCATCATGAAAAATGTTGATATAGACCATCAAGCATTGCAAAGTGAAGCCAGGAGCTATTGAGCTGAAGGAATGTGCTAATGGTAGCTAACAAGCATTATCTTCCTAAAGCTTTGCAGTTTGTTGTACTGGTTTTCCTGTTGAGCAGCCCTGGTGAGCAAATAAAACTCCCCAGATAGTGAATAGATTTCTTTTTCTGCCTGAGATGCAGGATTTTGAGTCATCAGTCATGTACAGCAATGATATTTCAAAACACCAGTTCCTCTGTCTGAACACTGAACATGTTAATAGTAAGTTCAAATCATTTTATGATTACCATGACCTGGATGACTGAGAAACTTTATCAACAGTAAGTTAAAATGTAGCTTTGAAATATTTGCAGCAATGGCTGTGGCTCTAAAGAAAAAAAGAAACAAAGAACATTTCCCTTATTCATAAGCTTTCCATGTGTATTAATTAATTCTTAGTAAATTGAAGATGATTATAAGGTTATAGCCACATATTTGCTTTAAGTTTATGTCAGTGTTGTGGCGAGAGATTTTGCAAACATGTTCTCGAGGAAAAACAACAAACTTGCGCTGTTAATTACCTCAGACGTGCTGTGTACCTATCCTGTCGGCAATTGTTTGTTTGTGAATATCTGTGAATATCCGACACATAATTATGAAGCACCGCTGCATAAAAACATTGCCTGAAATGTCTACCCTGTCCCCTAGAAATTCCTCGACACAGTGAACACAGTAGAATGAATGAGAGAGTGAATGTGTGGACAATCCAAACACAGCCACAGAATATGTGTGAAGGGTGGGGCAGAGGAAATACCCATAAAGCTGCAGTGACGTGTCCTCAGATGTGGCTGACAGATAATTTCTGCTGTAAATTGTGCATTAATTGTCACCATAGGGATGGAGGATATAAAACTGTGGGAGTGCATACTAAAGGACTCTACAAAATAGAGGTTAAAGACTAAAGAGTGTATAAAAGCAGATGAAATTTCAGCTAGAATCAAAGCACAGGCATTACCGCTACATGTTGATACTGTAATCACTGGAACAACATAGCAACTAAAGTTCTAAAATCCATGTCAATTCATCCCATGTTACAGATTAAGCAGTCTCCTTGCTGTTGAATAATTTTGAGTGTAATGCTGCATTGATTGGTGAGTGTAAATCAGTGCCTCTGGCTACTATCTAAGGCCATCAGCTGAACTTGTCTTCAAGTGCAGACAGGGGTCGAATTATGTGGCCTCTATCAGTTCCACATTAACAGACAAAATGCAAAACCGAGACCTAATCAGGGGTTTGCGGCAGCTTCAACCTACCGCTGGGACGACATTACCTTATAGTCTCCGTTTACTTAGTGCTTCATCTCAGCCCGAGCAAGGATGGTGGCAATGACCTCTATGGCTGACTGTAACTTTAGAAATTTGGCCTGAGCTCTGGTTGGTGTCTGGCAGCTGTAAGAGTATCCCTGATTATTCGCTGCAAGTGATAGACACCTGTGCTGTTTTTACATATCAGACCCCTTGTGTTTCAATTAATCATCCCGAGGCACACAAAGGACAGATGGGGGTGCGGATGTAATCTGCTGACTTCATCGACCACTCAATCTGTGCATGTCTGACTTGTGATGATGGTAAATGATATCACAATTAACGTCATTATCAAATCCAATGTTTCTGCATTCCAGTCTGCGCCCCGTCAGGCTGTCAACACACGACTGGTGAAACAAATTAATTATAAAAAAAGGCAAGAGCCCATTCAATTTTAAATAATTGTTCTGTGTTTATTTGATTGAAAAACACAATTCATTTCTGAAGCTTACCATTAAAGGATTGTATTTAAAGGAGAATGTATTTTTTATTGGTGAGACCTAATTTGAACGATTCACTAAAAATGTTGCTAATTATATACCAATGACGCCAATCAGTCATTCAGTGTCCAATGCAAGGCCACTAATAATGTGCTAAGAATCAATACTATTGATGACTGCTCACTATATATGCTTGGTGGCAGCAGGGTGCTTGAGTCCAACAGATAATATTCTAAGATATTACACTCTTTGACCACAATGGCAGAGTTCCATTGCGAGCCAAATTTAGTCGACTTTCATTTTCTTTTCACAACTGTTTCCAATAATGACATAGTCTGGCCACACTATGTTTGCTCTCACAAGACTTCTTTAAGTTTTTTTTTTTTACCATTTTTCTTTGTATATATGTGAGCTGAAATTGATCCTTTTGCCACCAGCAAGTTTGTTGCCAACCATTTATTACTTTATCTGCTTTGGAAATGGATGAAAGGTTAAGTTCAGCAGAATTCAGAGCCCTACCGTCTTACTCATGCATTGTGAAATGTAAGAAAATATCCCCTGGTTGCCTTGTAGAGTCACAAATAATTCAGTACTAGATGTATAGATGATATATGAACATAATCCTTAAAATATGCATGTCAACTTCTAAATAAAGTGAGTTGCAAAGGAATGAATGGTCCACACTTGAAAAGCACCTTTTTAACCTTGGCTAGGTTCTGCAAAGCACTTTACAGTGCATTACACTGCTTCCTGTTCTGTACATATAGCACTTTTCTCCCCATCATAGACACACTTACACACCTTTACAAACTGGGAGCAATGGGTTTCACAGGCTTGCCTGAGGGCTTTTTGGCACATTGAGGTGTAGTGAATCATCCGCCAACCTTCCTGCTGGTGGATGATTGCCGCATCAAGTGAACCACGGCCATCCCAACAAAATTTTGACTTCCCAAACTCTTTGTGGTCTGTGTATCATATTTTTTTTAATCTAAACAGTAGAATTTGTGGCTGCATAATATTTATATATTTCACCCAAGGTCACAGTCTTCCCAATAAACAGACGCGCAACCTTATGTAATTATAAAAGAGGAAAAAGAGAGGTAAAGGTATCATGATAACATTTTATCTCCTTTGTTTGCAAAGCAGTGGCACACATATTGAACAGCTCCTGACCTTGCTAATGGGACCTTTTACATGTTTGCACAGCATCAGCAGTACAAGCGCAGAGGAGGGAAATCCTTGCATTACAACATAATCATGTATGTACTGACTAGGCTTAAACCAGTGGAATTAAAAAGTGTACTTGTTTCATTTAGAAACAGTGGTCAAAGAGATTTATCAGTATTATTCCGCAGGTACAGCTATATATTTTTTACATGCTTGACAAAAAGCATCCGCCGTATTAGCTGTAGAGAGGGGATGTTTATTAGGACTTACACGAGTAATTTACACAAGGTTCAGGGAGCAGAATGTTTTAATTCAAAATACCGAAATGAAAACTGCAACTGTTGCCAAAAGTCAACTGTTTTTGTGTCACAGGCACCTTTGTTAGCACAGATAAACTATGAAGAACTAATTGACATGAGATCATTTAATTTCCCTCTGAACAGAGAGATTCGGGACCTTTGTATTGCAAAATACTGTCAAACACATTGTCATGTTCTTACCTGTGTGACCTTGTCTGTAACATTGTGCGTGCGGTCTTTGACTTTTGGGGCAATGATGGTCTTCTCAGAGGATGGAGGAGACGGGCACTTCTTTTCATTGTTTGCTTCAGAGAAGTTGAGTGTGATGAGGGGAATCTTGTTAATGGTGCTATATTTGTTGAGGTTGGAGTCAGAGGTGGAGCCAAGAAGGCTGGATTTGATCTGGCTGAGAGGCCCTGAAACAGAGAGCAACAGAGCGAGGATACTATCGATAAAAGTTGTTTTATAGTTGGGCTATTGTTACTCTGATGGGGACAGTGAACTGCTATCATTAGAAAACACCATAGTGTTCGTCTGTGATTGTTGTAAAATGGGTGGTGAGGATGGAATTACTTTTGGAGTGAGTTCAACCACAACACAACACTGATAACACAACAGATACTGAAATACAATCTCTAAACCCTCTGACCAACCCATCAAGAATCTTTTCAAGTTCCTCATTAAATGATAATCTGGATCAGTGTTGGTAAAAGAAAAGAATAATTCAGTGCACAATCGAAGAACACAACTTCATACAGCTAGTCAAGCCATCTCCCTTCATAATTAGGCTTAAACAGTGCTTTTTTCTCTTCAAATACTGTGCAAAGTCCTCTAAAAGTTCACAACACGATTAACATTGCAGACATTAACTCCCTGGCTGCATGTGAATCATTCAACACTGACAATACTGTATGTGACAGCACCACACACACATTGACATGTGGGCCGACGAGAGTGATAAAAAGTGAAAAAGAGAATTGCTGATTCAGTCGTGTGAGCCAGCAAAGGAGGGTTGCGTTGTTTTTCCCCCTTTTCACCAAGAACAGTGCAGTGATTGAAAGTCAAGGACAGAGAAACAGGCAGCTGAGGATGAGCCATTGCATGCGCAGCTTCAACACATGCCACAGTCAGAAAATACATCAGAGCAGACGTAAAGAATAACTTAAAAGAAAAAAGCTGAAGCCATACCCACAGCCATCCAGGAGCGCGATACTAGCACAACAGGGGAGAGAAGAAATAGCAGGTAAAGGGGAATTATGGAAGGTTGTCTGGATTGTAGGGTCATGGGTATAAACAGCATTAACATTATGGTTTTGTGTCATGGTGAGATTACAGAGGAAACACTGGCCAGTTACACTTTTATTTTTTCCAAGTTAATGGGAAAACTACAGAAATTGTAAATAAAAAAAAAGACTTTTGGGAAGCTGTGATCCTATTTTGTTGTGAGAAAGCCATAAATTCTGTTACATGCATGCAGCATAAGCACTGCTATTGTTCAGTTGCATCAAATAAGGGAGGAAAAATGGAGATGCGCAAAGACTTTGAATGGAAACGTAGTTAGGTTTCCTTTCATTTAGATACGGCAACATGGATCCAGAGGTTTTATTGAAGAAAGCAGAGGTTACAGAGAGTGGGAGGTATCATCTTATAAAGCTTCATTGATTTTCTTTAATGCATAACAGGCAGGAGAGAAATACAAAGTGCTGCTTCATGCAAGCGCGTGCACAGGTCAGTGTATGTGTTCCCTTTACTGAGGCTTCCCCTGGGCGACAGTGTTGAGCGGGCCATGTACACTGAGACCAAGTCTTTCAGCGCTTTGGTGTCCTTGGCCCAAACATGCTGTCAGTTATCCACAAAGGCATTTGCATTCAACATAAACCTTCATGGCGAAAACTCATGCAACAAGCAGGCTTTGTAGGTCAGATATGTATTTATCCACTAGGCGTGCCAAAATTCATGAGCTCAAGATGCAGAAGGCTGCTGTTGGTTACCTTTGATATTGCGGCCATTGTCTGTGATGGCAGCAACACGGCAGAGGAGGAAAAAGAAAAGGGGAGTGGTGGTGAGAAAAGGATTCTGGTTTTCTGTGATGATAAATGGGTGCCAGCATTAAACACCCACTGTCCCCATGAACAATTCATTACACTGAAGTAGACATATTACTGTGTCAGACACTGAGCTATTTGAATGAGAATTGCAGTTAGGCTGCATAGACTGATTGGCCTGGAAGAAGCAGGACCAGTGAGGGGTAAAGCAGCCCTCAACTAAATGAGGGCAAATATGTTAATAAGTAATTCAAACTCCAGTGAAGATAGATAGCACACAGTAGAGTTAGTGAATCATTAGAAAACTGATTTGGGAACTGGGACACCACTTTTTCCTTGAGATTTTGGTAAGATATACAACCAAATTTATAATAAAAATTCTGCATACGGAGAAATGTATCTACTAAGGTGTCAAATATCACATTTAGTTGTTAATAATATATGACCCTTAATTTTTCATGAACCCCACGCTGAGCACCAATTTGGAATTTGACATCAATTTGAAACTGAAAACAGACCTTTTGCCCCATTTACAGACATATTTGTTAAATCATGCTTAATTTTTTTTTAGATGGAGGCTAAAAGAGCATCATTGTGGATGTATCTTAATCATTAGTTCCAACGTCTTATCATATAAAAAAATGCTCAAAAGTGGACATATCTGTAAAAATCGAAGTGTTGACTTCTTCTTGGCTCATCATTACGGTCTAAATGTGAATGTTCAAGTAGTCTTTCAATGGCAAATACACTTTAAATGTGTTCTTAATGGGAAAATTGTCACTGAGGCACACCCCTGACAAGAAGTGATTAAGTCAAAGCAACCAACACCAACTCTCAAGAGTAAAGATTGTGGTTCTCCTCTTCAGATACGTTTTAGAGCAAAATATAAACTGATAGAAATAAACATAAAACATGTCACTGCTTCATTGATAATGTGTCACAAACATATACTACAAAAAAATACCTTACTTCTCCAGCTCCAAAAATCCTAAAATGGAGAATTCAAGAGACTGTTAATATGCAAGTCTTCCTGGACACAGGATTTCCTCGACTCGCACTTTAAGTTAAAAGGTTTCACAAATAGTCTGCCATGAGTTTAAAAAGTTAAATTCACCATCTGTAATAAGATCAAACTCATGTGATTTTATAAAGATAACACGGTCATATGAAACAATTCATATTGGGTGTTATAAAACTGTCAAAGAAAAATAGTTGGTCAGCCGGGGTGAAGCTGTGCGTGTGTTTGAGACTGTCTGCAAAGGTTCTACCCATATCTGAATGGCATATTTCCACGTATTCATCTTGCAACATTTATTGGTTTTGTGCAAATTTATCAGGTTCAACCAATGCTGTTTACCAACTAGGTATCATACTGTCATTAAGCTGGTTTCCTATGTTAGTTTGTACTTCAGATTTGAGTAAATCTTCTCATTGAGGAAACATCCCCTCTTTCACTCCCATTATTATGATACAGGTTCCCAATTAATGAATTAGATACTCATCTGTTCTTGGGCTTCATACTAGTTTTGATAACAAAAAATCCTACTCATACTGAGCTCAAAAGCATCGTACCTCTTGAGTAGGTGAATGGGAAAACAAAGTGTTCACACTCTGAAGAGCAAACAGCACAGTGACATAACATAACATAGAAAAACAGGAGCAGAACAGCTTAAACTAGAACGTTGCCCATACAGTGGGTACAGTAAGATAAAACTGGTGCAGTATATCTTAGGAAATTTACAAAAGGTTACAGTAGAGCAGGAGATTCCTACCTTCACTGGCATGCCTGTCCCTGAATGCTATCTTGGACTTGGACCCAAAGCCTTCGATGTCATGCACGGAGGAGGCTCTACGAATACTGCTCACACTCTCTCTGGAGGCGGTTGGAGTAAGGCCCGGAATTGATGGAGCTGCAATCAGCGTGCCCTCTGGGCTCCGGTGTTGGGTCTGAACGATGTCCTGGTCTGGGTATATCCGGTCCCAGGGGCCTTTGGGTGATGAGTGGTCCAAAGGCCCGGACACGGGGGTTGAGCAGTGGCTGGGGCCGATGAGGGCACGGGTGTCGTTGGCGTAAGAGGGACTGCAGCTCTCGCGGGTGGTGGGAAGTTGATAGTCGCGGGTAGCCACTGAGCCATCGCTGTGGCGAGGAGAGTCGACCATGACAACGTCAGGGTCCTCCTGGGGCAAAGACTGCTTGCTGATGCCCAGGAGAGGTAAGGCAGGGAGGCGGAAGCGGAAGAATCTCCCTTTTCCTGATGGAGAAGGAAATAAAAAGAAAGATGAGCAAACATGCTATCATCACTCATTATTGTTCTACTGTATTATGTCTTCCTAACACCAAATTAAAGAATGATAACTATTCAGGGAATGATGTACCTGGAGGCTATCGCATGTAAATATAAACACTGAGACAGTGGATAGCTAACTTGATTATTGCACAGGGCTATTCGACTGCATAGAAACACTGTGTGGTGGTTTCTAATCAGCCAGCGAGATCAACATTAACCTCACTGAACTTATGTTTTCATGATGTGTTTTTACCAGATTCCATAAAGTCTTTAGTCTTCTGGTATGTTGCACATGTTTGCCAATAGCACATAAAAAAAACTCCTAATGCAGCTATTAAACAAAAAAAATAAACTTCTGTCAGATCAAAACAAATGCCCATAGTGCCTCAGGCGCTTTTTAGTTCTTCAACTTCCTTCAATTATTCATGGAGGAGGACATTTGCTGAAATATTATAATGGCAGGGGTGCTTGGAGGAGTCCTGTATAGGATTATGTTCAGGATTTTAATGAGTGATCTAAACCCCTTCGGTACAGAGGGAGAATGTGATCTCAGATCGTTCTAAAGGAATATCACAAAGGAAATGTGAACAAGCATTAATTTAAAGGCTATGCTGTATCCACACCATCACAAATGCATATTTAGTTGTATCTTACACTGTGGGAAGGCAACATCGTGACAGTCATGCCTGCAGAATTTCATATATGGACCAAAAATCATGGCTTCTGTGTTGTGAATCACTCAGTCACCTAAACACATGTCAAACATATTGTATTTAAAAAGGCTGTTTAAGTCCTTAAACACTGATCTCATTGCCACGTTGTGCAGTGAAAACCAACTTTGTTAAAAAAGAAAAAAGAAAAAAACAGAGACAAAAGACAAGCTAATCCAAATTTAAGGAGCAAAAAGAGTGGAACAACCATGGGTGTGTTCAGAAACACGATATGTGGTAAATTAGAAAACAGAATGAGTGTTTGATGCTTAGCAGGGAGCAGCGTGCATCTTTATTTTCCTCACTCCTCTTCGTACTGAGGTGAGACTGACAGCGAGGTGAAAGGAGCTAAATTTAACCTAATGCAGAATGTAAGTTTGGGTCAGTGAAGCGAGTTTCCAGCCAGATACTGATGAGGCTGGGAATTAGTTTTTGCATTTAGATGGAGAGTTAAAGCAGAATTGGAGGCTTGTGCTCAACTCTGTGCTGAACTAATTAGTTGTCAATCGTAAAAGAGACTAAAATAAAACATGTTCAAGTGGATTTTTTGTTGTCCACTTGTTGATGTTGCAAATCATGAACAAGAGTCTGTTTCATCTGTAGTAAGTCACTGATCAAACTTACCATTTGCTTCACAAGCTGATCCCAAACCAGCAATCTCACTAAAATGCCAAAGACACTCAAAACATGAAGACCCTGTTTAGCAGAGATACATTTAAAAGATGATCTAATCTCGAGAAAAACTGTTCCCTTTTTGCAACCACCGTAGTATTACAAAACCAACACTTTTACAAGTTAATCATGGAGAGTCAAACACCAACATTATCTGCTGAAAAAGACATCTTGACAAAATGTTACAACACATGAATGCATTAACAAGCTCAGAGCGCTACTTCTAATTATGGTGGCTAGAGGAAAAGCATATTCCATACACTACACATGTGTTAATTACCTCATTATTGGCTCACACTTTTGTGGTATGGGCTGAAAAAAAAACAATCTGTGCGTAGCCTTAGCGCATTGTAATATTCAAATGGCTAAACCTTTTGATAAGATTTTCAACCTGTTACTGGGTTGTGTGCGAGTGTGTCTTTTCCCTCTTCAACCCTCTCCTTCTTTCCCTGCAGAATCTCACCAGCAGCTTTACACAACCAGTGGACGCACAGTGGGCCTTGTTGCTATGATACCAGAGAGTAATATTTGCATTGAATATTAATTGGGCCCTCAGATCCCCCGGTTGGGGAGTGAAATGTCCTTCTGTAATGTGAGCATGATTCAGATGTCATGGCAAAAGCACAAAGAGAAGAATAAACTTTCATCCTGTGGTAAAGACAGAACAAAAACAACTTAGTGTCCTTTTGTTTCTGTCTTTTGTTCTCGCGTTTTGCTGTTAAATAAAAATAAAAGCAGTTGCGCATGTTAGTGTGCGTTCTAAATGATTTGCATGCAGCATTATTTTGCCTTGAGGAGCGTTTACCTGCGCTCCCAGTCCTCCAATTGTTCACCAGCTCTGGAGAATAACACAGATAATTCTGCTTTGCCCTGCAATCATTTATAAGAGAAAATATGAGGGTATTATTGAACTGAGCCTGATAGCAGTTAGTTTTAAATTTCAATGTTTTTTTCTTGATTGGACAGCTGCCAGCTCAGTGTGACCAGGAGCCAAAAAGAGGAAAATAACACAAGATAAAGATCCCTGATGAAATGTTTTCTGATGTGTTAATGTAACGGGAGGGTTAGGGAAATATTACAGCTGCACTTAAAAGCTTTTCTTTCCTCTTCCTTACTTACACTTCAGGAACTCTAGGGTCGATAACAAATGTGTCATTGCCAGATTTCGTTTTCACAAGACCAATTTCCCCGATAGCCACCCTGAATGTCTTCATTTTTGTTTTCAACAACACAGATAAATTGATTGGATGCAATAGGTTACCAAACAGTACCAATTGTGGTAGTTCAGCA
The DNA here is from genome assembly GCF_027942865.1 of Odontesthes bonariensis. Taxonomy (NCBI): domain Eukaryota; kingdom Metazoa; phylum Chordata; class Actinopteri; order Atheriniformes; family Atherinopsidae; genus Odontesthes; species Odontesthes bonariensis. The sequence goes on along the minus strand of NC_134516.1, from coordinate 15,815,332 downwards.
AATTGATGAAGAGAATACTCTAAAACTTTGTTTAGACCTTTAAAAATCTCATTCTGCCTCACTTCTGGTGTGACAGAAAAATCTAAAATCTAATTGGCCTGGTGGACTGGGGGGCGGAGTTACACTTTAACTGAAGTGCCTTTGGCTCAGAGCAAAAGGTTGAAAAAGACAGCAATGATAATCCAGTGAGAAATTTCAGGAAGAAGCTAAATGGAAAGGAGTAATAAATAGAAGGATGAAAATAAATTAATAAATCAATAAAAAATGATGCAAAATAAAGAAATTCACATGAAAAGGAGACCTTGTTTTATTGAAGGAACACAGGAAATCCCTCCAAAGATGTTGTTTCTGAACAAATTGAGAAGTAATTATGTCAGAAACTGCAGTTATGAAATATTCCATAAGAGCAGAGCAAACAGTCTGAGAGGTGACTCGTACAACTAGAAAATGTGAAAAAGAGCGGATTTTTCTTTAATTTGGGTTTATTGATTACACTTATGTATCAATCTTTTTTACCAAACGATGGGACTTTGGAGCATTTGCGGAGCGCCTCGGACTATTTTAGTCTGGTTGTGCATACTGTATAAATGCAGGAGTGAGTCAGTCTCTCAGTGCATTATCTGGGTAACCGTTACTCCGGTTCTCCTGAACTTAATTCGGGTGAACATTTAGTGTGTGCTCACACACAGCACTGAATCATCTGAGTCAAAGCTGCACTATCAGTTAGAGCGGGGTGTTCCACAATGCCAGCTCTTGCTTACACACAGACCGTTCTGACTCTGTGACTACCTTCCTTGCCAGCTGGGAGGCCCATTAACCACGGATCAAGTTCACCCCCCATTCCGCCCCTGTACTTTCTCACATGACACCGGTGTGCACTGAAGGTGCACCAGGCCAGGCTTCAGAGTGATGTGTGAAAAAGGCCGTCTTATTCTCTCTTGTAGACCCTGCCACTGGAAATTCTGCTCAGGCAGAGAAAAGATGAACAGCACTGACTTTGACCTTGTAAGTAAATCTAGACGTCACCACCAGATTTTTCAGGGATGCCCTCTGAGGTCCTGAGATGAATCTGAGCCCACTTTGCTGAATGTATAAAAAACTGCTTTACTCATGAAACAGGACTACTAGATCACTTAAAAATATGAAAAATTTAGTGGAGCATTCATAATGTTGCATACACATGCAAATTCAAACACACTGTCACTAACTGAAAAGTTTCTATATATATATACAGAGAACTGTGCCCAGAGCACATAAACACACGCTGAAAACTCTTGCTTTTACTGTAAACTCAACACACACTCGCACAACACAACACGCCCCGCGAGGCAGTGCAGCCTGTTAGGAGCCTTGTCCAATTACAGTCATCTAGAGGTGACCTCTGGTCCTCTGTGCTGCTGCTTTATATGTCACAGAAGGAATATGGGGAGAGAGTCTTCAAAGAAGGAGGAGGCATCAAGATTGTGTTCAATTGCACCTCTGGGGAATGGCATTATACGCTATTACACCATCCACTCTGGATAGCTGAGTGCTCGACAGTGCTGTTCAAGTAGTTCATCAGGCCATCCTGGCAGGGTGTGAGCTATAATTGGGCCAGACCTTTGAGATGATAGTAGGCAAACACATCAGTGTCTGCTAAAGGCTGGTGTCAACATGCCAAAGGAGCTGTCGAGCAAGGAATTCCTGCAGCTGCACTCATGATTACAGACAAATGCACAAGTTGCAGATTGCAAGGGATTCAGCATTTTGCCACAAAGGTGAGATGCCGAAGTGTAACCCACTTGTTTAAGGGAAATATTTGTAACCGTTTATTGACTGAATGACATTTGCACAGCCAGAATTACTGGGCTAAACAAAAGCTCCCATTAAATGTGATGGATCATGTTATCCTGCCAGCAACCTCCTCCTTCTCCTCGTGCCTTTTCTGTTTCTTTACTCACGTTGGTCAGCTTTGGAGGGTGAGGCGTGGTTGAGTCTCTCCAGCGAGTCACTGCTGCCTTCATCCAGGATGTAATCGAAGTTCAGGATGAACATCATGACCACGCCCTCTTCGTTCTTCACAGGGATGATGTGGGTGGTGCAGGGGAAGTTTGAACCTAACCAACAAAAGATCAAATCACAATTAGAAATGGCTAATGGACGATTTGCGTTCAGGTAAGTACACGGGCACGCTGCAATCTTTGTGCAATCCTAAAATCATGAGCCTCATTAATCTTAATTGCAAAAACTCCTCTATTTACTGACCCAAAACAAAATGGTAAAAACTGATTAGAGACTTAAAAGTATAATATAATCCTGGAGCTTTCCATTAAAACTCTTTGACATTTAAATACCCTACCCTGATTAAGCTGTGTGCAGAAAGGCCATGCAGAAAAATGGGGGTGAAAAGGTCCCTAGGTCCACAGAGACAAAAATTTTCTGGAACTAAATGATTAAATGCATCTATTCCATCCTACCCTGAGTCTCTCCTGTACAGTTGTACAGCGAAAAAACTGCAAATGCCATTTTATCATAAAACCGTCACATAACTACTTGGCAGAATGGGTTTAGAATGGGTTTCGACCAGGACAAATACAGTAGAAAAATATTTGTCGAGTTTCAAAAAATAAATATGGACAACTCTGGGAGATGCTCCCGCTCACATTAGGCCCTTAGTCCTGCTGTCACCACAAAGCTATTTATAGCTCACCCAGCAGGCACCCAGCCCACGGCGTTTCTTTTATTGGGGGAGCACAGACATACTGCTGCACAAACACACTCAACTGCATCCCTTCTCTCATCACGTTGGAGCTGTGTGGGATACCGCAAACGCTGCCATGCAAGCATACGGTGATGTGCGCGCACAAAAACATCCAAACACACACAAAATAATTGCAGGGCTCGAGCCTCCTTTAATTGGCTCGTCTTGTAATGTTGGGCTGTCCTGTCGTGAATCATTGCAAACTGACAATTTCACAAGGCCAGGTTTTGATTTATGTTTTGGGGAGTTATGATTCTGCTGGGCTAAGCAGCCTGCTGCTCCTTATAGTACATCAGTGTCACCATGAGTGGATCAAGCCATTATTTTCAGTTGAGGGTGGGAGGGAGATGGATTGCATCCAGCTCTTCCAACTTTAATAACAATACGCAAGAAGAAGCCCAAAGCCAAAGTGGAGGTGAGTCTTGAGCTTTCTTTGTTTTCAGGGCTGGTATAAATGAACCATAGCTGGAGGAAATGTATTGTGCGTACAGCAAATATAGGACTTTGAACAACAATGGAGGACTGTGATATATTTAAAAGTTTTGTTAGGAAAGCTTACTTAATCTCTAATGATGTAAGATTCAATGATCTACTGTTAGTAAATGATCACTGACTTGAAGTCCTCCACAAGTGGAACCCCTCATCTGAGCACAACGCAGTTTGTTGTTACAATAATCCAAATAGTATCAGTGATGGCGAAGAGCATCCTATCATTCAATTCACTTTATTTGCAAATGAAAATGATCATGTCCACGTCTCCATGGAAACAAGAGAGCGCTTTGGAGAAAAGCAAACATTATTAGATTCATCTGTCACCAACTTCAAGATATATCCTGCAATTAGATCTTTATCCATTTGTTTGTCTATGAACTCTGACAAAGTGAGAGAAATTTCCCCAACTGAACAACCGACAAATGTAACGAGTCATTAAAAGGGACACGTAGCAGTGGAGCTACCATTGTGCAGCATCAAAAGGAGTAATTTCCTCCGGTTTGATATCAGGTGTAGCTCACACACAGATAAAAACCCTGGCTTAAGGAGGTGTTATACACAAAGATAAATTGTTTCCTCCACTGTTAAATTTCATGGTTTGAGGGCGCACAGATGCACATTCGCACATTTGCATTGACATGCCAGGCCACAGAAATGCAAATATGATTCTTCCAAAGTTGCATTTGCACACACAAATGCCTTCACAAAAGCAAGCACATCCTTAACACGTGCACGCAGACAAACCGAAGGTTTGGTATGTTAGCAAACCTCCAAAGTTTGTAATCTCGAGGATCAACTCGGGTTCAACTCAGGCAAGTTCTCTTTAAGATGCTGGGAAGAATTTGCTCCGGGTTGGAAAAACTGTGCGGATGTTTAAAGACAAAGCAGCCGCTGTTTTGAAGGCAAAGGATGCTCAAAACTAAATATTCACTTCATTCTCATTTGTTCTCTTTACTGCGTTTGTTTTACATTGTGAGGCAGCTGGATTCTTGCAAGATCACTGTCACGAGAGAATCCCTTTTGCCAAGCCCCGAGCTGTGTGTTTGTGCCAAAGAGGAATACAGTCCCACACAGTGAGCTATGGGCAGGTTGTGAGTCGCCGCCCCAGAGTGAGTCACGCATGTGTGAGCGGTCTTAAATGTCGTGAACTTGCTTTTGACTTCACGGGGGCTGTTGAAGGGCTGTAGATACCTGGATATTCAGCTCAACAACAGCCCCGAAGGGGAAATGTAACACCGTGAACAGAGCAGACTACGTAGTACAGTCATCTGACTTTGTTTGTCAGATTTCTTTATACTATATATATTTAACTGGTTGTTCAAGTTATACAAGTGTTTTTATTTAGCTACCTTTTTTTTCGGGATTTATAGACTTGCGAGTACAAGAGTAAAATTTTGAGGTGCAATAGCTGATAACCTTGACAGTATCGTGAATGAAGACGTTTTTATTATCTTTTTTTAAGATGTTTTTATTGGTGAATTCTGTGTTCCTTCCCTTCACAAATCAGGACTCAGTCCATTTGCAGCCTACAGTATGGACAGAAGATAGTTCACACGCCTCTGCAGTGTGAAACAACAGGCTACAGATAAAGGACCTCTAGTACTTTAAATTGTTTACCCCTGTGGATGTTTGACACACATTGGGCAGCTACACGTATTGAATAACCTCATGGCAGCACACAACAGCAGTGGCTCTTAAAGAGGTTAGCTTTGACGCTTTCAGCATCAGTCATATAAGAACTTAAAGGGCATTTCTTAATTTAATCACAGGCAAAGTGCATCACGGAAGTCTTTCTAAGTGGAAAGGATATTTTCATTCTTGCCTCTTCTGGCTTCAGCAGCGAGTTTTGTTTCACTAACTGACTCCGCTCCATTGATCTGATTGGTTGAAGCTGGCCCACAACAGGCAGTGATAGGCAGATGCTTCATCCAACCACCAGCATATCATTTTCATAATTTTCTTTTTTAAAGAGCTTGCCTTTTCCCAAATACACACTCCAAAGTTTCCCACAGGAGCCTGCGAAAACAAGTTTTCACTTATGAACACCAGAGAAAATGTGTGAACATTATGGTCCGTTTAGACCTTTTACAAAGATGCTATTCACACATTTACTGCAAAGCCGGAGATTTGCTGTGGGGGCTTTGCTCTCACAACTTGAAATTATTGCTCACTTTCAGTCCATCTAATTTGCTGCTATGGTAACACAATGTTTAACCCCCCCCTATTGTCATGAACATTTTATTAGGTGGCTTTTTCCCTTTCTTTTTTTTGCAATCTCCATCATACCATTATTATACTATGATGCTATGACTTCCTCAAGGCATGTTGATGAAAGATTCATGAACAACTGATGTGGGGTTCCCTCGGCATACAGCCATTTCAGCACCATCGTCTCATCATCAGTAACATCTTCTTGCTCAGAGGAGTGCAGTGATATACTTTTGGTAAGAGATCAAGCCTGATGGAAATTGGACCCGTGTGCTGTAAATCTTTTCTTTTTTTAAAATATTTGTTAATTCATGTATTTTCTTATATTTTCAGTCTTTCCTTTTTTGATTTACTCACCCTGTCTCACTGTAATGTCAGGGGGCAGAAACCTTCACTTCTTTTTACGGATGAGGTTTAACACTTTCCTTCTTGATAAAACTTGAAATTAGTGCGAGCTGAGTGGAACCTGAACCATCCCTCAGCTATGCTCCAATATGCCCAGGCTGCCGGGGGACCTGGCATGATGCACTCAGCACCTCCCCACTACTTTCCACTCTCCCTCTTAAATGCATTTGTACACCATTACTGCGCTTCACAAACTTTGCAGGTCCCCATATTTCTTCTTTTTCTGTCCCTGCAGGTATTTCTGATTTTGGAACTGTTTCTGATCTGCGGTTGCTGGACAGCTCTTCTTCTTCTTTGTCTTGGCCTTCCTCTCTGAGTCTGGTTCTGTTAAAGGTGTCTTCCTTTCGAAAGGGAGTTTTTCCATCCCCCTGTTGGGTGTCTTTTTGTAAAGTATGGTGTAGGCTATGGTAAAAACAAATTAACTCAACTAGGTTGTACGTAATGTCTCAGGCACCTTAAAATTCCAGTTTGGTTTTATGCTTGGTGATGTGTAATTGGACTAATAGCCTAACAGCTAAGACTTGGAAACTAAGTCCTATTTTGGATGAGCAGTAATTGTGCAAAAGTGTCCTTTAAAGAGAAGACTAATGCGCTTTTGCTACACTTCTGTTCTGGACAAGGACAAATGTGGAATTGGGGATTGGAGAGGATACTCTTCTGATACGGCAGTGGAGGCAGAGCATAATTGGAATATGTGGATAAGGATGACAATTTTGTTTTTACATCAGTATGATAGAACCACTGTTTTTTTTTTCTCCTAATCCTTGTCCTCTCCTAGTTACTTTAAAGCCCTGTAGGTGCATAACTATGAGCCTGTGGTCTGCATAAAAGCTCCAGCATTAATCCATATTTTCTCGTTGTTAAATTTGGCGCCCTCCCTTCTGTGATGTCACTGCTGCTGAGGTGTGTTTTTGTGGCATGAACAAACTTATTTATAATAAAACCTCTATTTGTCATTTTATTGTACATTGTATTTCTTTTCCCCTCAGAAATCTAGTTTGTGACACATTTTCCCAAACATCACTGGGGTTGCTAAACTGAAACTTGCTTTACTGTTAAAAAGTGTTCCCTAAATGTAATTTTTTAATGTAATGGTAGAAAGCTGGGGTTAAGTTTCTGAGCGTGTGTATGTCTATATGTGCATACATGCATCTGTGCATTCTGAAAATAAACCGCTTGGAATCTATCCGTATCTATAACTCATAAGAGATAAGTGTTATATTCTAGAAAACGGCAGGGTTGGACTTGTTTAGGCAATGTGAGGAAAAAGAGGAGACTGTTTCCCCACCTGACAGATTTTGTGGAGGCGAATCGCTGAAGAATTATGACAGACGATTGTCAGATGTTTATAGAGTTTTAGGTGCACTCTTTCAAGAATGATTTCATTTCCTGCAAGCCTGCAAAGCACACAATCCCAATGACAGCCAACATGTGTGTAACGGCATCGTTCACCCTCACAAACACCTTTGATGATCGTATAAATGTGTTTTATGAATGAGCTCATTTAATCCTAAAAAACCTCTGTGGGGTGAAAACCTTGCGTATCCGCTGTGATCTTTACACTCCCCGCCCTACTCCACCGTTCGAGTGCACTCATTTATTTTTGTATTACTCTAAAAGACATAAATAAGTGTGCGACGAGGCACAGCAGAATGAAGCCATTTTGGAAAAAAATCAATCTGTTAGTGTGATTTGTTTTCCATTTCCTTCCCTTTCCCCACCATTTCCCATCATAACATCTTCTTTTCACTCCATCCGTACCCTTGCCTCTCATGCCTCATACTTTTTGTGTTATCACACATTCTGTATTTGTCCACAGTTGTTTTCTTTTTTATTATTTCACCCTCTACCCCTGGTTTTCCCTTCAGTCCTAATATGCCAGCTCCCTGTCTGTTTATGCCTTTCTCCATGCGCAGGTTCTCTGCAGACCACCTGATGTGTTGTGAGTGGACACATCAAACAGATCCCCGGTGCTGCTGCCGATGCAAATTTTCCTCTCACCAGTTGGCATATCCCGGCTCGGAGAAGGGTCAAAGCCAAACACACTCAACCACGTCGTCCACACACAAGCATTTACATTTTTGGGTTGCACACTGGCACTGACACAGACAACCATCCACACAGGCATGCGTACACAAACACTAATGAGGCTCATACATCTCAACATACTCCAAGGCAGCCAGAGACAGACACTGACTCACAAACACACACACAGTCACTAAAACGCAGCCCGTCAGCAGCATTAATTAGCAGAATGTTCTCTGTCCAACTAAATCTAATAAGCAGGCGATGGAGCTGGTTTACATGGTGCAGTGTAATGAGAGAACGCACCTTTGAAAGACAATAAAACAACTCTAGTATGAGCATCTGTGACCTCTCAATATTTATAGAAACTAGAAAAGTGCAGAACAAAACAGAGTCAAGCATTCCAATGCGATACACCAGGTGTCACCTGTACTTCTTTAGCCGTGCTTTTTTTTTGACTGACTAAATATTTCTGACGTTAAATAAACAAAAAAAAAAGCAAACAGCACGGCTCTGGATTCTCTTGCACACTCAAACGTAAAGTCATGGATGGATGAACCAAAACAGAAACACATTCTGTTCTTTTCTGGTCTCTGATCCGGAAAGAATGGGGGATGGAGGAAAATGCTGAGTTGTGCTTCCTTTAGGAGGCAAAGAAACTTGAACTTTTGTAAGGTGAAAGTAAGTTGATAAACACACAACTTCCAGTCATCCACCTAAACAAGATCCTGGAGCCAAAAAGGACGGAATCCTATAAATAACAACCTGGTAAGCTTGCTACATTGCTCGTGCAATGTTGTGCTCGCCTGGTGTGTCAAGGTCAACCCTTAAGCCTGAGAGGAAACGTGGGACTTATCGATTTAAACATTTTCCGCTCGGCTTCATTTCCTCACTGATGCAGTGCAGCCTACCTGGATTAACGGGGGCTACCAGGTAATCTTGCTACACAGATGGCTCGGCAGGATGACTAAACAGTGTGGTATCAAGTACAGACACAGAATATTCCAATTCACAGCATGCTGAGGGGCTCTTTGATGTTATCAGACCAAACATGCATTCAGTGTCATCTCTTGTGAGCACACCACTACCTCAGTGCTGTGGGGATTCGGTCATCACACTGACAAACCAAAAGATTAGCTAAGATTAGAAGAAAAAAAATGGAAGATATGCTCCAAAAAGCCCCACATTGCATGTCTCTCCAGCACCCAACTTGAACAGCTGGTCCAACAAAAGATTATAAGTGCAGACAGTCTGGTAAATGTGGCTACTTATGTGGAAAATACATCTGAAAAGTTCTTATTCAGCATAATCCACATTTAAGGCAACTTTCAAATGCGGGGGATTTTTTCAACTTGAAGTTTGGACTGATGGCAGCACAACTGTTGGAGCTGAGGACAAAGTTCAGATCAGGACACTCCTATATTGCACTGATACCTGTGGCCAACTGTTCCCACAGATTGTGCCTTAATTACAGAGCAATCCAATATACCACATGCACTGTCCACACAAGCAGCCCAGCACATGACTATGAAATGCCCTCCCTCTTCCCCTCAGCTCTCTCATCCTCTGCTTCTTGCAACTTCCCCACTCCCCATGTATTAATTACACTCTATTGAGGTTATGCCAGTTCAACCTCATTTCTAACTTGAAGGCTTGACACTTCTCTGTGTTAAAGGTGATGCATCCCCCTCGGTTTAATTTCTTTCGACTGAATTAATAGTTTCGCAGGGATGTGTTTAATTTTTCTGACTTCGTTATGACCGCATTATTTTCCATCCATCCATTCATCCAATGGACGTGAACACAATATCTCAAGAAATTTGGAACAAATGTCTTCTTGGATGGACTGATTCGATTTTATTGGCAGTCAAGAGTGAAAGGTCTTTTTTTCCTGGCGCTTTAAATGACATGTTGTAGAACTTAGAGCAACTTTTTTTTACACTGGGCAGAGCTGTTTTCACAACACATTCTCATCCCCAACATGTCACACACTGATGTCTGATCAAAACCTTTTTTGCATGAGCTTTCAAAGTACTGGGTACTCAGGGGACTGCTCTGCAGATGCATATTGCTCTTTATCCCTCTGAGGAACAAGGATGACGCAAAAGGGGGCGACATGTCGCTTACTATTTGTGCCTGTCATTCAATACTGCTACCTTATCAACAACTACAGTTAGACCGGCTGTGTAAGGCAGTCAGAAGGGGGAGGGGGAAGACATTCTACTCCCAAGCATGGAACACGTGTTCGAGTCCAATTTTGACACTGCTTTTTTTCACTTCCTTTTTTTTCTGTCTTTATTTGGATTTTTGCTCTTTTTTCACTTCCTTGTCTCTAATGCTGTCGTACTTTGTCATGCATCAGCACTTGGGTGAAAGCTGAGGACCAAAGCCAAAGAGTTGTTTATTTACTCTTTACGATTTTATTCTTATCAATCCACAGTGATTAAGGTTGTTACCCTAGCCTTTTGTGTCTTTTCTTTAATATTATCCTCCTTCAGGGCTCCTGTGAAAGATAATTAGGAAATAATTAGAGGAAATTATAAAGAGTTCACAAACTTTAAATGTCACAGTAACCAAAACAATCTGTAGAAGGCTATAATTTGTGTAAAACTTAAGTAATATTGACAACAAAACTATGAATATACTGGAGACAACACTGAATTCAAAGTATGAGATTGTGTTAAATAACAGTATCTCAATTGTGAATAAAATGCTGGCTGATTTGTTACTTGACACGACTGTTAAGCAATTATATATGGTAAATCGATGATCTGTGATTTATCAAATTAGCCACAGATTATCAGTATGTTTCCATAGCTATAACATTTTCTACACTCAAAGGTGACTTGAATTATTGAACAAATGGGAATTATTGAGTGTGTGCTCACAGATGGTGCAATGAGACGAGTTCCAGTTTCAAGATGCTGGAAATTTCATTAGATTCTATTTCCACTATCAATAATTAAGACAATGCAGCTCAACCTGGGTTTCTTCACAGTGGCAGGGTAACTAAAGTGAAGTGCACACATTCGTTGATGGCAGGAATTAAAATGTACTTTATCAAGTCCTTCCTATCCCTTTCTCACACACACCCTGACAAGTTCAACATGTTCTGTTGATTGGTTGTATCTTACAGCAGTTGTGGTATATGGCACTCTTGGTGGTCCAAAAAACCTTCTGCCGAGAAAATCGCTGTCAGAATCATAAATTGCAGACAGTGCTTTTTGAACTGGCCTAATAGACAAGATGTGAGTATATGTGATTAGGTGTAAGCGTCCCAAAACATTTGACACTAATGCCTCCAGCAGCAAAGATCTATAGGCTGGTGACGTACAGTTTGAGGGGTTAAAATAACAGCTCCTACCTTATTTCCCACACTTTTACTCTTTCAAAAGGCTCAGCGAGGAGCTTCATCAGCTCGCCATGGTAACTGTCATCGAGTCAACTCGTTCGACCCTGTGTCAGCATGTGTCTGAGTCAATCACTGCTGTACTGTGAGTGTCTCCTCTTTAACTTCAGCTGACAGAGGATGAAACCCCCCCCATCATCTTATGAATAATGATGCCCCGTAGCCTTCTGGAAATGCACACTGTGAGGATGTTAATTTATAGTCACACTCGTTCTGCTTTTGCACTTTAAAAAAGGTGAAGTCAAATCAAGTGTTTTACTGAGAGAAGGGATGCAGTAGCACATTTAACTTGAAACTGCAGGGGCTAAATCAGTAGGGCAGCAAAACATAAAAAGGGAAAACTATCTTCATTTGTAATGAGACAGACATATCTGGCTCACTCTTAATACTATTACTATTATTACTCCTATTACTCCAATTCTTAAGTCCCTTCATTGGCTTCCAGTGGCTTTTCGTTTTAATTTCAAAATCCTGGTGCTGACTTTTAGAGCTCTCCATGGTCAGGCTACTTCCTACATTAGAGCCCTTTTGTGTCCGTACACTCCCCCGCGAAGGCTGAGGTCAGAGGACCAAAATCTTCTCCTGGTCCCTCGTACTCGTTTTAAGACCCGAGGAGATCGCTCCTTCCAGGCCGTCGCTCCGCGGCTCTGGAATGATCTCACACTCTCGTTACGGTCGCTTGATTCAGTGGATGCTTTCAAGAGCGGACTTAAAAGCCATCTGTTTCGACAAGCCTTCTAACCACAGCAGTGTATTGGCTGTTTTTATGACCACTTTGTTTATTTTACTTTGTAATATTATTATTATTGTTGTTAATAACTGTATGTTTTTATTGTTGACTTTTATTGTATTTTCTGTGCACTTCTTGTGAAGCACTTTGTGACCTTCATCGTCTGTGAAAGGTGCTATATAAATAAATATTACTTACTTACTTACTTACTCTATGATGGGATGTGATTCTGAAAATTCATCCTGGATGGAGAGCCTTACTATCCCTGGGGTTACAATAACAATATCATGGCACAGTGGCCTGGTTGTTTGAGTTATGCAGCCTTCACACAACGGTCACGTGTCAAAACACTACAATTTTGTGTCAGCACACACACACACACACACAAATATACAGATATTCTTTCTCTCATAAATTTACACTGAGCTAAAAAACAGAATGGGTAGAGAGCTGATAATGATGCCAATCAAACCAAGGGGCACTACCTTGATACCTCAAACACAACAAGCGGAATAGGACAAAAGGCTGTTGGAAAGTTTTCTTTATGTCTTTACCTTTGTTTTCAAAAGGACTTATGGGCAGGATTTTAAATGACTGCACTGCTTGCAACCCTTAATTAAAGAGACTGAATCCATCATTGATTCTGACACATCTATCTGACCCAAATACATTTATCACAAGATTTAAAGTTTGTCTGAAATAGGTAATGACATTACAAACAAGTAAAAGTAATTACGGCATCACTCAGTGGGGTTACATGGCACTGAAAGGATCGGATTATTGGCTAAATCACAATAAGACTGAGTTATTAAGTTCATGTAGACACCTTAATCGGACAAGAAATTGGATCGGATCGGATTACTCGCGATCGGATTAAGACCCCGAGATAACTTGGTTGAAAGTCAAATTAAACGTGCTTGTAGACGGGTGAAGCACGTGGTGAATTAGACTTTGCGTTCTGCTCATGCTTGAGATTTTTTCCTGGGGGTTGTGAACCGGAAGTCGGAAGAGACGATGTTACTGTTGTTGTCGCTGCCGTCGGAAAGAAACAAACAACGCGATGGAGAATGCGCCGTTGTGCGTTTGTGCAACAAGCAGCTCATCACAAATTAAATGTAGAGGGACGTAGCTTCATCTTGCTTTTCGTTCGCCATTTTCTCGAATACCTGAGTTTGTTGTTGTTGTTGTTGGAGATGAAGCGGCCAACCGGAAGTGGCTCCATTAGCATAGTTGAAATGGGTACAGCGCAACCTATCGTATCGGAGTATGACATGCTTTGTGCCAATGATTCAATTCATTCACTGCCATATATCCAAGGAGAATTACCCTTGAATTACCAAACTCAGTTTTATTGTAATTTAACCAATAATCCGATCCTTTCAGTGCCATGTAACCCCACTGATTGAGATACACTGTGAGCACACTTGCAGGACACTAGAGGCACAAGGGATCCCAGCTTCTGTCAACCTTATATGATCATAGCATTCTATAAGGGAAGACTTCTCTAAAATTGACATGGACTCACGAATCTGTCCTGTATCCTTCTGCTGAGAGCAAAAAAACTCAACATATGAACGTACGAGCCCTGTTGTCTCTAAACCAGGTGGAGAGACCTCAAATTGACCAAGAGAAATCCAAACCCTCAGAGAAATGTCAGTCACACCATCATGGTCCAATATCTTGACAAGGTGTAGATGTTGGGTTTTGTTAAATGTTTGACCCACTATGATGACAAGGGCCAGGGGCTGTCCTTGCTGACTCTTAGGGTCTATTGAATCTAGCTCTATCAAATCGTTGCCTCAGGTGTAGTGTCAATCTCTGCCTGGCATTTATTTGTGAGCAGCTCCAAACAGGCTGGTTCCATAATGTAAGATGTCGTCTATTTCTGCCAGTAGGAGTAGCATTTGAGTTATCTGATTCAGATTGTCAAAAAACAGCTTTAACACAAGCATTTCACAATGTTCACTTATTGCTATTGCTGTAGAAGATGAAGGAACACAATCAGAAGGCATCGTGGGATGTCATGAATGAAAAAAAGAAAACGGCAGAGAAGAAAAAATGAATGGCTGCTCATTCAGATCTGCTGTTTACATATTCAATCTGTGGTTGGGCGTGAATAAAGCGGGGATCATGGCTTGTTGTCACATGACACATACAGTGAGTATTTTCACACTTGAGTGAGACTCTTTAAAACGGGGAACATTAACCATATTTACATCCAGCCCTTTCTTTTTTTTATCTCTTAGATATTGGCCATGTGTGGAGCTGCTGCTGTACAGCTGCGAATGATAGGTGGGGGTGTGAGCTTCACAATGAAGCAAGATGGAGAGAAAACTAGGGGGAGGGGTGCTGAAAGGCAAGGTGCTTGAACCAGAGCGGGCTGGGGGAGGGGTCTATAAGACTGTCTACTGTCTGTTAATGGCTATCACCTAATGATAATATTCGTGAGCTTAATCTACAGATACAGTATCATAATACCCCAAACTGACACAATGAAAATGTGGCTGTGTCACAGATTTTATTGCTAAAAGCTTAGGTTAATCTGGCATGGCATTGGGAATCATGCAACATTCTATATCAGACAGTTACGTGGCTCCATGCTGTTGAGTGCCCACAAAATCAATGGCAGTAGGTAGAATATGAAATCAAGTTTTCAAGTTTCAAATCAAATCCTTTAATTGGCATCAGTGAAATTAGATAATGAAGCAAAGGGAAAATGCTGGTTGGACCTCACTTAGAGTATTTTGTGTTGCAGCCACAGACAAAAGGCCTAATTTTTTTCAGATTTCTTTTTTATGGAGCAAAATTATCTTTGTCAAGCAGTCATGATGTTATTCTGCAGATATTAACTTGTTGGTAATTTACCTGAACAATTATGTGTTTTTGCAGCTCTGTATTTCATCGGCCTTAATATTGCTATTACAATATGTGACTATAATGGATGACCCAACAAAAAAGAAATGGGTTATTGATCTGAATAATCTAAAAGGTTTCATGAGTTTCCATACCAATAAATGAAGATGGAAAAGCTGCAATGTATGTAGGTGTCTGTGGATAGAGAATTTTCTAACATGGAATGACATAGACATTTGTCATTCAGAACTAAGCATGAATCATTTTGTCATTTGAAGGTTTTTTTGTTTGTTTTGTATTGCATGCTTTGTTTGAGGTGACGCAGTTTAAGGTAGAATCAGATATATCATGACCTTTGGGCAGCAGGAATAAAGCTGCTGTGGCTGTGTGGCTGTTCTCTCTGGTCTTGTTTAATTAGACTTTACACTGTTACAGAGGGAACGATCTTCAGATATTTGTTTAAATGACTTTTCACATTCACTCCAATCATTCTGTATAAAAAGCAAAAGCTTGCTATACTGACTGGATCCGAAAAATCTCAGAAGACATATTCCCTGGCATTACTTGTATCATGCAAACTAATTGACTCAGATATTGCTGTAAGTAGCAGTTTCAGAATTGTGTTCCTCAGGCCCACCGGTTCTATTCTTCAGCTCTAAGCCCCATGGGCAGACATGCCAAGGTGAATTTAAAAGCTGCACAGCTCCTGCAGTGGTTGCCTGGACAACACAATGCCGAGCTGCACGGAGAGATTTTTTTAACATGGATCGGGTAGTGATGGTGTGAGAGACGGGGGAGATATTCATAGGAATTGTTAGAAAATGTGTGTGTGGTGTCAGATAGAACAGCAGTAGTTGAAGTCAGTTTCAGACAACTTTATCATTTCCAACAGGTAATTAAATATAGCATCCCGCTCCATACATTTAGCTCAAAGAAACACCAATCAAACCAGTTAAACATCAGATGAAGCATATTCAAAAATATGTATTTGACAAGCCCTAATAAAATGAAGAATTACTGTACTATACAGTGCACAGTGAAAATGAGTACACCCCTGTTGAAAAGTAACATTTTGAACAATATTTTAATACACACACAAGTTATTCCCAAAACGTGCATAGAGTAATTTTAATACAACATCTGTTCAGCTTACAACAGAAAAGAAAGGTCAATAATATAACTTAAATGACATATTTGTCCATTTTTGTGAAATTATGCTGGTGCAAAAGTGAGTACACCCCTATGTTAAACTCCCTGAGAATGGGCCGTGTTGGCCCGAAATGTCATGAAATGAAAAGGCATTAAAAGGGAGGTCATCGTTGTGCGTTTCATCCTTGCCTTACATTGAAATTTTACATTTTGAGTCTGCACCAGGCTAAAAGAGACGTGTGTGAGATTTGACTGAAATCCTATGGAGAGTATCATGATCTGCTTCAGTAGTCACAGTACATGTTGACAAGCATGTTTCTTTTGGTGAAATTCAGCTTCCTACTGTTGATGGCATCCATACAGCCCCAAACCATGTCACTCCCACTACTATGCTTGACTTTAAGCATGGGGCACTTTTCTTTGTACAAATCACTTTTTACCACCACACAGGCTTGACACCATCGAAAGCAAATTTGTTCATCTTGGTGTCATCAGATCACAGGACATGGTTCCAGCAATCCATATCCTTAGTTTGTTTGTCTCTGATGAGACAATGATAAACAAATTTGCTTTCGATGGTGTCAAGCATGTGTGGTGGTAAAAAGTGATTTGTACAAAGAAAAGTGCCCCATGCTTAAAGTCAAGCATAGTAGTGGGAGTGACATGGTTTGGGGCTGTATGGATGCCATCAACAGTAGGAAGCTGAATTTCACCAAAAGAAACATGCTTGTCAACATGTACTGTGACTACTGAAGCAGATCATGATACTCTCCATAGGATTTCAGTCAAATCTCACACACGTCTCTTTTAGCCTGGTGCAGACTCAAAATGTAAAATTTCAATGTAAGGCAAGGATGAAACGCACAACGATGACCTCCCTTTTAATGCCTTTTCATTTCATGACATTTCGGGCCAACACGGCCCATTCTCAGGGAGTTTAACATAGGGGTGTACTCACTTTTGCACCAGCATAATTTCACAAAAATGGACAAATATGTCATTTAAGTTATATTATTGACCTTTCTTTTCTGTTGTAAGCTGAACAGATGTTGTATTAAACTTACTCTATGCACGTTTTGGGAATAACTTGTGCGTGTATTAAAATATTGTTCAAAATGTTACTTTTCAACAGGGGTGTACTCATTTTCACTGTGCACTGTATATATATTTATATATAAACCATTTAGGTTGATATAATTTCAGGCCTCCTTATTGTGTAAACACCATAGATGTGGAGGCTCTCCATTTAGTTTCCGACCCAGGGAAGCCACCGAGGACACTCATTATAGAAGAGATCCACCGTGAGGCATGAACATGGCAAAAATCGAACTCTTTTCAACAACACAAATCTGTCTGTGTCACTTAAGATTTAGAGAGGGAGCTTGCTCATTACACTGCATTCTCTCTGGCTCTTGGGAACTGATCAAACACTGTTAGACAGGTGAATTCAGCACAGGCACACACCCTTCACCAAACAGCAATTTCATTTGTTTTAGCACCGTTACTTCAATAACTGACTCCATTTTTAGGATAGTCAGTGTCATAATTTTCCGTATCTGCAGTCTTAAAGAGTTAACACCTGCAGGGACACAGACAAAGGGTGTCGAATGCAGAATCAGGGTACGGCTCTCAAACTCATGGACTTAGTGCATTCACAAATTGGAAGAAGCCAGCTCATATTCAGCTGCACCTGACTTCTGTCTCTCTCTCTGACACCTTCAGTTACTTACTGTTGCCTGCTTACTTTGCTCATTCCTCAAAGCGTGCATACACACACACAGTCATACACAACAGGCACGCACCAACTCACTTAAGGATGAATGCTCATTTCTTCATTCCCACTTTCCCTCTAGCTCATTTATGAGCCCAATTTGGTCTATTACCCCCTACCTCCCTGCATCTGTGCTTTTCTTTTATTTTCTGTTTTTCCCTCCCTGAAGCTCATTCGGTCTCTTGCCAAGCGTAAATCTTTCACGGAGACAAATCAGTTGACCAAGCATTGACAAAGTACAATATCAAGAGTGAGTGCAAAGGGAAAGTAAGCAAAGAGATAAACAGTATTCAAAAATACTGAACTTTAGCTCTGTCTCAAAAGTGTCTAAAAAGAGGCAATGTTTGCACAGGAAGCTGCTAAAGATTTGGACCTTCCACTCCAAGCAGATGTTCTCTCTAACTAACAAACATCGATGAATGAACTGTTAGAGTTAGAATGGAGTTAGAATAGAGGCAATGACGTTTGGAAAGAGGTGCCAACACCCATGTAAGGCTTTAACTATTTATATCTATATATATATAGATATATATAGATATATATCCTAAAATCAATTCTATACTTTTCTAAACCTGTGCAGGGATTATAGTATTAGTGTAAAACTGCCTTTTTGTGGTACTGGTTACGAGTCTTACGGCAGCATTCTATACCAGCTGCAGGTGAGACAACAGGGACTAGCTAATACCTCAAAAGCAGTACATGACAACAGGCTGTCCACTGTATGCTCTCAAACACAACTGAACCTGAGAATGTGAAAGAGACTGCAGGCGAAACAAAAAAGGGCTTATCTTGTTTGTACAGCAGTGAATCTGCAAGAACTGGTTTCACAGAGCATGATTTCCATTCCAGAGTCAGACCATCAATCTCAGGCTGCTTCAGGCAAATAACCCGAGTCATTTCATCATCCATCATAATGTCCGACTTGTTCTGGGGGTACAAATACTCACTATAATAGTTTCTTGTTATTCTACGACAGGTCACAAAATATTGTTTGCTTGCACCAGCAGCATCTATAAAATGAAATATCATAAAGTATGTTATGCTGGCATCAATCTGTTGTACAATATTTCCAAGCATTGCATACAAAATATCTTAAATTTGATGTCTAAATCAAAACTAGGCATCAGCACTCTGTCAACATGGAAGATATGGGGTTTCTGCCCTGGAAATAACCACAGTATAAACGTTTAGGTGACACTAGAAAAAAAAAATCAATTATTGTATTATTCCAGTCAAAACCAGGCTTTTCAAATGCATGAAAACATGTTTGTCTGACCAAATTTGCATGCATACTGGCACAAAGTTGTTGGCCCAGTTAAATGGCCAAGCCAAATTGTAGCTTAACTGTGTGTGTAACCGTGCCAGCTGTACCAATGATAGTCTCAACAAGACCAGTGCATACATCTGCTAAGGCTGAATAGAAAAGATTAAAAAAATTCTAGGATACAGACCAAGATCCAAATCAATATCAAACGTTTACCACTTCGAAGTTTGACCGTTTCTGGAATAATCCTGCTAAAAGGCAAACTGTGTCAAGCACACAATCTAACCTTAGAGGAGGTAAAACAGGGGATTCAAAGTCAAAGGAACAAATCCTTTCGATTAGCAAGCGAAGGCTAGCTTGTCTTGGCTGCCAATTGGAGACAATTTGCAGCACATTATTACCATTTTTAATAATTCAGTCGCGCAGTTAATTTAAGCTCAAAGTGGAATTCCCTTCAGTATGTTTCCTTTCATCTGTGGACAAACTGGTTTATCTACTTTTCCCGCTGCGAGGGGAGAGTTTATTATGTTGCTGTCAGGTCGATAAAAGCTTTCCAGAAAATGAAAAACTTTTGAATGCTTTGTTTGTGCGGAAGGCTTTGCTCAGTTCAGTCTAGTTTTAACAATTAGCGCTCAGTCTCACATCAAAATCTGTGATGTTTATGTTTTTTAAAACTGAAAAACAAACCGATGTATTAAAATGCTGTAAAATTGTGAGACGGCTTTGTAATTTTGGCACAAGGTTGGGAGTGGGAATTGACAATGTGATGATTTGTTAATGAAATTCTACATTGTGTGGTGAGCTTTGTAAAGGGGTCTAATTAAATTCAAATCGTGATATTTTCCTAACCTGAACAAACAGCATTATATGGCCAGACTTTGTCGGGATAAACACTGTGTCTGCTATTTCCCGAATGATGGAGCAGAATGAAGAGTAATTTTACTGCCTTGTTTTCTCTCGTGCAGCTGTAGCATTGCCCACAAGTGAAGAGCACCAGAAGGAAAATTAATCAGAATGAGGTTAATGAATGTCAAAGAGCCGTAACTAAACATCTGGTGAAAACGCTACAAATTTCTGTTGTTTACGCAGCACATTGAATGAAATAAAAAGCCCAAGGCATGTCTTTATTCTCTGTCAAGTAAACTACATTTAAAAGGATCAATAGCTGAGGCTAAAGGATGTACATCTGCATGAAGCCCATCCTTACTAAACAACTTTTTTGACAAGATGTCAGTTGAGTTAAATTTCAAGTAAAACTGACAAACTGTTGCAGGGTTCTGTTTCCTCAACTATAAGGCTTTTTTCTTTGTCCTATATGACAGCACACTAAATGTCTTTGGACTGTCGGACAAAACACATCTTTCATACATTTTTCCCCGGCTCTTGGAAACTGAGGTTAGTTGGACATGATTTTGAAGCTAACACGGCAGCTCGAAGAGTGAGATATGATTTATTGATATATTTCTGTTGATGGACGACGGATTTTTTTTCTTTTAAACAGTTACCAAATATTCCACGCTATCTGGAGTTCAAACATTTGTGTAATATGTTTTAAATTCATGGAAAAAATCTTTAATCTCACTGAGCATCACTGAGTCAGACTCAACTTTAATCTATTTATAGCGTGACATTTTCAGTATCATTTGCTTTTTGCAAGTGGGAGCTTTTACCTGTGCTGCACTTATGGATTTGTTGGAAGAGTATACGAAGGACCTTCAGACACTGCTCTTAAGTACGGAAAGCGAAAAACAGTGATTACTTTCTTTCAATATCTGAACTGACAGGCAGACAGAGTAAATATATGTTGCTGTGGTTAGAACTCCTGTGGGCAGGCAACCAGTCCAGGGTGTGCAGAGTCTCTCACCCATTGACCGCTGGGATAGGCTCCAGCCCCCCCGCGACCCGACCGATGGATTCAGCGGTATAGAAAATGGATGGATGGATGGATGTATCTATTAATTTAAATAAAACCTTCTAAATTACTGAGCACTGAAAGCAACATCCCCTGTGGTCCCCTCAGGTTGTCAGTCTGTGCACAAGTTACCACAATGAACGAGTAAAGACAGACTTTGGGAGCTTTTCATTGATTTGTTCGAAATAAAATAACTTATATTCAAACCATCTGTTACATCAGTCACTGCATCCATTAGTACGGCACTCCACAAATCAGGTTTTTATGGCTGAGTGGCCATAGAAAAGTCATTCCTCACTAAAAGGCTCATGGAAGTCAACTGGGAGTTTGTTCAAATGCAAAAGAATGAAGTATTTGGTTCTCCAACACATGTAAATAAAACCAAGTTGGTGATAGCAGCATCATACATACTGTGGACCTGGAGGATAAGTTAGGAAAGATAGGATGCAGGAAAAGGGAGAGAAATTCTTAGTGAGCATCCTTTCAAGATTACTGTGGCTCTCAGGCTGGGTTGAAGGTTAACATGTCCGCAAGACAACAATGAATAGCACACCAAGAAAAAAAACAGCAGTGGCTTTAGAGAAACTAAAGGTCAGACCCTGGTAGAATTTGGACTGAATCCAGCGAAGCATCTCTAGAGAGACCTAAAAAATGTTTGACAAACAATGCTCCCCAGACAGCAGGATTGAGCTTTAAGACATCTGCCTCGAAGAAACAAATTTCTCAATTAGTCAGAAAAAACTCAGCTCATGACAATATTCAAAATTAGATCACAATCCAATTTTTTGATGTGAACACAACAGAAAAATGATTTATGATTTGGAGGGTCAGTGATTTATTGAATAAAAACTTTGCTGAAATATAGAGGCAGGTGCCTAGGTCCTTCGGCTGCAAAACAAGCTCTGTTCATCAGCCTCCGACCACCATGCTTGAAAATTTGGATTAGAGTACGAGTTGGTAGAGAAAAGAGGCTTTCCCCTGCAAACCCTCCAAACAAGCCATACTTGTTATTGGTCTTTTTCAAATTGTACTGTCATGAACTTAGACATTTAACATGCTAACTGAGGCCTGTAGAGGTTGAGACACAGGTTAAATTTTTGCTGTTTCTCTGTGCATTGCACAGTCTGACATGGGAGCGATAATCTTATCTCCAGATAAGATGAGCAACTGTCTTGGATGTTTTCCACTTGCAAATCAACTTCCACACTGTTGAAAGACAAATGCCTAATTATGTAACTGAGACTCGTGAACATCAGTAATTCCCTCTTTAAGATTGTTGCTGATGTATTTTCTCCAACCTCCTACCTTTCCTATACTACCTAGCCTCCTAATTCCTCTGAAAGTGGAAGAGTAATGGCTAAACAAAAATATTTTACACACACTGCTTCGGAATTTTGGCCTGGATTTCGTTTGAAACATTAAGGCATTGTTACATTGTGCCATGTGCACTTGTTAATTTGAGGTTGTAAATATCTAATTTCAAGATATGGTAAGGACCTTGTAATTTTTTTTTTAATAATATCATGAATCATAAATCCTTATAACTAAAAGGGGGTGTGTTTGCTTTTGCACATAGCCATACATCTCCTATAGAGGTCATAGAGACTCGGAGGCAAAAGGACAAGAGCTTAAGTGAAGTTACAAATCATAAAGCGTTCAGAATGTGTCAGAAATTGTGCTGACGAGGAAGATCTCCTTCACAGATGCTAAAGGACAGTGGACAATGTTTATGCTGAACTTAGGTCACAGGATTAAAAAAAAGATAAGATTACCTGACAGGAAATGCTATGGTTGACAATGAGCAGAGCAATGAGATTGCCACAGACATTCCAAAGAACTGCGAGACAAATCTAGTGGACACTGAGTGTGAGATAATTAGTTTTTTATTCTCAAACCCATAAATATGGGGTGACTATCCGTTATTCCAGTCAAATACTCTGAGTCTAACAACATAATTTTTGTGTTCTTAGATTGGTAGCGTGGGATAGTGGATAAGATTCTGAAAGGTTGCAACATGAGACGATTAAAATATACTTTGTTATCATTCCAAAATAGCCTAACAGGAAGCTATTGAAATATAAAACAATGACATTTAGATATACAGAGAGCTTGCACGGTGTCAGTGGGTTAAAGCATACCAGAGTAATCCCACTGACCCACTGATTATCATGTAGAGTTGGAGCCTATGCTGGGTGTCATAGCAAAAAAGGCAACGTAGGGGCATGCATATTCACACTCACACCTATGACTAATTTAGAATCCCCATTTAACCTAATACGCATGTTTTTGGACTTTGGAAAGAAACCAGAGCACCTGACGAACAAAGTTCACACAGAACAAGCAGAGTCTGGATTTGAGCCAGGACATTTTTAGGATGTAAGATGACGGCTCTAACCAAAGCATGACTCTGCTTCCCCAGGTTAATTATGAAGGTATGAATTGCAATGCCATCTAAGCTACAGACATTCCTCTTTCTATTAAATTTGTAGGGTTGATGTAATAAGAAGATGTTTTGAAAAGAAAGAAAGAAAAAGAGAAATTATCACTTCTTTTCATATCTTTAAATCATCTTCATTTACTCATTGTCAAACATCCTGCTTTTGTTTTTGATTTTGTTTTTCTGTTGGACTCAGTCTGTGTTTAAATGTTTCGTATCTTGTTTTGGACTTAACTTTAATTATGATCTCATACTACTGATGATTATATATATGTTTTTGTAAGGATCACCTCGAAAATGAGATGATGCATCTCAAGGGGCTATTCTTGAAATAAACAAACAAACAAATATGGCTGATAAGAACAAGTGGCACTGGCAACACTTGGCCTGTTGGTTGTGATCAGCAACAGGAAGCGGCAGAAACAAAAAATAAGAACATTTTGCACTAAATGGGCTAAATCATGGATTCTCCAGCTACGCTGAACTACGCTGACAGACCTGCTGCGGATTCACAAGCTGAGTAAAATCAAAATAACATTGATAGTATTGAATAGATGCTTACTGTCCAAACATTTGCAACATACCTGATAGCCGACTGTCTGCGGTGAGTTAGGCCCCAAAAATGTTCAAGCTCATGACAGTACGATTAGAAAAAAAAACAAAATAACCATGGCTTGTTAGAAAGGTATGCCACAGGGGAAGCCACTTCACTTAAGGTTTGCAAAGTTGGATCTGAACAAACCACAAAACTTCTGGAACAATGTCCTTTCGACAGACAAGTCCAAAGTGGAGAAGTTCGGCCGTAATACACAGGATTACGTTTGGCACTGCATATCAGCACAAACACCTCCCACCAACTGTAAAGCATGATGGTGAAGGGGTGATGATTTGGGCTTGTTTTGCAGCCCTAGGAACTGGGCATCTTGCAGTCATTAATTCAATGACTGTACACTTGCAGGTATACCAAAGTATTCTCGAGTCAACTGTGTGGCCATCTGCCCAACTACTGAAGCCCGGTCATTCAACAGGACAATGATCCCGCGCACGGCTGCAAATCTACAACAGAATGTCTGAAAAAGGAGGAAATCAATCTGGTAAGGGTCAGGTCATTCTTATTGTTTCATGATACATTAAACTTTGATTTAAACTGAAAGAGGACTTGACGAGAAACCATCCAGGCCGAGTGTGAGGCCATATTTGCCCATTATTAAAAAGAAGTATGTAACGGGTGTGCAAGTTGAAACAGGTGCACGACCTTCCCAGGAGAAGCTGTGAATCAGGTGAAAGGACAGCACTGAGGTAATTAGGGGCACAGGTAACAGAATGGCATAGAAGCATTTTCCCCCTCAGCACGGTCTGACAGTCAGAGGCTATCTCGCTCATTCTATTCAGGTCCCTGGGGACCAGCTATTGGAGGGAGGGTGTTTGGTCAAGATTGATTTCTTCTGTCCAAAACAACGGTTTGGAAGATCAATGCAACATGAAGGTATTTGTGTCCTCATTAATGCTGTTTGCTCAGCAGATTGATTCAGGCAGAACCTGAGTCATCTCACAGCACTCTGTCTAAAATGGGGCGGGCATCTGTTACGTTCAAGTCATAAGAACTCAAATGATTTACTTCACTTCTGTAATCAATATACTGACTTTTAAAACATGCTGATCATGAACCAATTTTGTATTGTTTGTATTGTCATTTTCAAGAGTTTTCATGCACCAGCTGTGCGTTGATGTGTTCTTCTCTCTCCGACAGCAAGCTGACACACACAAACACCACATGCCCACATAGCCCTACCTCCTCTTTACACTCGCACAGAGCTGTCTTCCTCCAGTTACTTGTCTCATTCGCTCCAGCTGTAATAGCATTTTGTCACAGTGGTGGAGCAATTGCAACTGCATAGCCACCATGATCTCTTCAGTGGGTGAAGAAAACAGCAGGCCTTTGTGTTGCTGCAATTTGTTTTTTCATGGTGTTGAATTGCCACGATAAATTCCTTTATCGTGGCAATTCAGAGTGAATAATTCACTGAGTGACTGTCCTCCTTTCAAAACTTAGACAACAGCATATTTGCTGTAAAATGTACTCCAGAAGTGTCCCCAGCAACATCAGTGTTTGGTTAATTAGTTCAGCAAACAATCCCAAGAGGTTTCTACATGCAACACTGTTGTCAGGCAGTATTGATCACTCGTGGAAAAGCTCAGTGATAGTTCCTGTAAATCTGTGGAATGTTGTGTAAAATGGTGGGGAAACTTATTTTTACTCCCAAGTTTAGCGAATTTAGAGAGTAAGAGTGTCAGGTGTAACTTAAATTTTTTTTGGTTGAGTGTTTTTTTTTATAGCAAACGCAGGGAACAGGAATATATTTCGCGTGAATCTTGCTTGGCATTTGTTATAATAATTTAGCTTTGGTGTTTTTTTTCGGAATAGCCAAAGTTCAGCGAAGACTGCATAAAACATGACCGCAGGTTGCATGTTAACCCTCTCAAAAGGACACGGACCAAAGCACACTTCTCTGCACAAAAAAATGGCTGACATCTCATTCTACCAGTTCCCTCGAGCACTTCTGTATCTTTATCTGACTCTTCCAACCTTTGACCCAACACGAATGTCTCCAAGGATACTATCATTTGTAACTGTTCCGTGAGCCATTTCTGACCTAATCTATGTCACCTCTGTGCCTCTGGGCTTTCCTAAACTTCTCTAAGAGTCACACACATCCACGTAGACACAGAAACACAAGTGCTTCATCTTTGAAGACACAATCATTATTGCTCCTAACATGCATCTAATGACCATACAAATTCCAATGACAAGCTCTTGCTACGCAGTCCAATAAGCTGAAATTTTGACTCCTCCACAGCAGTAGCTTTATGTTTATCCTGTTACACGTGTGACTTATCGGTAGAAAAATGTCCTTCTTAACTCAAGGATGCTTGGTGGGATTTCCATTTATTCGCTAATCTTGCACTCAAAACAACACGTTCACTTTGGCACATTTCAATCAACAGCATCCAGAGCTTTAAAGGTCCAAAGTTTTTTTCGTGGATCTTTTGCATTTCCACTAAGGTCCAAGGAAGGGGGCAGAATAGTGCAAGTTAAATCCACTGAACTGTGTTGCCCATCCACAACAATCCTCACCAAAGTCACACAGCAAGTTGTAATGCAATCAAACCATTAAGTCTGCTTCAGATAGATCAATGTAAAATATGTGAATGTCACACATTTTTCAGGGTTGTGGGTGTTGTTATTTTGTGCCTCACAACATAACTGCTTAGAAATAACCAGAGATTAACCGTTCATTGCTCAGCCTCCATACTTTCTGGTTACAATCAGAGTTTTCTCTACCACTGCAGCTCGTGGTCCACCCCTGTCTTCTCAGCTGATTGAAACGGGCATACATATCTGATATTAAATGCTTTAGTTCCAAACTGAATCAAATATTCGTCTGGCACGAGAGAAACTGCAAAAAACCCAAGAGCTAAATCTCAGACTCCTACTGGTCTAAGTTGGCATGTTCAACGTTGATAATAACAGCACGGTTTGAAAAAGACTAGGAGGTATGGATTATTTGGAGGCGTTATCAGAACGCCTCGCCTCTCGAAAAGGAACATGGGAACGCAGCTTAGGCTTGCATCTGAGCAAGCCACAAGACTTCTGGAACAATGTCCTTTACACAAACAAGACCAAATAGGAGTTATCTGGCCAAAATACACAGCACCATGCTTGGAGAAAACCAAACACCTCATACCAGCTGTCAAACACGACGGTGGAGGGCTGATGATTTGGGCTCGTATTGCAGCCACAGGACTTGGACATCTTGCTGTCATCGAGTCAGCCTTGAATTCCTCTGTATACCCACAGTGTTCTAAAGTCAAATGTGATATGGCATCACATTTGACTTTAGAACATTGTTTGACTGCTTAAACTTTGCACAAATTGGGCCATGCAGCAGAGTGATGATCCCAAACACAGCAGCAAATCTACAACAGAATGTCTGGAAGAATCGAGGTGTTGCAATGGTCCAGTCAAAGTCCAGGCCTCAACCTGAATGAAATGCTGTGGTGAGACTTCAAGAGAGCTGTGCATAAACACATGCTGCAGACGTCAAGAAAGGTAAAGAAAAGTGGGGCAGAATTCCTGCACAATAATGTAGGAGACCGATAATGTTGGCTCTATTTGGCTTCATTTTTAAGATAAGTATTCACACAGTGTGATATTTCATGTTTTGTTTCTCATCTGATGTGTTAGTTTTCCTAATTTTAAGACTAGGAAAAAGACCAAAAGATTTTTTTTTTTTAAAAAGCGGGCATACTTTCTTTTTCTCATGAATGTATTAGATCTTGTTACATAAAGTAACTGCTGAAAGGTCATCGAGAAATACCATGACCCTTGGGCTTTGCTTGAGTATGGTTCACTGAATTCCATCATAAGAAATAACGTAAAACACACACAGCTGTATCAATAACTAGCAATGATGAAACACAAGGAAGCCTAAAGGTCTGGTTCTACTATGTTCCTCCAATGCCACACAAATAAAAAAACAACAACAGGCAAGCGCTGTAGATTACCTTGAGACTTCATACAGTATAGTTGTTAGAAACTTCTCCAGCTATATAACAAAATGATTCCAGTAAAGTGCTCCACCAGGAGGTTTTATCACCATGAACCATCCCTGAACCTGCTCAGTTAAAGTGACTGGTCTAAACTTTCACTTCGGCATTCGTCTTGTCACACAACACCAACTGTCATGCAAGTCATGATCTCTACTTAGGATTCATAAGCGCCATATGTTCATCAGATTATCTAAAGTATGGAGTGGCATGATAAAATGCTTCCACTGGAAAATGGCAAGAATCTGAGTGAGCTTCAAGTGCACAGTAGGCTGCACAGAAAAACTGAGATGACAAGATCAGAAACAGGGAATCGGGCTTCATCATGTTCACTTTGGTCTTCAGGGAAGTGAGCTACATCCTTCACAATGTGCCCTATCCAGCGCAGGCTAATGAAATTTCTTCCCAGCCACCCAGTGCCTGGTTCATTTAAAGATCGGACTTCACAGAAAAGAAAACCTTCACAGCTGTGATGTCCCAATCAGGCTTCCAAATGGGTGTCGATTTGCTCCAGCAAAATGCTCCAGATAGAGTTGACTTGGAACAGAAAATGTACTTGCTGTGAACCTTGTTTTTTGGACATTGTTTAATCTCCCTGCTCTGTTAACAAATCCTTTCAAACACTATTACTCTTTTTACCCAAACAACTGCTTTAGATTTAATGATGAAAAAGAGACTAAAACAAGGCAACTCTTTTAGGGACAAATGTTTGACATTTTATTCGACACATTCGTGTCAGTTGCTGCACGTGCCACCTGAGCCCACACAGACAGTCGGCGGCCCCGCAGCACTCACCATCCTTGCGGTGGTAGGTGATCTCCACCTTGCGCTCCTCAGAGCCCAGAAGCGCCTGTGCCACCTGGGCCACCGCGTGCCGGCTGGTGAGCTGGCCGTGCAGGAAGTCGCACGTGCACGGCTTTTGCATGACATCCGGCCTGGAGAAGCCCGTCATCTCACAGAAGCCATCGTTACAGTAGATAATAGCACAGTTCTGCACGCGGGCATTGGCTATGAGGAATTTCTTATCTGTGTTGGGGTAGAGAAGAGATTGGGGTAGAGAAAAATTACAAAGTGGGAATGGAGAAAATGTCACTTAATGTATAGTCCTGATAAAGAACTTGGTAAGTCAATCTATTACCAACATATGCATGTAAACACGAGTTAGTATAAAAAGTATTTTATTGTACAAACGCAGGAGGATGCAAAGGCTTCAATGGCTTATACTTAATCACTTATCCTAAATAAAATTCAGACATTTGGTCGTCTTAAAGTGACTAGATTATCTAATAGATGTTGGTAAGGTGAAGCTTTTTGCTACAATTTCCTCATGAGCAGACAGACTACAAGAAGCACCTCCGAATTATGAAACCAATCTGCTCCTTGAAAACGCAGCAGAATAATAAACTTACTGTATGTTACCTTGTAAGGACCTTTGACATATAGTTTATTACCAACACGGATTTAGTCCATTGTACCAAATACACACCACAAGCATTGTTGAGGGCCTTTTAAGTGATGTCTTAACAAATTGCTCTCAGCATGCAGCCAGGACACAAAAGGCAGGCGGCACAACAGAGCGCACCCACTCATCACTGGAAACCCGAGAAATTTACTCACTTTGTCCCTCGAATTTTCGAATAATCACTCCCAAAAATGTGTTTTGTGGCGCAACATGACCCCTCCGGACAGGCATGATTCTCCTCCAAAAAACAATGTTGATGAAAATCTTTGGCGCTAGTACGAGCGAGCCGGTCCCTCAAAACGCCTGCCTCGAAGTTAGCGGGTGTAAACCGAAGCCAGGGGGACACCCCGTTTTCTTTGTCAGCAGCCAGTCATCATCGTAAAAAAAAAACCCTCCTCTGCTCTTTCTTTCCCCCCCAGAGATCCCCCGATTCCCTTATTTCAACTCTGATGCGTCCGCGGTTGAGCGCATCGCAGAGGCTTCCCTGCGCTCCTCGCCGATGTGAAGCTTGAAAGAAAGGAAGAGTCGGAAAATCGCGGCTGAACCAACATTTCACCGTTGCTCCTCAAAAGAGCTGTGAGCGTTTGTGTCGGGCTGGCGCGCGTGTGTGCGTGTGGGCCTATTGTTATGATGGGAAGACAGATGATCTCTGAGGCCAATAGCTTAGACACTGACAGACCGGAGAGGCGCAGCACCGACACTATGAAGGGAAAACCCACATGGATGCACAGACAAAGAGGCAGACGGAGAGATAGTAAAGGCAAAGCTGGCGAGTAACGGAGTACTGTAACGCGTTACAGTGACTAAACGAGCATAATTTCCAGCATAAATAAACTGCAAAAAGCTTGCTTTTGAGTCCATTAACACAACTATGTAATTGTAGGTAAAAATATAGCCTACATGATAGGGATTGCTTGTTAGCTTCATTGACTGACCAAACCGGAAGAAAAGGGGGCTCTATCTGGCATTAACTGCTCACATTACTTTGACTTTATGAGGGGAAATACGGAGCAGAATGCAACAAAAAAGGTTTTGATATAAGTAATGACACAACTTTTTCCGCTTATGAGTTATTTGACTCGGTGCACATGTGACTAAGCACCTGCCACGAGCGCAACAACAGCAGGAGCCTGTAGGAGTGACGTCAGACCTCTTTACGCAGGTGTATCTCATTAATTGGGAGCCATTAGCCAAGGTTTGGGTGAACGGTCGTGTTTAAAAAACCTCTGTCCTCTCAAGTTTCGACTGTAGCCTAGTTGTATAGGGTTTCAGAAAAATCTAGCAGGACTCGGCTGTCGCTGCCTCAGCCCGTCGCAGCACGAGGAGGCGCTGGCCATGGTGCTGCTCGGGCGGTTCACTTTTCCATCCACTGCTCGCGCAGTAGTGCTTCAACATTTTGAGTGAAATGTATGTCAAGGTCTTTGTAGGGCGTTAAGATATTGAAACGTGTTGTATAAAACATTCCAAAAGTATTTAAGACGAAAGGCTACATTTAAGTTTTAGGGAACGCGGTTTTTTTAAATTTCTTAATGACTGTATTTATATATTTTTTCCAAAAACCTCAGCTGCTGTGGAAGCCTCTTGACAGTAACATTATTTGAAGTTGAGGGAAAAAAATGCTTTGCTCCACTGACTAATTTCCACTGTTTTTGTTAGTGTTCAGTTATATTACTGTCTTATCCATGATTTGTTTTTCTTAAAGGTAGCCTGTAAGTATCGCCTAAATATTTATGCTATGTGACTGGGCTTTTGTTTCATTCATATTTGCAACATTTTAAATCCTTCAGCGTCACTTGGTGAATAATTCTTTTGAAAATGCATCATATTTTATATGTTCTGCACACGTCCATATGGATTCTAAATATGTAAACATGTGCTGTACGGTGCAAAAGTAATTCCTCTTTTTTTTAATGTTAAATAAATTATTCATTGAAACATCGGTAAACATTAATGGAAATTATATGAGGTAAAAGGAGAGTTGCGAGAATTCTTATAGTCTAGAAAATGTATATTTAGTATAACCATTTTTATTCTTCAACACAGCCTGAACCCTGTTTAGACAAGCTTTCTGTAATTTCTTTAAGTAGTATTCAGGAATAGTTCTCCAGGTTTCTTGAAGGACATCCCAAAGCTCTTCTTTGGATGTTCGGCTGCCTTTTGTTCCGTTCGCTGTTAAGATGATCCCACGCAGCTTCAGTAATGTTGAAGTCCAGGCTCTGGGGAGGATTCATCCCTCCATCAGACCTGTTGCCGCTGATTTTCTGACCAATATTTGTTTAATACCTGTATTACCTCAGCCTTTTCTTGCTGTTTCCCTTCCTTGAGAATGACTTCTGAGAGCCACCCTTTCATGGAGACCATTTCTGATGAGGCTTCAGTGAACAGTAGATGGATCAACATTGTACAATGTTTCATTGCTACAGTAATAAAAAAGAGACATTGATTCAGATCTCTCTGGTCCTGTTAAAGGTCTTTGCTGATTTTTTTTCCTATTCTTTTTAAGGAAATAACTTATACTGTTAATCTGCTGTCAAATGTTTTTTAAGCCTGCCCTTTCTTGACCAGTTTCCTCAAAAGGATATACTACATACCTGCTGAGATATGCCAAGTCTTTGGCTAATAGCATTTTGGGAATCATCTTTTCAATTCCATTCATTTTCATGTATATAGCGTTAAAACACAACAGATGTCATCTCAAGGTACCTCAATGATAGCCCAATTCAAGCCGATTACAATCCAATTAATTGTAATCCAATCAATTCCAGTTCATTCAATTCCATATAAGTCCAATTCATACAAAACCAAATAAAATAAAATTTCTCTTCAATCCAGTCTCCTGAGCGTTGCACGAGGCAATTGTGGAAGGATAAAACAGGAGGAAAACTCTGGCAGAACTAGACTCAGGAAGGGCGGCCATCTGCCTGGCTGGAAGTTGAGAAGACAGCAAAGAGGGCACAACAAGCACCATGACACCCGACCAGGGATACCTGCTGAGAAAGAGAAATACAAGATCATGAGAGCAATAATGTCATATGTACATGGAGAATGAAAGAGAGCAGAGGGAGGAGAGGTCTCCCTGTAGTCTAAGCTTATAGCAGTATAACTATGGGATCTTTCAGGGTCACCTGAGCTATCCCTAACAATAAGCTTTATGAGATAGGAAAGTTTTAAGCCTAACCTTAAAGCTAGAGAGGGTGTCTGCTACCTGAACCCAAACTAGTAGCTGGTTCCACAAGAGAGGGGCCTGAAAACTCTCATTCTACTTTTAGAAATTCTAGGAACCAGAAGTTAAACTTACAGTCTGAGAGCAAAGTGCTCTGTTTGGAAAATATTGCACTACGAGATCTTTGAGATATGATGGAGCTTGGTCATGAATAGCTTTATATGTAAGGAGCAGAATTTGAAATTTGTTTCTGAATTTGACAGAGAGCCAATAAGCAACAGTCTGCCAGTAACACATTGCCTGAAGATAAGATCTGGAATTGCTTCTTTGCAAGGTTGCCTCAGTGTTGAGAGGCATAGAAAAACAAACAAACAATTTTCTGAAACTGGTCAGGTACAAGGAATGGTCTAAAACTGAGTGAAAACGCAGTCAATATCCAAAGAAAATCTTTCAAAGACCTTCAGAAACCCTGGAGAACTGCTGCTCAACAACACTTTAAAATGCTACAAAAATGTAAGAATTCATTACTAGATGGTAAAATTGAACTTAACTGCACAGATGTAAGCTCTGTGCAGGGTGTACTCTGCCTCTCACCCATTGGTGGGATGAGCTCCAGTCCCCCATGACCCAGAAATGCAGGTACCATCCTGGGCTGTTGCTAAATGAAGAAATGCAGTCATTTGGTTGAAACATCATTCTGATAAACTAGCAGGCCAAAAGAGATTTGGGAACTAAACAGTTGCAGGTACTCAGTCTCAGGTACTCTGTACTCAGAGGTTTTTCAGTCTTTCAGTTTATTTCTTTACTCACTCCACTTTCCTTTTGGATTTAGTTTATTTCAGTGTTTGTCGCATGGGTACTCTCAGACAAGAACAGACAAATAAACACAGCCAGGCTCTCATGAAACATCTGTCCTGCTCTTACGCTTGCTTTCCCTCCATCTGGTCCTCAGAGAAAACAACTCACAATACACAGAAATGGTGGGAGGATGAGGTGGGGGGGCAGTACGGTGGCATATGCTGCTTTTATGACCTTTTATTTGAACAATCTATTGTGGATTCCATGTGAAGTTAGCCTTTGTTCAATACATTTTTTCCCCCTCTGTGGTTGGTTGCCTGCCCATTGCAAAGAATAAAGCTGCGGCTTTAAAGATCTATCAATAATGAGTTGCATCTTGTTGCCAACATTCAAGCTTTCCACTGTAACAAAAAAATCCGTCCATAAAAGTAAG
Source organism: Odontesthes bonariensis (assembly GCF_027942865.1). Taxonomy (NCBI): domain Eukaryota; kingdom Metazoa; phylum Chordata; class Actinopteri; order Atheriniformes; family Atherinopsidae; genus Odontesthes; species Odontesthes bonariensis. Next base: position 15,781,473 of record NC_134516.1, on the reverse strand, counting down.
TTAATCTCCAATACTACACCAATCCTTTATTTTTTCCCTTATTCATTCCCCCGCACTCTCTGTCACACAGCAAGCACGACTCGCCCACTCACAGCAGTGGAACTGTAAAGGGTAGGTCTACCCTTGAGTCATATTCACATTAAAGGGAGTGACAGTGCAAATTAATTGTATTCTAGCTCGTAACTTGCTCTCTGAATGGACGACTGGTGGTGACAACCTTTTTTTTCATTTACATCAAAATTTGTTTTGATACAGATAAGTGTTAATTACCGCTTAGTATGTGGTGGAGTATATTTGCTTAAAGGGACAACAAGGCATCCTCTCCTCTTAGACAGGATAAACAAAACCATCACTCAGATCATTTCAAAAGCCACTTAGATGATATATGTTTACACTAAATGCACGTCCTACAGAGACCCATAGTTCCAAATTTTATAGTTTCGTTGCCTACGACACAAAGTATATGGGAACCTGGGGACATATTATTGCTTTGGGGCCAGGGCCAACAGCCATGATGAACCTACATAAACCCCATAACCTACATTTTAGCGCAGTGGTCAGCTCTTTACAATTTAAGCATTTATCTGTCTCACCTACAAACAAACAAAGCAAAGAAAATTACTGCTGCTGGTTACAAGGATTTCTGTTTTAATGAACAACTTTGGTCCAGATTGAGATGATAGTTGTTGGACTGAAATTGGTCTTAAGACATGAGTGATTAATGAAAGACAAATCCCTCCAACTGCAGTGGAAATACGCTGCTGGTAGTCAGATGGTGTATCATAATTACTTTGATGATCTGCTGATTTCTTTTTTTTCCCACCATGGTGCCAGTTTGGTATCACCATGTAACACTGCCATTGTGAAAAGCTTGCATCACCGAGAACATGTTATGTGAACTGAGATAATAATATACTTTGATTACTTACCAGAAAAAAAATATATTTGAAGTTTAGTGAATCATTTTGGCAGGATCAAATTATATTTTCTGAGAAGGAGCAAAAATACAGGTGAATTTTACCTTTCGAGGTGCCTTTGGCACAGCAACAGAGAGTTTTATGACATCTAATAGCTATAAATAGATACAAGTGTATTTACTTTCCATTTATCTAGAACATCACATATCTGTTTATGGTTTTATGACACTGTATCTTGCCGGCAGCCGCGTTTATGAAACGCGGTGAGAGAAGGAAATGAGGTTTTATCCCTAGGATGCTATTAAGGGTGTTATAAATAATTAAGTGAAAATTAAACAATACAACCGGGAAGCAGGGCTTAGTGGTAAGGGAATTTTGAAGGATTTCCCGATATTTCAGTAGAGATATTGTTGCTATGGTTATTTCAGCTGTATTCTTATAAGTGTAACCCTCATGCTGAAATCTTGCGAGACTTGCACACAAGAGAAATCTGCCTGTGAGAAGTGTCACATTTGTCCAACTCTGCTGTTGTCAAATTAATTTATCTACCGATCCAGTAATTAATTTTTCACAATTACTAAACCTTACAGAGTTAAGTGACATAGAAAATAATCCAACTGCCAGTGCTAAACAAGTGTAGGTGGCAGCTGAGCTGGTTTCATGCCAAAACATGAAAATAGTGGGACATAATCTATTAACGTGTTCACAGACATGACTTTTGACATGTTTGCTGCATGCAACTGGAAACAGAAACAACTACATAGATGGATGCACTATCACCACATTTCAGAAATAGTTATGAAACGACTGTTGTGTCACATAAAACAGACTTTTTTTTTGGACAGTCAGACTATTTGCAGGCCATTCTAACCACTGATGTTTAAGAATAACTGCTGTTTTGCTATTGAGTCGCTGTTTTATGTGATAACAACTAGTTGTTGAATTAGGTGTTGAAGTATATTTTTTGAGGCTTAGGAATTGAAAACCACAGGATGACTAGTAGAGAATATCATGGCTTGCATTAAAAATGTCGACGGAAAAAATGGACGAAATGTACTAGAAACAAATGGAAATACATTACTTTATTATGTTGCGCTGTGGCTGCTCTATCGTACTTGTCTGCAAAACACTCTACTTCATTGGGGTAGTTTATATTGTATTCCAACAAAGGTGGCAAATAAAAGCAGACGCTGTAAAGCAGCTAATAAGCTACAATAGATTTTTACATCATGGACTCACCAGCTGATCATTACTGTCAAGACAGTTTTCTATTGCCCAGTAATGAAATAGCTGAAACAGCCAGTATATATCACTGCAGTTGTGTTAGCAGGTGGATGGTTAAAACTTTACCCTGCAGGATCGTCACATATTATGAAATACTGGAGGAAGAAGTTTTTCTTCATAATTTTTAGTCACCATAAAGTGTACCTTACCCTGTGCTCTGCTAATTAGTTAGCTTAGTACCTAATGCAGCAAGCTTGTGACAGGATGTCATTCCTGTAGCCAGGAGGTCCAGATTTGGCTTTGCAAAGGTGTGACTTGGAAAACCGCCCTTCAACCTGGAGTCACGCCTCCATGACAGCATATATTCATCCTGCTGAACTGTGATATCAGATACTGAATTTGCCCCTGCTTTTGAGATCTTCAGTGATATGAAAAATTCACCCTTCAAACACCAGAAAAACACACAATTTCTCTACTTAATATCATCCCCAAATCATTTCAAATTGACTTCGACAAGCAGAATTTGGGGATGCTGTCTACTGTCAAACAGCCCCTGTCTACGTTACATGACACCAGATTTAAAGGTTGGATCCGACAAGGTTATTTTTTCTCCATTTTATTAGTGTTAGAAAGCTGACATGGTTAATTACATAGGCCAACAACAAGCCAACAGTGATTTCCCCTGATGCCTGTAAAGGATCTCTATTACTATGAGACTTTTCCCTGACCTCAGCCCATGAGAGAGGCTTAGCATACTGTAGGTTGTGCAGCAGTCATTAAATTAACTCCACACATCCTAATCCACTCAACATCGGTTCATTCATGACTGTCCCGAAAAAACAAATATGCCCAGTGAGTGCTCATAGGAGTGAGGTTAAATCTGCTGCATTCAAACATTCTTCTACTGCACCACCCGACAGCAATTTATTGAGAGATAGTTTTTCAGGTTTCAGCACACATGAAAACATTAAATGAATTTACCACAGTTCATGCAAAGGTTATATGAATAGGAAAAACCCAACTGAGACACAAATTTGCTCTGAGATAAATGCTAATATCAGACACTAAAATACTCACAATGGAAAGCTTTGCATACAAATGAAAAGGGAGTCGTAGCAAAGCATGGTGATATGCCAACAGAAAAACAGCAAATACAGTTGAGGCTGACGGAAGAAAAGACTGGCAACCACCTTATTGTGATTTATCCTGAAGTGGAATATGAGCAGCTGAGCTAAATGTGGAAACAAATCCAACCTTTAACTGTCAAGACGTCTCATTCACAAACAACAATTCCACAGCTTTCAATCTATTCGTGATGATGGAGAGTACAGCAAGTCGGGGTGGGGGTTAAGGCTTTATCCTCAGACTGTGAAATTGTAAACAAATTCATGGGAAACTTCACACGCGTTCAAGAAAAATGAAACCCTCGTGGTTGTGCCACATTAAAGGTCAGGGAAACACCAAAGTCAAAAAGGATTCATCCTCCGGGGGAGATAAATGTCAGTACATAATTGCATAGTTATGGACTGACATTGCCTTCCCTTGAGCCTCATAACTACCGTAGCTAAAATGTAAATGATGGCGCTCTTGATACTGTAGCAGTGATTGTGAAATCAAACTTGCCACGATGATTAAAATGGTAATGATGATGAGTATAATAACATTGGTAGCAAGCTTGACAATGACTTGTCTTGATAGCAATAATTGTTGTGATAATGATGATGCTAAATCAGCAGCATTAATGAGGAAATAATCAAGATAATACTATCAGTGTGTTCCTCTGAGAGAAAATACCTTGCTCTCGATGGAAGTCCCCAAATGGAATCATCCTTTCGTGGCCTTGATAATGCTATTGGAAGTTTGACTATCAGCTCAGTTGTTGCATTTGTTTTTTAGCTCAATCTGTTCACCATGTGGAGCAATTTAGATCGAGCATCTAGGCCTTGGCCCCCAATCCATGGATCACTCAAGGGCAAATGGCTGCTCACATCCAGGAATGACCTAATCTGTTTCTCTATTCTCACTCAGTTTATTTCTTTTTGTCGTGTTTTTTTGTTGGACTTGATCTAAGACAAGTCCTGGCTGAGTGAAAACAGACATGGGAAGCTAGAGTAGGCAAAGACAAAAAATAGACGATAATAAACGATTAGAGTAAGTTTTTCTTTCTCTTTGTCCATTCACCTTTGACTCAGACTTTTTCCACAACTGGCCCCTTCCAGAGATAAAGGTTTTGTGTATCCTTGCATACTGACTTGTTATCTTTTCGGAGCTGTGCGGTTCAGCCATATCATTCATGGGAAATACTTGCCAAGGACGCAGTGTTGGTGTGACAGTGATAACCTGCATGTCACTCCAAGATACTGCCTGCGGCTTTCCATAAAACTTTGGCTTTGTCTTCTGTCAGTGTCACCATCACAGCCAAACGCAAGTGACTGCACAACTCATCGCCAAAAGAGAGGTGTCATCCCTGCTATGTATGACCCTGCACATGTCCTTGTCTCTTTGCTAGTACACTTGAGGTGCCAAAGTGGAATGAGTCTGACTCACGGTTGTGTGTACATATATCTGTTCATGAGTCTGTTTTTGTGGCTGTCCTTGAAAGAATAGATTTCAGTTTTACACCACTGGAGAAAGGCCATTTTGCTGTAATGAGGCAATTTTGCCCTCCTCTATATTCACTTCATGGAGTTATGACCACAGCAAGATTAACACGCTCGAGACCCTCAGGGCAAACATTTTGGCTCCTCGTCAACTGCAGACTGCAAACTGTAGATGGCAGAAAATAAAATACAATGCTATTGGGATGCTATCAGGCCCCTTTTTATTGTGCCTCAGTTTGTTTGGGTTCATTTGTTGAAACCACCATATGAACATAACAGAAAAAAGTACAACAGTCTAGGGATCACAATTACATTTGTAAAAAGAACAACAAGAACAACATTCTGTAATAATGATGCAGAACCTATATATGTGTATATACATATATATATATATACTGTATATATATGTGACCCAAATGGGTACCAGACCCATTTGTCATATAAGAGAGAGTTTACCGTGCCCCACCACAAGGTGGCGTGTCAGCCCTGTGATTAGCTTGTTGATGTTAGCTCAGGTGAACTTGCTACTTACTGAGATACTTTCGCAAAACCAATTGGAGTTACAGGAATGTCTCCTAATGTTTTAACCCACTGTGGTACTATTTTATCATTGTGATATGTGAAAAAACCCACTTCAGAAAGATCGCTAGCTACTGCGCTAACGCTAGTTGCGGGGACCACCGTTAAAGAAAAAGTTCTTTTTTTTAAACCTGGACCTTATTTATAGAATACTTTCATCTACTCATCGATAACAGTTTGATGAAAGTCTGCGAACAGGGCATAGACAATACAGCCTCAAAAAAAGGCATTATCTGTCTTTATTTCACCAATACCTTAGGCTGAATGAATGAATGAACACATACTATTGCACTGTTAGCTAACAGCTGCCATGTTGTTGTTATCTGAGGCTATCAGGAGACTTTTAGGATGACTTCATCGATGTGCGCCGCTGCAGCACAGCTTATTCACTCCGTGCTATGTGACAGTCGGCTTTGTAATAAAATTGTTCTGATATACTTTACTGTGTACATAATGTGATTATTTCCTTGAGGTCATTTAGATACTCATGTTGATTAAAAATGACTGAGTTGATACAGTTAATTTAAAGTTAAAAAGATAAATATTGATTTTAAAAAAGCTGCTCAAAAAATATATATACTGCTTATAGAGATAGCTAGGTCTATTTTAAATAGAAGTTTGTGATGAATAATTGTGTTAAAATATTTGTACTGTAAAAGTGTACATCGCCATTTACAATGATTGGAACAATGTATTGCATCTGAATATGTATATGCAGAGAATCAGAGTAGGAGTTGTAGAAAGTCATGTGATGAATATGGATAATTGAAATATATTTTCTGCACCATCCGTGTAGATCTTTTTTTTTTGCTGGATCAGGGATTGATCGGTATTCTGAAGCAGCAATCCACAATGTGCAAGGTTTGCAAACAAATAGTGCCTACAAAGGACAGTAACACCAAAAAAATTTGTTCCACTACCTCAAACACAAAAAGCTAGCCAGAAAATGCGCAAGGATGCAGAAGCAGTGTCGACTTCATCCAAAGCCCCCGGTAAGAAACCAACAACTCAGACAAAACTTGTCGCTTCATTTGCTCATTCCACACTGTATGATCGTCAAAGCAAACGGTGGAAAGAATTAATTAGTGGCGTTTTGCCTGGCGAAAAATATATTGTTACTACTTGAACTTAATTGATGTAGTTTAGTAGCCTTTATTATTATTTTGGTGATAGATTTATAGTTAAAAAGATATTTATCGCCATTTTTATCGCAACCGTGATAAATACTAGAAATTATCGGTATGAATTTTTTAGTCCATATCCCCCATCCCTAGTCGTGAGGCAATAAAAGATCACTGTTCAACTTCCAGTCAGAGTCCAGCTATCTGAATCTAGGGGAAATGTGGTCTGGTTTCTTCTATTAAGGTTAAAGGTGCTACATATATATGTTTAAACACCTCAGAAAGGTGTATATATACAAACAACAGGACTGAGAAGACGGCTTTAGTTCTATTTTGACCAAAGCATGTCACTGAAATTCTATTAAGACCTCAGGAAATTGTGTAAACCTGTGAAAATGAGGCACAATATGTCTCCTTTAAGCCTTGTGTGTTGTCAAAAATCAGATCAACCACTTTTGTCCTCAGGAAAACATCAGCTACTGATTGGACTGCCAGGATTTTCCACTGTGACATTCTTTGTGCCCAGGTGATAAGACCCATTAACTTGTTGATCCCCAGACTATTCATCTGGTACCAAAAGCAGGTCAAATATTTACTCTTTAGATGGAATATTGAAGCCTCTCCTGGATGAACTGCTAATGAATTTTGTACTGAACTTATGATGGTTTGTGTGACGGTTTGCTGTCATTAGATGAATATGTATTCAATTTCAATGTTCATGATCCTGTCTAGATGAAAACTGCTAATCTGCTGAACCTCATATCATATTTTTTTAAATCAATTTTGTTTTAATCACCATGGTCCTACAGTTTATGGAAAGATGGTTATTGAAGCTATCAGCGTTTTAGCTGTACTTGTAGGTATCCCTTAACCAGTGATGCCGGTAACGCGTTAATTAGTAACGCGTTACTGTAGTCGGACTACTTTTTACAGTAACGAGTAGTCTAACGCAACTACTATTTCAAAAATAGTAGTCAGATTGAAGTTACTTATCTAAAACATTGTGCGTTACTATTTCTGCATTTCAGGGGAACATATATTTGGCTTTTGTCAACATATATTCACGATTATTACAACCATACATTTGTATTGAAATAATTTGGGATAATTTCGTTTTCTTATGAGTTATATCAGTGTCCGCGACGGGAGCGGGGTTCGCCTGAAGTCACTCGTTATTTTACATCTACCTACCCAGTAAAAGTGATCTGTCCCACTAAAATGTTAAACACCAGCGATATCATTTGTTACATTTTACTCACTTTCCCTAATCATTTTAAATAAATACACCAATCTAAACCACAGTTTTCATCAGTGCCTGTCACAGACGATAGTTGATAGGTTTAGCTATTCGTGCTAACTTTATAACATATACGTTTCAGGCAGGGCTATGGAGAGGGCTAGCTAGCTGTTTATCTTACCTGGTCGCAATTGATGACTCAAAGATGACTTGTTAACGTCTTTGTACTGTATTACATCCTCTATGATATCTGAATGAGTGTAAGGGTGTTTATCTATATGTATACTTCGTCAGGTGTAGCTTTGGGTAATCCAGTAACAGCTGCAGTTGTAGGCGACTAGCATACAAACATTTCTGCAAAGCGACGGGTCTGACGATCAATCAGGTTTGTTTAAACTTTTATTGGTCAACGAGTGGATAAACGTGACATTTTTCGGTCAAAAACTTGACTGTCATACTGGCTTGGGCCAATAATTATCAGCAGGTTACGTGTTATGACCGTCCGTTTGTCTGCATCGCTGCGAGTGAATGACTGATGGTCACTGAATCACTGGTTACTCCACAGTTTCTCGCATAAATGCAACTGAAAGCCAAGTCATAAATACAGATACGGGTTTTGTTCTGATTTGTTTTGTAAAACCACTCCTTGCTGCTCTAATGCGGGACAACTACATGTTCAATATAACTTAAGTGTTACCGTAATTCATAGATAGATGCAATCAGAGTTAAATGCATGGAGTCAAGAATGTCTATTGTATTTTTTTTTTTTTAAAGAAGTGTTTATGTTAAATTGAGTCAAGAAACGCTACTTTATTTTTTATAAGAAGTATTTAAGTTAGATTTAATGAAGTCAAAAAAGCATTTAATTTGTAATAAGTATTTCAGTTAAATGAAGTGAAGAAAGAGTATTTTGATTTTTTTATACTGTTTTTGTTTCATAAAACCACTTCTTGCTGCTCTAATGTTAGACAACTACAGGTTCAAGGGATGTTCAATATGTATTACTTTTTTACGTAAGAGGTTTTTTTATATTTTAAGTAAAGTCAAGAAAGACTGTCTTATTTTTTTTTATTTAAAAAACATGTAAGCCTATTTCCAGAAAAAGTTTGCAAATGCCAGTGTCATTTTTGATGTTCCGGTTAAAATACATGTCAATAAAGTGAGTATTGGCAGAACTGGTAGTCATTTTCATGTTATAGGGGCGGGGGATCAGCCTCGGCTGAAAGTAACTAAAAGTAATCTAACTTAGTTACTTTTGAAAGCAAGTAGTCAGTAACTTAACTAAGTTACTTTTTAAAGAAGTAATCAGTAGTCAGTAGTTGGATTACTGTTTCAAAGTAACTATGGCAACACTGCCCTTAACATACTAGTATGTCTAGTGACACAGACAATTAAGTGTACGCGACAAGCACAAGTGGCCTCACCTGTAAGACAGAAATGTCATAAATAGGCTTACTACGATGAATTAGCCTCAGACTACCTCTAACTGTTCAACCTTCATCATGGAAATGCATCTTCTCTGAATGACAGAATTTTCTGAGCTTAGGCTTTCAAAGTTTCAGCAACACCTGCCTCATTTTTCACCAGGTAATTTTGCAAACTTTTACCAGAGACAGGCAGGATAGATGGATATACTGCTGCGATGCCCTCCCTGTCCGGTGTGCTCATGCTGCACTGATGTATCTTGGTGATTGAATCCTCACAGGACAAACCCGCTATGAGTATGTAAATTGCACAATTTAAATGGTGGTAAATTGTGGCATGGTGGAAAATGAGTGAATATTTGATACCCGCAGCATGAGTTTGGGATTTTACATCTAGGCAGTTTGGTTTGGTTAATGAGCTATGTGACCATTAGCAGTTCATTTGAGCTGATCTGAGATCTGCCTTTAGCAGAACCCCCACCACCATTGAGAACACAGATGTCTTTCTGCTTTATGTTGTGGCTGTTACTATATTTTCAGGTGTCTGTTTAGGCATCTCTTGTCAGCCTAAATCACTGCTGAGATCCCCTTGAGAAAGGACTGAAATAACTGCTAAATGTTGAGCTCACACATGTGAACAGTTGTCACCATATGTGTGAGAAAGCTACAAAAGAATACGTGACTTGCTTTGCAAAGTCCCCTCAAGAAATTAGATTTTCAACCAATTTCAATATAAGGTTACTTTCCATCATCAACACAAATCTTAATCCAGGTCTCATATCAACTTTTTGTGTCAGTTCCTGCAGCCAAACCCATGAGCACTCAGTTCTGTTTCTGCTTTTAGCATTTCTTTGCCCTATAATGACTCCTGCCAAGAGACCTCAGTGAAATTCTTTGTCATTTGTGAAATTACAGTTGTGGGGCACAGCTTCTGCCTTCTCACACACAACTCGGCATGGAAACACTTCAGATTTGCATTCATCACCTTTGGATTTAGGCAAACGAAGCAATGATTACCATGGGATATGGTGGCAATTGCATCTTTTTAGGAGAGCAGCTGGGTGTTCCCCAGCCAGAGAATCACAAACAAGTCAAATAAATCATCTTGGCAGCAATATAGAGCTGGCATTTGAATCTGAAGAGTGATATCAAAACAAAGTCTTCTGAAAAATAAAATCACTGAGTAGCAGAACTACTTTAGGCAACATTCAGTATTAAATATAGCCTACTTTCAGAAACACTAAGCAAGAACAGAGTCATAATTATAAAGAAATATCTGCAGTGTTCACAGCCGTGGTCCCACTGTGTTGCCACAGTGGTGAACAATGGCAACACTGCCTGCGTTATTTCCTCCCACAAATTCAACTTAAAAAACAGTTTTTCCCTTAAAAACTACATGAATCGTTGAAGGACGCTATAAGATGTTCAGCAGCGTACAATTCATGATCGACGGTCTCAGAGATCAACACACAGATCATGTTGCTGCTGAGTGGAATGCTTACAACACAGAGATGCGTTTGCACCAGTAGTAAGATGCCTTGTGATTAATGTTGACAGAGCACACAGGGACTGAGGTATTTTTAGATTTTGTTTACCCTTTGAATTACTCCCTATCCTGGTTATACCTTGTGTTTCTCTGATGATTTATGGGAAGTGCTGAAGCTGTTACAAATCTGCTCCTTTCATATCTAGAACTACTATGGTTCCAGAGGATATTCATTTGTAGATTAACTCCCATGACATGTTTTATCACTGGAAGTTAGATGAATTTTTTTTTTTTTTACTATATGCTCTATGAAAATGGCTGTTCTACAGAATAACTCCCAAAATTCAACTGAGTCAGTTAAGAGGGGAACAAAATGTACATAATTCCTATGTGAGTTGTAGCGTTGAAAAGAAAGTTGAGGTCACAGATGTGGTTACACTCCTCCAATGGCTGGACTCGGACTGTTGATGCAGCTGTTACAATGGGTGGGTTGCGAGGCGTGGAAGGACACGAATGTGGACTTTTCAAAAACACAAGACTTGAGTTATTAGTCAAAAACAAGGTTAACACAAAACGCGGCTGAGCCGGATGACAAAAACTAAACTATGAAAACAAAACACGACTAAGACAAAACAAAACAAAGAACATGACTTGGTAATACATGAAAACACTTAACTTGGTTTGGCGAGGCGTGGCGTGAAGGGGGAATGGTGAAGGGGGAATGATGAATGTGTAAGGATCTCACAATGACTGAGAAACCAGAGAGACTAAATACTGTGGGAACAGATGAGTGAATGAGTGCAGCTGATGAGAACTTACAGGTGAAGTGAATGAACTAATAGGTCATTTCATGGGGACTGAGGAAACCGAAACTGTGGGGAAAACAATGGCAAAACTTAAGAACTAAACATGAACCTAAAAACTAAGACATGACATAAACTAAAACATGGTAAAACTAAGGACTAAAAACATGGCGAAAAAAACCCATGTTCGTGACAACAGTTTCTCTAAGCCATTGTCTGACAAACTGATATGCGTGTCAGCCTTATTTTCATAAAAATGTAGCCTCACAGCCCAAGGACCTACAGTATCACAGAACCTTTAAATCTGTATGACATCATCTCTGTCTCATATCACTGTGGATGAATTTTGATCCGCTTTACTTTACAATGTTGCGTCAGTTCATTGAGATCTGCAGCATGTGCATAGCTATCTTGGGGTCCCACCACATCATTTCAATCCTATTCTGTTTTATGGCCATTATGTTTCAGATTTGATGATATAGTTGGGATTGTAGTTCGGTTTTATGAACTAGTTTTGGCCATGATTAGCTGTCAGACAAATGGCCCTTTATGGACTCTAAAATACTTGTTTTCCAAAGGCATTTATTGTCGATTCAGTGACAAGGTGTTGAAGTATCCCTCCGCCACTGTGCTTGACAGATTGGTATGAGGTGTTTTTGCAGATTTTTTGCTAAACACTGCTCCTTAGATTTTGGCCATCTATACAGAAGTTGCTGCAAATCTCCTACAAGTCTGTGGTGGAGAGTGCAATTTGCTTTGCAGCCATCTATCGCGGCAGCAGCAGCATCGGAATCAATAAATAAATTGACGAACTGTGGAAGAAGCCTGGCTCTGTGCTGGGGACTGCCCTTGAGCCCTTGGACCTGACTGTGCAAAGAAGAAAGCTGTGCAATTTAATAGACATAGATCAAATCTGCTACTCTCTCCACAATACAGTGTTAAAACAACGGATTGTTATCAGTATGAGGCTTCTTCAGCTATGCTGTGACCCATAGAGATAAAGGAGGTCATTATAACAACAATATAATTTCCCTTCGGGAAAAACAAAGTATTTTTTCATTTCATTAAGCCATGCTGCCATGTCCTTTTAGAGAAAAAAAGTCTCTCCTGACTACTATTCCACATAATCCATACTTGTTCAGTCGTTTTCTAATTACTGTCATGAGCTTTAACATGCTAACTGAGGCCCGCAGCGGATGTAGTGTGGCTCTCGAGTTTTTTGGGATTTCTCTGAGCATTGCACAGTCCGACCACTGGCCACTCTTTGGAAGACTGGCAACTGTCTTTTCTTCTTCCTCACTATAGGATGATGCGCTCCAGATTGTTTGGAGATGACCTGACAACCCTTACCGTAATGATGCGCATTAACGATTTCTTTGCCAAGATCATTGCTGATGTCATTTCCTTCTGGCATTGCGTGAACACACCTAAATGCTATTGACCAGCAAACTGCAAAAATTTGCTTTTATCGAGGTGCTCACACTCTTTCATGAACTGACCAAGTGCACCTGGCTGCTGATCTCTTTCGCAGTTCCATTAGAAAAAAGTAAGAATGTACTTAGTTTTTCACAAACTTCTAATGGATTTTGGCTTAGTTTTTGTCATAAAAGATGTAATAATGACACTGTAATGACCCCTTCCAACACAGAATGGACCCAGAAAGACACAACCCAAGGAGAAGATATAACAGTCTTTATTTTAAGGAACAAACTCAGGGAGTAACTGCTCAGTCCAGGGAAACCTTGTCCACTGCGGAAAGCTAGGGTGGAGCCTGAGAACAGGTGAGGTGAAGCAGGGCACAAACAGCAAAATCCTCTTGGCGACGGGAGGAGTGAGACAGTCCAGAAGCCGACTTCCTAAATCCAGAATCCAGAATCCAAAATCCAAAATCTAGGTTTCCAATCCGTAATCCAGGATCCAAAAGACAGGGTCAAAAAACAGTCCAGATCAAAAACAAGCAGGCAGGAGAATTATGGCGAGAAACAGAGGCTTGAAAGCTGCGTGATGACTGCAGACAATCTGGCAGGGAACTGGAGAGAAACTGAGAGCTATATAGGCTGCAGACCAGGTGCAAACAATCAGGAGATAAGGCAGAAGATACACGATGCATTCAGGGTCAGTTGGGAAAACAGATTCCGGCTCAAACCATGACATTACCCCTACCTCCAGGGTCAGCCCCAGAGGACCCTCCAGGCTGGTCCGGATGAGAGCGGTGGAACTCCTTAATAAGGGGCTTGTCAAGGATGTCCCGGGCAGGAACCCAAGAACGCTGCTCAGGACCATACCCCTCCCATTCCACCAGGTACTGAAGAGAGCGTCCCCTGCGGCGGGAGCGCAAAAACAGCGAACAGTGTACGCAGGGGAACCATCAATGATACGGGCGGGAGGAGGGGGTCTGGAGGGGGGAACCAATCTGGAAGAAAACACAGGCTTAATCCTAGAAACATGGAAGGTAGGATGGATACGCAAAGTATGTGGAAGGCGTAGTCTAACAGCCACAGGATTAACGATCTTGGAGATGGGAAAAGGCCCAACGAAACGAGGTGCCAGCTTCTTACTCTCCACCCGGAGTGGCAAGTCCTTGGTCGACAACCATACTCTCTGCCCCACACTGTAGTGGGGAGCCGCTGACCGGCGACGATTGGCTGCCCTGGAGTAGATGAGAGACGACTTGAGGGCCTTACGTGCCCCTTGCCAAAACCTGATGACCCGCCGGGCGGCTGCCTGTGCAGAAGGAACACTAGCCTCAAGTTCCTGAATGGAGAAGACAGGTGGATCATAGCCATAAACAACAGAAAAAGGTGAGTAGCCAGTAGAGCTGGAGGGAAGAGAATTGAGTGCGTACTCCACCCAGGGCAGGTTGTTAGACCAGGACAAAGGATCAGTAGAACACAGGACACGCAACTTAGACTCTACCTCATGGTTGATACGTTCAGTTTGCCCATCAGACTGGGGGTGGAAAGCAGAAGACAGGCTTAAATGAACACCCAACTGAGTACAAAACTCCTTCCAGAATTGAGAGGTAAACTGGGGACCTCTGTCTGAAACTATGTCCTCAGAATAGTGGTATTGCCATCAGAAGGAGGAAGTCCAGTAATGAAGTCCATAGAAATATGGGACCAGGGGCGTTTAGGGACAGATAGAGGAAGAAGTAAACCAGCAGGTGGTCTACGGCCAACCTTGGCTTGAGCACAGACTTGACATGCTGCAACATGTTCTCTGACATCTTTACTAAGTTTTGGCCACCAAAACCGTCTCCGAACTACTGACAAAGTCTTAGTGACACCAGGATGATAGAATAGCTTGGTGGAATGACATGAGGAAATGACTTTGGACCAAAGATTCTCAGGTACAAAGAGGAAACTGGGAGGACAATTGGAGGATATGGCATTGGTGTTGTTAAGGTGCAGCACCTCTCTTTCAACATCCAGCCTGGTCACAGCTATTCTTACAGAAGGGGGCAGGATGTACTTGTGCTCCTCACACTTACTCTCCTCAGAAGAAGCATGCAATCGAGAGAGCGCATCAGGCTTCGTGTTCTTAGAACCCGGGCGGTAGGATAAAGTAAAGTTGAAACGACCAAAAAAAATTGACCACCTCGTGTGCCGAGCATTTAATCGTCTGGCCCCTTTAAGGTACTCAAAGGTTTCTATGATCTGTCTAGACAATAAATGGGGTCTCAACCCCCTCCAACCAATGTCTCCACTCTACAAGAGCCAACTTAATGGCCAGCAGTTCCCGCTCCCCTATGTCGTAGTTCTGTTCTGCCGGAGATAGCCGACGAGAGAAGAAGGCACATGGGTGGAGACGACGATCTGACAAGGCACGTTGAGACAAAACGGCCCCTACACCGGTACTGGAAGCATCAACCTCGACTACAAACTGTAGGGTGGGTCTGGGAACACTAGGATAGGGGCTGAAGTAAAAAGATCCTTTAACTTATTAAAGGCTTGGTCTGCCTTGTCACTCCAACAAAAAGTGGACTTGGAAGATGTCAAAACATGAAGAGAAGAAGCAACAGCGCTAA
This sequence comes from Odontesthes bonariensis, assembly GCF_027942865.1. NCBI lineage: Eukaryota > Metazoa > Chordata > Actinopteri > Atheriniformes > Atherinopsidae > Odontesthes > Odontesthes bonariensis. Next base: position 15,766,055 of record NC_134516.1, on the reverse strand, counting down.
AGTTCCTGATAAAGCGCCTATAAAAATTAGCAAAGCCCAAGAACCTCTGTAGCTGCTTGCGTGTTTGCGGTACAGGCCAGTCTCGTACAGCTGACACCTACCCAGGATCCATCTCTATCTGATTAGACGAGATAACAAACCCGAGAAAGGACACTTGGGACGCATGAAAGACACATTTCTCTGCCTTAACATACAGCTGGTCCTGCAGCAGCCGGAGGAGAACTGAGCGAACATGGTGTACATGATCTACAAGGGAGTGTGAAAAAATAAGGATGTCATCCAGGTACACAAAAACATAGTCATTAATCATGTCTCGGAGAACATCATTTACTAAGGACTGAAAAACTGCAGGCGCATTGGTCAGACCAAAAGGCATCACCAGATATTCATAATGGCCTGAAGGAGTGTTGAATGCAGTCTTCCACTCATCACCATGACGAATACGGACCAGATGATAGGCACTGCGAAGGTCAAGTTTAGTGAACACCGTAGCCCCTTGTAACAATTCAAAAGCCGAGGACAAGAGAGGCAGAGGGAATCTGTTCTTAACAGTAATTTCATTAAGCCCCCTATAATCAATACACGGACGCAGAGAACCATCCTTCTTGCCTACAAAGAAAAAACCTGCTCCGGCTGGTGAGGAGGAAGGCCGAATTAGTCCTGCTGACAAGGACTCTTCGATATAAGACTCCATGGCCTTCCTTTCAGATGCAGACAGAGGGTAGAGACGGCCCCTAGGTGGTGTAGTGCCAGGTAACAGGTCTATGGAACAGTCATACGGTCTGTGAGTTGGCAAAGACATGGCTCTTTTCTTTTTGAACGCTTCCTTGAGATCCAGGTACTCCCTGGGTACCTTGGACAAATTGGGAAACTCAGTATCAGAATCAGATCTCAGTAGGAAGGGTGTTACTGACCCAGCAGAGGATAGACAGGTACAAGGACAAGCGGAAGACCAAGACAAAATCTCCCCTATTTGCCAGTCAATATGGGGATTGTGCTTTCTGAGCCATGTAATCCCCAAAAATAATTGCTGAGTGGGAGAGCTAATCACCAGGAATTCCAACAACTCTCGATGATTGCCTGCTATAACCATGGTGATGGGTTCGGTCTTGGTAGTTATGGTGTACAAAACATGCCCATTAACTGCAAAAACCTCCGGCGGTTTTTCTAGGACCTTGGTTTTCAAACCACGCTGAGTAACTAAAAGGGAATCGATAAACTCAGAATCAGCCCCTGAGTCGATAAACACTTCTTGGGGGACCGTCTGCAAAACCAAACAACAAATGAGCAGTAGTCAGGCAGCAGGTGGAGGATTTCTCCTTCATAGCAAAGGAATGGCTCAGTAAAGACACCCTTCCCTCAACTAAGCCTTGTCTTTTAACGGACAATTTCTGACAAAGTGGTTCTCACCTGCGCAGTAAAGGCAAAGCCGACCCCAGAAACGCCTCTCTCGCTCCTCAGAAGAGAGCCGAGAACGCCCAAGCTGCATAGGTTCCACAGGGTTGGTGACAGGTTCCCGTATAGGTTTGAGAAAAGAGATAGATGGGGCTCCAGTAGTGGCAAGTCCCCTTCCTGCAGCTCTCTCCCTTCTGCGCTTCCGCAAACGAATATCAATGCGTGTAGCCAGGCGCTCCAGCTCCTCCAGAGACTTGGGGGAATCCCGAGATGCAATCTTGTCCTTCAGATCATCGGAGAGACCCTGGTAGAAAGCATCAAAAAGAGCATCATCATTCCAGTAACTGTCAACTGCCCTGGTGTGAAAATCAATTATATACTCGGTGACTGGTCTGTTTCCCTGGGAGAGGGTAAACAAATTACGAGCTGCCTCCCACTCTGGTCTCACCGGATCAAAAACTCTTCTTAGTTCGGTAGTAAAGTCCTCAAAAGAACCACAAATGGTTGACCCTCTGTCCCATTCAGAGGTTCCCCATTGCTTAGCCCGCCCAGATAATAAGGAAATAACAAAGGCTACCCTTGAGCTTTCAGTAGGAAAGGAAGAAGGTTGCAGCTCAAAGAGAAGAGAACATTGAACAATGAAGGGTCTACACTGGTTAGGTTCTCCAGAATATCTCTCAGGAGGAGGAATCCGTGGTTCACAGGGGTTAGGGGGACTAGATACCGATGCCGTCTCACCGAACCTTTTGGAGACAGGAGCAGTAGATAATAGTTTGACTCCCTGGGTTAACTCAGCCAGACTGGTTATAGCACCCTCAACCTTTTCACGCCAATATAAAGAGCAAAAACAGTGCAGCTTCATTAGTGCAATTTTAATGATGGTAAAGTGACTGGGGCAGGTTATGAGGTGATTATGAAGTGTTCATAAGTCCAACTGTAAGGGGGAAAAAAAAATGTTTTTGTGACGGGAGGTTCTGGTCCGAATGGACCGAAGCCTCCTGCCCAAGGGGAGTTGTGTAAATAGAGAAGGGTCAGCTGTGATCCAACCTGCTCGCCCTATAGTCCTGGAGACGTGCAGGTCATGGATAGATGGGAGGCTGCAGCCGATCACCTTCTCAGCGGAGCACACACCTCGCTGCAGTCTGTGTCTGTCCCTGTCGGAACTGACCATCTACTGAGCAAAATTCCGACTGAAGCCTGCTCGGAATCGTGCAAGGTTTGTGAAACTGTACTCCGTGAAATGCGCAGAGCAAAGGAAAAGTCGGCGGTTGTATGTACTGGGGATGCTGTTAAAAATAAATAAAAGCCATTGATCCCGAACATTGCTTTCCGGGGGAAGAATATGTAACGATCGTAGTCCGCTTTCACAGCCTTGGAAGGCACACCAGTTCCTGTTTCTTGCCGAAGGGGCGTGTCTGAAACGGGGTGGCTGTGGATTTGGGTGTGTGTGTGTGTGTGTGTGTGGGGGGGGGGGGGGGGGGGAGGAGGAGGAGTAACTGCTCAGGCCAGGGAAACCTTTCCCACTGCGGAAAGCTAGAGTGGAGCCTGAGAACAGGTGAGGTGAAGCAGGGCACAAACAGCAAAATCCTCTTGGCGACGGGAGGAGTGAGACAGTCCAGAAGCCGACTTCCTAAATCCAGAATCCAAAATCCAAGGTCCAGAATCCAAAATCCAAAATCCAAGGTCCAGTATCCAAAATCCAGGTTTCCAATCCGTAATGCAGGATCCAAAAGACAGAGTCAAAACACAGTCCAGGTCAAAAACAAGCAGGCAGGAGAATTATGCAGAGAAACAGAGGCTTGAAAGCTGCGTAATGACTACAGACAATCTGACAGGGAACTGGAGAGAAACTGAGAGCTATATAGGCTGCAGACCAGGTGCAAACAATCAGCAGATCAGGCAGAAGATACATGATGCATTAAGGGTCAGTCGGGAAAAAAGATTACGGCTCAAACCATGACAGACACAATATAACATGTAATGTTTTGATAGTCTTCAGCGTTTGTATTTTACTAATTTCAAGGTCTGGTGAAATGCAGTGTTATATGATATAATAGACTTTTTTTTCTCATATTCTAATACAGAAAGTCTTACAATTTAAAGAGGATGTCACTCCTTTTTCAAAGGATTATATGTCTGCCATGATTAGTGTGCTACACAAGTATGAGTTTCATATCTTCAGGTTAAGCGTTTGCCATTTCTGTTTCCCTGTTTACTTTGTACAGTATGTTCTCTCCCAACGTCTTGGCTAATAATTTCACAAAAACTTTGTAAATGCATGTGTTCACTTTTGTGTATTCGCTGGCAGTCTTGTCCCTTCATGGGAGGTTCACATGACTTAACTATTGATTTATCCCTCCAGAGACTTCCTATGCAATGGCCCAATTTCTCCTGTTCATTACTGTGCTGCTGTCAAAACCTTTGGCAAGCCTCCAGCCGATGCGATCCATCTACCTCGCCTTTCCATCTCCTTAAATCTGTCTCTTGCTTGCTCTTACTCTCTGCCAGCTCCAGCCGGTCTGAGGGATCAAGAGCCAGGGTTGCCGTGGCAACTTGTACTATCACTGAATAGATCATTCCTGGATTGTTGTTCCCCAATGCCTCAAACTCTAAACAATGCACACATGAAAAAAGACTAACAAGCCTAACTTTTTTTTTACCCCTGCATCTTCTAATTTTTTTTTTCTTGGATTTCTTTTCTTGACATTTTCTCTTTCCATTCTTTTCTCTCTTCTTTTGTCACTGTAGAATTCTCTTAATATGCCAAGTGTGATGCTGTGTGTTGCAGCCACCACCAACCTCATTACAATAAATGGACATACTTTCACTTAGCAGTAGTGTGAGCTACATCAGCCTGGTCTGATAAAAATGTGTAATGAGTATGTTTGTGCATGTGTTCCGAACACACAAACACAGTACAGGCACAGTAAATTGTCATATGGTAACATTTCACATTTCCTGGTGTCTTGGAGTTGTAAAGTACGGCATCGGTTGGGGCTTGAACTCTGTTCTTTGGCATGAAATTCTGCGTAACAGCTCCGTCAACCCACATCTACCTCCTTATAGGCATTTCTGATCAAATATGGTTGTGCAAGTTTCCCATAATGCAACATGTAGGCCTAAAACGGTATGCTGTGGAAAACGTGGAAATGTATTATTATTATTATTGGTTAGAGGTTTTAAAATATGGTCATATTTCCATTTTCAAACATGAGTTTAATGTGATAAAAAAAATCTGTTACAATTTAATGCTCACACTGACTATTACTGGCTAACTAAAAATGCTAATATATGGCAGACATGTTTGATATTTCATTTTAGCAATTTATCATGACACAGTACCACACAATGCACAAATTACCAAATTAAACTTTTGACCTGATGATGGCAAGTTCAGTTAACATTTCATGCCGTTCAGCAGCTGCTGACATCTCTGGGAAGTTGACAAGAGATGTATCCAAAGTCTAAAAAGGTATTAGTAATTCCTCTGTATTTTTAATTGCTTTTTGTATCTGCTACTTGCTCAACAAAAACTGAAGTTCATTCTGCCTCCAGACAAGAGTTGACATGTTTCAAAGGAAAAAAAAAAGGCTTTTGGTTGATGAAAGATTAGAGAAAAGTTCAGGTGATGTTACTAACTTGATGAGCAAATTGGCGACAGTGTTTGGCTCTCGGAGGAAAAGGCTGTGCTGTGATCTCAACCTCATTGTAATCCACAGCCCACAGTCCAAATAAATCCCATATTTGTGTTTGTTTGCACCTGCGGCGTCTTAAAAATTTTAAATCTAGTAACATTTCCACTGCCCTGGTAATGATTACGTGATGCAGCTAATCTTCCTAAACCACATACACGACCACACCGCACCACCATCATAGACCCTGACAAATAACTTGACAGGACAATCCATTTAAAACATGTAGTACAAGATGAACTTGCCGAATGATCAATCTTCTCTATCGATTAATGACTAATAATATTGAAAGACTGCAAAAAAAACAACAACCTCCATTTAGCTTATTGACATGCTCCCCCTTGAGCTGTCACCTTACCGTGGTGGGGGGGTTTGCGTGCCCCAATGAGTCTGGGAGCTATGTTGTCTGGGGCTTTAAGCCCCTGGTAGGGTCACCCATGGCAAACAGATCCTAGATGAGGGACCAGACAAAGAACAGCTCACAAAACCCCTATGATGAGAAAGAAAATTGGACACCGTGTTCCTTCGCCCAGACGCGGGTCACCGGGGCCTCCCCCTGGAGCCAGGCCCAGGGGTGGGGCCTGCCGGCGAGCGCCTGGTGGCCGGGTCTGTGCCCGTGGGGCTCGGTCGGGCACAGCCCGAAGAAACGACACGGGTCCCCCTTCCGACAGGCTCACCACCCGTGGGAGGGGCCATGGGGGTCGGGTGCAGTGTGAGCTGGGCAGCAGCCGAAGGCGGGGACGTTGGCGGTCTGATCCTCGGCTACTGAAGCTGGCTCTTGGGACGTGGAACGTCACCTCTCTGCTGGGGAAGGAGCCTGAGCTGGTGCGCGAGGTTGAGCGGTTCCGGCTAGATATAGTCGGACTCACCTCGACACACGGCTTGGGCTCCGGAACCAGCCTTCTCGAGAGGGGTTGGACTCTCTTCCACTCTAGAGTTGCCCGCGGTGAGAGGCGTAAAGCAGGTGTAGGCATACTTATTGCCCCCCGGCTGTGCGCCTGTACATTGGGGTTCACACCGGTAGACGAGAGGGTAGCCTCCCTCCGCCTTAGGGTGGGGGGACGGGTCCTGACTGTTGTTTGTGCTTATGCACCGAACGGCAGTTCAGAGTACCCACCCTTTTTGGAGTCCCTGGAGGAGGCACTGGAGAGTGCTCCTCCGGGAGACTCCCTCGTCCTGCTGGGGGACTTCAATGCTCACGTGGGCAATGACAGTGAGACCTGGAGGGGCGTGATTGGGAGGAACGGCCCCCCCGATCTGAATCAGAGTGGTGCTTTGTTGTTGGACTTCTGTGCTCGTCACGGACTGTCCACAACGAACACCATGTTCAGGCATAAGGGTGTCCATATGTGCACTTGGCACCAGGACACCCTAGGCCGCAGCTCGATGATCGACTTTGTAGTCGTATCGTCGGACTTGCGGCCGTATGTCCTGGACACTCGGGTGAAGAGACGGGCGGAGCTGTCAACTGATCACCACCTGGTGGTGAGTTGGCTCGGCTGGTGGGGGAGGAAGCCGGTCAGACCTGGCAGGCCCAAACGTATTGTGAGGGTCTCTTGGGAACGGCTGGCGGAATCCCCTGTAAGGAGGAGTTTCAACTCCCACCTCCGGCAGAGCTTCAACCATGTCCCGGGGGAGGTGGGGGACATTGAGCCCGAATGGGCCATGTTCCGTGCCTCCATTGTTGAGGCGGCCGACCGGAGCTGTGGCCGTAAGGTGGTCGGTGCCTGTCGTGGCGGCAATCCCCGAACCCGCTGGTGGACCCCAGTGGTGAGGGAAGCCGTCAAGCTGAAGAAGGAGTCCTATCGGGCCTTTTTGGCCAGTGGGACTCTGGAAGCAGCTGATGGGTACCGACAGGCCAAGCGGAACGCAGCCTCGGCGGTTGCTGAGGCAAAAACTCGGGCTTGGGAGGAGTTTGGGGAGGCCATGGAGAACGACTTCCAGACGGCCTCGAGGAGATTCTGGTCCACCATCCGGCGGCTCAGGGAGGGGAAGCGGTGCACCGTCAACACCGTGTATGGTGAGGGCGGGGCTCTGCTGACTTCAACTAGGGACGTCGTGAGTCGGTGGGGGGAATACTTCGAGGGCCTCCTCAATCCTACCGACACGCCTTCCGATGAGGAAGCAGAGTTGGGGGGCTCGGACTTGGGGCCTCCCATTTCTGGGGCTGAGGTTGCCGAGGTGGTCAAAAAACTCCTCGGTGGCAAGGCCCCAGGGGCGGATGAGGTCCGTCCTGAGTTCCTCAAGGCTCTGGATGTTGTGGGGCTGTCTTGGTTGACACGCCTCTGCAGCATCGCGTGGACATCGGGGGCAGTGCCTCTGAACTGGCAGATCGGGGTGGTGGTCCCCCTCTTTAAAAAGGGGGGCCGGAGGGTGTGTTCCAACTATAGGGGGATCACACTCCTCAGCCTCCCTGGTAAGGTCTATTCGGGGGTACTGGAGAGGAGGATCCGCCGGATAGTCGAATCTCGGATTCAGGAGGTGCAGTGTGGTTTTCGTCCTGGCCGTGGAACAGTGGACCAGCTCTATACCCTCCGCAGGATCCTGGAGGGAGCATGGGAGTTCGCCCAACCGGTCTACATGTGTTTTGTGGACTTGGAGAAGGCGTTCGACCGTGTCCCTCGGGGACTCTTGTGGGGGGTGCTCCGGGAGTATGGAGTGCCGGACTCCTTGATATGGGCTGTTCGGTCTCTGTATGACCGGTGTCAGAGTTTGGTCCGCATTGCCGGCAGTAAGTCGGACATGTTTCCTGTGAGGGTTGGACTCCGTCAGGGCTGCCCTTTGTCACCGATTCTGTTCATAATTTTTATGGACAGAATTTCTAGGCGCAGCCAGGGCGTTGAGGGGGTCCGGTTTGGCGACCTCAGAATCGGGTCTCTGCTTTTTGCGGACGATTTGGTTCTGTTGGCGTCGTCAGACCGTGACCTTCAGCTCTCACTGGAGCGGTTCGCAGCCGAGTGTGAAGCGGCTGGGATGACCATCAGCACCTCCAAATCTGAGACCATGGTCTTCGGCCGGAAAAGGGTGGAATGCCCTCTCCGGGTCGGGAACGAGATCCTTCCCCAAGTGGAGGAGTTCAAGTATCTCGGGGTCTTGTTCACGAGTGAGGGACGAATGGAGCAGGAGATTGACAGGCGGATCGGTGCGGTGTCTGGGGTGATGCGGGCTCTGCACCGGCCCGTCGTGGTGAAGAAGGAGCTGAGCCAAAAGGCGAAGCTCTCGATTTACCGGTCAATCTATGTTCCTACCCTCACCTATGGTCACGAGCTGTGGGTAGTGACCGAAAAAACGAGATCGCGAATACAAGCGGCCGAAATGAGTTTCCTCCGCAGGGTGTCTGGGCTCTCCCTTAGAGATAGGGTGAGAAGCTCGGTCATCCGGGAGGAGCTTGGAGTAGAACCACTGCTCCTCCGCATCGAGAGGAGTCAGATGAGGTGGCTCGGGCATCTGGTGAGAATGCCTCCTGGACGCCTCCCCGGTGAGGTGTTCCGGGCCCGTCCCACTGGGAGGAGGCCCCGGGGAAGACCCAGGACACGTTGGAGAGACTATGTCTCTCGGCTGGCCTGGGAACGCCTCGGGGTCCCCCCAGAAGAGCTGGAGGAAGTGGCCGGGGACAGGGACGTCTATGTCTCTTTGCTCAAGCTGCTGCCCCCGCGACCCGATCCCCGGACCAGCGGAAGATAATGGATGGATGGATGGACACGCTGTATCAATTGGCAGCCAACTCAGGATCAATTATTTGGATGATTAAAAATACCTGCCAGTTAATTGACAGTATGAAGGGATAAATATATAATGTAGCTTTACTCAACAAGGATATTTATAGTATTGCCACAAAAATGTGGAAAAAAAGAAAAGATTGAGGTGAAGTCGTGTCTATCCTTCAGCCTATGGCCGAGCACCAAACTCAAAAGTGTCCATAATGCTGTATTTTTCTTTCTCAGCAAATGCCATGTTTCCGTCATGTTTGGAGTCTTATGTTTTGCATTTTTTTGTCAAGTTCTGTGTTTTTGCCTCCGTCTTTCTTCTGCCCTGCCATCAGCTCCACTCACCTCACCTGTGTTTCTTCCCTCAGCTGCCTTCACTCACTAATCACTCTCCCCTGTATTTAGTCTCCCGGTTTGTTCATGGTCGGATCCCAGGTTTTTTTGGTATTCCGGCTCAGCTGTGATTTTTGTTTGGATTTTTGAATAAATCAAGTTTTTTTCATAATCTGCATTCGGGTCCTTCATATCCACGTTGACACCGCACGTCTTGACAGATAATTAATAGATTCAAACACATCCTACACATTTTTGTGAGTTCTGTGCATTTTGTCAATCCTTAAGACAACAAAGCATTTTGTAAAACTGAATGTCTCCGTGGGGTGTTGTGGTTTGAACCGTCTTCTCACAGAATCCTGACTGGGGCCTTTCTATGTTGAGTTGGCATGTTCTTTCTGGGTACTCCAGCTTCCTCCCACTGTCCAAAAACATGCATGTTAGATTGATTGGAGACTGATTGTCTAGGAGTGAGTGTGGATGGTTGTTTGTCTCTATGTGGCTCTGTGACCTGCCCAGAGTGTGCCCAGACACCCCCCCCCCCCCGATCCTGAGTTGGATTAAGCGGGTGTAGAAAATGATTGGATGTCTCCATTAACATCAATCAGGCTTATAACCCATGTGGAAAATCAGTACAGGACAATTTACAAAATCCCAGATCCAGATAAGTCAAGAAATAGTTATAGCACATAACTACTAAAAAGCCACAGCTTGCACCATCTTCCACCAGGTTTTTCTACAGATGGAAACACAAGGTGTTTTTCAATTTATTTCAGAGGTGTTACACTCGCAAAGCAGATGGATTCCTGTGAGACTTACAAGATAAGGATCACAAGTTAATCCATCTCACCAGGCTCCAAGGGATCCGTTTGTATGCGAAACCCAAAAGTTTGAACCAGTCCGCATCCTATTGTCACCCGATGGCAGCTGGGAAAAGCTTCAACTCAGGTATAGAAAGCAGGTATAGAAATTGAAATTGGGTTGATGGATGGATGGGTCCTTGTGGGTTCACTGTAAAAACATGTCACTTAAAAGAACAGAAGTTCAGGCAAAAGCAAGTAAACATAAAGACTGGTAGGTTGTAACTACTTTTAGTATTAATTTCTACTGGATTACACCTCGCTTAAGAGCGACGCTTCAAATGATTTCTCAGAATTGACCAAAGGGTTAAGACACTTTGGCCATCTTGCAGTGGGCACCTATTGATGAGTAACCACCAGGTCAGAGCACACCCATCTTCAACTATACACCACGACTACTGCTGTACGCCTTTGACTATTGTGTTAAAAAACAGTCCAGAGGCAGTCAGGCAAACGTATAATCACTGCCAACGAGTTCAAAGCTGGCTTTGTGTTATTTTCCGCTATAATTGGTGTCACCACATTTTACAACGATGACATGCACGCACAAGTTAAACCCTTCCTAACCATACCCTCCCGGGATGTGATCAGAACACTGACATTAGCGCTTGACAAGAAACCTAATGTGCGTAGTCGCCCATATTTTGAGCTATTACTTTAAACATACTTTTAATTTTTCGGTGCTAAATAGTCAGTCACATCTTCCAGTCACGTTCAAATAATACTACAAATATTAGATCTAAATCATTTCCACTCAGTCAAATGTTCGTTCTTTTTATGCGACTTTTAACTAAACTCATTCTCCTTGTTGCCAACAGGACTGTAATTGTCCCACAACAACTTTTTGTAAATCATCTGTCCAACACAACAATGTATTGCCTGTCTTTAGGAGTGATCTCTGAACTGGTCTCAGTTAAGCAAGGCTGTACAACAATGTGGGATCTGTCACCAGTGACGCTCACAGCAAGCTGTGGTTTACTTAAGTTCTAATGATGTAATTAAACACAGCCAATTAGAACTGTCAGCAGGTGATGTTGTGACACCATCAGTGCACCTTATATGGCGGGAGTGTAACAGGAGCCCGTGCTTCAGCTGCTGCCTATCGAGGTCAAGAGAAACTATAGAAGTTGTCCCATAAACTTGGACAGTGACTTGTACAGTACCAGCAGGATTTAGTTTCCTTATAGGGCACCTCCAAAAGCATTTGGCCTCATTAGACTTCATTGTGATGTAGAAGTACGTAGGGAGGTTACCTAGAAATGATTTTACACAACCTTAATATTGGTTTTAATTGTATCTTTTTTTTTTAAATCGTGGTGAGAGCAGCAAAAGCAAAAGCACAACTTTTTACAGAATCTCCCCATTGGTGCTTTAGTTGACAGATTGCTTTGTGTTAACCCCATCCTAAATATTTTATAAAGGATCTGCTGGAGTACACATGAAGCACAAGCCAGAGCTGGATGGGAGGGACTGCATCTGTCAGAGATAAAATTAGATTTTGAACGTCAGAGTGTTCATGGATTTCATAGCTTTGGAAAAAAAAGTGTTGCTAATTCTATGCTGCCTGTCCATAAGATCTAATGAAAAGAAGGAAAACAAATCTCCTAAGTCTATGTTGCCCTCTATTGGTGATTATTAGTTTAACACTTGTGTAACCAAAATCACTTTCCTCTATTAAAAAGCAGAGGCTCCAGAAGTCAGTCAAAGGTCAAGATCAGCTGTTAGATTTGACCAAAGTTTACTAGTGTAAATGCAGCACTGTATATATCACAGTGAAGTAACATAAATAATTCATTGTACAACTAAATAATTTGCAAAAGCCTCAGCAAAGGATTCTTATAAATGTGTACATATTGCCTTTTGGAGCTGAATAACTCAGAGCTGTAGATCTCACCCACTATTCCTTTTGTAAGGATGACATAGATTATCTCAAATGTATGTTTTTGAGTAGTTTTTCATCAAATATACAGACATTCTTCTGTACATACATTTTCCTCAAACATACAGTCTCCTTTTTACATACATCAATTCTTTTTAAGCATACATTATTTTATAACACTTAGGCAAACTTATCAGACACACCTAAAAGCTCCCCAATATAAAACATACATGCATTCTTCTCAGTCTGCGCTTCAACTCATACATCTCATACATTAATCTCCTTCATTCATGCATTCTTATCAAAAATAGATATATTTTACTCAAACATACATACATACCGACAGCCTCCTAAAATTCTTTTTGAACACACTTACATTCATCCAGTACTTGCATTCATTTTCCTCAAACATACATAAATTCTCCTGAAAATATATCTGTTCTTCCAAAACATACCTTCTTTCCTCTTAAAAGATACACCAATTCTCCTCAAACAAACATATTTTCCTAATAAAATAAACATCTTAGAATGTGCCATAGATACAGAATAGAATACATAAATAATTGCCTTAAACAGAGTATAATACATATTGAACAAAGTCATTCAGTCAGTCAGTATTCTGATCCCCTTATGGGCTTTAGCATGGAGAAACAGTCCACAACTCAAAGGTGGGTGGTGTCTCTGAGGATGCTGCTTGTGCATTCCTGGAGGCAGGTCAAGTGGATACCCTTAGGAGCTTAGCTTAGTCTGTAGCATTGCAGCTGGAATACAGCCCTGTACAGAATTAAGTTATGGTGGTCTCGGGTAATACTTTGTCAGCAGCTGTTTTTTTCCACTGCGCCATAAGGTCCTCAAAAAATGATTCCTTGTTTGGCCGAAACATTCAGGCTAGATCAGATCACTTGAAATACTGACCCCAGAAATCAGAAGTGAGTGGCCATTTCCCGTTTGTAATTTTTGTGTTCAGGATCAGGTAATTAATTTTTGCATCAGACTAACAGCGTCTGGACCTCCCCCCTGTAGGCCACCTCGTTATTGACAGAAATCAGACCCATAGCTGTGTCAATCTGCAAACTCGAACAGAGTGTTCGAGCTGTGAGTTGAAGCGCAGTCATGTGTAATCAGGGAGAAGAAGCCAAGCCTGTGCACGCAGCCTTGAGGGGTACCGCTGCTGAGGGTGATGGGGAGGAGCTGAGAGGGATGATCCTGACATGCTGGGATCTGTTAGTTAAGAAGTCTCTCATTCACAGACACAAGGGTCTTCCAAGTCCCAGTGTTGATAACTTTTTTGACAATGTGTTTGGGTTTCTGGGACTAAATGCTGTGTGGAATTCAACAAGTAATATCCAGACATAGATGATTGGGTGTTCAAAATGAGGAGCTGTTTGGAGAGCCCGTTAGACTGCATCAACTCCAGATCTTTTTGTCTTGTAGGCAAACTGCTGCTGATCCTGGTTAGGTTCACACCGACTTACGTGTGTTAGGACAATTGGCTTGAATCATCCAGGCCTCTTGCTGTTGAGGACCTGGGCACAGGCAGGACGCTTGCCGTTTTAATGCAGGTAAGGACTGGTGGAGAAACAGATTTAACATTTCCATGGGCATCCCCGCAAGCTCAACAGCACAAGCCTTGAAGGTTCGGCCTGGAAACCCATCCAGCCCTGCTACCCTTTTAAAATGAGTCCTTCGTAGGAACCATTCACCTCGTGGGGTTGGAGATTTGAATTGTTGGACTCTCTCAGATGATGTAATAATGTCTGGGCCCTTTTGTTGGAATCATCCATAAAGAGCCAAGAATCTGGTGAGCTAATTCGGCAGTGGGTAATCAAAATGGGTGACATGGCTCTGTCTATAACATCTGAAAGCAGCAAAACAGCAGCCTTTATTGTTAATGTGGAACCTTATAAGTCATCTGAAATAGGCCTCAGCTTTCACATTGTCTGACAGAGATTACACAATCAGGGTTGTTGGTTAATTCCAGGTGCAGGGTCACAGCAAGGCTTGATTTCCTGATAGGCTGTGTGCCTCGATCAGATACGGTGCCTTGTTGAATTAAGCTGGTGTTGACTCAGTCTCACTGCCAGTGTACTATGACTTGCTGTCATTAACTATATAACAACTACAGTACGAACACAGGCAGAATGAAACTGGAGCAGTCACAAACTCAGAGTATTATGCCTCTTCATCGGTCAGTCTATATCTCTCTGTCTGCTTCTCTTTCTCCATTACTCAGCCTGAGTCACATTTTTGTGTGTGTGTGTGTGTCTGCAATGTAGACCCTGACCAGTATGATGTTTAGGTAGAGGCTTTGTCATGTCTTGAGAGCACATAACCACTTAGAGGATGAGCAGTAGTCTGAGCTCCCTTCAGACATCCGAGAGCAGCATTCTGCTGAGAATAAGATCCTGGAGTAACCCTGTTTAGCCACAGATAGCAGCTTGGTGCCCTGTTAATTCACTCTATCTCCAACCCTTCAAGCTCAATTCCCAAGAAGCTTTTGAGAGACACTTCCCTTTCCCCCCAAAAAAACCCCCCCAGCTGAGCTGAGCTCCTGTAAAGTGTGACAGACCGTTAAAGGTTTTATGGCATCATTGCCTTTACAGTCCATCAGTTCCCTTTTAAATGATAGCTGATGGATGCACTTGTTAACTTATTCATAGTATTTGTGAAATGTTCGCTGTTTTATCTCTGAATAAAGTCTGGTCATGGTCATTTGGATTCAAACTCAAGTTATAGCATATGTATGGCATTTCTTTTCCTTCGCATATGAAATATAGCTGATCTGCTGTAATTGAACTCTCTTTGACCAGTCTCATGCATTTTTCTTTCATCCTGTCCTGTGGGCTGTGAAGGCACGCCCAAGGTGATGAATTATTATGGAAGCTGTCGCCACACACTGACTAAATCAGTAATGCACCTGCAAAAAGGATGGCTGTTGCTCTGTGCACACACAGCAGTAACTTGCCACTGACAAACCTCCCGGATCTCAGCCTTAGGATGATTCGCCATGGCCGTCCGTAAGAAAACGCATGACACCGACGAGCTCCACCAGCCAACCTACCATATCACTAATAAGTTAAGCTGAGTGTAAATAGACTTCATGAGACTGAATAAATAAATCTATAAACAGTACTATTTTTAGTTGCATGTTTTGAAACCTCTGCATGAGATTGTCATGCACAAGCATAAAGGGTGCGGGTATGTTTGCTCTGATTCGGTGTTTGGTTAAATTTAGGCACCAAATCGACTTGAAAAGGTTTAGGCAACAAAACTACTTGGTTAGGGATCAGAAATGATCATGCATTTATGAAGCCTTTTTCATGAAGCCTTGCAAGTTCCTCAGTATAATAAGGTAGAAGATTATATATTATATTATATTGGCTTGGAGGCATGCTGAGGTAACATCTTGTCAAGTAAAATATTTATATTTTTCGGTGAAATGTCAATCATACCTCATTCACAGAGTGTCAAACAATGAATAATATTTCTAAGCTGCTGACTTCTCCAAGATTTGTATGACTCGACAATGCCAGGAGAGTGCATGCTGTCAGAACACGGACAAAGTCCAAATAAGGAGGCTGGATGGGTGAGTCACAGGACTTTCACTTTGGAGCTGGGGTTCAATTCGGTTGGGATTCCTGTTTGAGACCATTGTTTAATTTTTATTTTTTAATTTATTTATTTATTTTTGTTAGAATTAGGCACCAAAACTGCCTGGTTAGGGAAAAGGTTTGACTTTGTCTAAAAATGCACCCCCTTTACAATGTCAAAACTTAAACCACTTCAACTTATTGCATGGAATGGGCACCGAGGTCCTTGCCAGAGAAGGTTGATATCGTGAAGTATTGCCAGCCAATAGTAAAAGCCCAAATCTTTTTCCTCAATGACATACATGGAGAAGCAGTGGTACATAATGTTATCATAAAATAGAAGAACTTATGGTGATGCAATGTTTTTAAGTGAATAAAACTTTAGTTGATGGCAGTTAAAAATACTCAGGCAATACTCTTGAAAGTGAACAAACTGTCTGTGCTGCAGCACCACTTAAATCTAATGTCTCAAAAATATGGGCCATAGGTTTACAAACACTAATACACCTGGGTTGTGTCTGCATAGATGTAGTCTAAAGACTTAAAAAAGAATGCTTTCTGTACCATACCATGTAACAGCTCTATTTTCACACGCAACCCTTAAATTACCCGATGATGAGACTCACACGCCGGATCTATTTCTGCTGGTATGAGGTGGCAGGAGTCACTTTTCAAACTCACAGCAGGTTCTGAGCTGGGACAGGTGAAAGGAAACCTAATCCCCTCTCCAACATATATTGTTTGGGTTTTCTTGACATTCTCAATATAAGAAAAAAATGTTGAACTGTATTGCGAGGAGGTCAATATCTTAACAACTTCATCTGCATTTGAACTTTGTCTGATTGCATCTCTACAGTTCTGCAGATATGGGTTAAATGACTGGCCACAGAGCATGTGTTAAAATAGGAGGATCAGGTAGTTACATGGTCACACACCGTATATACTCTACTGTTTTTTAAAAATTCATGCGCTGCTGGGGAAACTCAATAAGGGGAAGTTGGCTAAGTTTCCTCTCAGTCGGTATATCGATAAAGCACCCATATTCATCAAATTACAAGCCCCACGTGGTTGTAAACAACCGTCTGAGTGTCACATCAGCTAAACGGTTAAATCCAATCTGCCATGGAAGAAATTATATGAAGTCGTTCTTTGTGGCTCTTGTCACAGTTTGACATGATTTGTAAAGTCGTGAATCGGGAGTTTAAAAGGCGAAGGAACGTGTGGATGAAATCAAAAATAGAACAAGGATATTTGACTATTTTGTGCAAGTATACTGAATACATCAAAGGCTGATAAAAGCATGCCAGATAATGAAACAAATGGAAAAAACATATCGTGTCTAACAATAGCACAGCATTGAGATACTTGTCTTGACATTTGCCTCTTGGAGTATCATTCAGATATTTTCCAACACTTTCAGTGTTTGCACAGTCAGAACATTGGAATTAATTCATACACTGATAGGCAATTTTATTTGTAGAACACAATTCCTACACAAGGCGATTCAAAGTGCTTTACAGCTACATAAAATCACAAGAAGGCAATAAAATCATTCCAAAAAAATCCATAAAAAATAATCATTCATTCATTCATTTAAAAGTGAAGAGTGCAGATAAAATACTTTCAGGTGTCATTTGCACAGCTAAATAGAACTGTTTTCAGCCTAGATTTGAACATAGTCAGAGTTGAGGCCTATCTTCTGGAAGAGACTTGTACCCAAGCGGAGCTGTTTTAAAGTCTATTCTCTGAGCGACAGGAAGCCAGTGCAGAGACCTGAGCACTGGACTAATATGGTCGTATTTCCTGGTTCTAGTCAGGACTCAAGCAGCAGCGTTCTGGATGTACTGTAGCTGTCTTACAGCCCGTTTAGAGAGCCCAGTGAGCAGGCCGTTACAGCAGTC
The DNA here is from genome assembly GCF_027942865.1 of Odontesthes bonariensis. NCBI lineage: Eukaryota > Metazoa > Chordata > Actinopteri > Atheriniformes > Atherinopsidae > Odontesthes > Odontesthes bonariensis. The sequence goes on along the minus strand of NC_134516.1, from coordinate 15,748,698 downwards.
TAACCTGCTGGAGACAAACGCATGGATCAGTCTTTCTAAGTCTGGTTTAGACACTATTCCTTTGATTCTGGCAATGTTTTTTAGATGGTAAAAAGCTGCTGATGTTACTGATTTAATGTGGCTGTTAAAGTTCAGGTCTGAGTCCAATATTACCCCAAGATTTCTAACTTGATAGTTAGGTTTTAGAGAGAGAGTCTCAAGGTGACTGATAACACTTTCTCTTTGTTTCTTTGGGCCACAGACAATGATTTAAGTTTTGTCTGAGTTTGGCCGGAGAAAATTGTTTTGCATCCACACACTGATCTGTTCGATGCAGCGACACAATGTATCTACAGGCCCGTGTTCTCCTGCCGTCAGTGCAGGTAGATAGATAAATAGGATAATTTATTCATCCCCAAATGATGTAAACAAAAAATGTGTTTTGGCTGGTTGTGTGGCCATTTCAAAGCATGCACTGGCTAGTTAATTATTCATCCAAATAGTAATAGTTTTGACTTTTAAAAGCATCTGATCAGAGCTTCTAAGTACACCTGTGAAATGTGATGAACAAAAATTGCTTTACACAACAAGGTAATACATTAATAATAAATTGGTAGTTCCAAAGTGTTCACTCTGTGAAGGTGAACTGCACTGTTTGAAACGGGAACCTGCTCGTGGTGTTCAGGGCCAGCAGGTGGCAGTCTTCTTACACAAATAATGGAATGTGTTCTGTTATTTGTTTCTGCCTCAACAGAATATTTGCACCAAAATCTTAGATTTCTCTGTCAAAGCTAAAAAAACAACAAAACCCATCCATTTACAGAAATCCTTCAGCACGTTAGGCTTCATTTGATGTATCTCAGTGCAGCTTTATACCTTAATACCAAATATCAGCTTATTTATAATCCCCGAGCTATGTACAACAGCTATAGCAAGTCGATTGAGATTTCAAACACTAATCATTATCACTGTCACAGTCATCTTGCCATTTGTAAAAGGCAGCACATCTGTCAGCAGAAAGTAAGCCAGAATGCGATCTTAAAGATGCTGCTTTTGCTCTTCCGCTATAGAATTTTCTGCAGATGTACACACGCTGAATGCATTTACACACCCACTATTTAGACACTCGGAGACGAGGACGGACAAGTTAATAGATGGTAATTTTCACATCTCACTGTCAAACGACGGGTTCCACAATTTGTTATTGCAGGACATTTACCTGCTAAAGATTATAGATTTGGTACATGTATGATTTACTGTCTACAACTGAATAAACATATAAAAAGAGTAAAATAAAGTTCCAGCCACCTGTTGTGAGAAATGGTGCCATGATAAACAGAAAAGTCTCTGAATTAAGCCATATTCAATTAAAAGAAAATGGATAGTAAAAAAAAAAAGGATTAAATGTTGAATAGACAGTTTAAAAAAGTAAGAAACCTCAACTCATGAATAGAGCTGCTACAGATCCATTATTCGAGCCTTAGCCTCGTACTGTTTTAATCATATTTCTAAATCCTCAATCACTGAGGGAGCATGTTTCAGCCACCTAACTGAGCAGCTTTGTCACACCATAGACACATTAAAGTGGCGTCTTTGAGGGCCAGGCGGAAGCTATTGCCAGTGAACCAAACTGCACACTACCATGCTATTAATTCTTCTTCTTCTGTTCCTTCTATGAAAATGTCAGCTGCTGAAATAAAAGGCCTACAGTAATACATTCAACTGCAACCACTAGTAACAACCCTTTTCAACCCACAATCTTTTATTTGCACTCTTAAGAAAACTTTCCAGCTAAAAAGGGATTAAAAAACTACCTTGTGTCGCTGATATTTACGTAACAACCAGTCAATAAATTGATGTAAAGAAAATGAATCTGCAACTTTTGTAACAGAGCATTTCGGTCTTTTCCCTGACTTACATCACTGAAAGACGACTTGCTGGGGTACAGAGGACTGTCGAGATGACAAAACATAGTTACCACAGTTTTCAGCAGGATTATTTTGAAACTCACTGATCAAGCAGGCATTTAAATGCATCTGAAAAATGAATTGTGCACAGATTAGTATGCATAGAACAAATAGAGTATCAAGAACCGATCGTGTAATAATCTGCCAATAATGTAATGTAGAATTTTGAACGACATATTAGCTTCTTCCACATAATAAAACTATATTTTAGTGACAACGTCTTTATTAAAATTGGAATTATTCAAGGTCTTGTTCATATATATAAATATATTTGCTAAATTAAGCTCCTCGAACCATCATTATACATGATGAGTTCCTGCAGCCTCTTTGTTGGTTTTATGATTTTTTTTTTTTGTCATAAATCATCACATATTAATTTAATTATCTCTCATTAATGACCAACAGGATCCAAGCCTTCAACCCACTCTCGAACTAGGGTTTTACTTGAATTTATTCAATGATTGTAAGAAACTAACAACAATCTTTTATTGTTTTTTGCAACAGTGTGGAACTCTGCAACTTTGTGCTCTTTCTAATGGTCGGCTTAAAAGGAATTATATAAGTTTGAAGTGTATTTTGAACATTCATTATGCTATTTTCACCCATCATCCCTTCCAACACTGGCTGTTGGATGCTTTCTGAGAAACAGGCCGTGTTTGTTTATCTCTGCGCAAGGATCTTTTTCAAGTGTTGAAAAGGCCTTTGCGCCACAGCTGAGGCATTACCCAAGATTCCCACAAGGTGGTGCTAAAGTTCAGGAGACAAATCTACGGATCTGGCCACTTCATTTCTTTCAGGTGAAAGATAAAGGGGAAAAAAATAAAAATAAATAAATAAACAGCCCCACATATCACTGGGATTAAGCATGTGAATAAAGTTAGGAGCTGCTGACACCTTTTTAATTCCTCCTTAAACTGAATCCAGGTGTTTGAGAAACTTAACTGCAGCTTCTTTAGAATTATAAAACCGGATGAAAAGCAGACTATGAATATTTAATGAACTCACTTCAGTTTGATTTTGACACTGTTAACATACTAGTTTGATATAATCAAATGGACGTCTTTGTGAAAAACAGGATTAAAAAAAATGTATGTGGGGAAAAAAAAATTACACAGAAGGATAATGGCTTTTTTTCCCCTCCTCCTTATCTAATAACATAAAATGTTAAATGATGAGTTTAAAGGTCCACATAATTATCATCAGCCTAATGATAGTTTGGAATGATCCAATTATTTGATCATTTCCTTGCATGTCTTTTTTGATGGCATGCAAGCAGGTGTAATTTTGGAGAATCCTCCTATTTGTCTGAGGTCACCAAACTGATTGTGGGCTCTTTCTCTGTATCTTTACTGTGAGTTTGGGGAGGGGGGCAAGCACATACCTACAGGTGGGCTTGCTTAGCTGGGGCGTGGGAGTGAGGTAGGAAGTAAGGTAACTAAATCAATAACATGAATTATTAACAGCTTCCTTCACTGTCACGCACTGTGGATACACTCTCTCTCCCTCCTTTCCCTATCTTGTTTTCCTTTTCCCTTTCCTTTATTTCCCCTTGTAAGTTTCCTCTTTTACCAACACCATACGCCCTGCACACATACGTATGGCCTCACCACTTCCACACACATGCGTGCTCGCTAACCACACTCACACGCTGGTCTTTAAGCTCACCCTTGTTCGAGTGCTCATTAGTCAGTGCACTGATGCAGAGTAGCCCTGTCATTAGCTGAGAGCTCTCTGTCCTCCACTCCCTTCCCTCTGTTTTATTCCTCTTCCGCAACCGAGGATTCGTCTTTATTTTATCTTGGACGCCAGGGGCATTCCAAAGATCTACATGACAAAGATCTCCCTAATCCCACTGAAGTCTAAATACCTTCTGCAGAGCGTCTTTATTAGTGGAATTGAGATCAGGTGTCCTAATTGCCTTTGCCACACAAGTCACTCGTTAATACCCAAGATGAGACAGTTGACGAAATAGTTTGCTCTAGTTCCACTATGTCTTTGTTTCCTTTCTTTGGATGGTAATAAATTTAACCATTATCTTTTTTTTTTTTGACACAAATATGTTCACCTACCTCATGGTGGACACACTAGTGCACAAGAATCCCCCCAAGTACTGCAATAAGGTGCAAATTTAAGCTGTCTTCTTCCTTTTTATGGTTTTTAAAAGCATTCAGGTTAAGATTTTTGGATGCTTGTTGGAAAGGAAGAAAAGAGACCCTGCTCATTTTTTGAAAAAAATTCAAATTATTCGTTTTCATTTTCATTTTCCATGGAGGTGTGGGGTTCGGCAATAAATAGGAAGTAGGTAGCAAATGTTATTTAAAAAAAAAACAACTTTATTTGTATACAGTGGAATCATATTCTTGCTCGAGTCGAAACAGAGATTTTATTAGTCTATTTATGCTTGAATTGTGTACTGGTATATAGATGGATTATGTTACATTAAACTGAATTTTCACAATGCTGACTGAATCCACTTTGGTGTCATATTTCTAAGTTTACCTCCAAGGCAATAGTAGCAATACTTATCCATACATATACTGTACATGTAGTTTATTATATGTTTATTTATTACTTAGGGTTTTTTTTGTTGCCATTTTCCGTCTTTTCACATGGTGTCATTCAAATTGAAGCCACTGCAGAATTTTTAAAGCAATGAAAAGCCCATTGCACTTATGAATGAACCATACTGACATTGCTGTATTCCTACTGCTTCTTTCACCATGATTATTTTATACTAATATGGAGCTTTACATGTGACATATAATAACCTAGTCAGGACATGTAAGAATAATTCATTTCAGAAGCCAACAGGTTGTTTTAGGAACATGTTAGTAAATTCAAAAACTGGGAGTTTGATAAATATGCAAGCAAGATAAATAACATTTGCTGTTTCGCATGAACAAATGTCGACCTTGAGATATTTCCAGTCCCCCTGAAATGTTTTGATTATTAATTTTTCACTTCTATGTAAACACCAATTACAAATGTCAGGTTTTCATGCCAGTCCTCCAGACTCAAAAGGCCCCTTTCATCATTTTGGAGCAACATTCAACAAACAGTGAGAAATAAATAGACGGCAGAAGAGGCAGAGATCAAATTTCTCTGGCGAGTGCTGCCTCTGTGATGCATTCTGCGCGGCCCTGAAATATGTTCTGAGTCAGGCGTTTGACTTTCACTTTTTCAGTACTAGATGGCTTCTTAATCATTGCAACTAATGCCTTTGCTCTCTGCACCTGCACAGCATATCCGTAAACTGAACCCTGTGAGTTATTTTCCCCCTTTTTTTTTGGCATCTTGGGAAATGTAGGGAATCGATAACTGAAGTTCATTTGACCATCTTTATTGTCAAAATAGTGCAAATACACATGACAAAAAAGAGCAAATTGTTCCTTATGTCATGTAATTGTTTGTTTTTATGAGGATAAGTTGTCTGTTAATGTTTGTTTCACACCATCAAATTGTCAACTTAATCCATGAAATATAACAACGGGCCATAATTTATCCAAAGGTCAACAACTACATTGCTATTAGCTGTAGACAAAAAGCAGAAACAGAGTTTCTTCAGCATCCTGAGACCATCTCCTCAAAGTCTTTATGATGACAGGTTGCTGCAGAAACAAAGGTGGAGGTGAGGACAAAATTGAGGTTTGATTTTCCTTATGGAGGCAGATGAACAATATGCATTTGCAAAAAATAAATCCAGCTTTTTATCATCACTAGAAGAGAAATTAACTGCTGTAAAGTAAGAAGTGTAGAAGAGAGGGCAATTTGGCTGAAATCTCCAGAAATCCCCATCACTACAATTGGATGTTTGGTTTTTGCTTGTTTGTTGAATTTGATATACTTTATTATTTACAGAGATAGCAGACAGAGCAGCAAGTGTAAAGAAGGAGGGATTGCAAAGCTTATTCACCACAAATGGAGGAATCAAAGATATGTCCTTGTGAAGTGTCTCTGCACCCAGGATATGGAAGCTGTGAGTTTTCATCCATCTTCTTTATCAAGAGACTTACCTGCCAACAGTAAATGTGACATCATCTCCTAAAATTGTTGCTAAGCTACAAGCACAAAAAGTTAATGTATTTATGGCAACCTCTGGATATTTCAACTATGCCTCACCCTCTGCTATACTTCCAAGTTTCCTACAGTTTGTCAAGTGATTTTTATCCAACAATTTGTTTAATAGATTCTATCTTGGATTAATAAAGCACGACTGGTTGCTTGTTTTTGTTACAAATGCCAGATGAGTTTTCCAAATTAAAGAAATGTTTTGCAGTAAGCAAAAGTGCTGTCAGTGCACAGGAAATCCCTAATTCTTCCAACAAATACTGACGTAAACAGAGAAGCAAACATTGTGCATTTGAACATTATCCCATATAACTCTTTATTTCTCCCAACCCTCTTGGAGCTCTCATGACACTAATGCTTTTTTGTCATGTTTAGCTCCATGGGTGATGAATTTATCACAACGACGAGATATATTTATTCTGTCCCTGGATGCACAACCCCACATGCCATATCCTAATTCATCTGAGTGGAGACGGCTCCGGCACACACACTGATGTGATCCCCTGCTGTACTCCTGCAGGGCCATCAGTCTTCCACCGGTTCTCTTGCTGCTGTTTCTTATCTCTGAGTTGGCTTCTTGTTTACAGACACCGCCGCTTGAGCACAACATCTTCTAATATCTGTTCAACTAATGACTGCGTTGTTAAATCTATCAATCTGCGGCCAGCACAGACATCTGGGCAGATCTTGAGAAATGAAGTAGTTCAGACTAAATCTTAAAGTTGCTGGAAAACGCAACAGGTATATTTCCCACCTGGTATTCTGAACAAACACAGCTCTCAGTTGCCAGTAATGTTGGATTTGTGGGCTTTTCCTGTCACATAAACACTCATCATGTCCAACCTGCTGTGTTGCCAGCTAGCCATCAACAATGCAATTAATGAACACAATAATGATAGCACCAGGAGGACATTCCTCTTTGCTCATCGTGCATTCCGCACTGCATGCAATTACAAATGACCAAACACTCCATATAATAGCACATCATTTAGCCGACGTACTTCGCTGGCTTGGCTCCCCACATACTCCACACTGGCCATCAAAATCTCTGATAGAGCACATTAATTACACCCATCCAGAGACAGCTATGATTACAATTTCACACGTTTGAATGGACTTCAGCCATTTGCCACAAAACTGCAGAGGCAGAGCGATGACTTTGGTGAAACAGGAGGGGAGGAAGGGAAGGGGTGAGGGTCGTTCATAATTCTCCAGAGAACTGCAGATGCAGGATATATGGACGCATGGATGCTGACAGTTCTGGCGTTTAAGCTGTGTGCCGTAATTGCATGCAAATGGCCCTGAATCTGTATCTTAACACGTCTTCATTAGCCGGTTCACAAGTGTCTGTTGCTCTGATGGAGGGACAATGGAGGGTTGAAGTTAATTCTTAGTAGGCTGACTCTGTTTTCATACTGGACAACTTTAATTAAACGATAGATTAAGTTTTGAAGGGATGGTTTAATGCATTGAATCCCATGAGTGCTCTAATAAACAGCAGGATAGAATCAGTCAGTGGGCATTTAATGGAGTCGAAAATAGACATGGATGTCTATATTTCCTCCAACATGGGATTTTTGTTCCTACTTTAAATAGATCTTAAATATTGTATGAAAAGTTATGTGTGTTTCAGTTCCATTGCATACGGCTTAGGAAAATTACATTTGATAATTACAAGAGTTTGCATATAAACAGCATATGAATGCACTGATTGAGGTTGAGTGTATTTTCTTTCATTTTATGCATCTGTAAAAGAATCCACGTTGTCCTCCAGTTCATTGATAAATCGTTTTATTTGCTTTCCTGCTGAGAATTAAACCAGCAGATTGAGATCAGGCTCTGGTGCTAAATGTGATGTTACAGTCAGCACAGCTTTGCACAAAGACTGTAAGTCCTGCAAATCCTACTACTTGTCTAAAGCTCATTGATTCACAATGTCTTTGTTTATTCTATGCAATGGCTGCTGAATAAACAGCATGTTGAGGTTTTATGGTTTGTTACAGAGCAAACTATTTCTGATATCTAAAGTCTTGTTGTTACAATGAGCATGCCACACACTATCTTGACATGTGCTAAAGATCAAACAAATGAGGCTGAACGTGTTAAAGAGTAAGTCTTGGAATTTTTATTTTATTCATTCATTTTCCATATATTCTTTATCCTTTTCTATTGGGGGCTGGTGTCAATCCCAGCTATCACCGGGCAAGAAGCACTCCACACCCGAGACAGACCGCTAGCCTTAAAGAGACTTGTGTTAAGTCAATTAGATTATTGCTTCTTTAGACGATAGGCAGCAGTGTTCAATTTAGTTCAATGTAATCCAATTCAATTCAACGATACAATATGCTATTGTTATAGATAGATAATAAGATGAAACTCAGTTGACAAACATTGAAAAAGTAGAAGTGTAGCAGAGAGGTGTGGTGGAAATCTTCAGAGATCCCCTTGAATGGACTGAGGTATTGTTTCTGTAGTTTGGCAACAGCTTAGCTGATGATGTCGCAGTGTTGGCAGGTAACACAGGTGAACTCTCAGTAGACTGCATTGAGAGAAACTCACGTTAGCAGTTCAACAGCTCGGTGCAGACACTCCTTCTTAGTAACATGTCCAGGATTACACCATCTGTTGTTAACAAGCACTGTAATCCCTCCTCCATCACTGTAACCTCTCTGTCTGCAGTCTGACTTTGTCTTCCCAAATAGTCTTTATGCTGAGTAGAGAGGTTTAGGAGTTGCTACTGCAGCCAAGTCTCAGTGAAACAAATAATACTGCCCTCCTGATTTTCCTGCTGCGCCCTTGTCAGCGCTCCAAGTTAATCTATTTTATCCGGCAGTGATGTCACACTTCCCATGATGATCAAGGGAAGAAATGCTTTAAACTTCCTCCACCTTTCTCTCCATTCTAGAACTTTTCATAAAGCTTACTATGATGCAAGTGTGTATTATGAGAAATAAATACTAATCAACTGCAACTATCCCTAATCCCAACCTATGTCCTTAAACCGTTGTAATGATAAGGATACTTAATGATACCACTGTCAGATAAATCTGAAATTATTTTTGCAACCAAGCATCTCCATTTGTAACAATGAGTTTAATATATGTTTGATAAAAAAAGCTCTTAGTAAGTGTTAGTTAACTGAAGCAGTGGCTTCAATTATTTAATCATAAAGGATTGTTTCAGTCTAATCCAATTAAACTGTATAAATAACCCTGAATATTTGAATAATCTTGACTTTAAAGTAGTGGGCAAATACTTGTACCATGTATTTCAGTATTGTATTACGCTCATTGATTATAGTACCTCATGGCTGCTTACTACCTCATTGCACCTGTAGTAGATGGTCTAAAGTCACGATTTACTTGATCTTCCATCAACTTATATCGAAGTACACTGTCCAAGTGCTTAAAACCTGAAAAGAAGACTAAATATCACAAAAAAAATTCAATGTTAAGTTGAGATAAAAAAGATGGCATTTCCATGAAGGCAAAATATGACAAAACGCAAAAATATGTAAATCTAACCCAAACCCTAATTCACAATACAAACACAAGACATTAATTATGCATTCTTTTGAACCTTTCAAAATTTGACTGGACCTCCTACAGGTACATCTTGCTGCGTATTCTTTCTCTGAAATGGTGTAATAGCAACAAATGAAAAGTATTCCCCATCTGCTTTCTGACTGAACAACTGACCCCTAACATTCATATAATGGTAATGCAAAGAGGCAGCCTTTAGTTTAAATCTTATTTTTTCTTGTTTTCTCAAAATTTTGTTTGGATCAGCTCTGCATTTGGAATAAAAACTTGCTGCTACAGTATGACAGCTACCGCTATGTTATATTGCTTTTTTTTCAGTCAACAGTCAAACTTATATTTGTTTTCCAGCTAAAAGGATAAATTCTAATTCAACATCAAGCCTCATTTTAGTTTTGTTTCAGTCTCTGGAAAAATATCTGGAATCTCAATCGCAAAATGTTTCGCTGTTTTCATCAGATGTTTATTAACTACTTTGTCTGCCTGTGAGCTGAGGCTGGATGAGCCATATGGTGGGATAATCAGAGCTTTAGTAAAGAAAGTGGCCTGCTGCAGCTGGACACAATGAGCCCCGAGGTAGAGCAGTAACGCCTCTGTCCATATAACTAAAAACAACAAGCTAATAAGGTATAGGATGCGAAAATACTAAGGATATCAAATGGCACATTTTATTCTGTGATAATGTAAAAGTATTGATTGGTGCATCAACAAGGGTACAGATTTGTTGCACTCGGTTTTCAGGTCTGACTCAATCACGTATTACAGCTTTGGTGTGCATTAACACTGATGTGAATGGAGTATAAGGCAGCGCACATGATATCCATTCTCAGTAGCAAAGGATGTCTACACTCTGTTTTCTTGTGTCTGGAATCGTTTTGACCTGTAATCCCCAAGATTATGGTGACTAAACTGCCCACTGTGTGTTTTCATGCTCTTTATCAACTCCTGGTATGCTAGGCTGAGAGGACTGTTGGCCTCTGGATGCCCTTAGCCTGACATTCAGGGATCACAGAGGTAGCTTGCTGTGTGCGTGCATGTTTGTGCGTGTGACAGAGTGCCTGCATGAGCACAGGCGTCTCCAATGCCCTTGGGGCGGAGACCAGCTCCTAGGAGGTAACAGCAGGTCAGAGGGTGCAGCAATTAGGAAGCAGTTGAAACCATTAATTAGCCGATATATCACTTACTCCATTGTTTATATAGGCTGTGCACAATAAGCTGGAAATAACCTCTGGACAACTTTCTTTCCTCATCATTTTTCTGTTCCTCTTATATCGTGCCAATTATTGCCATCCTTGCTTTTAGTCCTTCACCTTAAGTAACCCTCAAGCTGGACAACAGGGTGCAGCATTAATAGAAATGATCATGGTGGAAAACAACAAATTAATTAGTGAAGCTCACAGATGATTGATGGCATTGGGAAAGACTCTTTCAGCTCTGTACCTCGTCTTCAGGCAACATGTCTCCAGAATACTCATCAGGTGCTTTTTCCCTTATTTCTTTTCAAATTTTTCTAAGGATTTCACCTGTGATCCAAGTCTGCCTTGAGCGTCTTTATTTTCCTCTCTGTGCCTCCAAGCCAAGCTGTGAACTTTCAAAGGTTGCAAGTAAAGACATCATGAAAACTCAGAGAGGAGAGTATCAACACCTGCAAGCTCGAGGGCTCTGCAGCTGAAAGGGATGCCGGGCAAGCGTAGGTTGGGGTTGTTTAGAAATCATATAAATGCAGTCAGTAATGGGGATTGACATGGCCACCCACATGAGGGAAGGACAGCAGCTACATGAGAAGGACATGATTGTCAAGAGTGTTAACGTGCAAGCAGACCCTTTCGCAGATAGATCATACAACCCGCTGTGTGTGGTAAGTGGGGTTGATATCCTGGCGAGCAACGCGACGCAAACACTTGAGTTCAGCGGTAAAGCTCTTCCTGCTGTTGTTGCACCTCTCTAACCCACAACCAAAAAGGATAAGCGAGAACACAGAGGAGCTTCTCAGGAGCTGCGGAGGCCGTTCTGCCAAGCCACCGTGTGATTGACAGGGGCTGACGATAAAGGGAGAGGGGGGCAGCGTTGAAGGATAGCGGCCTCGGTGATGGAGTGCTCATGGGGAAAAGTAGCTATTGAATCCTCTTTTTAATCTGTCTGTCAAGGTTATTGAAAGTGCTGTCTTCGTTATTACATGCCAGCCTTGGTCTTGAAGGGGCCATAAGTATAAGAACGCGTCCTTTTCTGGTGAGCAGATAAACAAGCCGTAAACACATATGTACAGATCAAGAAAATGTGTATAAAAATGAAAATGCACTGAAGCTGAGACCAATAAAGATCACCTCTGTACTGCATCTGTGAATGTTCCAATGTACAGACCATTGATCCCATCAAGCTCCGGTTCAAACACAGTGAGGGAGTCTGCTGCACTCATCAAACCGATGGCTGTTCTTTTTGCCCCCCTGATAATCTGCACCCCCTTCATGATGTTGTTCAAGCTCAGGTTAGAGTGAGGGGGCTCCACTCCAAACCGGACCCCGTTTTCAATCAATGTTCATCAGCGGGTCTAGCGATAAGTTGTCAATGGGATTCTCATTGGAATTCAAGTATGCTTTTGAATAATATTGTACAGTAGTGAATCACACTGACAGATGACTGGGTGAGTGGCAGTTGAGAGCTTGTCATGGACTGAATTTTAATCAAAAGAGGGGAAGGTGTCAGACAGAAATTGATGTGTCTGTATCAAAGCACTGATACTGCATGTTACTGTTCCGTTGAATAATCTTTAGAGGAGTGGGAGTGGGAGCCACCCATTTAAATCCAATTTGTTTTCATTGTTAAGAGGTTTAAATCTTCTTTATTATTTCTGACTTTTTGCCCTCAAGCCAACGTTTTAATTAAAATAAATTCTCAAAAAATATGTTAGTATTGAAATACAGTGCCTTGCGAAAGTATTCGGCCCCCTTGAACTTTTCAACCTTTTGCCACATTTCAGACTTCAAACATAAAGATATAAATTTTTTATTTTTTGTGAAGAATCAACAACAAATGGGACACAATCGTGAAGTGGAATGAAAATTATTGGATGTGTCAAACTTTTTTAACAAATAAAAAACTGAAAAGTGGGGCGTGCAATATTATTCAGCCCCCTTGCGTTAATACTTTGTAGCGCCGCCTTTTGCTGCAATTACAGCTGCAAGTCGCTTGGGGTATGTCTTATCAGTTTTGCACATTGAGAGACTGAAATTCTTGCCCATTCTTCCTTGCAAAACAGCTCCAGCTCAGTGAGGTTGGATGGAGAGCGTTTGTGAACAGCAGTCTTCAGCTCTTCCCACAGATTCCCGATTGGATTCAGGTCTGGACTTTGACTTGGCCATTCAGACTCCTGGATACGTTTATTTGTGAACCATTCCATTGTAGATTTGGCTTTATGTTTTGGATCATTGTCTTGTTGGAAGATAAATCTCCGTCCCAGTCTCAGGTCTCTTGCAGACTCCAACAGGTTTTCTTCCAGAATGGTCCTGTATTTGGCCCCATCCATCTTCCCATCAATTTTGACCATCTTCCCTGTCCCTGCTGACGAAAAGCAGGCCCAAACCATGATGCTGCCACCACCATGTTTGACAGTGGGGATGGTGTGTTCAGGGTGATGAGCTGTGTTGCTTTTTACGCCAAACACATCTACCAGGTGGCTTGTGGCAAACTTTAAACAAGACTTTTTATGGATATCTTTGAGAAATGGCTTTCTTCTTGCCACTCTTCTATAAAGGCCAGATTTGTGCAGTGTACGACTGATTGTTGTCCTATGGACAGACTCTCCCACCTCAACTGTAGATATCTGCAGTTCATCCAGAGTGATCATGGGCCTCTTGGCTGCATCTCTGATCAGTCTTCTCCTTGTTCGAGATGAAAGTTTAGAGGGACGGCCGGGTCTTGGTAGATTTGCAGTGGTCTGATACTCCTTCCATTTCAATATGATTGTTTGCACAGTGCTCCTTGGGATGTTTAAAGCTTGGGAAATCTTTTTGTATCCAAATCCGGCTTTAAACTTCTCCACAACAGTATCTCGGACCTGCCTGGTGTGTTCCTTGGTCTTCATGATGCTCTCTGTGCTTTGAACAGAACCCTGAGACTATTACAGAGCAGGTGCATTTATACGGAGACTTGATTACACACAGGTGGATTCTATTTATCATCATCAGTCATTTGGGACAACATTGGATCATTCAGAGATCCTCACTGAACTTCTGGAGTGAGTTTGCTGCACTGGAAGTAAAGGGGCCGAATAATATTGCACGCCCCACTTTTCAGTTTTTTACTTGTTAAAAAAGTTTGACACTAAAGTTTGACATCCAATAAATTTCATTCCACTTCACGATTGTGTCCCACTTGTTGTTGATTCTTCACAAACAATTAAAATTTTATATCTTTATGTTTGAAGCCTGAAATGTGGCAAAAGGTTAAAAAGTGGGGCCGAATACTTTCGCCAGGCACTGTAGTCAGCACTATGTTTGGGTCTTTGATGCAGCTCTACTGCCAAAGCAACCCTGTGTGCACTGGCATCACCTGTACATACCGAGGTGTATTGGGATATTGCTGATCTTCCAAACAGAGATTTTTTCTGGATTTGGGTCAATATTCTAACACCACTGTGGTGTCTTTGTACCCCTCCAAATTTGGACGTTTATTCATGCAAAATGAAGGTCTTATTTTTCATAAAAAAGGGTAAAGTGCTTAAAATAATCTGTCAAAACACACGTTATAGACGCAGAAAAAACAGTGGTTAAAAATAGGGCTACCTTGTTAAAACCAAGTTGGTGGCCCACAACAATGGTATGTTTGTTGTTCTTTTTCATGGTTTTCAACCAGAGTAATGTTTGGTATAGCATCACTTCAGGCTTATTATGACCCACTGATTCACTGGGGTGGTGCTTAGCAGGACTTCTGAAACTCCAGCTGAGTCAGATGTTTCTTCTTCTTCTACACAGGGAGGGAAAGGAAGGGGCATCCCTGCACATTTCAAGTTGATGTAAAGTTTATTGTATCATGTTTTTTTTACTTTGCAAGAAATTGAGATTCAACTTGTAACATTTACCATTAACAATGAGCAGAAACATGTTTCATTCAAAAGTTGTCAACCGGCTGAACTTTTTGAGGTAGAATTTTGAGTGGATACGGTTTACCATGAAAATGTGTTTTGCATGATTGTTTTAGGTGGAGTGATGGTTAGCACTTCCTGGTTCAAATCCCAGACAGACAGACCCCATGCATGCATGCATGGGGTCTGTCTGGGTACTTGTGCTTTCTCCCACCGCCTAAAATCATGCATGCAAGGTAAACTGGTGATTTCAAATTGTCCCTAGGAGTGAGTGAAAGCATACATGATTGTTTGTTTCTGCATTGGTCCTGTGATGGACTGGTGGCCTGTCCAGCTATACCCTACCTCTCACCTGATGATAGCTGGGACAGGCTTCATTCCTCTTTTGGAAAAAAAAAGTGAAATGATTCCTTTTCCTACTTTTTCCTGTCCTCAAGCATCATCGCAGAGTAACCTTTATCCAAAAATACTCATATGTGAAAACCTCGGTTGTTGTTTTTGGGGGCAGTTTTAAGCAGTAGAGCTATACACTTTTGTCACTGTAGTGAATGTTTCTGGGAGCAAATGCGAGTAAATGTAGTTTTATATTTGATCCGGACATTCAACTGAGTATCATCACTCTTTTTGTTTAAACATATAGTCATATATTACCAATTTGAAATGGTAGCTGGAAACTTTGTGGACAGAAACATCATCCCCCTGTCTATTTGTAATATTCCAAGCTGTGTGAATTGCATGACCAACCAAATGGAACTAAACGTAATTAAGATCTACTCAAGGTTAATTTGGTCAGTAATGGTATTACGTATGTACGGAATAGCCTTTTTCTAAATACCAGTCCATTAAATGATGATACTGAAATGAGACCAAGCATATACACATTAAAAATAATTAGTTTATTCTGTGTTTTTCAGAGAGAAAGATGACAGCATAGCTGAGAAAGGATTTTAATGTTTATCATCAGTAATTGTTTCTTCATTCAAACATGTTTTTTTCACAATTCCTCTTCCTCTTCACTCCGTGAGAAGCAAGTTATTCATGTCCTTTAGTTAAAATCGATTGACGTCCACTCATTTGAGCTCCATTCAAATGCCAAATAAAAGACAGTCTTTCAGAATTGAGCTTTGCTGAGCAAGGAGTGCTACTTAAAAATCTGGCGCATATCCAAGAGAAATAACCTTCCATTCTTTTATTCATCTCATTTGAAAAGTTGGTCACAGATTGCCCTTAAACATAACAACTTTCATATGGCAAAAACACAGCTTTGTTATATCCTGCAAGGCTAGCCTCAATCAACAAAGTGGCCTGAAATTACCAAATAATCCATCAAGAGCTTCTGCTTTTAAGAGAGCTCTGCCTTGTATCAAAGGCTTACCTTGCCTTGTATTCAAATTTTACTGCATTATTTCACTATTCACATCAGTAGAATAATACATCTCTGGAAGATATAAAATCTGTAAAAGATTTGTTCTTGAAAAGGAAAAATTTGTTATTTACTCATGAGAAGCCAGTAATTTGTGCTGTCCCTGAACCATCCACGGTTATCAAGAAACGCATATCAAAAGCAACGATAAGTGAATTCATTCTTAGTTTATTCAGCTCTTTCAGTGTGTCCTTTAATAATAAGATTTATTAATGTCCAGTTGACTGTTTAGAGCCTTTTTATTTTTTTTTATTTCATGCAAATACTTTGTTTACACGCATGGATGTGTGTGGGTATATGTGTGCACCCAAGCATGGAGATATTTCCTGAAGAAAGATACTGTTACAACCATAAAATCATCAGCAACAGTTTACACTCCAGTGGCTATTAGAGCGCCTGTGTGTGTGTGTGTGTGTGTACACATTGTAGCCATGCACTGTCGAGTGTACAGTGTGTGTAAGTGCAATCACAACATATGCTGGAATCCGTGGGGAATACTTTTCCCCAGAGAGCAGTCCACACAGCCCTGTAGTCCGTGTCTCAAATTAGAGGGAGCAGCGGCATAGCTGTGCCTCATCCACTTTAATAGCATTTTAACTGTTATTAGAGCTCTTATATATGAGCATTCTGTGATGCTGGTCATGCCGGCACGCCTATGAAAAGGACAGTGCCACAACAGCCTCCAACTGAACTGTGACAGGCCAATTAATGAGCCTTCATTGGGCACCAGAAGTTACATAGGTCAGCTAAGAAGTGTAATTAGAATGCATTGTAAATTCCTATTTTTTATTGAGAACGTTAAATCGAAAGAGGGAGTGCAATCAATGGCGAGTCGTTATAACAACGTGGGCCGATAGATTTTGGAGTGGGGAAGAAAAAAAAAAATAGAAGGTGACTGTTTATGAGATGCAAAAAAGCTCACATGCTCGAGTGAGCATACGCGCGCATACACACATACACACAAACACATATAAATGTCGCCCACAAGCCTTGATAGATGTGTCACAGTGGGGATGTGAATGGGAGCCAATTACATTTATAATGTCAAACGTGGTGCAGAAATTAGCTTCAGTATTATTATGTGAGCGCTAATTGCAAGGAAATGCTAAAATGATTTAAATCACCAGGGCTATTTCAGGACATTAAGACATTCTGAAGATAGCCACAGCACTAACAATTTGTACCACCCATTTTATAATTACATTTAATAGGTTGTCTTATCAGTGCTCTAAAAGTGGATTTGGATTATCGCAGGCTTGACCAAGCTGACAGAACAAAATTGTGGGTTTTTTCTTTTTTCTTTTTCAGTTATGAGTGCCGGCCATTCTGTTCATAGCAGAAGGAAGAGAGATAATATTCTGGGGGTTAAACTCTTGGATTGCCTCTTCAAAAGGTAAAATGGAGCAGAACACCAATGGCGAGGCCATGCTTTGTATTTTCAAGAAGGCAGTCTGGAAGGTCTACTCTTGGCATTCACCGCCACTTAACTTCCCACTGCAATAGATTTCCTACTGTATGCAAAGACACATACCGAGCGTGTTGCCAAGCCTTCCTCAGAATTGACCCCATCCAGCGGCACTGACCTCACCATTGTTGGTGCTCTCCGCATTCAGATTGTATGCTAATAAGGGCAGCCAATGGAGGGAAGGGAGCAGGAGACAAGCTTTGTTATTAAGCATTTGCAACACTTGAGTTGCCGCTGCTTTTTCATGTTCAGGGTCCAACACTTCAACAGTTCTATGAATTATGTCAGTCTTACAGAATGGCTCAGTATAAGGACTGTCCTTTGTAGCGTAACATGAAATATAAAGAGAAGAAGTTCTCACTATCTAAACAAACCATATATAACCTCGTGTGAATGGGAACCACCTTCAAAAAGACAGAATCTTACGATTCTTGTATGTTAAAATGAATGTTTCAGTCTCATAGCGCTACTTCGTGAATTCTGTTTGGTTTGACCAACATTACGAAAAGAAAACATACAACACAACCTGTTAA
This sequence comes from Odontesthes bonariensis, assembly GCF_027942865.1. Lineage (NCBI taxonomy): Eukaryota > Metazoa > Chordata > Actinopteri > Atheriniformes > Atherinopsidae > Odontesthes > Odontesthes bonariensis. The sequence goes on along the minus strand of NC_134516.1, from coordinate 15,730,644 downwards.
TTATATATATATATATATATATATATATATACTTATATGAACTATTTATTAAAACGATATGACCAAAGACAAGAACCTTAAAACAAATAGGACAAATGCGTTGAAAATGGGTGATTATATAGCAAACACTTAGTGAATTGAAAAAGAACTATGGGGAATGTAGAGATACACAACCACCTGACCAGTGTTGTATAAAGTACTGAAATCTCACACTCAAGTAAAAGTATAGGTACCCCTTCAAAATATGACTTTGGTAAAAGTCCAAGTCACTGACTGAAATGTTACTTGAGTTAAAGTCTTAGAGTATCCGAAACGTCTTGTACTTAAGTATGAGAATTACTGTAAAAATAGATGTACTTAAGTAATGTAATGAAAAGTATAAGTAAAAAGTAAACAAGGCAAATGCAGTTTGAATGACATTTCTTATATTTTGGTAAACTTTGAAGGTCAAATATACTTAAAATCTATACACAACCAAGTGCAGGCAAAATTTAGACCAGGTTTAGACAGAAAATACAAACTTTGTGAACCTTTAAGTTTTTCTTCTTCAAGTAAGGTCAGTGCTGAAAATGAGGCATACATTACACCATTAACAAAAAATGAAACAAAAGAGGCTGCTACTGTTATTGCCATCATTATAAACAAAATTTAAAGAAAAAAATATGAGAAAACTGAAGCTTATCTGGCATCTGAAGAGGGAGTCCAGTTTAAAACCCCTTTTGTAAACCTTTCTAAAAAATAAATAAAATAACTCAGTACAGAAAATGCGGCCAACATCACCAAGAAAAAAAGCTGTTACGATTACTGGACTTCACAAGCTATAGGAGGTGCACACACAACCGGTCATTATACAAAAGAAAAAAAGAATTGGGAGGGAACTGCAGCTTATCTGGCATCTGAAGAGGAAGACCTTTTTTGTAAAACTACCTTAAAACCTAAAAAAGGGGAGTTTCTGTAAGATAGAATTTCCACGTCTTTGGGCAGGCATAACATGCATGGGGTCAAAACACTGTTGCGTTTTTTTTCTCTCTCTCTCTCTCTCTCTCTCTCTCTCTCTCTCTTTTTTTTGTAACGAGTAACTAAACCGAACAATGAAAATGTATTGGAGTAAAAGTATGCAATTAAGTTCGGATAGTGAAGTAAAAGTGAAAGTTGTCAAAAAATTTTAAACTCGAGGAAAGTACAAAGTATTCCAAAATATACTTAAGTACAGTAGTGAAGTATTTTTACTTCGTTACTATACAACACTGCACCTGACCACTCTTGGCTTCTGCCCAGGAGACGGAACTGGCTGGTATCGAGGACTTCACCGCAACGAATGACAAAATTGTCCAAGTGTCGGAGTTGGTTTGGTTGCTGACCAACTCTGATGAGGTGAACTTAAATTCACAAAGTATTAACAAAAAGTCGACAAGCTTGACGCTGGCTTTTTTGGTAAGAAAAACTAACTATGTGATAACGTGTGCAGAAGCGGAGGTTAAAAGCGTGCAACGTAAAAAGACATGGATGAGATGACGACGGACGAACGAAAAAACACAAAAAACGTATATCTTTCTACTTCTTCATTCTGTTTCTTTCTTTGCTCGGATCTTTTTCTTCCTCCTCATCTTTCTATCCTGTCATCTTTCTGTCTGTCTTAGTCTTTCCGTCTTCTTTCATCGTTCCCCTCATCCTTCCTAGTACTTCGTTCTCGTTCTGACTTTGGATCGCGGGTTCCGGGGTTTGATTCGCGGAGTCTTCTTTGCTTCCTTTAACCTATGGTTAAAGGTTTGGCACTCAGTAAGTGGAGTAAGGTTTGGCTACTAGAATGTTGGTTGGAGTGTATGGTCCTACCTCCAGGAACAGGGTAGCATTTCTAAATCTCTGTCAGCACAGTTGGCCATTGCAGGTACTTATTTCACTAGATTATTGCTGAGATTCCATGTGGTCCTTGTCAATGACTCTTCTCATCTCAGTTGCCTTCTGATCTGGTGATGGTTGTGGCCATGCAGGGTGTGATGGTTTATAGCGAGACCGATGTGTCGATAATTGCAGTTGCGGTTTCGAGCAGACTGCTTGTCATGTCAGTTTTGAAAAGATATGTTTGACACGACACTGTGCTATTCATGCAAAATAACCTTGCATAGCGATTATAAAAATTAAAACAAAGGTCAAAGGAATTAAATATACACTTTAGGAGTATACTGACTTTGTCAAGTATAGGTGTTTTCCGACCAATGTCATTGCACACATTGTAGATGCGTTTGAAGGACACTCCACGCTTACATTGTTAAGCAATTCTCTATTTTCAGGTTTGCTGCAGGCGGCACAAGAGCTATGTGACCTGTGACTCTGAGACACAAAAAGAACCACAGGAGGTGGGATGCTGAAGAAGAATTATAGAAAAGAGATGCCAGACAATGAGGGAGGCATAATCAGAAATAAGCATGATTGTGTGCACGTATGGAATGCGAGACAGATCTGTATTCTATTGGTGTATGCCACTGAAGGCTTAGGTCTCTCTGTCCACAGCACCTCAAAGCCTTATCCACAGGTGTACAATCAGCAACATAAGCAATAGGCCTCTTTACCTTAAGTCCACATCATCCGCGGGCCAGCCACGCGGACCAGGGTGCCGATAGGAGCTTAGAAGGAGATTAAGGTCTGGATCTCATGACGGAGGAAATGTATCATTCATAAAGCAACATTTCCTAATAGTGTACGATGTCCATAGAATGACCTAGGCATTTAAGCTCTGGCTAAAATGAATTCCCCTTTCAGGTTTTGCTGTAAATGTTCACAGTAAGAACAGGGTGTTTAGGAATCATTTTGGTCCTGTAACAAACATATTTTGTACATCTACAAAGCCATACATCCCAAATTGATTTGTGGTTTGGGTGAAATTGTGTCGCAAGTGTGTGATAAGTCTTCCTTTCACATGCTGGATTGTCTCAGATGGCTGCAGCTCAGGAGGAAGAGCAGTCTGCCACCCAGAAGGTCAGCCCTCATGTCGACGTCTCCTTAGGTAACACACTGAAGCCCACTGATGTGTCCATCAGCATGTGAACGTTTGTGATAGACTGACTAAGAAATATGAGCATGAGTCTGTGTGTTTATGGGTGAATGTGACTTGTAGTGTATAAGCACTTTGAGTGGACAACTTGACAAGAAAAGCATTCTATCAGTACAGTCCATTTACCAGACAACTTGTAATATATACTGTGCATGTTTCCACTTGTCCGATATGTAGTTGTCCCACAGTATTTGGCTGTAAGTTGAAAAATGGTAACATATCCATATGCGGTTGTTTTCTGTCAAGCAGCATTCACATGAGATGATGGGAATCATGACAAACAGATGTAAAATCATGTAAGCTGTAACCATGTAACCCCATACCTTCAACACCTAACCCTAACCATTCGTGGGTGAGAATACAAGTAAAAATGTAAGGAGTCGCGATTGGGAGGAAAGTGGGAAAATATGTGTGTGATTGTAGGTCCCCATCGGTCAGATCTGGAGATTGATCTCTTTAAAATGTTTATAAACCATTGTTACTCTTTAGTTGCTTTGATTAAATGTGATCACCATTGCTAAATTTGCTACCAAAACGCGAGTTGCAGCAACCATTTCAGAAGGTGTGTGTGGTAAAGTGAGAAGAATTAAAAGAGCGCCGATTAAAAGCCTCAAATGGAGAAAAAAATGTAGAATGTGACGGATCGGTATGGAAATATTTCCATAGAAAAATGAGATTGCTGTTATTTTCACGCAGCTTATTAATATGAGGAAGGTTACAGTTTTCGTATTGCTCTACTCAGATATGATTTGTTTTCATGGTTTTTCTATCGCTTTATTAGAGTGGAAACCTATTTTATTTAATAAGTCAAATTCCACTAAACTTTGGAGCACTTTGCTTGATTAAAGGGCAAAAGTGTCCTCTTCCACATTTTGAAAAACTTAGGTGCAATATTTCAAGATTTTTCTATAGACTGAAAAAGAAAATGGCACAAGAAAGACAAATAATTTGATACTTCTCCCTCAGCGCTATAATGATGTTTAGAATTGTCTTTTATGACTTTGGATGAGTTGCCATGAATTTGGTTCACAGATTCGTGCCCTTTATAATCACCATCATAGCCTGAACAAGATATTTTCATCAAATTATATTTCCATCAGCCTCGCTGGGCTGTAAATTCTTTTTTATGTAAACTGAAAATGCACATATGTGACAAAAATAAATTGGCCAAGATGAAATTCAGAAATGTCTGAGCAAGCCTAATAACACCGCTGTTTATGGTCTCCTTGTCACAAAGCTCTATTTTTTTCTGATTCACAATTTGTAATATTTGCAAGTAAGCCGACATATTTTTGCGAGATTGAGACTAAGGAGACCCAAATTATCCAATTTCAACTTGGAGTATAATGATCAGATAAATACGTCTTTTCCAGTCGAAATTTATTTTTTATTTTTAGAAAGTTTAAGCAGGTTTGAGAATGATGAAGAAAGTCAACTGCTATTTTTCGATAATGACTTTGTATTTACAGTGTAGAATCCCAAGAAATTAGTCTCATGTGTCATTTAAGTTGGTGTTGCCAGAGACAGGCAGCAGGAGGGAGCTTTATGGGGGAAAACAGGGCGGACGTGTTGGCCTTGATTTGCGAGTGGCAGTAATCGAGCTCTGTGTGCAGTTAATTCTGTGATCCATTATGTGCTCACATTCATAAGGCACACAGTGAATGACTCTGTTCACACACACAAAACACAACAAACAGAGCTCTGTATATGAAGCATCTCTGTCTCTCCATCTCACTGCGAGTCATTAGCCATTCCAGACGCAGGGTGATCAGCAGAGCCAGCCTGGCCTGAGACAATTAGAGACCCCAGAGGTGGCTGCACATCACAATGAGCCCTGCGGCCATGATTAAAACATCAGCCGCTCTCGATGCAACGCTGATAAAAAGAGAGAGAATGGGGTTAAAAAGAGAGCACAAAAATATGAAGGGATTAGGACTTTAGTTCTATTATCTGTCTATATTCCTGGTTAAAAGATCGGTTCCTTCATTATATAAGCTGAGAAAAGTCATCAAAGGATGGGCTGAGCTTCAATTATCCTTTCTTGTACATTCTTTGTTTTCCTCTACCCCCATTTACCAACTCAGACATGCTGTGGTGCACACACCAAACTTGATATGTTTCATGAATCGGTCATAATCACACATGCTTCTACTATTTTAGTTTCTTTGATATTAGCCTCATCCCACACAAAAACATGTAAAATTATTCACCAAACTCGAATCCACACACGCACTAGCTTAAGAGTACAGCAGCCAGTGGATTACTACCGCCGCAATGTTGCTATCTCATTTGACATTTGTGGCTTTGATATGTATCTTGGTGAAGGGAGATTTAGACAGCAAATCCCTCAAGTGTTTCATCGAGCTTAAGTGCACCCCAGTCAAAAACTTAAAGGCAGTCAAAATAGGAGTAACGCCACCTGAATTAGGACCCAAAGCTTTGAAGCAACTACATTATTATACTGAAACCACTGACAGGTGAAGAAAGTATCAGTGATCGTCCCCTTACACTGCAATGTTCTGCTGGTAGAACTTGGGTCACCCACTCACAAACTGTTGCAGAACAAGCACACCCCTGCTGGACAAAGTGCCCAACACAGCCACAAAAACTGTTTAGGAGCCCAAAGCATTCAATGGGTGTGAAAACTGAGGCTTGAAACCTGATTGGCAAAAGCAAAGTTAAATATGTATTGAATTAAGAAATATATTTTCAGGGGGGGCCACCAGCACATTGAATAGAAGGACTGGATTTGGTTAATGAAAAAAATCTAAATCAGTATTTTCTGAGAGAAGCTGAAGTCTTTTGAATGGAAGTCATGCAATCACTGATGGTTTGGAGCCAAAGACATAAAGCCCTCAATAACTCTTAATTTTCCGTCCATTCAAACTTCTACGCATTGTCTATACACATTTAATCCGGCTTAGGGTTGCATGAGGGATAAAGCCTTTTCCAGCTGCCATCGAGCGAGAGGCCGAGTATATCCTGGACAGGCTGCCAGTCCATCACAAACAACAGCCTTGCTCATATTCAACCCCTACAGCCAGTCACCATTTAACCAAACATGCATGTCTTTGGACTTTGGGAGGAAGCTGGAGTACTCAGAACCCACACTGACACTGAGAGAACACAGAAAACCCTAACCCCAAACAGGAACGTTCAGGGGAGAGTACTAACCCCCACATCACCACGCAGCCACTCTTAATTTTCTGCGTCCAAAATTAGACAAAACTGAATGACTATAGACATATTGCCATAGGAGGACTCACTCTGTCCATACAGTGGTTTCCAGTCTTAGTATGAGGTACCTTGGAGCAATTTTTTGATCAATATATATATTTTAAGACAGACATTAAACTTGTTTCTAATAGCCTCTTTCAGCTATGAAAAATTGTCAAAATTTGGGGACGTCCTGTGTCAGTGTGTTATTGTCTAAAAAACCTCCAGCTGATTCATAATATTGAAGCAAGAGTTCTCATGGGAATCGGTTGCAGAGGTCATATTTATCCATGTTTTTCTGTGCGTCATTGGCTTCCTTCTAGATGCAAAATGATATTTATAATCCCCCTTCTTATATAGAGATATAGTTCTGCTTTGTCAACGGAGCACTTCGGTCTCAGACTGCAGGCTTACTTGTGGTCCTTCGAGGTTCCAAAAGTAGAATGGGAGGCTGAGCCTTCAGCTTTCTCTTTAGGATCCAGCTCCCAGTATGGGTTTAAGAGGCAGACACTCTCTCTGCCTTGTAGGCTTTATCATCCTGTCACAGATTTATGTAGAAAAACTACACTGCATGTTTGTTTCTACTTCAATTTCTTATTATTGGGCAAAGGTCTGAAAAGCCTCCTGCGACTCCACAATGCTGCAGTGAGAGCTCTGACAATGAGCAGCAGGGGAGATCACATTTCTCCAGTTCGGCAATTGGCTTTAAAATCCAGGATAGAATCTTGCCTCTCCTCAGATTCAATGCTCCAAATCATCAAGCTTCATTGTAGGTTAAGGCCTCATAGTTCAATATTTTCCCATGAGAGCTCTCTGCTCTCTTACTACAATATTATTTGTGGTTCCTGGGGTTTCCAAGAGTCGAACGGCATCCAGAGCCTCCAGATACCAGGCCTCTTTCCTGTGTCCAAAATGTGTAACCCAGTTTGGGTTTAAGAGGAAGAGCCCCACTCTACCTTAAAGACTCGATTTTTTTTTAAGCCTTTAGTGAAGGCTGGGTCAACTGACAACATTGATGGCTGTTATTTACTGACACTTCCTAAGATTAAGCGAATTAACAGAGAATTCCAATAGGAAATAATGTACAATGAAATTTTGCTTCAATGACTTTGATGTTTTTCAAACATTTAAGTATCAAATTCTGAAACGAGTTCAGCAGTATAGGATGTGGCAAAAGGAATGTCTCGATCAAAGACATAATGAAAGTGAACATTTTTTACATGTTTGAAATTATTCTATTGTTCCAAGACAGGTACATTAGAGCACATCCTGAGCACTGAGCGAGGGGCGGTATCGATGGAGGCACGATCAGGTCCTCAAATCCATAGATGAGGCAATAAGCAAGGGGATTAAGGACGGTACACCCAAGCTACAGCCAAAACCATCCGGTTCATAAAGGAAGGACAGAAGCCAGAGAAAGCACCAAGAAACGGCTCGACAGGGTTGCTCTCCACGGCCCGAGACTGGGTTATGACAGTTGACCTGGAGAGGCAGCTGAAAATTCCCCAGCACATCACCCAGTCCAAGATGAGACCAGACATCATCCTGGTCTCGGAGGCTACAAGGCAACTCGTCATGCTCGAGTTGACAGTTCCATGGGAAGATAGGATGGAGGAGGCACAGGAGAGAAACAGGGAGAAATACCAGGAGCTGGTAGAGGACTGTCGTAGGAATGGCTGGAGGACCAGATGCATGCCAGTGGAGGTGGGGAGCCGGGGATTTGCCAGCCACTCCCTGAGCAAGGCCTACGGCACACCGGAAGAGAGCCATCAACAGCAATGCAGAGGCTGCTGAGAAAGCATCCAGATGGCTCTGGCTGAAGAGGGGAGATAGGTGGGGGGAGTAGAATGCCACTTGGACACAGGCCGGGGTCTGATCACCTCCGGTCGGGTCGCCTGGACGAGGGTGTCTGTTGCGAGACCCGAAACACCCAGTGACTCCAGGAAACAACACTGATGATGTGTCCAAGTCAGTGCATCAGGGGATGTTTGCAAACTGACACTTCCTAAGATTAAGCGAATTAACAGAGAATTCCAATAGGAAATAATGTACAATGAAATTTTGCTTCAATGACTTTGATGTTTTTCAAACATTTAAGTATCAAATTCTGAAACGAGTTCAGCAGTATAGGATGTGGCACAAGGAATTTCTCGATCAAAGACATAATGAAAGTGAACATTTTTTACATGTTTGAAATTATTCTACCTTTTTCTCTTTTTCTCTACATTGGTCGGATGAACTGTATGAGTCACAAACCACAATCAGTCAAGGTTCCTTTTTATCTTGGTGGAATGCTGTATCCATCCATTTGTCAGCCTAAAGATAACATTTAAAGTGAGACCCGTCATTTTAATACAGCTTTCTTTTAAGCTAAGGAGAGAGCAGAATATATTTATTTTTTGTTAAAGTTGTTTAAATGAATGCATCCCCGACTAAAATACCTCAACTCTTTATTTCCAGTAGATGAAAAGAATTGTGAAAAAAAGTGTGTTTACTACACTTTCTATAATGCAACTCTCCAGCATTTTGTGCTGTAAAAAATGTCCACATCTGCCAAAGTCTTGGGCACAATTTTGAATAAACCCTCGCGACATCAGTTACCCTGTTGATATCATAAGTGTTCCCTGAAAGGGGGGCTTGTTTGTGAAAAAGATGGCAGAAAGACTGTCCCATCAGAGTTGACAGGAAAAAGCAGAGGAGTTGTCAAAGTTACAATTATATAACAAAAATATAAGAATAAGAATAAGAGTTCATCAAAAACTTTTTATAACAAGCAATTTGACTTATTTTAGGTTTAATAGAATTTTGTCCATGAAACAGTAAATCTTCTGAGATTATTGCAGTGCAAGCACAGAAAAACAGTTAAGATGCTGTTAAAATCGTAAAGTGGCTGTAACAGGTCATCTAAGAACCTTTTAGACAGTAAGAAATGAAATTGTAGTCAAAACAAAGATGGTACCGTTGTGTACAAAGAGTACACATGGGAAATTTCAGACTAGTTGCATCTCATCTCACGTTCTGATTTAGTTAATATTATAGTTCATCTTGCCTCCTGTTTTATTTTCTAGAGTCTGACCACTTGTGCTTTCTGGTAAGCTTACTTCCTGTTCCTGTTTTACACCTGGATTCATTTAGCTAATCACCACCACCTGGCTTTTGTTAGTCGTTTGCTCCCTCTGTATAAATACTCCTTTGTTTCCTTTGTGTGTTGTCTTCATATCTACCCAATGTCATCCACTCCTGCATCTTTGCTTTAGAGCTGTCTCCAGTTTACTTTTAAGTTTGTTGGCTCTCCTGCTATTGCGGCAATTTGTCTTAAAAGCAATCCTTTATAGCCCCAGTCTGCCTGCCTCCTCCTCATGAGCCTTCTGCCTTCCCCACCTTGTGACACAAAATAAACCAGATTCAGTCAATGCTATAAAGAGAACACAAAGCTTGCATCCAACTTTTAGTGGGAGTGGAACTTAACCATAGATAATGTCAAAATGTTCATGCCAAATTTAAAAATCAACAGCTGTTTAAGAAGTGTAATGTTGTTCTTTACCCCTCAGTAACCAGCAGTCATCAACCAATGAGCTGTCATTATTGGCAGAAAGCAGCAGGCACTTGGGTGGCTACAACTCACCACAGCAGTCATGGCAAAAATAGCAAAAAGCACAAATTTGTCAATAAGTGGTGCAGCAACAGAGAAAATGTTTTTTATTACGTCTCAATATTGGTTTATATTGTGGGATACGGCATTCAAACTCCTGAATATTACTCTCTCAATGCACTGTTATCTGCTGCCTTCACCCACGGTCTGTAACAGCCAAAAGGGAAACCATTCTATTCACTACTACTCCCGCTGTGATTTGCCCTTGTATCCCCGGATCTTACTGCCCCGGCCTCCCCCTGTTTCTCCTGCCCCTGCTCAGCGTACCCTCAAGAGTCTGGATATCCTCTGATCTGAAGCGACATCACCACTTACCCAAGGCAGCAGTCCTCTGGAGAAGGCTGAGCTATCCCAGAGTCCCTGTGGTGGGAAGCCCTCTGTCCCTCTGTTCTTATGGTTCAATCACCATTGAGCAAAGCCACACGGGAGCATCACACATGTGCCCGCTTCGCCCACAATAGTTCCGCCAGAAATCTCTGTGCACACCCAACAGTCCAGCATGTTGCTCATGTTTTTTTGCCAACATGTCGTAAAATCAGCGCAGGTGAGATTCTATTTCAAGATGAATATTAGGCTGAATATTCAAGGTCAGTCTTGGAAACATTCCTGGTGTTCTTGGACTTAACTTTTAGCAAAACACCTTGTAAAAAAGCAGTACACTGTGAATAAATTAGTCAGCCTCTTGCTGGGTAAACCTCAATGAAAGAAAACGCATACTTGTCCAACGCAATATCGTATCTGATGGGTCCAAGTTGTGGCTGCCAATGCTGTCTCATTGGATTTGAGATGTTGCAGCATCCCCTTCCTGTTCTGACACATGCTATAACAGCTAATTAAATGTGATGGCTGGTATTATTCAATTCGGAAACAGTCGTACCTCAAAGAGCAAAGAAAATTACAAAATTGATTTGATGACAGCTAAATTGCAAGAGAAGGCCTTGATTTAACCAGCCAATGTAAATGAGTCCAATTTAGAATCGTGTAATGCGGCCGGGAGAACGCGGCGGAAAATGATCAGGCCGGCCAGTCACAGATATTAAAATGAATTATATCTAATCGGAATTTTAGTCACGCTACATTAACTAATAGAAAGTTATTAACATTTCAAGAGCGCACAGAGTGAAGAAGAAAAAAAAACGCTTTTGCCTGCAAAATTAACAGTGGCTGGGCTGACCCGTGGGCCTCTGGATGTGAACACTGTAATGACAGCATAATGGCATATTTACATTTAAAACCTCACTGGCAAATATTCAGATTTAGAATTAGCCGTTAAGTCGAGGAATATTGGGTTTGCCCTCTCAGTCTCTCTGAAAAGGTTCTGTCTGATTTCAGTTGTACAGTCTAACTTTTCATTTTCTTCACTATTTCAACTTGATCTCTTTATTTGTGTGCGCTCTCCACTTATCTTTGGCTTGGTTGTAGTCTTTTATCTAGCATGTTGCAGTAAAGTGCCAGCTCCTTACCATTTCGGCTTTATCCCCCTCCCTTTCATCCACTCAGAAGAGTATATCGATAGAAGTATTTCGTCTTTGTATCAAACTCTTGCAATGAACCAAGCCTGTCATTAGGCTTGAGGACCCACCTGACAGCTATTTTACCTCTGGCAACAGAGATTTGTATTCTAGGTGTTTTACTTTTTCTATTAATTTTCTTTGCTCTCCAATATCACTTTAGTCTCTTGCGCGTCTACAGTCTGCTCTAATTTTCTTTTTAAGTTCAAGGACTCAAGAGAACATAGACGACGAGTGCTTAAAGCCACTGCTTTTGAGGCTGTTGATACCTGCCAGATGTTTGCTAATTTTCTAAGTAAAATGAATATTCACAATCAAACAGCACACGCCAGTCAGACAAGGACAACACGGGCATTCAAAGGCATTTCATCACTTATCACACACACAACACGGACATCATATGAGACGACTCGGATGAACTCAAAGCATAGTCAGTTGATAATAAAGGCATCAAAATCTTTCAGTATTCACAAAGTTTGTTTTTATGGCCAGGGGGTTATTCAAATTCCAGTGTTTTTCAGTAAGTGAGTTGAACAATTTACAAGCACACAACGTGTGTCTGTGTCTGCGTATGTGTGCACATCTTTGTGTGTATGTGTTATCGTTTCTGGGTTTCACCAGAGTTGGGCTGACCTCTGGCTCAACACGTTCAGCGCCAGACATCAGCGCTCCTCTGCTCTCCTGATTTCCACTCCTCCGCTTGTCTGCAGCCGCTCTGTTCATCCACAGCAAGCGATGAAATTTTTACACTGAGCAGACCGTATTTTTTCCTCTTTTTTTATATAATTTAGCACAGCATGGGGAAGAGCAGGAACGGAGAGCTTGTAGCAGGGTGTAGTGATGTGTGTTTAATGTTTGATAAAGAAGAACCACATTGCATTCAGCGAGGTCTGCCATTGTGATTTTAAAAGCGTTAGCCTGAATGTGTGTGCCTGTTTTTGCATGGGGGGTGAGACATACAAGGAGAGACAATATCTGGGTTCACGGGTGTCAGAGTCGAATCATAAAATGTTCCCTTTGCAAAATGTACGATGGTATTTCAGGGAAAACACGAAGGCTTGCTTCTCTGTGTCCTTTTAGGATGACACTTTTAGCTTTTGACATTCATGCGGTCTGTGTGTGTCCTCGCGTGTGTGTGTGTGTGTGTGTGTGCGCTGTCTGTCTATGTCTCATTTGTGCCAGTGGTGGTCTGTTAAATTAAAGAAGGAAAAAAAACAAAACAAAGATTGTCTTAGCTCTGACGTCCAGCCAGCAGACCTTCCTCTCAGCCCACCATCTGCTCCCCAGGTCAACAGCCCCCCCCTGCTCCACTCTTTGCTGCCTGCGAGCTTTGTTGCTGGTTTCAATACGCACTGATGTGTGAAGCACAAACAGACTCTGCTCTGATTTTATTTCCAACAGCACCCATCAGCCATCTTTACACACATATGCTAATGCAGGAAAATTGCGGGGATGTTAAACCCTTTATTGTAAATACCTCCCATTAGTCAAGGAAAAAAACATTTGACTTTTCATATTCCTGTCCAAAACGCATAAAGAGATCTGAGGCATCTCTATATAATCACGTTACATAACTGACCCGTGCGTTACTTGGCTTCTCCCAGTTTTTTCTAGTGCTAAATCTCTGAGTTTGCTTCTGCTTGACCTGATTTAGACTTCAATGGGATTGAGCCATAAGCTAATGTTCAGGCTAAGATTGGATAGAATAGAATAAAAATGCAAAAATAAACGGTAAAATCAGTTTTGCTGTGACTTCATTTGTGAGCAAACATGTGTTAAAGGCTGCCTTATTTACAGTATAGTCTTCCAGCTATCCCAACTTGACACCCCCATCCATCCGCTACAAAGCCACAAGAGCATACGAGCAGAGAAAATCCCGCTTTCTAAAGACACCTACAGAATGTGGGATTTCAGTCATTTTCTAACTTTACTGCATGCTGCTCTGTGTGACCTGGATCTAATAAACTTTGGTATGACATAATATTCCAAGGACTACGACGCACAGCAGTTATTCTCCCAGTATTTCCTTCCATGCTTAGTTTTCTTTTTCTTTTCTTTTGCCGCTGTCATGACAGCATCTAAAGCTCATTAGACAAACTTGCTCCTGCCGGTCAATGATGACACTCTTCCTTCTGAGCTACTGCCACGCCAAACCAAGCTCACATTGTGAGATGGTTTTACCATCTCACAATTTTTAAGTTTGGATTCTGAACCTACGTACAATGCATTAGATGTATGAACCAACGTTACCGTTGGACAATTTGTGGACTGGGCTAACCACCCACATGCTGGTGAGTGATTTACACTGAAACCGGAGTAAGGTGGGATTCTGAGAAGAAAATATTCTTGCTGTGGTCTCAGCTTTTGATAAATGGCTAAGAATACAAAGAATGGCATTGAAGAAATATCACAAAAGATTCAATTCCGATCTGTGAGAGGCAACAGAAACTCTTCCTTAAGTCTTCTTACATTGGAGCAGAAATCAACAAGAGTTTTTTGCTTTGGTCATGTAAGTGGGGGGGAAATAATTGCAGCTATCACTTGTTGTTTTACGATGTAAGTGATTGTCAAAATGATGTTGCCATGTTAAACTAAAACTCCCTTACTGATACTAGAAAAGGCATATGTGTTTAATAAAAGTCAACAACAAGTTAAAACGTGTAGTTTGCTCTCATGGAGCTTTTTTTTTTATATATCAGCCCCCATTAAAAACTGAAAGTTCAGATAACAATACAGCAAGTTTATTGAGGAATAAATTGACAGAAGACCTAATTAAAAAAACAAATCTATTGTAGATTTTCCCATTAGGGATTCATTCATTCATTCATTCATAAATACTGCTCTGGCTAATGCTAAAATGATCTGTATTTCTCTAAAATCAAACATTCAACTCATTTTAAGTATTTCTAACCACATATATGGTGACACAAAAATATCCACTGTGAGGGGATGTAAGGTTGCCTCAAAATAAAAAGGGAACAACATAGTTTGCCTGTTTGTTTGCAATCCATTCATAGTACGGTCATTTTTAAATAAAACTACATCAGATAAAATGATTCAGAGGTCGTTTCTCTATCATTCCTTAAACATCCAGATCTCTGCTGCGTTTCACTGTAAGATGTTGAAATAGAATCTGTACCTAAACCTTCCAAGTTCTGCTGTATTTCATACATCTGTAATATCAATATTGGAAGAGATACCTCCAAAAAACAAGTACCGTAAAAGTTATTTGTAATCCTGAATTGTTACCTCCTAATTCAGTGACTTCACATCTTGTTTACCTGTGTGTGTAAACGGTTCCCACTGTTCTGATATGCCAGTAAAAAAAAGAAAAAGAAAAACATATAGTATAATCCCTACTATGTTACAGTCAATATGAAGAATAGAATAAGAACAATACCTAATGCCTAATACAACCAGGTCAGAAATCTGGGTGTAGTGATGGACTCAGACCTAAACTTGGAAAAACACATTAAGGCAATAACAAAGTCAGCCTACTATCACCTTAAGAATATATCAAGGTTAATAGATCTGATATCTTAGCAGGACCTGGAAAAACACGCATTCATCTTCAGTCAGCTTGATTACTGTAACAGCATCTTTACAGGTCTACCTAAAAAGTCAGTTAGACAACTGCAGCTTATTCAGAACTCTGCTGCTCGAGTCCTCACTAAGACCAAAAAAGTGGACCACATCAGTCCAGCTCTGAGGTCTTTACACTGGCTGCCTGTCCATCAGAGGATAGACTTTAAAGTTCTGATGTTGGTCTATAAAGCTCTGAATGGTCTAGGACCAGAATACATCAGTCACCTCCTGACCCAGTATGAACCTTCCAGACCCCTCAGGTCATCTGATCCGCCTGTTGGCCAAAGTGAAGCCCTTCCTCAGTTGGCAGGACCTCGAAAAGGCAATCCACGCTTTTATCAGCTCCAGACTGGATTACTGCAATGCTCTCTATGTTGGCCTCAGTCAAACTTCTCTCTCGCGTCTTCAACTTGTGCAGAACGCTGCTGCCCGATTTTTAACAAACACTTCTAGGAACGAACACATTACTCCGTGCTATCATCTCTCCATTGGCTTCCGGTCCGATTCAGAATCAATTTTAAACTCCTGTTGTTTGTTTTTAACGCCACTAATGGCTTGGCACCTTCTTATCTGTCGGACATTTTAACTTTTCGCAACTGCGGTAGAGCCCAGCGCTCTTCGGGTCAGCTTCTTTTAGAGGTCCCAAGGTCGAGATCTAAACAGTGGGGTGATCGTTCCTTTGCCATTGCTGCTCCTAGACTGTGGAACAAACTGCCCCCTGACATCCGCACCATCACTGATCTCGGCCTTTTTAAATCGAAGCTTGGGACCCACCTTTTTAGACTGGCGTTCGAACTCTGATTAGGGCCACTATGCATCCATTCTATCCGCTCTTTTTGAATTATCTTAATTTTATACATATTTCATTCAATTCATTTTATTGCACTTGTGGAAGGCTTTTAATGCCCTGCTGCACTTTTAGCACTTTTACCATTTCTGAATCGTGTTTTATGTTTTGTTTTATGTATTGTTGTTTTTATCCTGTTGTAAAGCACTTTGAGTACCAGGGCTATATAAATAAAGTTTGATTGATTGATTGATTGATCTGGATCCGGTCTTTTATCAGTTCCCAGAGTCAGAACCAGACATGGAGAAGCTGCATTCAGCTTCTATGCTCCACATGTCTGGAACAAACTCCCAAAAAGTCTCAGATCAGCTGAAACACTCAGTGTATTGAAGTCCAGGCTGAAGACATACCTATTTTCAGCTGCATTTAAATAAAGCTACAAATCTGAAGCTTGAGTTTCAAAACTTAATCACATTTTAACTACTAATTTTATCTGATTTTATCTATTGTTCTTATTTCTTTCTTTTTTGTTTAAAATTTAAATCATGCTTTTTATTTCTACTGTTTTAATGTATCTGTAAAGCACTTTGAATCGCCTTGTTGTTGAATTGTGCTTTACAAATACACTTGCCTTGCCTTGCCTTGCCTTGCCTTGCCTTGCCTTGGAAGGACAGCTGTCGACCCCCAAAAAAGAAGCTAACTGACTGAGAGCTGGTATTTCTATCTGCTTGGTTACAGGACACATTTGCTGTATCTCTGTTGCTCAGGTGATGAAGGCTTAGAAAAACAGCTTGTGGCTGACGCTCATATTTAGCTGCAGAGAAAAAGAAACGGCAATAACGTAAAATGCTAAATGAAGGTTACACATTCAATTGAGTGCCTGCTCGAGTCTGAATTTACCAGCAAACAGCTCCTAGTTGTTAGGAGTAAAATCGGTTTAGGAAATTGATCCATCCCTCAGTCTCTATGGTACGATGAGCACTTTAATTGTTGTTTTCTTGATCCTTATTCAGCTTGCGAAGAGGACTCACAGACTAATAATTTTCTTTTATTACCTTCTGAGATGGTTTGATGCACGCAGCGAGTCGTAGCTACTTCATCTGATTAAACTCCCTGAACTGCCAAGTTGAAGTTGGACTGGAAAAGAGAAGGAGGAAAGTCAGCGAGAGCGTGTGCATCAACTGATCTATTTTTTATGTGCCTGTGTGTGTGTGTATGTGTGGGTGTGTGTGTGTGTATCTCCCCATTCTGTAGACCCAGGTGAGCATCAGGGCACCTATACAGCATGCTTGCATGTTTATGCGTTTTTTTTTTTTTTTTGCAGGAGCAGAGGTGTCTGCATCTAGGTCCGTTAGCAGCCTGTGGAAAAAAAACAACGGGAAAAAAAACGAAAAAAACGTTTGTCTCCCCCGACCACTTTACAAATGAAATCAGTGCTGTGAGGCGGTGGATTAATATCATAAGGAAGGCCAGAGTGGGCCATTAGAGTGGTGTAATGTTGCTCCCGGGCCTTGTGATGGATGGCCATCGGCGCTACGGCCCTATTTGCACACAGTCACCTCTGTGGTGGCCGCCATTAGCAGGACATGGGAGGTAAGGGCTAAGGGATGGTGGTGAGGTGGCTGGACCAAGGTTTTATTACTATAGAGGTGTGTGTGTATCTCCCTGTATGTGCCTGTGTGAGTGTATATGTTCATATTTGCAAGCGTTTGTTAGTGTTATGAGCGTGTGTGTGTGTGTGAGTCTGCGTGAGTGCTTCGACTCTTCAACAGACAGATGTTGCGCTCCCCGCCCTCCACTCTATCTAACGTGTCTGTCTCTCTCGGTGGACGGAGGTAGTAGGCAGCAAAAACACTCAGTGTAATTAAGACAAATTAGCCCGGATGGCAGCTTGCAATAACAGCAACATATGTTGGGAGGTTTGTGTACAGATGAAACAATCAAAATCATCATTAGCAAATCACTTATCGTAAACAGAATAGCATTTTCCACCTTGGAGCTCCTGTAGATTAATAAGACGGCTTGATTTGTTCTGAATGGATTTACTCCTTTCTTCTTTCATTACTTCTGTTCGTTTCTCTGTTCAAGCCTTTCTTTTGTTGTCTTTTCATTGCTTTACAGCTATTTCTTTGCACATTTTTAACACATAAGTATTTAATGTAATCAAACGATTTGCAAAGAAAATCTCATGAAACCTCTCTTCAATCATAATTTGAGAAAGTTCAAGTTTAAAATTTATATCGCGGGCTATGAGAGAAGTATCTGTTTTTTGTTGGTATGATATCTGCAGTTGGAAATGAGCATTATTGGTATTATTATGGGCAGTGACGGACTGGGGTAAAAAACACGGCCCTGGCATTTTGCACCCACAAGCGGCCCGTAGACCAGCATTTGCCAACCCCCCCCCCCCCCCCCCCCCCACACACACACACACACACACACAAACGCACACACACTTCGCCACATGACGCATTCTGTAAGCATTTATTGACGCGCAATGTCATATTACATCAATAGGCAAAGAAGATGGAATGATGTGGCGATTCTCAGTAGTAATTACTTGCAACACACAGACATATAGAAAAATGGTGACGCGCACCTTCAATACAAACATTGGTGACAGCGCACCACATCCACATCTAAACTCAAGTTTCAGAAACCAAAATTAAGCTTCAAACTAGAAACAACAGGCACCGGGCATCAAACTTGCCTGCACGCACGCACGCACAGACATACACACACATACACACACACACACACACACACACAATCGTCCACTAGTTTTTGATGTCCACTTCGCTCCTGCACCCTGTGTTTATATGCAAAAGTCCCTTCTTTAGATCGCTGTCCACTCGAGAGAGACCCAGCTAATACTTCATGACAAGACAGTTATGGTAGTCCAACTAACCAGTCCAGAGCTAAATACAAAGCAAATTGTCAGCAAGACAAGCCGTCAAATCGAGAACCCATTGTCATGAAGTTAGTAATAGGAATAAGAACAACTACAACAGCCCTGCCATAGATTACCAGGCAGTTACCACAAGCTAAACAGGTTTACACATCGTGAAAAGTGTGCCTTGTATTACTCTTTAGGTTAGCCAGACTAGCCACAGACTAGCTTATGACAGTAGGCTACACTGATTTAGAAAAGTGAGTGACAATACAGACAGACCCTACGTCAAAGAGATGAGATGAAATATAAAAATAAATAGTGCCACGGCGGACACAATGATTAGTGGAAATCCTTCGGCCCCTACCTTGTCTTGTTCGTAGCGTCTGTGCAACACATCTTGTTAATATCCATATTTGTGTAGACTCGTTGCTATTCCATTGTGAACGTATTTCTTGGCGATTGCAGAGACAAAACTTCGTCATGTTCTTTTTTTCAAGCAAGCCAAGAAGGCATACTACAACATAGATTATAAGTTATTTATATTTACTTAGTTATAACTCTTTTCAATTTGTCCCTCTTTTTCTCCGCTCCGGCGGGAGCCGGGTAAATGAAATTCCCACAATGCATTGCTTTACTCCAGTTGTCTCAAAAACATACAGAACATAGATAGGTATACATTTCTTTTATTTTAAACATTTTTACATCGTACGAAGATATATTCAGATAAAATAAAATAATGGAATGTAAATTAACCATAATAAAACACATCATCAAGGTCCCACCGTCAGTGTGTAATGTATAGCGATTTTAGTGGTATAAAAAGCGAAAAGGTTCCACTGAAGGGTCAGTAAGAAGGAACTTTTAGGATGACTAGGGAGCGTGAAGCCGACCGTGACTGCGGGCCCGGGATGGGTATTGTCGGGCCCGCGATCAGCATTGTCAGGGCCGCGGTCCTTCGGGCATGTGCCCAAATGCCAGACCGCTCAGTCCGTGCCTGATTATGGGTATTGGTATTACGTTTTGAGATTTTTCTGGAGATATGTATAACATGTATACTGCAGTCAGATGAAAATATGACAAACATCCATAGGCTGTATATAGATATGGACAAAGCCACTATTATTGTCACCTTGTTGGTCTTTTTGAAGCTGGAAGTGACCTTATTCAAAAAGGGTGGACTTTGAAAATGATACTTGAAACCTACATTGACTAAATACAAGGATGTTTTAAGCCTAGGATCTTAATTTGAAGAATTATCACAGGACAAACCACCAGCAAACTTACCAAAATAAGGGAATCTAGCCAATGACACCACAATGACTTACTGTATTACACTGCTGATACAATGGCACATTATTTCCATTCAGAGTTACGCTAATTTTTTTGTCAAGATCTTTTATTGATGATGACAGAGTTCGACTGTTGCCTAAAGATCTGGACTCCGTGGGTTCCAATCCATGTGTGAAAATGTCTCGTGTTCTTTTAACCACTCTCTTATAAAGGGAGGGGGGAGGGGGGGGTTGTCTACTGTGTCTACTGGTGAAGAACCTGATTATTGAGTTTAGCTAAATTTTTGGGCACACAGCGTTGAACAAAGACCTGACCAACTTAAGTGGAACCAGTTAATAACTCTGTCCCAACAGGCTTGTTTTGTAGACATCAGGCATGATGGGTGCTACACTTTACCTGCTGCTCTTCTTATTCTGATGTGCCAGTGACTCTGGAGTGAATCTAGACTCATTAGACCACATGACTTTTTTTTTTTTAGTCCATCTCTCCAGAGTCCAATCTTAATATACCTGAGTTCATTGAAACCTTTTATTTTTCCATTAGCGTAATTGATAAGCGGTTTCCTGAAGGCTACGCAGTTGTGTCATCCTAACATCTTGAGTTCTCTTCACATTGTGCACGTGGAAATACTCCATCACCATAAAAGACTGCAGTGAGTTCGGCTCCTGGTTACGAAGGTAGAGAGAAAATAGCACCAAGCGATTGTGAGGTCTGACTTTTTCTGGATGAACGATTTTGTGATGCAACTGTATTACTCTTTTTAACACATATTATTTTGAGAAGCAAAACGCTTTATTTTTTTAAGCCCCAGCCATTCGTCAACGCCAAAACGAGGCTGGAACTCGGTTCACAGGACGCAGCGAATGTTCATAAATAATACTGCTAATATGGGATGTCATACAGCTTCATGTCAAAAGAGGCGAACTATCCCTTTAAGTGATCTCTGATCATGATCATTCATTCAAGTTTTCCTTCTGCCCTCATTTCTTTCTCAAAAGATTATGTTTACCATGCTTACCACCACTATTTTTCCAGGTTTTAATGGATGCATCGGACCTTTCTTGATGTGCTACTAAAACCCAGTTTTAGTAGTTTTAGCAATCCCCAAAGCAGACCAACAGTTTGACCCTGACACAGAGTAACATTTTCCCCACAACCATAAGATGTGTCCACTGATATGATTGTTCAAGGAGTGACAAGTTATTCACTACAATGGTTGGGGTAAAATAAGCTGTTGCCAGCTGAAACGTACTAATCACTCCAGTACCTTTCCCTTGGGAAGCTCCTGCCTATTTGCTTCGTTAAAGTAAGGCAGTGTATTTCATAAGGGGTCATTGTGCAGAGTTTTTCTGTAAGTAGGAATGAACTCTTGTAAAGTTCTTTGTTGCAGTGGAACTGAAGAAGCATCTCACTGACCATGTGTTGTTTGAATGCCAATTTATCTTGATAATGTGCATTGTTTTTCCTTTATGTCGGGCAACTTTTACAGCATTCCTCTTTGCACAATCAACTCCAGAGGCTCTAGCACAATTCCCAGCACAGAGCCACCCTTTTTTTTTCCATCAATTTATTCAGTTTTTTTTGAGTCACTGGCTCTGATCCTGCTGCCCCAACAGATGTCTGCAATGCAGATTTAATTTTCCAGGCTTTTAGAGGGTATACCCAGGGCCGCTGACAGGTTTGGTTGGGCCCGGGACAAAATTCTCTGAATGGGCCAACCATTTTTCACTTGACCAAGGGAATCATGTTAAGGGTACTTTTATTTATCGCCAGACCCGCGTGTATGTCCGCTGAACTTTCTGAGAATGTTAGGGGAACAAGGCGGAGCCCATTCATCTGGCGAGTGTCAAGTTAAATCAGTCTAAACGAAAGTTACAGGCTACCCCAAAACGTCATGTTTATAACCCATTCGTTACATTCAACTCTATCTAAATGGCAATTTCACACGTTGCCATGTCTATACTGGCTTATTTTAAACAAAACAAGGTTAAACCAGAGCCGCGTTACACTGGCTGTCATTCAGCTGACCGGGGATGATTCTCAAATCAATTCAGCCTTATTGGCGTGCGTGCCTGAAACATTTGGACATATTTGCGGACTAATGCGCATATTCCTAGTTTTCTGTGCTCCGCCCGATCGCCGATAAAACTCACTGCTCCAGAAAAACTCAGTATTTCTGGACGTGACAGCACTCCAAGTGTTAATGAAAGTCTAAGGGTATTTCTGTCCTGCTAACCACCTTTGTTCGGCACACAGTCCATCAGTCACACAAACTGCAGTCTGTTGATTTGATTGAATTCTCCAAAGATCACCATGAATATGTTGGGGTGTTGTGCTTGTAGTTTTGCAATAACCGGGCTGATGACTTCACAGGCAATGCTGCCTTTATTTATTTTTTTACCTCTGCTTCCAATGTCTCTGTCCGCCTGTATAGTCTGAAGATGGAAAATAATCTTTGGGGTCTGGTATATGCTCCTGCCTAAGATGATACACATGATACTACATTCCCAATATTCTTCCTGATTTCTTGCCAGTTCTCCAAGCCCATCTATTTAAATTACCAGTCATTTCACATTCCCTATGATGATCAAGGGAAGAAATGCCTACTCCACCTTTTCTGCGTCTCGCCCCTGCTCTATAATCCTCTGTATTTCCTCTTCCTCTTCTGTCTGAGATCTAGGGTCTTGTTCCGGGTGTTAGTTGGGTTTTGAAGGCTCAGTCAGCTGCTCCTGCTTGTCAATAACTCTGGAGGGGGAAATCTATATTTTTTCAGATGATATGACCAGAGTGTGTGCTGCATTCTAGAATTCATTGTAGAATTAGTGCTGCTCTGCCCACACTTCCTCATTAGCTTCACATCTAAAACTCAGTGACCACGTCCACCTTATACACCTTATACATCACTCCATTGTAACACTGTGTAGTGTTAGAGTGCTGCCAGTCCACCGTGGTTCCCGTCTTTTCTCGACATCACCTGAGGCATTGCTTAGAAACAAAAATTCGCCATGGTCTAAAAAGCATTTACTCAATGGACCGAAACGGTAAACCTGTTGACAGGACACCTTTAGCTTCAAACACTGGTATCATGTACTCTGTGATAGTCTGACTCCAGTTGTTAAAGGTAAGGACCACAGTTTGTTTCACTATCTTTGTGAAGTTTAATATCCGTATCTGTATCAACAGCTGGAGGTGTAAAGAAACAAAATATTCATAGGGTTGCTTTTAGATGAATGTTCTCATGCCCCACTACCGCATAAACCCCACTCTGGCACACTTGGTCTCAGTCTCGAGCATGAAACTGTTGTCCTGCAACACATGTGCTTGAATAAGAATAATCAGCACAGTTTTATACATGAAAACAAAAAGAGTACCTGCAAAATTTTAAAAAATCAGCACAGTGAGGTCAGACCGATTACAATGACATATGCAACAAAGACATGCTAAAAGTAAATACAGCAAAGGAAGCGCTTTCATTGCCAAGGCGCAGCCCATTAAAAAAAAGATGAAAAAAACTCAGTGGTGGGAAAAGGAAAGCTTGTAAAGTAAAACCTCTGCAGCGCTTCTTTTCCCTTTATGAGAAGGTGCTCAACCTTTACATTAAACCATATTAAT
The DNA here is from genome assembly GCF_027942865.1 of Odontesthes bonariensis. NCBI lineage: Eukaryota > Metazoa > Chordata > Actinopteri > Atheriniformes > Atherinopsidae > Odontesthes > Odontesthes bonariensis. The sequence continues at coordinate 15,707,046 of NC_134516.1, read as the reverse complement.
TACCATGAAAACATATTTACAGCTTATTAACAACATGATTAAATATGCAATAGGAAATGCCTTTACTACCTGAAATAAAAGATTTGGCTTAGTTTACTTAGGATTTGTGTGTCAATGTGTCACTTTTTATTGTTACCAGCTGATGTGCTTTAAAACAAACAGAATCATAAATGATCACAAGTGATTGGAAAATATGGAAACATTTTTTTTTTACTTGCCTGTTGCATGCTTCTTTCTCCCTTTTGTTTCTGTTTTCTTCTCTCCTTGCTCTCCTCTCCATCTCTCTGTCTTGCTCTATCACTCTCCATGTCACTCCCCTTCTCCTCACTTCTCTCTCCATCTCCCTCAACATTTCAAAAGAATGAATTACTTTGGGCTGTCGCTTGGCCCTGGCCAAGAATTCATTTTTGTGGGTCAAGTGTTTCAAACTGTCATTTTTGACAGGAACCATCTCATACAATAACTACATGGATGGACCTTGACTTGGAGTGCTTTTGCTTTTTTCTTTCCTTTTTTCCTCTTTTCCTATCCCTCCTATTTTGATATGCATGCTAAAAAGATTTCAGCTATTGTTACAGAGAGTGGTAAATGGAGAGATAGGGAAGGTGGAGTGTGTAGCGAAGAAAAGGGTGGCAAAGGAAAGATCCATTCTGGATTAATAGATTAATCTTGACCAAATGCAAAGTTATATAACAAGTGAAAACATCAAGAGCGCTAACAAAGAAACCCTCCAATGTGAGAATAAAGGAAGACCCTTGACAGGAAAGCTGAAACTTTTAGTACAGCAAGGTCTAGGATATAAGTTTGAAATAAAAGGACAAAGCCCCAAGAGATTCTTGCTTGAAGTGTGAAGCAAAGTAAAGGTAGTATTGAAGCAAATAGTAAAGCCTGTGTGTGTGGAGGGGGACAGCAGGCCTTCAATGGCATTGGACTTGAGCAGACAATCTATTTACAGTGTGCTCAAGGGAGCTTATAAACAAATGTTGAGTAATTTCAGCCAGGAGTAATTACCCTTGCCGATGACAAGGAGAGTGTGTTAGCACTCCCCTTCACCCTCGGCCTTGTCCAGAAGGCTTCGAGCTTCTGCGCAGACACTCGCACACACATACGTGGACATGCACAGATGTACATTCCCACTGTAGAACTTCCTCGCATACATGTGGCATTGGTCCAGCAGTGGATATGACAAACACAGACCCAGCGCCCGATGAAATGCATTTACCTGCTTGGAATGATCTGATTTAGTTTTCTTGCATTCTGAAACCTGGATATTTAAACAGAAATTAGATTTTATGTGTCTATCGTTTTAATCAACCGGGATTAGTTACAACTAAGGCCTTATGTGCCAAGCTTGAACAGTGGGAAAGTTCAAACATCCGTAAAAAAATTAGTCTGTAAGTACAATGTAATATATGCTACGTAGCTACATGCATTGACCTTTAGAAGGAGTTTACATGTGATACAGCAGAGAGCGTATCTTGTATGAGCTTGTTCTAATGCACGTGCTGGTGACCTCACAGTAAAATAAGCTAATGTTATGTTTGCTACAATGCCATGAAAATGGGGGAAACTAGCAAAGCGAGGCACCACGTATAAGCAAATAAACGTCTGGTGTTCGCTGTCATCCGTCTGGTTGGTTTTCATGCAATGATGCAAACCTGCATTATATGTAAACATGCAGTTTTTTGCTTATTTAATCAACAAATTTTTCATTCACAATAAAAAACAACAACTTGTACACACCTTAAGCAATGGCGATTTTCCACGTGTAAGTTGCCACTTTCATAGACACTAAACACACCCTGCCATAACAAGCAGAATGGTCCATCTCCTCTTTTGTCCAGGTTTCCAAAAAGAATTCCAAATTTTGACTCATCTGATCACAAACTGTTCTATTTTCTGTTCTATTTTTAATCACATCAACAGGACTCTTATGATACCTTGAGAAAAGTAATACTTTCTATGCTTTGCTAACTTCAACTTTAACTTTTAAAAGGAACACATAAAACGTTTCCACTGAAATTGACTGACTGGGATTCAACTGCAACTTGGGGACAGCAGAGTATATAGGGGAACGAAAAAACATTCAAAGGGATCAAATTCACATAACATTCTAAAGCAGAGTCTTGAACATGTTTTTGGATTTAAGAAAACACATTATAGTAGTTTAAGTCATATTTCTTTATCTATTAGATTCCAGCTGGTTTATGCAAGTAAATAACTGGATTAATACACACACTAGACTTAGTCATGGAGTTCTACAGGGCTATGTGCTTGGATGTGTACATTTCACTTTCTACATACTCAATGTATGTAATATTAGACAACACAGTGGGCTGCACAATTCAATTCAATTCAATTCATTTTTATTTATATAGCGCCAAATACAACAAATGTCATCTCAAGGCACTTAGATAGTAAGTCCAATTCAAGCCAATTGGAATTCAATTAATTAATAATAATCATAATTCATAAAATAATCCAATTCGTTCATGTAGAGCCAATTCAAAAACAATTTCCTAGCTAAGAAAACCAACAGATTGCACTGAAAACTTTTTGTTTTTCGGTCCAATCTCCCGGCCTGAGCGTGCCTGAGGCGACTGTGGAGAGAAACGACTCCCTTTTAACAGGAAGAAACCTCTGGCAGAACCAGACTCAGGAAGGGTGGCCATCCGCCTCGACCAGCTGGGGTTTGAGAAGACAGAAAGGGGGGGGGGGGGGCAGGGGGCCACCGCGACGGCGGCACTGTAACACCATTCAAAGGATATCTGTTGGAACAGGGAAACATGAGTTAATGACCATAATAATATCACATATACATAAAGAGAGTAAAGTGAGGAAAGGTGTGTCAGATGAGGCCCCCCAGCAGTCTAGGCCTATAGCAGCTTAACTATGGGATGTTTCAGGATCACCTGAGCCATCCCTAACTATAAGCTTTATCAAAAAGGAAAGTTTTAAGCCTGGTCTTAAAAGTGGAAAGGGTGTCTGCTTCCCGGACATTTACTGGCAGCTTATTCCACAATAGAGGGGCCTGATAACTGAAGGCTCTGCCTCCCATTCTACTTTTAGAAACTCTGGGAACCTCAAGTAAACCTGCAATTTGGGAACGAAGTGCTCTGTTAGGAAAATATCTAACAATGAGATCTTTAAGATATGATGGAGCTCGGTCATTAAGAGCTTTATATGTAAGGAGAAGAATCTTAAATTCTAATCTGAATTTAACAGGGAGCCAATGAAGAGAAGCTAAAACTGGAGAAATATGATCTCTCCTGTTAGTTCTCGTCAAAACTCTGGCTGCAGCATTTTGGATCAACTGGAGGCTTTTCAGAGAATATGTGGGACAGCCCAATAATAAAGAATTACAGTAGTCCAATCTTGAAGTAACAAATGCATGAATTAGTTTTTCTGCATCACTCTGAGACAAGATGTTCCTGATTTTAACAATATTACGAAGGTGAAAGAAGGCAGTCCTAGAAACCTGTTTTATATGCGAGTCAAATGATAAGTTCTGGTCAAAAATAATAAGGTTCCTCACTGTAGAACTAGAAGCCAAGGAAATACCATCTAGAGTAACTATATAGCTAGACAATTTCTCCCTGAAACGCTCAGGTCCAAAGATAACGACTTCAGTTTTGTCTGAATTTAGCAGCAGACAGTTCTGAGTCATCCAGGTCTTTATGTCTTTAAGACATGCTTGTAGTCTGACCAACCTATTGGGTTCATCTGGTTTTATAGATAAGTACAGCTGAGTATCATCAGCATAGCAATGGAAATTTATGTTTGTATTGTGTGGTGGTCAGCGCTGTTGCCTTGCAACCAGCATAAAGGCTCCTGGTTCAGAACCCAGCTAGGGCCTTTCTGAGTTTGCAAGCTCTCCCTGTGCATGCATAGGTTGTTTCCACCTTCCAAAAGCGTGCATGTTACATTTACTGATGATTGTTAATTGGCCCTAGGAGTGAGTGTGAGCGTGTATGGTTGTTTGTCTCGTTTGACCCTGTGTTATCCCTGAGATGGACTGGCACCTCTGCCATGTTATATCCTGTCCAGTGAGCCTTAATTGGATTTTTATATATATATATGCCAATACCGCTTTCATACTTTGTATTTTTCTCTCTCTCAAGGTTGCAGATGGTTTGTACAAGTATGTTGCTTTGAATAAACCGATAGCAAGAACTTTCACTTAGTATTCTGCAAGTACAATCATCAGGCCAACAGATCATGTTATCGAATTAAAAGAAGGAGGGGGGGGGAGCAAGTAATCAAAGTCACATTCAGTGCTCCATTGTTTTACATTTTAATCATTTGGAAGACTTAATTACAGGATTGAAATGTACCTAACAAACAACCAAATTCATTTTCACCCTAACCTCTGAAAGCCAAAAAGACTTGATACAGGCTTTATCCCATCTGATCGATTGCAATCTCTCAGCACGGATAGAATGAATTCCCATGCAAATTTTTCCGGATCAATCTGCATTCCTGTGGAATCAATGCAGCAGCTTTTCCAGACCTCTCAGGGACGAGTTTATGATGAGGAGATGAGAAAATAACGACCGCAGGAATAACATACCATCAGAACACATTATATTAATCAAAACAATGAAAACTTGAGCGTATAAACCTGTTTTGTGTACAGAAAAGAATCTATAGCAGAGTGTAAAAGAGAAGCAAGTGAATGATACTACTTCTGCTCAGCTTTTTCAAATGACAGTGGTGCTTTAAAAGCCACAGAGGAGGCCTTTTCCTCCCTCATTCCTGTCTCTGTTCTCCCTGCCTTTGATTCCTGCTGAGCAGGGTAAAGATGTGAGAGATGTGGCTGCTTAGGCTGGGTCTCCTGACAACTGGAAGTCACTTGTATTCTAGTATTATAACTACTAAACAGCAGGGGAGGTGTTGTGTGCGACGTGCAAACTGAGCAGAGGCTCTGTGAAAGAAGAGTTGACAGAATTCTAAAGGAATATAACAGTGTACAAGAGGTCACCTGCATATCTTTGGTCAAAACTGCTTCATTGTAAATACTGAAAATTGGAGGTGCTGGTAGGCAGATATTCTCAACCATTGCTAACATAAGGCTACCACTATGGTCCTGTGCAACGTTTGATGATACTGAAACACAATAAACTCACATTACAGACCTGCAAGATAGTAAACTTTCACACCTTGCAGTTTACAGCATATTTTCCTGATGGTGATTTTAACAGAATTTCTTTCAAAACACTTTCTTTCGTGCCTTTAACACAATTCTGGGATTTGGACTCTCTAATTAGTTTGTCATTGCAGAATGTAAACCTTTTTTAAGGTTGGAAATGTGTTGCCTCAGCTGAGAGTGAAATTGAGGTTATTGGAAGGGGAGTCACATTTTCACAGTCCACTGTGCAGTTTCAATGTCAAACATCTCTGCTGTGTCCTCCGCATCATACATAGAGGGGAAATACAGCATATCTTATATCGTTCACTGTCTTCTGATAGACTACATCATTAGCATTTTCGCACAATTCACACACGAGGATATTGATGCTCTCCAGATTCACTTGGCTGTACACTTTGCACCTGTGTGTTCCTGCAGAATCCATTGCATGCCTCCTGTCCTGTCTTTGACCAACTTTTTTCCCCCAGTTGATACAATATGCTCGGGAGGGTGTTGGGCAACACTGTGTTGCTTTGGCCGTGGACTGCAGGAAGTTGTGCTTGGCAAAAGGCCCAGAAGCAAGGTGAGGACAAATACTCAACAAACACTCACTGACATCCACAAATCTGCAGAAGCATAACCGCTATGTAGTATGAGCTGATTGTGTGTGTGTGTGTGTGTGTGTGTGTGTGTGTGTGTGTGTGTGTGTTTCGGGACGAGTGCGTTCACACATGCATGAGCAGGTCCATCTTTTATGTGCGCTGAGATTTGGAAAGGCTTCACTTTGCACAGGCGCCTTAATTCTCCCTTAATTCATTTGTGCTCCAGATTCACTCAGCTGCCGGGATAACCTGGGAATGATAATGAAGTTGAGGGAAGGGGAGAAAGAGATAGAATGAGGCAGAGACAGAGTTAGGAAGGAGAAAACACCCCATCACATGGCTGCTTCTTCCATCTACCCTTTGAGTGTGTTCAGGACGGATTTAAAGCTTTTCACTGAGTCTTTAAAGAAAAGATGGATCTTATTAGTGCTGATTGCTAGTCAGAGTACGTTTTCTTCCTTGGGAATCTATCTGTGTTAACCCTTACCCAGATGCGCAAGGACTGTAGCAGTATCTGAGTTTGATTATCAGGGGTTTGTTTGATGGTGTTTAATAAAGAACCCAGCAAAAAACCTAGATTACATTCCCTGACCACTTTTTCATCACCATTGCCAACAGTTTTATAATCACTTTTGAGTGGCATGGGAAACACAGATGATAAAAGGACAGACTTGAGTTTCATGCCAGACACAAACTCCAATTTCTTGTAAGAATGTGAGTTTCATTCTACGCCCATCCACCACCACCACTTCCACGTCCCTTTTTCCCATCCGCAGTATACAAGGAGAACTACTCTCTGCTTCAGTGGAGCTGTCATGTTGTCCATTTTTTCATTCTTTCTTCATACAGAATGTGAATCATAAGCTGCCGAGGGGAACGTGTATGGACAACCCCTCGTCCCACGAAAGTTCTGAACCGCATATAGTGGCAAAAGCTAACAAAAGAAAAGGAAAGGACTTTCTCGTGTGAACTTGACCATTTTCAACAAAGAAAACAGCTTCAGAAGTTTTCTTGTCTTTGAAGCGTCGTCAGTGAATTAGGAGTTCGGTTTTGAAGCAACTATTTTCACGATTCTTTTATGAAAACATTGGCAAGTAGAATTATGTTGTTAATTACAAATTTCAACAGTTTGTCAGAGACGCCGAGTTTCACAGTTCTTGCAATCGGAGATGACAGCACGGTGCCCTCATCTTGGAACTGATTCTCCTTATAAATCCACAAGTTGCAAAATTACATTAGACAAACAAGATTTCAATGTTTTTTTTTTTCTTCTTCTTCTTCTTTTCCATAAAAAAATTATAACTACTCTGTAAATGGATTCTTTTTGGATAAATTGCATTTGGAAAATTAAAGTTTGCACCTTTGACTTAAGGGTGGTGTGGAAATTAAATATAACTTGTTCTATATTCTCTATATCTCTTTAAAACGTAAATCCTTCAAAAATTAATTCACGAGGCAATTCCTTAAGAATCTGGTGTTACATTTGTTCCAATCTGAGAGAAATTGGAACAGCTCCAACCTTTCTATTATAGAACCTGGCTGAAGACTTGAGTAGGTCTTTGCAGAGTTCATTGTGATTTAACATATTCCCATCCTGATCCATTGAAAAAAAATAGCTGGATAAATTTCTTTTAAGGGCTGATGGGTAGCTGTTTTCCCAATTTGCACGAGGAACCTCAATCAAAGGCTTATTTATTTTCTCATAGTCATTTAGAGGAGTATGAACCCCAGATACCTCTAGTTTGTTTGGGTTCACAGTTTTATGCTTCATTCACTGTCACCCTGTGTACGCCACCGATATACTCCATGGTTTTCTGATCCCATTTGCCAGATTGTCACTGTTTTCTCCCATGCCAGTTCAGTCTTGCTCTTTGCACCCTCGCTTTGTGCATTTGGGATTTCTGCCGTGGTAGATCTGCACTTGCAGTGCTTTTAGTGTTAGTGAGAAATAAAAAAGTTCATCTGCTTCTTATCCAACTGCTTTTTGCCTGCGAGTCCTGCATTTGGATCCCACTTTCACGAAAGATTGTTACAGAATGATCTTTTATATTTCAGTGCTATCAGTTCCCTAAAATCGGACTCGATCTTAGTTTTTCTACAACAAATCTTGCCTGAAACAATGACACCAATACAGTATTCCCAGCAGGACACGAGCTTACCCTCCAGTAAGGCAAAGGCAAAACTGCTGCTAATTGAAATTATTTCAATTAATACGGAGCCTAATCACGACTAACTATGCAGCATCACAGTGAGTCATGCAGTCAGTCCTGTTCTCTAGTCTCCTCTCTGTTTTGACCCCACACCTCTGTGTTTTGACAGTCTCGCCCTCCTCAATACACAAAGCAACAATTCATCCTGCGGAGAAGAACGAGCAAACGTGGGGAGTGGGGGGGGGGGCTTGGAGCGGGGCCGATCGATAAGCAGAGTCGGAGCTGTGATTTATTTACCGCTGTGTGTTATGTAGAGGCGGAAGGAGGGAGAAAAAAAGCCTTCTGATATGGCCACAGGCAGCCGACATAATGGGGCCCTCTCAATCTTCAGTGAGTGGCTTGTTGGATTGTCAGGCAGGTTTCCGGTGGTGTTCAAAAGCGCTCTCCGATCAAACCCCTGAGACGCGAGCGACCAGACAGATGATTACTCACTGTAAACGATCCAGGAGGGGAAAAAAGAGAAATAACTACAGTGGATATTGATGACTCAATAGACTCAGTGACAGACGATTCCATTTGTGTCTAGATAAAGTGTTGACTGTCTTGGATCAATCATAATAAGGCTTCTTATTGAGCATAAAAACCATGTTTAATATCACTAAATCCAGTTCAAGCTTGTCCCCCTCCTCTTTTTCCTCCTTCCCTCCTTTTGTAGAAGCTTACATATATCTGGCAGCTTGCCTTCTACAGTACAACCATGTGAGCATGAGGCAGAAAGACAGTGGGGGGATGGGTATGTGAGTTGTGTTGTTGTTGGTAAAGGGGGTGGAGGGGGTGGAAAGGCATGGGTGAACAAGAGGAGATGGGGAAAGAAAAAAAGAAACCTCGGAGGCAATCATTTCTGGCAGAGTGGTGGCGGTCAGTTTGGGTGTGTGCGTATGTGTGCTTTCTCTCCTTTTTTCCTATAATTTCAGACAGTTTGGATGAGGCCGACTCTCGACTAAGGCCAATAACCGTTTACTGACTGCTGATGTCATCACATTTTGACAAACTTCTCAATCTGGAGTGACCTTCGTGGTGCTCACACACACTCACCTCTCTCTCTGCATCTTCTCTGTACTCCCCCTCATTTCTGAGCAGAAGTCACCAATAGCAGGGGTTGTTTATGTTTATTACAGGAATTTGACTGTGAGAAACACGCTATTTGCATAATAGCCTGCTTTTGTACAGTAATGAGGCATAGGCTCTCAGATAGCCTGTGAAATCCCTAGAAGAGAAGAACAAACCCATGATAGCGGGTGATCTGTGTGGTAATCAAAGTAGCAAATCAGCTGTAAATGTTGGTGTTCGGTGGGTGAATCAATGCTTGGAATCCCTGATTTGATCAAAATCTACCATCTTAAATAAGAAGAGAAAAGTCTTATGACACTGGATGAATTTGCAACAAATCAATAACATGACCGGTTCAAAAGTACAAAATAAAAGTAAAAATTTCAAAAATAAAAATTTAGGAGGGATTTTAGCACAACATAAAAATTCTAAACCATTTGGGGATTTCTTCATATAGGGTGCATGATGTAATCTAATATTAAAGATTTAGAGAATTTGGTGGAATCCCTGTACACATGGGACAAGCTGAACTCCAATACTGAATGGCCATGATCTTCAGGCCCTCAGGCAGCACTTCATTAAAAATAGACATGATTCACTGGTGGGAATCACTGCATGCAGCACAGGAACAGCTCTGAAAACCACTGCCACAGAGGGCAGATTGTAGCTAACCATGCAAAAAAAAAAAAAAGAGAGAAAAAAACAACACATTTGATTAAGAATTAGAAAAACCACCACCTTTTCTGAGCTAATTTAAGATGGACTGAGGTGGAAGTGGAAAAACCTTCAAGTGGCCTGACGCATCAAAAATGTAAATTCTTCATAAAGCTGCAGCCTGAGACGAACCATTCAGTTTAACATCAGCTCACTGTTCAAAAGTCAGAATCGGTGATGGTATAAGGGTGCATTTATACACTTGAAGTCACCATTAATAGATCTCGACACCTTTTAATTGAAGACCTTGCTTATTCCAGATGGCTTAACTCTCTGATAAGAGAGTCTGGGGCCCCATCCACACGTAGCCGGGTATCTGCTAAAACGAATATATTTTTCTACGTTTGGACCTGTCATCCACATGAAAACGCATAAAAACGCATCGTAAACGAATGTTTTTAAAAACTCCGGGCAAAGTGAAGATTTTTGAAAACTCCGTTTATGCAGCTGCGTGTAGACAGAGATAACCGGAGTTTTGCGTTTTCGAACGTCACTATATGCGCCAAAACAACAACAAATCTGCTTTAAAGTCTAAAGTGCGACCTTTGTTTACTGAAGAAGCATGGATGCCTTGAGAACTGTGGTGGTTATTATTGTGCAGGCGCTGTTTACTGCCTTGATTTTACACGCCCAAGTCGTACTCCCAGAGGAATGGCGTGACAATTTCCGCATGTCCCGGTCCTCACTCCTGTCGCTGTTGGAATTATTACGTCCTCATATCGAGGGGCAGTCCACTGTCATGCGATCACCTGTCAGTGTGCTCAAAAAAGTTGCGTGCACACTTTATTATTTAGCTGACGAGGGCAGATTGCGCAAAACAGCAAATGCATTTGGGTTGTCAAGACAGGTGAAAACGCAGATGTTCGGTTATGTGTGGAAGGTGTTTTTTTCGAAAACGAGGTAATGTGGATACAAATAATTTTATAAAGGGAGGGGGGGAAATATTCGGTTTTAAAAATACCCGGCTACGTGTGTACATAGCCTGGGTGTTAAAGGGATACAATGTAACTTCTCAAAAAGCCCACTATGGAGCTCCCCCTACAGGCTTGGAGGTAATGTACGGTTACACTGTCGTAAATACAACACCCTTTCGCTTTCACGTTTCATGTTTGTTGACGAACCGGCGAGGAGTCAGAAGGTGCAAGCTATGTCGACCGACATTTTAAGGTAGAAATGTTACATAGTATTGCTTTAAACTAGCCTGCCTGTAGTCCAGATTTATCAGCCCCTAAAAATATGTGGGTCATTATTAAACTTATAACACAACGTCCATCCATCCATCCATCATCTTCCGCTTGTTCGGGGGTCGGGTCGCGGGTGCAGCAGCTTGAGCAGAGAAACCCAGACGTCCCTGTCCCCGGCCACTTCCCCCAGCTCTTCTGGGGGGACCCCGAGGCGTTCCCAGGCCAGCCGAGAGACATAGTGTCTCCAACGTGTCCTGGGTCTTCCCTGGGGCCTCCTCCCAGTGGGACGGGCCCGGAACACCTCACCAGGGAGCGTCCAGGAGGCATCCTAACCAGATGCCCGACCCACCTCATCTGACTCCTCTCGATGCGGAGGAGCAGCGGTTCTACTCTGAGCCCCTCCCGGATGACCGAGCTTCTCACCCTATCTCTAAGGGAGAGCCCAGACACCCTGCAAGGAAACTCATTTTGGCCGCTTGTATTCGCGATCTCGTTCTTTTGGTCACTACCCACAGCTCGTGACCATAGGTGAGGGTAGGAACATAGATTGACCGGTAAATCGAGAGCTTTGCCTTCAGGCTCAGCTCCTTCTTCACCACGACGGGCCGGTGCAGAGCCCACATCACTGCAGACGCAGCACCAATTCGCCTGTCAATCTCCTGCTCCATTCGTCCCTCACTCGTGAACAAGACCCCGAGATACTTGAACTCCTCCACTTGGGGAAGGATCTCGTTCCCGACCCGGAGAGGGCATTCCACCCTTTTCCGGCCAAGGACCATGGTCTCAGACTTGGAGGTGCTGATGGTCATCCCAGCCGCTTCACACTCGGCTGCGAACCGCTCCAGTGAGAGCTGAAGGTCAAGGCCTGACAACGCCAACAGAACCGCATAGTCCGCAAAAAGCAGAGACCTGATTCTGAGGTCGCCAAAAGGGACCCCCTCAACGCCCTGGCTGCGCCTAGAAATTCTGTCCATAAAAATTATGAACAGAATCGGTGACAAAGGGCAGCCCTAACGGAGTCCAACCCTCACAGGAAACATGTCCGACTTACTGCCGGCAATGTGGACCAAACTCTGACACCGATCATACAGAGACCGAACAGCCCATATCAAGGAGTCTGGCACTCCATACTCCCGGAGCACCCCCCACAAGAGTCCCCGAGGGACACGGTCGAACGCCTTCTCCAAGTCCACAAAACACATGTAGACCGGTTGGGCGAACTCCCATGCACCCTCCAGGATCCTGCCGGGGGTATAGAGCTGATCCACTGTTCCACGGCCAGGACGAAAACTACACTGCACCTCCTGAATCCGAGATTCGACTATCCGGCGGATCCTCCTCTCCAGTACCCCCGAATAGACCTTACCAGGGAGGCTGAGGAGTGTGATCCCCCTATAGTTGGAACACACCCTCCGGTCGCCCTTTTCAAAGAGGGGGACCACGACCCCGATCTGCCAGTCCAGAGGCACTGCCCCCGATGTCCACGCGATGCTGCAGAGGCGTGTCAACCAAGACAGCCCTAAAACATCCAGAGCCTTGAGGAACTCAGGACGGACCTCATCCACTGGTGTCCACCAGCGGGTTCGGGGGTTGCCGCCACGACAGGCACCGACCACCTTACGGCCACAGCTCCGGTCGGCCGCCTCAACAATGGAGGCACGGAACATGGCCCATTCGGGCTCAATGTCCCCCACCTCCCCCGGGACATGGTTGAAGCTCTGCCGGAGGTGGGAGTTGAAACTCCTCCTTACAGGGGATTCCGCCAGCCGTTCCCAACAGACCCTCACAATACGTTTGGGCCTGCCAGGTCTGACCGGCTTCCTCCCCTACCAGCGGAGCCACTCTGATTCAGATCGGGGGGGCCGTTCCTCCCAATCACGCCCCTCCAGGTCTCACTGTCATTGCTCACGTGAGCATTGAAGTCCCCCAGCAGGACGAGGGAGTGGTGCATAAGCACAAACAACAGTCAGGACCCGTCCCCCCACCCTAAGGCGGAGGGAGGCTACACTCTCGTCTACCAGGGTAAACCGCAATGTACAGGCGCACAGCCGGGGGGCAATAAGTATGCCCACACCTGCTCTACGCCTCTCACCACGGGCAACTCCAGAGTGGAAGAGAGTCCAACCCCTCTCGAGGAGGCTGGTTCTGGAGCCCAAGCCAATGCGTCGAGGTGAGTCCGACTATATCTAGCCGGAACCGCTCAGCCTCGCGCACCAGCTCAGGCTCCTTCCCCAGCAGAGAGGTGACGTTCCACGTCCCAAGAGCCAGCTTCAGTAGCCGAGGATCAGACCGCCAAGGTCTCCGCCTTCGGCTGCCACCCAGCTCACACTGCACCCGACCCCCATGGCCCCTCCCACGGGTGGTGAGCCCTTCAGAAGGGGGACCCGTGTAATTTCTTCGGGCTGTGCCCGACCAAGCCCCACGGGCACAGACCCGGCCACCAGGCGCTCACCAGCGGGCCCCACCCCTGGGCCTGGCTCCAGGAGGAGGCCCCGGTGACCCGTGTCCGGGCAAGGGAACACGGTGTCCAATACTTTCTATCATCATAGGGGTTTTATGAGCTGTTCTTTGTCTGGTCCCTCATCTAGGATCTGTTTGCCAAGGTTGACCCTACCAGGGGCTTAAAGCCCCGGACAACATAGCTCCCAGACTCATTGGGGCACGCAACCCCCCCCATCACGGTAAGGTGACAGCTCATGGTGTTATAATACAACATAAAAGACTCAAAGCTGTGGGGCAGGAAAACTAAAGAAAAAAACATGAAAATTTTTAAAAGAGGAGTGTTCTTTTAAGAAGTGACTTAACACGATGGTGTAAAACAAAAACAATCATCGCGATGGTCATGGTTATTCTTCTGTTTTAGCTCTGATCAGCGCTGATAAGAACACAGCCCCAGGTGTACAGGCTATGATGCTAAAGTTGGGGCAACAAAATGAGCACAGCTCACTTCTTCGTGACAGAAACAAGCAACTTGCAGGCTAACTCTCAGACCGCCTGTGTGAGCTAACAAGCTAAGACTGGCATTCGTATTGGATGTAATTAGTATTAACAGGTTTACCCGCATTAAAAGAATTTAAAAAAAATTTTACACACTGCTTTGTGGTGTAAAATACATTAAACAACTTTTTATCATAGTGAATATGATAAAAGATAGATTTAAAAAATTCCAAATTATACTTGCAAAGTCATGTTAAAAAATCAGCATCAGTGTTCTGTATGATCCAGAAGATGATGTGATAAACCTGCAGCAAAACCCAGGGTTGTTACCTCATCAGTCAGGCCATCTCCAGTCCAACAGCCACCCCCTCGTCCTTCCACCATCTTTCCCCCATCCATCCTCCCCCAACACTTGGGGCCTTCGCCCTGAGACCCACCTGACTGACAGCTGTTGATTTGGATCTCTCCATCACATGCCAGATAAAAGAGGGATTCAGGACTCATCCCTGCTTCTCCCTCTGCTCTATTCCTCCCTCCAGTCCCGGTTGCAATCGCAATTCCAAGGCACCACACTTCTACAGGCCCTCCTAATGAAGTCATTCCCAGTGTACAAGATTGGGTGAGATTGCTACCACACCACAACCACCGTTGCTGCCGCTACTGTAGCCGCCACGATCCTCACCCATCTCAGGTCTCCCTTCCCCCATCCCCGCTGAGTGTACTCATGTGGAAACAGCAAGTGGTTGTGTGTATTTTCGGTGCGCAATCATTCCTGCCCGGCATGTGGGTAAGTGTGTGTGTATGTTTGTTTTTTTTACATCCCACATGTGTGATGTGTGTGTGTGTTCTTAACTAGGCTAACACAGGCTGACTGTTACTAATTGGATGTCTCCATCGGCAGTTATACACGATGTGGCATTATGGCCAAGAGAAAAATCACACAGGAAACTACACCTCCAACACAGAGGAGAAAGCACAGTGGGTGTAGCAGAGAGGGAATCTCCCAGCAAGGAACACATCAGATGATTATCAGATCATGATGCGCTGTGATAAAATCAGTCAGCAGACAGAAACCGAGCTATTTCAACCTGCCCATCACTGCCTGGAAAGACGAAAGGCTTTAGTGAATCATGATCTTAAAAAAAGGTAGACAGCTAATGAATCTCTCATGATGTCACCCTGTAAAACATATCACACACTTCTCACTTTGAAAAGAAACTCTGTCTTGTGGAGAACTCTTGCACAACCTAATGCGCGTCACAGTCCCTGATAGTTCACTCAGAGACACCTCTTCAGTAGGAATCCTCCAGAGACGAGCTCGCTGGCTGTCAGTCGGTCGGTCTGCCATTCACTGGTGACGCGACAGCCCGTCCCCAAGTGTCTGTGAACACTCTGCGAGCTTCGCCAATCTGACAACAACAACAAAAAGAAAGAAAAGTGTTTCCGAAAGGTACCCTACTGTGACACCCAAAAAGGCTTGTTTTGAGGTTTTGTTTTTCTTTCCTTTTTCTTGTTTTTTTTCTGGAGGGGGAGGCGGGCATCGAAGTGAGGATGAGTCACTACTCCCTCCCTGTTCGTGAGGGGGCCATGCAATCAAATATGTCTGACTTTTGGCGCCCATGAATCTCTGTGATGGGTGATCAAAGGAGAAAAGCTGGACGAATAACGGCCAGCTGTTGAACCATCTCTGATTTTTACTGATCGAATGAAACAATAAAGATTAAACATTTGGAAGAGGACTCACAGAACATAAGTAGTTTCTTAAGTGAATCGTGTTAGTTATTTTTTTTTCTGAAATGAGGCTTATTACCATTTCTCATTCCGAATTTCCGATAAGTGTCACTTAACAAGCTCCTAACTTTGCATTTGCATAACAATAAATGCAATGCATTATCAATATGCCAACATCATGCATTATTAAAGATGAACACTATTAACATAATAATATATTAGCATAATCAAGACCACCATTTGCAAGGGAGATGTGCTAAATCACACTGGATCTCCATACATCAGCGAAAGGTAAAGCCATTTCCCTTTCTGTTTAGCTAGTTTGGGAAATCACACATCAACACAGTTCATTATTCTTATTCTGTGGATCGGGCAAGTATGTATCAAGGTGGTGTAGTGCAGGGCATATGCAGGTACGGAGTATTTACTTCCCGACCTGTGAATCCCCTTTGTTTCCACATAATTTTGAGATGCACCAGAAGTCCCATTTTTCTTCTTGGTTGGTTGCGTTAGCTAGCTTTAAGGCATGAGGACTGGAGACTGACAACTTCCCCTGCATCCAATAATATGCTGTTATCAATATGTTGTAATGACAACAGCTGAGTCTACATTGACCATGGGTATGATATGAACATGAAAATCTAAGGCTGTGTCTTCACACAGTCACTTCACATGGGAGATTCTGTGCTGGAGAACAGTAAGGAATGAAGTGTAACATCTGTCTGGAGTGCACAGACATACCAAAAAGCATGCTCTGCAAGACACTGTTATGTTTATGGCATGTCGGGCATGGTAGATGCGGCTTTGATGTTTATGTGTTTATCAGTACTACATGGGTTTACAGCTGACTTCTTGTTCCGCTTTCTTTTGCATTAGCAAAGAATTTTCGATAATGCGTCATACTGCGCCTCAAAATGTAAAGTGTAATCAACCAGAATTTATGGTTATTTCAACCTCGCACACTTGATAGCAATTGATTCTTGGAGGTACAAGGAGGCAAGAAGTGAAGTTTGAGGAATAAGAAAGGACAGATGTTCAGTTAAGATTGGAACATGCAATATATTTGACTGATTCTTAAGAAGCAAGTTGGTGATGAATAAAGCCAGGTCGTAATTCTTACTGCTGACTACTCTTAAACAT
Organism: Odontesthes bonariensis; assembly: GCF_027942865.1. NCBI lineage: Eukaryota > Metazoa > Chordata > Actinopteri > Atheriniformes > Atherinopsidae > Odontesthes > Odontesthes bonariensis. The sequence continues at coordinate 15,690,350 of NC_134516.1, read as the reverse complement.
ACATTGAGAATCAACCATATGGGTCTCCTGGTGAATCTACAGTAGGTGAGCCTATCATCTATGCCAGCGCTTTGAAACAAACAGGTGTCCTTCATATATGACCAAAATGGGAAATATACATATTTTTTTCCAGTTTAATATTAGAACGTACACTATTACAGCGGTAATTTTTACCATTAAAACGGAAAGGTTTGAGTTTTCAAGATATACCTAAAGTGAATGAAAGTACCCCTGATAAAAACAAAGCAAAGCAGCTTAGCATGTGTTCTCTTAGTTAAGATTCCCTCTCTCCAGTAATACCATGTTTCGGAGTGTCTGCTGGAAAACAAGTGAAAGGTCAAGAACACGAACAATAGATGTTGATTCCAATTATGTGTAAAGCATTGAACAAGATGCGCTAATGATGGCGTTGTCGGGAGAAAAAAGGTGTTTATGTGCTACTCTCCCAAAGCCTGTGAAACAGTTTATTAAGCAAAGGCTTTATTTCCATAAAGACTGATAAGACTTCAAATGATTCACTGAAAAACAGTCCTGGCATCAGCACAGCAAAGCGGCGTGTCTATTTATCTCTCTCGACGCTGGGAGACAATCAAGACAAAGATGATAGCACATTTTGAAATGCAGCACAGAGGCATAATGAGATTGCACCTACTCCAAGAACAAAACCAGACAAAATGCTCTTTTTTTTCATTTTTTTTTTCATAAACCGATCCTTGTTTTATTCACACGCACCAAAAAAAAAAGAAAGGAAAAAAAAAAAAGGCCATCGTTTTCAATTAATGAAGCAGGGAATTGAGTCTGAGGTCCGACGGGATATGGATTAACCATGATGGCTTGAGGGCCCAATCTCACACGGAGTCTGTGCTGCGGTCTGCATTGAGGAATTTCTGATTCAAGGCCTCGACTACCCCCCCCCCCCACCATCTTCTTTCTGCTACCTCCAACTCATCCATCCATTCCTCATCCTAAGGTGAGTTGCTTCAGTGCAGACCGCTATTAGTGGCGGGGGGAGATAAAACTGTAAGTGTTGCTCCCAATTAGTGCATCAGTGACCGCTCTGTGCCTCCTCCACAGCAAGGCCTGCGAGGTAGGGAAAATATGGGAAATGAAGGGAGGAGGGGCGATTGAAAGATGTGAGGAGGGGTGACGGGAAAAGAGAGAACGGTGAGAAGATGATGGCTCTCGAAAGGAATAAAAGAAGGGAGCATGTTGGAGACGTGGCAAGATAAGCAGAGCATGAGAGATGAAGCAGGAAAGGGGGAGGGAGAGGAGTGAGTGGTGGTGTAGAGGTGGGGGGGTGCAGGAAAAAGTGACTAAAAAATGGCTAAAGCATTCATTTTGAGTGGCGAGACAGGTCCTATTAACATTTAACAGCATTTGCACAACTTGGTGTGGAGGTTAGGATGCAAATGAGGAGGAATTAAAACTGGCCAGAGGTTTGTCATTGATGGATTGCAGTCTGGTGCTTCTCACCACTTCCTAGTGTCCATCACAGACGATTACTGTATAATTAAACCTTATTTCTGGACTCTCCGACGCATAATTACTTGTGTGGGAATGTAACCATCATCTAAAAGCTCCGGCAAAATGCTTTAGCATTTAGTCTGGCAGGCTGCAGTCATTTCGCAGAGCAGCGAGATGGATAGAGCCATCTGATGATCGGCAAAAGAACAGTCACTTTTAATAAGAGGTGGGAAAAAAATATTAGGCGACAGTGTGCTGATTATAGGAAAATTAGGCTTTCAAGTGGTAAAGCCCTTTGTGTTATTTGCATAATTTATTCCAGCTTTCCCCCCCTGTTCAACCACCTCCATATTTCTTTCTTTTTGAGCTGTGGGCAATTTCCTCTCATATTTGAATAGATTGCACATTTAAGACCTCTTAAGGAAAACGATCACTTAGCATATTTTAATTGTTGTGCAAAAGAGTGAGCAGAGGTGTGAGGCAAAGCTTACGGAGTGAGGACCCTGAGAAGTGAAAGGGACCCAACCGTGTTGTGGCAGAAAACCTCGGGGTTCACACATCCGCACACATGGAAACCCAGGGGTCAGACAAAGGAAGGCCGTAAACCTTAAATTTTAGGAACGAGCTAGGATTTAACACAAAAGTCTGCTTGCTGCTGCCCAATTGGGGATAAAAAACTTGCAATGTGAGTTGATCGGTATATTAAAAGTTTATCCTGAGCCAAACCAAGACCAACTCCAGCACCACAAGTTTGGGTTATTTTCAGACCATCTTGTTAGTACGGCAAAAGAAAGGAAAGCTAAAGTGGCCACATTTCTCCGCGCTGGTTCTCATTAAGTCTGCTTGAAAAGCTAACTTTATTCTGTACCTGATAGGAATAAAAGCTTGTCTTAAATTATTTCTGATCGCTATAGCATATTTCAAAGTGGGAAAATAAAGAAAACGGCAGCCCCTGATGCACTCTAACCTCTTGTGAAGCGACTCAGTTTTCACAGATAATTACAGAGGCTATACGCCAGCTTCCCACACCTCACCACCATCTATATAATGATACATAGGAAATGTAGCGGGCAAATGCACATCATTTTCATTAAGACTGCTCGCATAATCCAAATTCTTTGTGATGGAGAAATATAATTAATGCTTTAATGTTTTGGTCTTGCCACTCTTAGCACAGCAAGAGAAATGAATTGTTACATTTTAATGAGAGAAGCGACAGCGTTGGCTCCTGCGTAACATGGATGATTTTATAATTGCACACAAGGGTGACGAACACAAGGCTCATTAAGGCGATTTATCAGCTTGGCTATATTTTGGCAACACAATACATTTATTTTTCCATTGTATAGATAGATAACTTCCGTCGTTAAATCTTCCCTCTCCCCAAACTCATCCCTTACAGCATCAATGCGCCAAGTTGCTTGGGAAAAAAAGAAATGACATGATCAAGATATAATCTTCCAAGAAAATGTCTTTAATGACTCGTTTGTTGCTGCTTGTACCTCAGATTACATGAAAATACATTTAAGTTGACTGCAAGTATGGCAACATATTCACACATATAAACAAGTGGTGCATTTGTATTGTATGTATAGATATGTACAACAGAAACACGTTACACTCTGGTTTAAAGTTGTGCAAGTGTGTTATATATACTAACATTTTATAAAATTCAACACACTAAATAAAAAAAAAAAAGAAAAGAGGAGTGTGCCCACATATATACACATTCACACGCACACAACCACAGTAGTTCACAAAAGATTAAAGCAAATGTATTGGATTATACATTTCCAGGTCACCTGTAAGTTGACCCCTTCTGTTCACTCCCCACAAATTGCTTGTGAGAGCGTTTCTGATGTCAGTGTCATCACCAATATGTATGTGTGTATTTCGCAAATAGCTCGGATCCCACTAAACAGTGACACGCACATACAGTACACTCTAGGCTATGATTCAGCCTGCCGTTGCACCATCAGCTATATGTTTAAGTAAGTACAGTCGTCTGAGGTAGACTGCGCAAAACTTCACGGTGTTGTTCTCTCCTCTTCTTCGTCATTTGGATTTTTTTTCTTTTTCTTTTTTCTTCGTATTTTTGACAAATGTCTGACATTTGGAAACACAGAAATCAAATACCACAATTGTTTTGTAGCCATGAGGTAGAAATGCTTAAAGTAACTCAATTCGAAAGAAAGATTTAAGGAAAAAAAATGGTGTTTTTTTTTTAAAAGAGCATAAATTTGCACATCATGTCGAGAGAGAGCAAGACACAAACAGAGGACCACGTAACACGTTGCAAACAAAGCGTAGCAGTGACCGGTGTGTTTCAAGTGCTTTGTTGGTCGGCTGTGCAGAAAGAGGGGAGAGAAGAAACGCCTGTGCTGCTGTTGTGTGCTCTGAAGTGCATTAGTAGTTTTTTTTTTTCTTTTTTGTCCAAAGAGACTCCCTCTCTCCAGAGGATTTGCTGACAAAAGGAATTCTGGCACAGACTGTTTTGAGTGTTGTTTTCTGACGGACTACTCTGCTTTCCCCCTTGTGCTGCTGCTACGCTGCCTGCCCATCTCTCCTTCCCGTCAGTTTTGCTGATGCTCAGCATCCCCCCCCCCCCTCCACATCAGGGGCTGCACTCATGGTGCTCATGAGGCAGCAGTACAGAGTGGGGCCCGTCTGTAGCCACATATAAAAAAACCCGGCTTCCATTCTCATATTTTTTGGGTTCGGTTAAACACCCAAAACAACAAAGTGCCGCCAATGACATTGAGACATTGCAACAAATCAAGAGTACACACAAAAATGCACTAGTGCAGGTGCAATAACTTATTTTAAGTACTCCCATGCCACAACAGTAGAGCTAAAGCACAGCTTCATACAGTGACGAGGAAGCGACAAAAATACATTCCAATGTTACACAATGAGCAACAAACAACAGTGTTGATGGACCTTAAAGAGTGGTGCCAAGTTCCCCACTCACATTACCAAGTATGAACTCAACTGGACTTGGATTATTTGCATCATGCAATCTGTGTAACTCACGGTGTGAAATGGCTTAATGTTACAGACAAAAAAAGAGATTGACAAAGTTTTAAATTGGATTCATTTTTCTGTGGTGGACATCTTGGATTAAACACCCTTGATTATAATCACTTCTCTGATTGCAACCCAATTTGCCCTTTTGCTGATTATGTACTGTGCAGGGCCGCTGGTTGGACCATGTCACGGCCATGACAACAGTAACACTAATTGCATTACAGAGTCAGTCAGTCAGAATGGGTATTATGGAATGACCTGTCACCTGTATTGATTTTCTTCTTTTTACACGAGTTCTGCATTGAATGAACGACTGAAATAATGACAAACAATGGTTTAAATAACAGCAGTGGTATTCCATTATGTAGATAATTAATGTTGGTAACAAGGGGATTCTGTAAATCTGTATTCCCATCTATAATGTGGTATCTATCAACTTAAAGTCCAACTGAGATCACTGTTTTGCCTTTTACTCTGTAAAATTCATGTCCAGTAGTCACCCCCAATTTTGGTTGAGTCTAGGTAAATCTCAGCTGTGTTTTCTTACAAAGATTTGTAACTATTTACATGCACTTTGGCTCCGACATGCCGACTTCTTGCTGAAATTTCCCCAATAGCGCCCTGGTAATACGTCCAAAAGATCAGCGGCCAAGACAGTCCGAAGTACAGTGTAGTGGCTAATTTTTCAGAGCATTTACTAGTTAGTTAATGAGTGAGTGTGCCTGCTGGTAAGAGTTGCTGCTTGATTTTCTTCACTGCTGAACTGCCTGTTGCTTTGCTCTGATTTGTGAACTTGGATATGGTCACATATGGTCATTCAATTCCTACTACCTCGTCCTCCACTCTCGATGTGCCAGAAACTAAAGGCGGTGACGTCTCCACGTTGTACTTTTTTGCATGTCTGTGCACCCTCGGCGGTCGAAACAGACGCTCACCCTCACGCCTTGAAGAGAATCTCCCACTGTGAGGTCTATGCACAAACCGTAACTATAGAAGAAGTCCAGACCAAATTGTTTGGGATATTTTCCTGAAAACCTCTGGTGCTGATGTGTAAAAACAGCTTTAGCTGGGTAACTGTCGACAGCGAAACAGAAGATGGCCTGTGTTACTTAAAGCAATGTCAAGTGTTTATCTTAGTAATTATCTGGTGCATCTGGTCTGCACTTGTGTATTTTACTGCAGTTAAATTCACAGCAGGTTGTCCATGGCTTGCGTGCATAACTATAACATTACCGAGTGCAGCAGATCGAATACTTTGACAAACAGCTCACCAATATAGGGTTTTGCGGTCAAAATTACCGCTATCATGTTTCAAGAAAGCCAAAAACTTATCAATATCATAGTTGCAAACATATAATTTTAAACGGAAACCATTTGAGCCATGTTTTTTTTTAAAATTTTTTTCAATCTTCCAACTCAGTGCAGTCCAGCTCTCCACATTAAAATTCAGCTAATTTTTAGGGACATTAATAAGACTGCAGCCAAACTCGCCTTATCTCCCCTTTTAATCATACAGTTATCGTGAGCCTGCCCCGATTTTAGTAGCAAGAGGGGATGACTAAAGGAGACTTCAGTTGGACTTTAAACTACAAAGACACCTAATAGTCGCTTCATCCGACCAAGTGAGCTAAAGAAAATGACATCAAGTGAAATATCATTTTGCTTCACAAAGAGACAACGGAAGCAATCTTTGATCTGGTGATTTAGGAAAAAAAAAAGTGACATTTTGAGACGTGATTATTTCCTTTCTTGTAGAGAGTCAGGTGCACACTGCTTTTGGACACTGTTCAATGTAAGGCTAAAATGAGCCTGTTAGCTGACTCTCTGGAAACATTAAAGCAACACTAGAGACGTTTGTGAGCCTTAAAACTGTTTAGGTTTTTGATGGCGCCTTTGTGGCCTCACAGTCAACAAATTCCTGCGTTTGGCTGTACATTTTGCAGGGCTCACACCAAGATTTGTTTTCATGACAATGGGGTTATATCCCACAACTGTAGGGGGATGGAAAGAGCAAACATTTGTCAAAATCTCTAGTGTTACATTAAGTTATTTGTATGGACTAAGCAAATAAATATTTTTATCCTGGCATAAGGAGACTAATGTTATTAGCTTGAGCTTCTTTTGTAAATGTTGATTTTTAATTTTTTTTGCCAAATATGCAGAATGATTCCTTAAATGAAATGAATTCGTATCAAAGAACACCTCACAAACATGATAAGTAAGTGGACAGTTTGCAGAACAATTAGAGAATCGGCAGCTGATAAACTGATGGAGCTTTCATGCAGCCTGACCATGTAACCTAGATAATGTCATATAAACAATGTCGATTATGGTTGTTTTTATAAATGTACAACACCCACCACCCCAACACCTGCCCGTCTCTAAAAAACACAAAAAAAACAAGTTGGGCAACAACATGGTGTTACATTTTTTTTTTGAGGAGCAATGGAAATAAGTTTCAGGACTGGTCAAGTGGAGACAGGCAACTAAAGCACCTGCTGTCTTGAAAAAGAAAAGAAAAATTATTTTACTCCCACAATAGATCGTGTTCCATCGATTGGGAACACATCTTGTACATTCATTGTCTCTTTGCTATCAATCCTAGCCATTTGAGGTACACCTAGCACTGCCAGATTCTCCTCTCTGATCTTAGTGCTTTACATCAAGATATCTTGAGGTACTGTACAATTTACAAACGCTTTCCTGAGTGTTGTTTGTTTGTCACGTTTGCTTGTTTTGCAGACACAGGATGAGAGGAGATGAATGCAAGACGGGGCCCAGAGTACCAACACCCCGATGGATTACTGCTCCCAGCGAGACAATGAAGGTTGATTAACACCCACCGTTGGCAATTGTCAATCTGTGTTTTTCAGACTCACCGCTGAAGTTTTAAAGCTCTTAATAATCATCAGCTCATGCCATGAATGTAGATTGTGAGGCAAATTAAGAAAAATCAGAAAGCACCACTTCAGGCACTTGGATAGCCAACTAAATCTCAAGAACAACAACATAACAATATATACATAGACACTGGGGCATTTCTTGTGAAGCCGACTTGCTTGCAATGTGTAAACAATGCTGGCTTTCTGGAGTGTCAAGCATTCAGATCAAAACTCTTGCTCATTTACTGCAAAACTGCCAGTTGTCTCATCAGACCAGGTTTCTAGGTGCATCAAAATCCTACTTGTGAGTACACAGTGGGCACGTGTTGGCCCGCTGCATGCCTTTCCCTCCAGCACAATGCTTTTGCCCTGAGGGGAGGAATTGTGGAAGCCTCTTTTTCTCAAGGGCGGTTTCTATTTTTTCACTGACTGCAGCCGAACATTTTGTTCCACTCAGTGTAAGTGTCAATCTCTTTCTGCGATATACTGGCTTGGAATTTACAGCAGACACTTTCAATGTCCTGGTAGGTTAGGGGCCTGATCTGACCCCTTGGCATCATACTCGACATGTCCATGCCCTGCGCAGAGACGTGTAAGAGACCAATGAGGGCTTCCTGGCAGAGTCTGGCCAGATCCAGTCCAGAGAAACCCTCAGTACGCTGGACCAGCAGTGACAGCTCCTCCTCACTCAAGCAGTATTTGTGCTGAGATTGGGCCAGGACCTGGTTCATGATCTGGTGTCGGGCTGCGCTATCCGGCAGGGGTACCAGTACCCTGTGAGCAAAGTACCTGCGCAGGCCTTCGTCCATGTCCTGGGGTCTACTTGTAGAGCAAACCACCAACACTTGGTTGCTTCCATCTTCACCTGAACCAATAAGAAGGGAGTCCAACTGGGCAAGCAGCTCCCCCTTCAGCTGGTTGATGGGGCTTTCTTCACTGAGGTGGGCTGACAGGAGCATGTCAACCTCACTAATGAAGAGTACTGCAGGCTGCCTACAACGCGCCACCAGGAATGATGCTCGGATAATTTCTCCTCCATCAGCAAGCCACTTGGTGGCCAGAGTGGAACCGCTTAGCTGGAGAAATGGCGCGCCCAGTTGACTGGCCAGACAGCGGCCAAGCAACGTCCTGCCACTGCCCCTGGGGCCAAACAGCAACACACAGCGTGGGGCTGGTCCCAAACTGCTGAACATGTCTGGACGCAGAATGGGCCACAGAACCTCCTCCTTCAGGGTAGCCTTGGCCAGTTCTAGACCCGCAATGTCATTCCAATCCACCGGTGGACCCTGCTGAACGATTTCCGAAGTCACCATTTCCAGGAGGTGAGGGTCACAGGTTTTCAGCTGCTCTTCAGCAAGTCGGGAGGAGGAAGTAGATGAGGAGGAGGTAGACCCTTGTGCTGAATGGGAGAGGTGGAGACGGTGATCGTCAGCACCTTGCTCACTTAGGGAGGGGGAGGTGAAACTGGCAAGAGAGTCTGCTGAGCGGGAGCCCACCAGGGTGGAGGAGACGTAGGTCGGTGGAGTCAGTGGTCCCCCTGTTGCCTGACTGCCATACTTCCTCTGCTCTGACGGCATAGTGGACTGCTTCTGAGGATTAAAAGGTAAAGACGACTTCTCAGCATTCCTGTCAAATCCACCACCATTGGTGCTGTTGCCTCCATTTGCACTGCTGCTGTCTGCTACCCTGTACATGGGACTCTCTGCTGTGCTCCGTGCCTGGGCATAGCCAAAGTTGCCGTAAGAGTCCATCTCTCCTTGACCTGCCATGTAGAATGCCTTCCTTTTCAGTGTGTTGGAGGAACTACTGTTGAGAGGCGTAGGGGCGATTGGGGTCAAATTGTGGCTCTGGTATGGGTATCCAGGTAAAGCAGAAGAGGGGGGAAGCGGTGTAGGTGCAGCAATGCCTGAGGGGAGGTATGATGAAGGGGGGGGTGCTCCTCCAGGGCTGTATCCTGGTCCGACTGAGCTCTGAGCTGGGTAGCCTGCTGGGGGGTAATTATAACTAGACAAGTTCGGGGAGCCTCCATTGTAAGCTGGGACCAAAGTGGGATGGGAGGGAGGAGGAGGGGGCTGCAGGAGCCCAGAGCTGTGCAGTGGGGAGGGAAGTGCTGGGGCTGGGGTAGACTGGGAGCTGTAACTACTGTGCAGGTATGAGCCACTGTACGTGGGGCCATATTCCTGAGAGGGCATGGAGGAAGAGTGGAGGGCTGTGGCTGCATGGCTCCCACAGCTGCTGCTAGAGTAGCTGGGCTCACTCAGTGTGCTGGAGGCCAGGCCCGGGGAGCTGCACATGCCAGACACCACTTCTGAAGCTGCCGCCACGCCTCCCTTTCTGATGGAAACTCCCTCTGGGACGCAGCTCATGGGGTAGACCCCATCCTGCCAGGGCTCCGATTCACCTTTCCGTCCGTTCATCACTCCGGGGACACCGGGCGCCTCGGAATACGAGCCCGGCATCTCAAGAATGCCAGAATACTTTTCAGCATACTTCTTGAGTAGGTTGGAGGCGGTGAGGGCAGAGATGTCGTCATTGGCCCAGGCGTACTGGTAGGCGGCGGAACGTTGCAGGTGGCCAGGCACCGTCCTGTAGGCCTCAGCCTTGTGTGCTGGTGAGCGCGTGGTGGAGGAGATGTCGAAATGCTGTTCGGCCCACTGGCTGTGCTCGGGGGTCCACTGCATCTTTAGGCCTGCGGGAAACATTACACAGAGACACAAACATTAACACATAGGCATAATAAGATCATTTTGGCAATAATTAATATGACAACACCTTCAAATAACCTAAAAAAGGAGGGTGGTGAATTAAAAAGGTGATATTTATCTAGAGGCTTATTTGGGATATTTTGTGTATTTGTGTGCAACTGCAAATGAATTGTTAATTTCTTCATTCTATGAGGACTCAGAGAGCATCAGCAGGTATAGTGCAGTACAGAAGGACAGTGGGATGGCTGGTTACAGCAGCCTAATGCACCCTGGCCAGACCAATAAGACAGAGGCATTGAGGGTCACTCTATAATCCCCAGCTCATCTGAGGTGGCTGGAGATGGGTTTGAAAATGCACCTCACAGTGCCACAAAGCAGCACACGCACACATCCACCCCCCTCTGCTCATTGTGCTCGTGCTTTCATTCAACTAACACACACACACACAAACACACACACACACACACACAAACCTGTGCTCATACACACAGGCGTTTAGAAAAAAAAAAAACTATCTTTGCCTGCACTCAGGCGTGCTGTAGTGCACACGCACAGACACACACTCACATGCACTGACCCAGACGGACAAACACAGGCACGCACACAGGAGCTGTGGCGAGCTATGAATTACAACACATTGTGTCTCGAGCTTAGTTCCTGTCTGCACAGCTCCACCTTGACCTCCTCTCTCTGCCATTCTCTTCCCCGTCTGCCTCTCTTCTTCATGCGTCCCTGCCGCCTTGTCTTCTCTCTCAGCCTCTCTGCTCTTTGTTTTTCTTTTGCCTTCCATTTTCCACCTCCCTCTTCCTGCAGCCGTCTTTATTTCTCCTCACCTCTTTTTATTCTGGCTCAATCTATTTCGATATATATCTCCTCTTCTCATTCCCCTTCTCTGCCTCCACCCCTCCTCTTATTTACTCCGCCCGTGCTCGCTTCGCCTCCTCCCCTTCCCTCCTTCCTTGCTCCATCTCATCTCAGGCACACTCACCTGGCTCTCCCCTTTATTGCCTCGGGAGGCTAGAGAGCCACTGTTTCCTTTAATCCCAGCCAATGCCATCTGCAAACACTGACAGTCTCACAGCAACTCCATCGTTGTCTCACTATCAAAGCCCCGGTGCTATCAAAGGCTGGACGGGGTGTAATCACAGCAGCCGCACGGCAGATTGAACTCTGTTTGATTTGACTTAGTGCACACAAATAAAGGATAATATCGGTGTCATTTAGGCTGCTTCCTCTGACTTATTGACTGGCAGCAGTTGGATGCAGCGACCCACAGCTGGGGGTCTGGTGAGCAATCCCCACTTCTGAATTGGGTTATGCGTGTGTTTTCGCTGTTGTGTGAGTAAAGCAGACATGTCCAATGAAATCCATTCACGAAGGAGCAAATCTCTCTTTCCTCCCATCCATTTATGCTACCGCAAACACGTACACCGGGGGAAAAAAAAAGCATGCAGGAACCTACACGTTAACACTGTCTTGCTCTCTTATCCAAGGCCTTGTGTTTGTTTGGTAACAACACAGGCAGGGAGGGGGGAATCCCCAGACTCCTATTTCCTCTCTGATTCGCCTCTCAAGCCATCTCTCGACAGACACCCGTGGCTAATTAGCAGAATGGCGATCTGCTAAATGTGTTAATTTACAACATTTTAGCTGAGGGGAGTCTTGCAGGGGCTGGCAAGCCCGTCACCCTCCCAGTGTAGCGAGAAAGCAATGCTTCAGACAAAGAGCAGTGCCGAGGAAAGTTCCGTATTAGCTGGGAGGCTCCTTTAATATTGAGAATATAAAAAGGAGAAGCAGCGCCACTAAAGGGCAGTAATTGGAGGGAAAGCATTACAATTTAGAAAACTGGACAAAATAATAGCACATTAATCAGCATTCTGCCAATAAGCCAATGCTATAAACCAATCAATCCTTAATACAGCAGGATCATCAAAAAAATACCAAACAGTGAAAGGCCGCTCTCAGCAACAAGCTTTAGTCTCATGTCTGATTCATAGACAGAAGCTAAATGTTGGTTTGGTGGTGCACATGAAATCTCTATTGTTTCAGCACTATCGTTTTATGCACTACTAAATAATACATGGCTGTAGAGAGAGGACACTTGGCCAGCTTTGGCCGCGTCCTCAACATCAGTAAATGTAGTATTTCTCTCTCCACTCAACAGTATATTCCCCTTCTGATTCAGGAGCTATAACTGCAGGTCTTCCTACAGCTGCTCCCCTCTCTGCAGCCAAACAGGCTGTGAAGCAGCTTCACTCGATGCAGTGTCAATCCACAGAGCGACTCAGAAAGCTGCAGAAATATCCACCTTTCACATGTCTTTTAAAGGAGGACTCAGCAACCTTCCATTTTGAAATCAGCCACTTCTGAGCAAGAAGTACGTGACTGTGCCCTTCACCTCTGCCTTTAACCGATTGTTCAATCAATTCGTCCAGAGCAGGACCCGTGCAATTAAACAGAAATAATGTAATAGTACAGCAATCACACAGTTGAAGATCTTTCCTTTATTTGCTCACTTTACAGGTGAAATTGTGAACATGAGAGATCCTAAATGGAAGATAAGTGGCATTATCCGCTCCATGATGGGCCCTTTAAGCTAAACTAAAAGACTAAACACAGTGATTTGGTCAAAACTGAGGTGGGGAAAGAATCTGACTACTGTTCTACAACGCAAAAACACACCAATGCATAATTCATCTTAAATTTGCGTAACAACAGGCAAGAGCTGATGCTTAAATCGTGGTGTCTTTAGAGCTTTGTACAGCCACGCAAGCTGCAATTAGTGTTTGGTAAAGTAGTTATTTCTGCAGTCCTAGTTGCAGAAAAAAAGGCCTGACCAGTGCGCTTCGGTGCCAAGAGCGTTGCTATGGTTATCGACATCCAAATCTGCATCGATGTGAGTGTGCTTTTTTTTTTCAAAATTTCATGTACATGGCCACACAAATCCCAACAGATCGTGAAATAAAAAACAAGACGTTATGCAATGGCATCAACACAAATATTATTAGCTACTCTCAGAAAAGAAAGATCAGTCTTGGTGTATCACAGCTGTTTACTGGCAGTAGGAAATTAGAAGTTTCAGCTAGACGAGAAAGATATCTGGACTTACCAAGACGTGCCATAACGTTCGTTAAAGTTTCTGTTAATATACCCCACACCTTTTCCTACTTATGTATTCAATGCAATTCCCAACGTGTTGTGTTATCAATTGTTATGCTAATATTGCTGATGACTAATCTCCACCCTCTACCTGGCACAAAACAATTTCCCAGCTGAGTGTGTCCAAACACACACACACACACACACACGCACACACACGAGGATGATGTAGGAACGGGACTGATGGAAACGGATAGATTTCTCTGATGTCCTGAGAAATGGCAAAACTGAAGGAGAATGCCCAGGAACGCCACCGCAAATGGTAATGCAGAAAATATATGAAGATAACCACCACCAAGGCTCCCAAACATTTTGGGACTGACCTACTAGTGTATGAGAGCTTGTATCAAGTGAAAGCTAACAGAGGAGATAGCTACAGCTTGAGCTAAAATGTAACTCTTTACAAACTGTGATATATCAGTGAAAAAAAATTTTTTTTGTATCACACACTGACGAGAGGAGAATAAGAACAACAAATCCAGTATCAAGAGATACTGCATTTGGGGGCCATTTCAACTGCAGCCAGGGTGTGTTTTCAGGCGCCTTGGTAGTCTAGTTAAGTGCACAAGTGGGGCCCCAGGGTGGCCCCAGGGTGCCATTGCCTTTTCACCATGAGGTAAGGTTATGGCAGTGTGTTTTTGAAAGTCCCACTTTGCTTCACTGCGAAGATAAACTGGCTAAAATATTCAACTTCAGGTTATGGCCTCTTGATCGTTAATCTTTGGTTACAGAGGCTGAAACATTGCACTCCTACTACACTGTGTAGTACTACTACACATTGAAGTCATGATTGTTTTGTGAAAGCCGAGTTGTCACGATATTTGATTGGACGGTATTTTTTTCTCTATTAAGTTTTTATTAGGTAACGTCGAAAGAAGTGAGAGGGGAGCCAGGCATGCGGGTCGGTCGAAGCGGTTTGAAACAATGAATAAGAAAAGAAAGGCAGACATGGATAGTGCAAGACAGGATGAAGCCATCAATAAATCTTTGACCTACTTCACAGCTGAGGATATGATGCCCTTGAGAATTGTAGGGAGGCCAATAAGGTTTAAAGAACTCATGAGAGCAGTTGTTCCTAAATATGCCTCACACGAGCGATTGTGACTCAGTTAGCACTGGTTCAAAGACTGAGCCTTGTGGGTCTTCTGTTTTGTAGTTGATTTGTTTGGCTTTTCGTGCGACATAAATTAGAATTCTACTTTCATTTGCTTTTGCAGACTGCAATAGCGTCATGTTTAACAACTCTACACTCTCTTAACTCTCATAGTAAATGATTAAATCAACTGATGGCATTGTTTCCCAAATTTTCAATATTGTGATTTTGAAATCCTTTCGCCATGAAAATCTGATACGATTGTGCTAATTTATACCAGAATTCAAACAAACTAATATTTACCACCTTTTCTGAACAAGGTAACAGTGAATTACCTTGCATTTAAATCTAATTTGTATATATATAAGATGGACAAACGCATATGAACAGGATACATTTACGCACGGTGCAGCACGGGGTTAGATTTGGATTTATGATGTTTGGGGTGTCAAGCTTAAAATGGGTGCACCCACGTGCATGTGGACAACAAAATCTGACAAGGGTAAAACCAAGTGACACATGCCTCTGGTCTGCAAAGCAGTCTGAGCCAGTGTAGATGCAGTTATACAAAGCTGAAAACAATAAAATCTATCTCTAAGTGTACTCTCTTGTGTCTTAAATACTCTTACGGTACCACAACATACACAGGTTGCAAACATCTTTTCAGATTTCCTTTGCTTTCCACAACTTCTTTGAGTAAAATTGCAGTCACAACTTCCTTCCAAACCTTGAAAATCCTCTGGTTACCAAAGAGATGAACAACTTTGGCCATTCGGCACATGTCCGGCCTTTTTTTTTGGAGAGCTTGCCTTCTCTGCTTCACTAATACCTACATGTGGCTCTGAACTCCAAAATGGAAAGGACATACGTTTCTGGAAATTACATTAACTGTGTTAAAATTAGAATACAAAAAGGCTTCATAAACTCATTTTTAATTAAGTCTTGCTCCTATGAGACACAAGGAAGATTTCAGCTCATTAAAGTTTAAGGTAGGAATTGGTCCAATTGGCTTACATCACCCAGTCATGGTAACATTTACTCTGATTGTGGGCTCAAACCACAGATGTTCTGACAACTCACCACAGGGCTCTCTTTAATTTCAGCATTATCATCAAACCATATATAAAATCAATCCCGTTCACACCCAGATAATCTGACGCTACCTTTTACCTTTGTAAAGGCGACCAGTGTACGAATTTCGCCTCAACTTTGTCACCAAATGGCATGAAAAGTAGTGACGTATTAGAAAATAAATCCTCCCCACAACATTAACTCTCACTACCCTGCAGAGCACCCGGCCTGTGAGTAACGCACGAACTGATATTTTCCGAATCATTTAACATGTACGTACAACCGAAATCAAAACACAGACGTTGTCAAAAGGTGATTTTATCAGATTTTTCTCATTAGTAAGATGAGAAACTGCGGCCTGGTTTTAACAGCTGCTCTGTCTAATAAGAGAAACAGAAAAAAGTGTAATCAGAGCAGCTTTAATGGGAATTCAGCTGTATTGAAATACAGTATGTGGGAGCAGAAAGGCTAACAGATGTTAACTGCCGACACTGGGTGACAATGGGTAAAATGCATGGTGTTTTATGTACCATTATCAACATTATAACAGTAAACTTGATTAAAAAGGACAGGTGCAGACGCAGTCTGAGACCATTCTGAATCAAAGTGTCGGAATATAATTTCTTGGCCATATTTCCCAGGCCTCAGCGAGCTGGATTTCACTGTTCATGAAGGAAACCCACCTAAGGTCTTGCATCCAAGTTAAATTATATAAGTCTAAGCATAAATCAAGATTAATATCAGCTATTTACTTATTACGCCGGATCTTTCTTCCCCTACATTTCCATTCACCTGTCATTCCACCATCAAGCCGTCGTGTCACTCAAGTATGGCTGAATGACACGTCAATGAGTTCACCGATCTGCTCAGTAAAGCCATTAACGGAGAAAGGGGATTGTGAGGAGTCACGCAGAGGTGTGGATTTGTCCTTTTGTGCTTTAGAACAAAACCGCTGTGAATCAATAGGGAAATAAGGTCTTCTGCTTTGTTCTGCGACTCGTGCTGGGAGCCCTGTAAACACAGCGCTTGAACCACCACAGTCTGGGAGGAGGTGCTTAATCTTGCACACCTTTAAGCTTGAGATAAGTGTTGAACTGAGTATTGTTGAAGATTTGCAAAGTGTCCCACGGTGTTTAAAGGATACATACGCTTGGCTTGCAAACAAGTGAAAACACGATGCGTTCAGCTGAATGTTCCCCTGCATATATACAAGAGGCAATTGGATGGAGAAGGAAAAAGAACAAGTAAGGCTGGGGAGAGGTTTGATAAGGAAAAAAAGAGAAAGAAGGGGGATTGTGACGAAGGTGGAAAGATAGCAGGGAAACGAGAGTAACACGTGCTTCCTAAGGCGCAGTATTCCTTCCGCTTGCTTTGACACTCCATCAAACTCCATTATGAGCAATGTTTTAAAAATAACACAAATCTTTCTAATTCTATCATTAATAAAGATAACATATATAAAAGAGTGTGTCAGGATCCATCAAGGCTTTCATCTCTTCTATAATGAGGTTAATACAGAGACGCAGTGATTACCCTAGCAATGCAAATGAAGGCCAAATGATATCTTGCAGTATTTAAATAAGGTAATAGCGATTACTCTACGTTATTCAAATGAGGACAGATGCTTTGAACTGAGCGCTTTGAACTCGCTGCTCCTTCTCCAGAACATATGGAAGAGATGGAGGAGGATTGACTTTGGTATTATTCAGGGGTGTAGCCTCTAATTCAATGTGATGTAAACTAGGGGCAATGAGCAAAGCAATGTCACTTCATGAGGGGGGGGGGTTAAGGCTGGGTGTGTGGGGAGCTTACTTCAGTCTTTTGCTTGCCTTGTACAACCTTGAAAGTCATTGGAAAAAGTCACGGAAATGATTGTCAACAGATTCAAAGACGTGGATCAAAATCGGTCAATGCATCCACCCTTTCGTTCGCAGAAACTGTCAAGGCCCTTCGCCTTTTTACACTACACAAAGAATGTTGCTTGCAGAGCCAAATTTGAGCTTTAATATGGCAATGAGGGGCCTAGATCATGATTACTGGGTTACATGTAGGTCCTGAAGATGGACGCATTGACCAGATTTAAAGTAGCTGAGTTATTTGCATTCACTTCTCAATTTTTTTTTTTTTTTAATTTCTTGTTTTATTTTTCTATTATTTCATTTGGATATAGCAATTTAACAAAACAGTCAATTTCAGCAAAGTGTTTAAGGAGGAAATTTGCAATGTATTTGTATTTGCCATCATTCAGCAGTCGCCTGCACCCGAGTGAATTACAAGCGGACACATGCAGTAATGCAGGAGATTTTGGGAGAAAAAAAAGAAAAAGCAAGGGATGCGTGCGTTTCAGAGGAAGAAAAAAAAGGCAGGCAGCATGGTCGTTCACTCAACATCCAACAGAAATTTTCTCCACCTTCTGAAGCATCAAGTCTGCCAGTATTTTTTCCCCCTTTCTCCTCCAAGCCTCCACATTGAGAAGCCTAATCATTCTCATTATGTTTGGCGTCCATCTGCATCAACAGAGCTGCCTATTACCACGCGTGTGTGTATATGCAGTAAACAGCTCTTTAGAGAGAGCTAATGAGCTCTTTTAAGTCTGTCTGCTGTGTGATTCTGCAAGCGGGGTGTCAGAGCAAACTGCCCATTTTGGTAACGTCATAATTAAGTCGTACGTGTGAGTGTGTGGAGAAAAAAAAGAAAGAGATGTCGGCACACGCGCTGCCTGGCTGACATGCCAGCCTGGCCTGACTGCCTTCTTTGTCTTTATAACATAAACTGACGCGAGGAGACCTTCAAAAATAAACAATCGTGTGCCCTGGCGTCTCCGAGTGAGCGTTGGAGGAGGAGGAGGAGGAGGAGGAGGAGGAGAAGGAGCTGCGTGACAAGCGATAACTTCATCAAGAGAGACCTGTTTTCACACACCACCTGGGAAATCTAACCAGCCAGTTATTCAAATCCTTATCAAATACACCAGAGGGCATCTCTTAACCTCTCAATCACGACACCTCAATAGGCAGCATACAGTATGTAGCTTTCATTTAATGACGTGAGGGTGTGTGTTTGTGTGGGTGTGTGTGGGTGTGTATTCTCAAGCGCAGAGGCTTTGTGTGTGTTTGACAACCTCCGGACTGCCTTGTTAATGAGTCCGGCACACTGTGACTAAGCCACGGGCTACATTGTACTGGCACGCAACCTGCGGTAGAGAGTCGAATAATGTGATTAGGTCCTCCAAAAGGCAATTAATTATCAAATTAGTCATGAGCTTGTGTCACTCACACACACAGACACACACGACAATCAAAACTGAGTACCTGTGTCCTGTCTGGAGCAACAACTGCAGGCCAGAAAGTGACAGAGATGTCAATATTAACAACCTTTATTTGTTTAGAACAGAACAACTAAACTCCATTTTTATCCACCGTGACAGCCCATAAAACTGCACTCTGCGCCAGACACATTCCTCTGAAAAATAACCCGGATTCCCATCTTTGAAGCCTCCCATTCGAGCTCAGCCACAGCCTGCCGCTGCAACGACTAGTCTGTTGCAAAGCAACGACAAACGACAACAACAACAACAGAAAAGGGAGTAAACACAGGGAGTTCAAAGTCTAGACAGCGAGCAGTGACCAGGAGAGATGAGCTGTCACTAACTCAAAGACAGTAAAGGGGGAGGGAGAGATTGCTGCAGCGATGACAGCTCAGAGCTGCGATATAAGAGTGTTTGACAAATGACAGCAGCTTTTAAAAAAAAAAAGAGAGAGAGAGAGAGAGAGAGAGAGAAAATAAAATCAAATATTCATTGTAATCGGTGATCCTTGACCTCACGATAAGTTTGCTTTAACTATCAAACTTTGAAATGTTTGCGGAGCAGATATTTAGCTTTGGCTTCATCGAGCTATGGGGAAGCTTTATAAGCTTTAAAAATGCTTATTTTTAATGTGTGTTTAATGAGAACTCTAAATTTAGCCGGCAGAAATCAGACTTGAGCTGAGGAAATCTTGAAATAAATTCCAGAGGCTTGTCACCGGCACCCATGACTAAGAGTATCAGATCTTCCTTAGAGCTGTATAAATTGACACTGTCTAAATTTCCTTTTGCTAGACAGACTATTGAATGGGTGGGTTAAATGGGTAGGGCGCAGTTAAACAAATGCTCCGGATCAAGGAAATTGTGCGTGGCTCCTTTTGTCATTCAGAAAGGAAATTGAGAGATATTCGGTGGGGGCTCTGAGCCACTAACGCATGGCATTCATCTATAATGCACTCGGCCTGTCCGTCAGATACTCCATTTCCTGTGACTAGCGCAGCGTGCCTAATCACCCGGCTCCACACAGGGTTTCTTCCTCAAACACAGCCCTGCACAAACACACGCGCGGTCACACGGGCAAGAATGAAGACAGACACAAGCAGGACGCTCATAGAAACATCAGGCCCGCTGAGGCAAACAGATTATTCTTATCTGGCGAACAAAACATCTGTAAAGACTCTCACCACCACTGTGCTCTAACAGTGTCACGACCCCAGCAGCATCTCCGCAGCTCCTCTTTCATCACTCAGAAAAAGCAAACCTTTCACAAGCCAGCCAAAGCCCATGGACACATCATCAGTAAGGTAAAAAAAAAAAAAAAAGTTGTGTGTGACTTACACTCAATGACACGTTGGTGCAGTAAGAAAGGAAAAAACTTGTCCAATGAGCTAGGCAATAGCCTACTGCCAAGGTGTAAAGCTTTAACAAACAAATACACTTACAAAGATAAAATCAGCTGCTAATGGCTTCATTAAGTCAATTGAGTTGTGTGTTCCCACTCAATCGTACTTATAAGTGAAGCTTTAATGAGCTATTTATGATTAGTTAAAGGAAAAAGACATATCAAGGACATATATAAGCATTTATAAATGACTTTTAAAAGTAAATAAATACCTATTTGTAATCACTCATGACGCAAAACTAAAATCCCTCGTTTCTGAATAAAATCCCTCCGTAACTCACACAATGAGGTGAACACTGCAACCAATTTATGAGGAGCTAATTGACTCTTAATTATGTCAATAAATAATCTATTGTACCGTTTGCTGATACACAAACATAAAAAAACCGCAAACCTTGATAAAAGTCCTTGGTATTAATCTAGCAATAAGGCTTAAATTAAGGCTTACCGATGTTTTTGACATTAATAGGTCTTTACGTAACATCTTAAGTAACTATTACTGCTGTTTTTTATATAAAAAGTTGTCTCTATAAAGTACTTGCTAACAAGTAATGAATGACAACGTGCAGTGAGCTGCGCTTGTGGTTTTTGTATCCGTTTAAGAGATGTGTTTATCATTTTTTGTGTATTTAGCAGTAATTGAGTTCAGAGAGCCAATGAAAATGGAATAAATAAGATGTGTCTATAATGCACCATCTCAAGATCATTTTGATGATACCGGTGTTATATAGCGTGTAAGAGGTCACAAGGTCAGAGCGCCGTGAAGAGCATGAATGTGGCACACTGTGGCTCAGATCAGCATGGATGCCAAAGAAAAAGGCACACAGCTCCCACGCATGTAGGCGATCACTGTTCTCTACACGTGTAATGCTGTTTCTAATGTTGCTGATGTGCATTCTCCTGGACAAGGTATGGTATTTTAGTGATTTTTATGCTGTTATTTTACAACTGATTTAAAGTCACGGTTAGAGTTAGGGTTGCACTGGCATGTGGGTTAAAGAACAACTGAAAGACGCTTTATTTGAGCCAGAGTGTCGTGCAACAACAACTGAAGAAAGAAAAAGAGCAGAAACTAAAAAAGACACCTTTATGATGCACAGGCGTAGTTTCCCTGCAGCTACAGTCTTACTTTACCAACGAGGGCCACTTATATAGCTTCTAATTGTGGCTTAATTTTGCTTAAATAAAAGAAAAAAATAATAGTTGTGTATTAGCAATTGTATAATGTTAGTAAAAACACTGTTAACTTATGAGTCCAAACCCAAAGAAGGACTTAAAAGTTAAAACAACGATGGACAACTTGTAAAGACAAACCCGGGTTGGCAAAAAGGAAATAATCGAGAATAAAAAAGATTAACAGACAAACACAGCAGTTTACTTTTTCAAGTAAGTAACAGAGTAAATGACTTGTGAGGCTTGCACCCTCTGACACTGGTGTCAGTTCGACCTGCATCTTCGTGTCTTTCTCTGGTGACAGCGGGAACACTTCGACAGCTACATCGGCATTCCCAGCAAACAACTCTCTGCTACTTCCAACTGAGGTGAAGCCAGCAGGATCTTTCGAAGCGGCCCTGAGGTTAACGCGGGGCCACGTGCTATCAATACTCCTCTGACGCCCGGATCCATCCTGTGAACCACCACCACTTTGTTTACCTGTGTGTTCAGTAATTAAAATAGATTTCTGAGAGGAGGTCTAATCCTTTCAGAAATGACATCGATCCGGCCTCCAATTCAAGAGAGCCGTGGTGTAATTTTGTCATCTTTTCTCCCTTCCCTATGCTCTTTCCACACAAGCGGTGCCCCCGCAGCCCCCCTTCCTCCTCTGTGGAAACTTTGGAAAGTCCTCGACATGAGGGACGTCATTCAGGGTCAGGCGGGGAGGGGGAGGGAGGGGTTTGCAGTAGAGGGGTGGCAGGTGGAGATAATAGAGAGGAAGCCTCTAACCTCGTCTAAAGCTGTCTGTCTTCGTAAATAAAATGAGATAATTATTGAGTGAACAGCATTATATGCCAACGACGCACTCTTTCTTCCCCCCCTCCAACCGGCGCAGTTGTAAATCTCAACAAACACGGTGCTTTTGGACATTAAGTGCTCACTAAGCACAGTGGATGCATCATATTTCAAGAGCAGGCGTTGTGTGGGTGAGGAGCTGGGGAAAATGGAGTGTAATGGTTATCCATTATCTTATACGGCAACGGCGGCAATGATCATTTTCAAGTGACTCATTTCTGGAAGTACCTATCTATTTGCCACTTCGAGAGAAGACTTTGATGGCTAATCCAAAACAACTATTCAGAGGTCATTTACTGCGGCGGCGCTGAGACACTCGGCACAAGAGAACGCTCCAGCCTCCCTCATTATTCAAATACAATCCTCAGAAAGATCCACATCACAAACAGCGGTGCAGCAGCCCCGGAGTGGGCGATTACCTACACAGCATACTCTGAGCCAGAGTGGAAACATTAACAATGCATCAACAAATGAATATATCACATTTGGAATAAGAGTTTCAAAGCGTACAAGAAATATTTGTCATTGGAGTGAAATAGTGACACTAGAGCTGCATTAGCATATCAATGATCACTCATGGAGAAGTAGCCTGCGTAAGCACAAGTCGTGTTTGTGGGAAAACTTTCATATTATTCAATCATATCATTTCATTCTGGAGCGGTATATGTATTTTTAGAAGTGTAGGTGCGATGTATGTTTGTGTGTGGTCTCGGCTCCACATGAATGGTTACTTAACACCACACTGATTTCCCCTCAGCAGTTAGAGAAAAACCAGCCGATGCTCAATGATGCATTGCTGGGTTTGTTGCCGCCAGGCTGTGTATTTGTGTGTGCATGTGTGCATGTGTATGCGTTATCATCGCTGGCACGTAGACAGACAGCCCAGGAGTGACTGCCGGAGTGCCACCATCTGTGGATGCATTTATGTCTGTCTGCACCGAGCTGCGTGTGTCTCACTGCTTGTTTTTTTTGTGTGTGTGTGTGTAAGGGGGGGGGGGGGGGGGGCACTCAGCCATTCAGCAGACTGGACCACAGCTCCATAGTTTTGCTACCTCTAACAAAAGTAGGCTTACTCTTTGCCAAATAATAATTGCACTTAAGAAAAAAACCTGCACTTTTCACAAAAATTTCATTTAATTTTAGGTTTTAGAAATCCTCTTATGCCTAAATAACCGACAAGTCCGAGCACTTAAAGCAGTGGAATAAAAACTGATCTTTTTGTCACTTAAGCTAATAAAAAATTAAAAAAAAAAGATTTTAAAGCCTTAACAACTTGTTTGAATAGACACTTGGCAAGCAAACAAGACTAGAGTTCAACAGCAGTTGGTGGAGATTAACGCCCGCCCTGAGCGGTGCACACGTGCTCGTGTGGCGTGTGTGAATTGCTGGAGATAACCCGGTTGGGGTAACCTCTACCCCCAGCCAGTGAACTTGCAGGATCCTTCACAGTGCATGTTTGAAGTGTAAAATCCCACTCACTTCATACGGATTCTGGCAAAGATCAGCCAACTCGCGTCTTCCATGGCTTCATCTGAGGCAGATTTAGTTTAATTATCCACCTGTTTATGTATTTTTTTTAATTTTTTTTTTTTTATGAAATAAAAACAAACAAAATAAATTCTTGCCACACATTTGAGAAATTTGGTCCTTGGCTGAAGTGGTGACTCACTGACTCAACCCAAAATATATATAATTTAATAAGAATTTCTCAAATGCTGTGGCTGAGACAGACAAAATAAAAACACAGTTTTTTGTTCTCGGAGCATTTTAAACAAGCTGCAAATGTTAGCGCTAACTAGTGCTAGCGTACGTCGTCAGCTCCATTGCTGCTGACTCCAGGCCACAATGCATAATAACCCAGATAAACCGATGTAGATCCACTCCTCTCACTGTACAACTTGGCAGATTTCTCGTGCAGTATATAGTCAATGAAAAGTTGGACAAAAGTGGACAATTCAAACGCAGTCGCAGACTTGTAGTTGCATCAACTTGCTGTGCCTTCTTCTTCTACAGTGTATTCATAGCTGTCTCCATCTTTGAATATTAACACACCAACTTAATGGAAAAATCCATATTACATGCACGTTCTTCTGTTAATTTTCTGGAAATATGAAATTTGAGTCAATCTGATATATTTCAAGGCAGGTTAAATGTCACAGCTTTCCTGTATTTTAAAATGCCATTCAATTAGCATGTGATTTGCCCACTTCTCTGACAACTATGAGTTTGGAGTAAACTTTAGTCATTCATCTTTATGACACACCTTCAAAGCAGAGTATGTGGCACATAGCTCTGACTGACAGGAGAAGGTGAGAGGGGAATGGGAAGACATGTTGGCTAAGGTTTGGGAGTTGGAGTTAAAAACTCCACCGATTGCTGCTATGAGCTCCTGCCCACGCGCCTCAACAGCCTGTCACGCTCGTCCAACACCTGCCTAGTCTCTGTTTGAGCTAACCTGTGTGTGTGTTTAAAAGCTGAGCTCAGGGAATTGGGGAGAGAAAACGCTCAAGGTATGAAGGTATGAGGACACAAGTTAGTGAA
Organism: Odontesthes bonariensis; assembly: GCF_027942865.1. NCBI lineage: Eukaryota > Metazoa > Chordata > Actinopteri > Atheriniformes > Atherinopsidae > Odontesthes > Odontesthes bonariensis. The sequence goes on along the minus strand of NC_134516.1, from coordinate 15,665,693 downwards.
GACCGCACATGCATCTTTAAATCCACTGTGCCTCACATTATGCTGGAATTCACACAGGTTGTCTAAACAGTCAAACAGCAGATCAATACAACCATCGATCGGTGGCATTGAGACTGAACTGGTCGTGTCGAGGGGGCAGGAGATTCTCACTAGATCTCTCTGCAGCAGCTGGCTGGAGGACGCATGCACATACATTTATAATCCTTGTATACACACCACAGAAATAATATAGACATCACATAAATATATACATATGTATGTATATATATATATATATATATATGTTTGTGAATACAAGTTTACAAATTTACGAACATACATTTCTGCCTGTGAGACCATGTGAAAACAAACTTGAGCTTCCTTGGGACACACACTACCTCCACAGCAACACCGGCGCTCATCTCATCTCATATGAGCAGATTCAGGTCCTGTCTGTTCAAGTCCGAGCAGTCTGCCAGCAGTTTGTCTCAAAGTGAGGGCATCCAGTCAGCTTCGGCAGCTGAATATAAAGCATGGCTGCCGCCGTGTCTCCTCGCGCTCAACTGACACAGTCGATAGCTCTGCATTATTCATGGGGACGGCGGGGGCCGATGAGATGGCCTCTCACTGAGGGCTGGATTTCAACAGTCCCGAACTTTACAGGGGCTGGCGGACGCGTGACACCTTCAACAACTGTTTATCGTCAGCAAAAATGACAACCTGAGGCACGAGAAAGGGCATGAAACTTAAAAGAGAGGTTAATGGAGGAATAGGACAGCAAAAGCAAATTTGTAGGTTTTGAATTAGGCTCCAAGTTTGACATGAGAGTTTTAAGACAACCCCTGCACAATCTTGGGCTGCGGTTAAATAAAACATAGCAGAGCCAAAATAGCCCGACTCGGAAATGTAAAGTACATATTTTGACTTTTCTTGTCAGCCATTCTTGTTGGCTATCAAGTCAATAAACGCGGATCAGACGGCAAACATGAAAACCTGAGCGCAAATAAAAAGAAAACAAATCATTTCAAATGTTGCTCCTCCGTGTTTGCTGATTTCCATTACACACACACACACACACAAAAGACATCAATTAGCCAAACCGTGTCTGGTTGGAAAAAAAAAAAGGGGATTTGACAAAGAAAAAAATTACAAGAAAAGAAAAGAAAAAGACGCAAAGAGAACCAGAGGCAATAAAGAACTTCAAGCTGCTTGATATCAGATCTCGGAGGAGAAATTTGATGGGCACCGATGAGCAGAAGGCATCTCAGGAGAATTGGACAAGGGAGAGATTTAATGTGATCATAGGGGACGCTCATCTTTCAGGGAACGGGGTAATAATGAGCAATCAATAACGTCCTTAACGGAGTTAGAGCGAGTGGCTGACAGCAGATGTAAGGCTCCGGCTAACAGGTTACGTCTGATCTCACATTACCACAGTGGATCGGGGTTTAACATGCACACGCACACACACCCTCAACATGAGCGTGCATGCATGGACACCGGCATATGGACGCACATACACATCCCCTCCCATCTTTTTGCATCCCACTTTCATCCTGTGTAACCCTCACATGCACACCACACACACGCTCTCCTAAGGTGACATCCAGCAGCATCGTGTCTTTGTCTATCGATCAATAGCTGTAATCACATTCACGGGAGATGAACATGGCAGTGGGCTCTTTATTGCATACACAGGCTAAAATGACAACCACTGGTGGCTGTGCTTGCAGGGATATAAGAAAACGCAGCGCTTACTTCTAAAGTAAATAAAGCTCTGTGGCCTGCCTCGGGCTCAGCTACCATCCACGAGACCTGACTCAATGTGGCAATATCTGGAAATGGCTTGTCACAATCTGATTAATGATAACAGCGGAGGTAATTGTGTAGCTACAGTACAAGCCACTTAAGAAGGAGAGTGTCAAGTCTGCCTCAATAACGTTTATCCCCGGTGCGTATGTGAATGTGTGTGTGCGGCAGCGTTAAACGTCACATATATTCTACATGATTAGAACATTAGGAAAAAAAAAGAAAGAAAGTGTTTTGCTTTTTTAATTGAAAACTGAATGTGCTACTTTCAACTAAACAAGAGGGTGGCAAAAGGATGTCTAATTTGAAATGAACCGAGAAATGGATTTGGACTGGAATTGTAAAACTGCAAATGTGTGATGACTGTAAAACTCAAGCACCTCGTATCTCCACAGTAGCTTATCAGCATTTGTCACTCCGGCACAGTTAACTGCTACGCGAGGTAAAACTCGACATCGTGAGAATGACGTTACAAAGAAAATGCAAATATTTTCCTTTTTTCAAATCGCACGCCAAAAAGCTGTACGAACATGCGTTTCTCGCAGGTATATGTGGGAATAGGAATGAAACTGGCCAGACACGTACGATATGACATTTGAATTGAAGGTAATAAAATATAACTTCAATTGTTGGGACACCGTTTTTGCTTTTCACTGACCCGAACTCCAATTCGCAAAAATAAAAAAGCAATAAAAAAATGACTGTGACATTAAAAGAGGAGCAGATTTTCTGTCTATTGACTTATCACCTAATTATTACAGCTCCAAATTTGACCTTTTGATTGTTAAAGTTTCTGGGACTAAATAGATGTAGTCAATGTATTTTGGCCAATTTGTCATTTCTGTCTAGACATTGGCCAAATTTAACTTTTTTTGGCCAAATGTCTTTTTACTCTTTGACTTTTTTATTTGTTTAGCTCCTCACATCACAACATTGCTGATGAGAAATGTTAGATAATATGCACTGTCCAGACTTTATTTCATTGCACCTGCCTATAAAACTATCACTCATTGAACATAAATGTTTTTAAGTCTAAATGTAAATCGTGTAAACTCTAAAGCAATGTCATATATTTGTAATGTGTTATATCTGTCTGAATTTCTGTGCTTCTTCCCTGCCTGAACCTTAAAAGCAGATGGGAATATAATCTGGAGGAAGGTAGAGGAATAGTGCAAAAGAAGGGAAAAAGGGTGTATTTATTAAAGAGACGAGTTGGGACATAAGATAAGGAGTGATACTGCTGGCTTGTTCCAAGATGAATGTCATTCCATCGCTGAGGTCCCATGGGGGAGATGAGTCAAGGCTAAAGAACTAAGAAAGAGGAGCCAGAAATTCCAGCTATGATATTTCCATTCTGGAGGGTTGCGGTAGTTATTTATCTCCTCATAAATCAGTTAGCTAATGCTTCCTTTAGGCCAGGATTATTCGCTTACACTAATTTCTTTTATGCCTTTAGTTTTTCCAAACTTCATACGCCTTTAAGCAGTGCGAGAAACACCTGCTACTCCCACATCAGCCCCACACTACCTGCACGCTTCCTGCAACCGGAAAAGTGATTGACATTCAGTCTATAGACAGTTTTCATTTTGTAAACAATACCGTGCTGCTGCGGATGCCCGGGCTCTTGTCAACAACTTGTACTAACAGCTGACCAGATGTGTCCGAGGGTTACGGCGTCTCCTAGCAACAGTAAAATGTTCTGGAAAAACGGGCAAATCTGAAAACGCAATACGGATTTTTACACTGCGTCATTCCCGACACTTTGTTGGCCGGCAGAACTTTGAATAATGCTGGCCCTCTCGGTTCAAGTTCAATCTCTTATGCAGCTTATGCAGTACCTGTTCCACTCTGTCAGGCCCAGATTTACCTGAGTGCGCCAAGTCCCTCCAACCCCACATCCCTGTCCTTGACTTAATCGCAGCTCTAAAGCCGCTGCTCATCAGGTTGTTAGTTGCTCTGAGATTCACAGACATTGCTACAGGACTCTTATCTCATCAGTCAGTCTGCAACAGTGCACAGGAAATGAGACACATAAGGGCGATACAGCCAACAACACTCATCTGTCAGGACAGACCAGCTCAACTACCAGACTGTAGCAAAACGGCTCACACTGAATAGGGCGTGTGGCACAGCGGTGAAGTGGATAAATTGAATTGCTGACGTTAAACAAGATAAGTCATTAGAAGCTCAATTCAACAAGAGGACAGAGGTGTTGTTTTATTTGGTGTTGCTGTGCAACTGATGGAGTGGTGAACTTCGTGTTGCCTGGACATGCGTGTGCATTTTTTTTAATCATGAGAGTGTTTTTGACGCATCTCCCTCGTAGAGCTGGACCGTGCTGCTGCTTGTGACTGAAGGCAGAGAGAAGAAGGCAGTGGGGAGGAAATATATAAAGAGAAGACAGAGCGAAACAGAAACTGAATGCCAAGCAGAGACACACAGAGAGAAACAAAGACTGAGACAAACACATACAGTGATAGGGAGATGGAGGGGAGAAGGAGACACATACAGAGAGATAGGGAGCAATGCTGGATGTGTGTTCTGCATCCCAAGGGATCACTTACTCAGTATAGACACAGTACTGGAGGACAGAGTACAACAAGGGTTCATTGGCCAAAATCTCTCCTCTTTACACTCACATACACACACACAATCCCTCCAAGCAATATTCCTGTAAGCACTCGTCCACTGAGAATAACCGCATTGACTGAAGTGGAGAGGAGGAAGGAGTGTAAGAGGATGATAGAATGAGGGGTGGAAGGAGAAAATAAAAGCGGAGGGATGAGGAGGAAGCTGGAGGAGGAGTGTCCACCTGGCCAGTGTCCAGGGGAATTAAAACAGTCTGTTTACTGCTTTCAGCGGCTCAACAGTGCCATGTTAGCCTAATGGTACGGACATGGAGCCAATTGATTTGTAGACCAATAGACCTGTCCCACAGCACAGGCAGATTACCTAGATCAGTGGCTCTGCATCGAATAGACATCGCTTCTTATTCGTGCCCCACAGGCAACGGAATGGGAACAGGGTTTAATGTGGGTCTCTGTGTGGGCAAGCTTGCATACACGGACACGTGTTCTCGGGATTAGAAAGTGTGTTAATTCTTGACTTATGACTTGTTGTAGCCTGGTGACGGGTTCTTTTTCTTTTCTTACTGAACAAGCATGTGCACTGCAGGACAGCATTTTTTTAGATCATTCCTGCGCGAAGCAACTCGCTCCACTTGTGGTCTGTCGTTTTACAATCAGCACATGGCAAGCTACCAGCAGGCTGACAATGTGAAACTGACACAAGGAGGAAAAAAAACATAAAGATCGGTGTTTCCTCATCAGCAGGATGAATGGTTTGTAGAATACATAATTGCACAATATTCAAGAGTTTATCTAGTTGTTTTAGCAACAAAAAGAGACAAAAGACAAAGCACAAGTGAACGTTTTCAAAAATTAAAACAAACAAAAAATAAATCTGCATCGTTTACAGACATAAAAAAAAAAACAACTCCGTCCACATGAAAAGACATAATTGAAGCTAAATTGAAGCTAGTACGATGTGCATGCAAATATGCTCCTGCTATTCTTCAGTAAATTCTTCAGGTTTTGTCTCTGGAGTATTGTTTTAACACATTCTGCTGCCTCCGTTCCTCAGTATAATCTGTGATTCACGGTACATCTATTTGCAAATACGTAAAAAGTCCTGTCAGCAAGGTTAGCACCAGCGCTACCTCAGCTAGGTCCACAAGTGACAAAGGGGAGATGGGCACAATGATGAAGCCAAATCAAGGAGACGGTGGAACTAAACCTGACATTGTAAGCTAAAATACATCAATTTTCCTGTCCACACAACCCCTTACACTCACAAGTAAGTGAAAATCTTCGCCCCGGGAAGAATTTTCCAAAAAGTCAGGTTTAAGCACTTGAAACTGTGTTTCCATGTGGACAATAACACATTAAAAAAATTTAAAAAATCTGCAGTATTCAAAATACCTATGTGTGTACAGGGCTGAAAAGTGTAGTTGACCTTAAAAGTGACTGGCTGTGGAGTACAAGTTTTCTTTGTAATTCCATCTCAACATCCATATTTAATCAACAGTTTAGCCCTGATGTCTAGGCAAACTACAATTAAAAGCAAGATCATATTTGCTTGAGCACTATAAAATGCACGCTAATAGCTACATTTCTTTGTCATTTTTTTCTCTTCCTACACGAATGATCTTCGAGTGACAGAAGAAAACCCTGGAACATTAATCTATCGTATACATTTGACGTCTCAAAGTACCATTGCTGAGAGAGTAATATTTTCCCAGAGGGATTTAGCTTATCAAACACATGATACACATCTGTGCATATTACAATGTTTTAAATCCAATGTGGCACCCACATAAAAAACCTTACAACTAGACAATGAAAGACCACACACACTTGAAACTACAGTTATCCATGTGTACAGCCGAATAGTGAGAATAATTCCCAATTCTCCACAGTTTTCACTCATGTCACTGTCCCACTTGATAGGCATGAAAATCCATTTATCTACAAAGAAACTGTATGGTCTGTATTGGACAATGTCTCTTTCATGGTCCCTAGCAGGGCTTTTTTTTTGTCCACAAAGCCACCCAACTGACTTCACCGCGTCTGTAATAGGCCACATTCATTTGATATAGACACATCAAGGGAGATACTGCAGTGGTTTCGCCGTGCATCAAGAGAAGTGGAGCTGGTTCACAGAGGAAGCGATATGCTCTGAACATAAAAGAACAATGGATGCAAGGCAGATGCATTTAGGCAAAAAGAAAAAAGACAAAGGGGATGCCATGCAGGCCTGCATATGAGCACATAGCCTATGCTTGAATAAAAACATAGACAAAAAATAAATAAATAAAATGGACAAACAGTGTCATCGTCACTCGACTCTTTCCTGCTTGTGAGTTATTCTTAAAACTCCAGGTTGAGCAGAAGGACAGAGATCCAGAATTAGGCCTTTAAGGAGAAGAGGAGGAGGAGGAGGAGAAGGAGCAGTCAGATTACAGATTAGAGGGCGGGGAAGTGGTGGGATTAAACATGCAGAGTAGAAGGTCGCCCAACTAATACAACTTGGCTATGGGCGTTGTCACATTTAGTCCTGTGGATTATAGTGGGGTTAGTGCACCGACAGGATGGTTTAAAAGAAAAATTACTCTCCTGGAAATTCTTATTTAAACACATTCTAGTGTTTTTGCACATCTAATCCATATCTGTGCAAATGTGCTGCAGAGAGCTTTACAACACAAGGCAGACAAACAAACCTGTGCGACTTTGGCATTAACAACGAGCCTACGTCTTAACCACCCTCTGGCTAATGCAACTAATGAATGAGAAAATGCTAGCAGGCTAACAGCTCTAATTCTCCTTCACAGGCTATCATGTTGCAGCCCGGAGACAGATCAATACCATTTGCTCAACACACAGGAGGCCTGGGAATCTATAAAAGGGCTTTTATTGAGTAATTAAACACCCATTACTGTCCCGTGCAGCCAAACAATAAATTTGATCAGCCTCTCAGGCGCAGATCCAGCTGTGATTAATACTCAGTGCATGCATGACATAAAAGACCACAATGACATTTTGCTAAGTCCCGCTTTAGACAAGAGACAAGAGTTCGGCTGCTTACGGTGGCTGCTTCAAGGTTGTTTAGCACCTCATTGCTTTGACAGAGCAGTGGGGAAGATTTTGTAGGCCGCCTGCAGTCCACCCCTGCTGACCTGGGGTCCAATCTCACCAGTATCTCCCCACCTGAGCCCACAGTAGTAAGTGACACACTCAACAATTACTATTACTACCTTGCAATTATTAAAAAAACACAAATATATACTTGCTGCTGTTCTATCCTTCTCGTTACAGAGGACATCAGCATTTGTTAGGCTGGACAGGGCACAATTATTTTACATCTAAAGACACGTGAAAACACTTCTTTTGGACTTTTCTTGAAAGTTGCTGGAGAATTTTCTCAAAGATGTGGTATTTCGCTGAAACCCGTGTTGAAAAAACCCATCACAAGGTTTGATGTTTGTGCAAAGAAAGAAAAATATGAAGAAAAATGCTGCAAAGACTAATCTGATACATGCCTCAATTCCTGTGTGCCTCCTCACATAAAAAAATATCAGACAAAGTGTTTTCAACCGAGCGTGAGCACATTGTTCCACGGTGGTCTCTGCTTTACTTTTCAACCTTGTTAGAGTAAAAGCTTGCGACTTTTTTATTTTATTTAATTTCTTTCCAATTTCCTAACGTCCTTCTCCGCACTTTCACAATTCAAAAACCTGTTACAATCCCATCCTTGTTGGAGAATATTTAGCGTTGTTCAGCCAACAATATGGCATCTGGGTGATTCTCCTAAATATGAATGGCCCATTCACGGGGCTCAATGCAATCGCTTGGCAATGGCTCTTCTTCCCCTCCCTCCTCCATACTCAAAATAATATTCAGCGCAGCAGTCTTGGCACTTTTCCCTGAAATCAACAAAAGAGGAACTCGAAACTGTCCCTGAAACCCTCAAAGCATTAAGCCTCTGTGAGATGCAAGTACTTGGCACAAGCAAAGCGATTTAACGACAATGGGCAAATCATACAGTGCTTTGTGAGATTTAGGGGATACAATAGCACTCCGTTTCCAAAGCACACATTAGTAAGCATGTCATTGGGACCCCCTGGGGGATTTGAGCAGCCTAAAGGATTGTGCAGTGAAGAGGATAAATATATGTTACCGGGCAAGGAGATGGACCGGTGCCAGCGTCTCCCTCCTTCACGCGACATATTGTGGATTACAGAGTGAGGACTACATTAATAGAATAATCTCCTGACCACACAAACCAACCCACAAACTGAACCCATTTGGCTTGTTAAGTGTACACATTGCATTGCATCCAAAATCAATTTACAACCATTTAACAGAGCTCAAGAGGTGCAGATGAGGAGAGATTCTTGCCTTGCAAAAAAAGAAGGAAGAGAACTCCTGCCATGAAAATGAAACAAAAGCAAAAAAAAAAAAAAAAACGGAAGAAAAAAAACTTGTTATAAATGTGTGACGCTTGCAGCCATGCTGACCTCCGAGTGCTAAACAAAACCAGCAACGGACAAGCAGACACCCACTCAAAAGTCAATACCATGCGTGCCTCCTCTTCCTCTTGTATGGTTAATGCATGATGCCAGGTAGGGGAGACAGACGGAGAGTAGGATCTCATTATGCGCTGCGTGCTATCATTAGCTATCTACCACATGTGTCCATCCTGCCAGCGGAGTCATACAAGCAACATCCTAATGTTCTCGCCTGCTTCCTGCGGGGAAACCTGGCCAACATACACACACACAAACACACAATGCACAATAATATAATCACATGTATGCATGCAAACATCTTCCCTCCCCAGCAAGCCTGGCCTCACCAACATAAGGACAAAACAAAACTACTGTGATTCCGCATTCTCTAATAAGAGCTTCAAAATGCTGTTCTGTTTGATCCCATGGCAAGGAAATATCTTCAGTTCGCAGACTGTTGGTCAGACAACATATCATTTAAAAAATGTCTCCTTGGAATCTTGGAAACTGGGGTGGACATTTATAAAAGCAGCGCATCTCTGCAGCCTAATAACAAGCCGCAACAATATGGAGTGCCCTCCAAAAGGAAGTCTACATTAGAACATTTGAGAAAAAAGAAGGAACTGATCTTTTTTTTTACTATCATGTTTCTCTTGTGAAAATAAAATAAAAATTTGCAAGGAGTTATACACATTAATATAAGCTTGAAAGCATGTACTCAGATATAGTTTCAGCACGGTTAAGGGTTCGAGCTGGAGATGAAATTGGCTGATTCACTGACCAACAGAAACAGTAAATAAACTATTTGAACAACAAAGACGAAGCCTAACTAAAAAAAATACAAATTAAAAAAAAAACCTTAAACAAGAGGCCCACTGCTTCCTCTTTGTTTTAGACGGACAAAAAAACACATGTCTGAAGGCTTCATCTTGGGCTTTCTGAGTTTAAAAAGAGCATATTTACTAAAAATGACAATGGCTGCGGCAAAACTTGGAGCTCTCCGGTTGTATTTGCTCTCGCTTCCATTTGTGTCCATCTCCCAGAGGCCACATGCGGCTCACTAAACAGCGATGTTGTGCCACACGCCCAGCCACTCAACATCCTTTGTGTCCAGCCCCTGGCAGCCCTCCAAGCCCAAGCACATGCACGTACAGACACGAATTTCAAACTCGCACCCAATAAACATTAGTTCATTAACGCGCATCGCACACCTTTGCCACCTTGCAGGGAAAGAGGGGGGGAAAAAAAAAATGTGTCGCCAACTTACTTTGACGCTCGTGTGAGATGACTTGCTAATCAAGACGTTTGAACTGAGCCTCAGACAGGAGGCGCGGGGGGTGGGGGGGGGGGGGGCGCGCTTGGTGGCAGCAGCAGACGGCCACTATCTCTCTGAGCCTTGCTGTTCATCCGTTCATCAAGCCATGCAGCCAGAGCCGGACAGAGAAGAGCAGCAGAGATTATAGTCAGCTCTTTTCTTGCTTCCTAGCTCTAGCTGTCTCTTTCCATGGACCCTGTGTTTAAAAAAAAAAAAAAGGCTCTCGACGGAGCCCTCCATCCTCGTGCCAAATGACTGGCGAGCTCTGACGCATATCAATGCACAATTTAACTTAAGACTTCCATGGCAATAACCTAATTAGAAACAGCCCCTTCTCATTTAAAGGCACAATGTTAAGGATAAGCTGTATGCTGACACGTATATTGAGGTCTAATGGCGAAGAATATTCCAACATGGATTTTTTTTTTTTGTTCCCTTTTTAATAAGTCCTTAGCATATTTAACACTTCCACAAGCTGAATGTTTTAAAATCTGCCAGAGAATCCGGGCCACGGGTGGTGCAGATTGCTGGTTAAGAGTACAGGGAGGTGAGTGGGGGTCTGTTTAAAATTCAGAAAAGGGGGCAACGGATTGCAAAAGGAGGTAGGTGGGAGTAAAAATATAAAATATCCACTGCTTTGATTTGATTAAAACGAACTCATTACATAAAACGAGAGACTTCAAACATTTTGGAGGGATTCAGAGTTCAAAGAAAGCGAGATAATGCTTTAAATGCTAGAATTAACATGGAAATGAATTTTGTGCCTGGAAAGTAAGACGGGGAGGGGGAAATCTGGAAATTCATTGACACTGATCTCTGATCAGTTTGGGCTTCTCTGGCTCAACAGGATCTCAGCTGTTACGGAGACCTTAGCTGACCCCACAGCTGCTGTTGTCTGCTTGTGATGCACTTGCGTTCCTCCTTTTTCTAAAACTTATCTTTGCCTTCGACTTCTTAATAGTTTTTAACTGAGAAACCTGATCTTAAATCATCAAATTAGATTGTTTGAATTGTATCATTTTCCCCACCAAGACCATATTCTTTCAGAAGATATATCAACCAACCAGGCCTGATTTTTTTTCAGGCGGAAAAGCATTCTCTTGGTGCTGACCAGAGGTTTCAGTGAGCTCAGTGATAGTAAGCTGGACTTTTTTTGTTGAACTCTAAGTCAGAGTCTTGCGATACCTCTTTTTTAAGCACCCCCATCAGATTTCGACTTGTCAACACTGAGAGAGTGAGACATGGGGGCAGAATGAACTAGAATCGGAGGACAGTGTGAGAAAGGTTCAGTTGCAACATGAAAAAAAAAAGACCCCTTCAACTGGCAACTGTCACGAAAAACAAAACCCTATAGGAAACTAAATAAAATGCAGACCCAGCAATAAAAGAGGGGGCGGTAAAGAGGATCACAGTGTCAAGGATTTTCAGGAATTGGCGTCCGCTCATCTACGGAGAGGCGCAGGCAGCGGTGCTACCGACAGCTGCTTGCCATCTCTGGTAAAAGGAACTTAGATCAGTGAGGAGGGGGCTGTCAGCAAGACGCAGGGAAACACACAAAGACTACACAGCCTCGCTACAGTTAGCTGACACAAAGCCCCAGCGCCGTCTTCTGGGACGGAGAGAGGGAAGAGAGGAGGGGATATAAGTGGACAAAGAGTGAAATAGATGAGAGAGCAAGGAGACAAGACAGGCTGACGCACTGTCGAGCAAACGCGGAGAAAAGAAGGGTAGTGGGGAGGGGACAGGGAGATGGAGGAGAGTGAAACAGACAGACAGGTCCGAGAGGGATTTGTTCTATTTGCATGCGCCAGGCTCCCATGAGGTCCAGCACTGCTCGACGAGCCGAGAGCACAAAAGATAACACTTAACATATTTGCTAAAAGATGACAACCCTGCCTGGATCTCGTTTGAAGAGGCCTTTTGTCAGGATACTCAGACAGGAGAAACCCACTGATATGGACGCAGCGGAGACTTACACGTGTGTGTGTCTCTGGCTTTCGTCCTGCCTCTCTGTGTGTGTTTAAAAAAAAAACACAACATTTCCCCACATCGCCTCACAACTGCCAGAAGTCCCCCGGGGCGGGCTCGATCGCACGCCGGTGGCTCCGGGACGGTAAAACAGCTTTTAATGGTAAACATTACAGAGTGATAGAAAGTGTCAGGATAATTTATTTATACGGCCCCGCTGGGAGTAGCTCAGCCACCCTCGCAGCACCCCAGCTTTCTCTGTTCATTTGAATGTCCATATTTAGATAAATAAAGGCAGAGTAAAGGGGCGCCTGTTTGTAAAGCACTTTTTCTTCCATCCCTATTATCTCTCCTCTCTCTGTCCCTATTAGCTGTACAGGGGGTCTGCCAGAAATGCGAGGTAATACGTTATGTGTATAATGAGGGGGATTATTGCTACTGTCACTGTAAGACTCGCACACTGCGCATGGAGATCTAAAGCTAAGTATAGACTTAGAGGAACAAACAAAAATCTGAGCATCTACATCATTTACAATACACACAATTAGTGCCTGTGCTTCCCTTTCTTTCACACACATATTTGCACACACTTGTATCTTAAAATCTACGTGTCCAATCAGCCCGAGCAACGTTATCTTGGATGTCTAAACCCATATTTGACCAAAACTCTCAAAATCATCCGTAATGTGTTTAAAAAAAAAAAAAAAAAAAAAAACACACACACGCAATCATCATTGCATCTTATCTATTTTCGTTAGTGGAGACCGAACACGCACACGCACACCAACAGGGGCAATGCATGATAGTGCATCAGCAGAAGAGAGGGGGAAAGAACACATGACATGAAGCATATAGATGTGTGTGCGCGTGTGTGTGTGCGTGTGTGTGTGTGTGAGAGAGAGAGCGAGAGAGAAAGAGAGAGCAGAGGATGAGATCAAAGGTTGTTGGGAAAAACCAAGGATGTGCAATCGTGGAACTCCGTTCTCACTATCAACAGGGAGGCGAGGCTGTTGCCTCGATCCACGCCGTTCTGCATGAAAAGTGCGACGACACTGCAGCAACAGGATTCTTTTAGGTAACCTGAAATTTCAAGGTGGGACACATTTTTGCAGCGGGTCGCACTCACGGGTTCCCGTTAATGTCATCCGCTCGTGTTACGAACCCACAACCCTCTCGCAGCTCAGCATTTGCAATCACAACAGTGTAATAAAACATAATGGAAATAATTCACTTTGTAAGCCTCGTTCAGTGCGATCCCAATTCACATCCACATTCCACTTGCCCCATTAATTAAAGGATTGGTCAAATTTTTCCTATTTTTCCTGTATGAATCTAAAGACCTAATGTTTGAACACAAACAAAAAGAAAAAAAGGTCCATTTTTGTGTTGTATCTGACCTGATAAAACCAGAGGTTTGAAGATTTCGAAAGTTTAAAAAACAATCCTCCTCAGAAGATTACATTTCCAGCCATCTTAGAATAAAATCTAATTAGGACTGCAGCAAATTAAGCCATCTGTAATTTAAAGGTAGGCACATTTATTCACTAAATATTAATTACCGGATTATGTGTGCCACCGAAGGTTGTGTTTGTGCGAAAAAGGCCAGGTAGAAATCGCAAGAAATAAACACAAGCACGACTGCTGCAATTTGGAATATTTATGCCACAGGTTTAAAAAAAAAGAAATTAATGAGTGCTCAATTTAAATTGAAGCTGAACGTGTGAACACAAAGTGTCATTTTCAGATAAAATGTCTCCTCACCTCCACCAGCTGCTCAATCTGAGTTTTCTTTACAGCTCTCACTATGGCAATAATTTTAAAACAACAACACAATTAAAAGTGGAGAAGTTTATGTTAAAATCAGCCTTACCATAGACGCTGCTGCTGCTGCTGCTGATCATGTCGTGCTGCTGGAACAGGGGGAGAGGAGGAGAAAGAGAGGAAAGGGAGATGAGATCACTGGAATTAATTTTTGGAGCAAAAAAAGCGGAAGGAAGCATTCCTTTTCGAGCAAAGGGAGAGAAAAAATAGAAAAAGCTTTACATTACGGGAGAAGCTACTGTTTTGGCTGCGTCGCAAAGGTGGGCCCTGCAAGTCTTTTGGAGCGAGAAACTCAATCGTAGAGGAATCTAACCTACATGCATCTCATTAGAAAGTGGAACCCGGGATGACAGGAGAAGGGGTGCAGGGGGGGAAAAATAAATAATAAACTGGTCAACTCAAGTCACTGCTCACAACGCCCTACAACGTCCAGGCTTTAAACGGGCAAGCTGCAGGGACGCTGCATAACGCTCCATGCACGGCGTGCACAGGGCAACTTGTTGTGACCGTGCCGCCGCAGCCGTCTCATGGAAGCGGGAGAAGCCTCGGTGTGCACCCAAGTTTTTTTATTTTTTGGAGGGGGGGCGGTTTGTCCCTGTTGGGAGTGCGGCACACAAACAGAGGACCAGCAGCGCCGCATACGTGTCCGTTGGTCTGCAATTTAACCGCGGCGCAGGTGCGCTCCTTTAAGAAAGAGAGGAAAACATCAAATTTGGCGCAGCAATTCTCGCCCGAGCATCGTTTCGCGATTCGGGAAACTTGTCAAATGAAACACCGCACGTGCATTATTCCCAAAATAAGCGGCGTGCGCAGGCTGCTCCGGTGCGGGCGCGCTGTCTGCTCTGATCGCTCTAATTGCAGACGCAGCGGATCCCCGGACTAACCCTCCTTACCTGTATTTTCTCTTCTCTTCTCCTTCTTCTTCTTTTTATTCTTCTTTAGCGACAGGTTGACCTCTCACGTGGGGAGGGGAGTTAGGGTCGCATCAATTCCAACGAGGGGTTCTGCAGATGGACGTGGCGTCGAGGTTAAGCCGGGTTGCGTGCGAGCTGAAACCATCCCAAGTTAACGCAGGAAACACTGACCACAGCCACTGCCATGTTGGAATTTCACCAGCCCTGAACAGCTGCTTCTCAGACTGACCAGTACGCTTTCCACTGCGCATGCGCTCAAAAGGAAAGAGGAGGGAGAGAGGAAATGAAAATTCCAATTATTGGCTATAAGGTTATTATGAGCGACTAGTTTGTATGGTAAGCGTGACAACGGTGATGAAAGATGAAGAAAAAGGCGTTTAAGGACTGAAAGACGAGAGAGTGAGTGCATCTTAACAAGTTATTACAACTGATATGAATTTACAAAATGAACAATTTAACTACAGGTCAGATGCTTTGTTTTCTTCTTCTTTTCTTTTTGCCAAAAGCACATTATCTTTAGGTGCAAAGTTCAGAAAAGTGATCAAAAGTTCTCACCCCTGATATACTTAAGCTCTCACCTCTCAAAAGAGTGCAGAAAACATCCGAGATGTCGCCTGGAGAACGCGCCGGTAGCGCGCGCATATGTTTTCCCAGTGATAATTATAGCAGGTAATGTTGAATTAGCGAGCGAGGCTCTAATTAGGATAGAAATGTCCCAGTTAGTGGCTTATCAAAGCATCAGCACGGAGAGCGGTTTTAAACAAGATATCAAAGATGGAAGAGCTGTCAGTTCATTGGTCCCAGTCACACCCCCATAGAGTTGGCAGCGCGGGGAGTTGGGGGTGGGGATGCTGACAAATAAGAAAGGATATTTCTTGTGGCTAATTTTAAGGTGAGGTTAAAGAAAGAGAGCAAAACGTGGATAAGAAAAATTGGGTTAACTGTGCATCCATGCTGAGGTCAGCATGCACCCAACTGCACTTCTTCACGGTGTCCTTGAGTTCCCACCAGTGGATTGTTTTTTTTCATCCTTCCTTCCTTTTTTCCTCTACCTGCTTCTTTTCCTGTTCCGTGGCTTTGTTAATGGAGGCCTGAGGATACAGCGACGTGCGAGTTTTGAGCCACCCCTCATTTCTAAGAAAACAGGAAGGGTGCGCAACAGTTTATTGAAACATGCAAATACAAATGATCGCAGAGTATTTCAGGCTAAAACTGTTTTTTAGTTTGAATGTCGCTATTTGGTTTGAACTTTATTCTTCAACACAGCCTGAACCCTGCTTAGACACGTCATTTCTTTAAGTAGTCTTCAGGAATAGTTCTCCAGGTGAAGGACATTCTAAAGCTCTTCTCTGGATGTTGGCTGCCTTTAGTTCTGTTCTCTGTCAGGATGATCCCACACTGCTTCAATAATGTTGAGGTTCGGGCTCTGGGGAGGATTCATCCGTCCATAAGACCTGTTGCCACTGATTTTCAGTCCACTTCTTGTGTCATTTGGCATACTTCAGCCTTTTCTCCCTGTTTCCTGTCCTTAAAAAAGGCTTCTTGACAGCCACCCTTCCATGGAGACCATTTCTGACAAGGCTTCAGTGAACAGATGGATCAGCTGAAGGTCCAGATGCATTTCTTAGGTCCTGTTTCAGTTCTTTTCTGGACCCCCCCCAATTTCTTAAGGACATTACAGATACTGTTCATCAGTTATAGTTACCCTGATACTTCTTTTGTCCTCCACTTGCCCTGTTTTATAGATCTTTTTTAAGGACATTGCAAACCACGCAGATATGCTTTAGGACTCACCTTGCTGGTGTCTGTCAAGCTGTTTTATAAAAGCCATTTTAGATGCAACTAAAGAAGAGGGGACATGTTGTGCCTCTGCTACTAACAAAGTGCCTGAATATACCATTTAAAATTGGCTCTTTGCTAAGTTGTCTGTTATGTGCAGACACAACACCAGTTCAGCTCTTGAGTTTGGTGCTTTCGCACTTGAATGCTTTGGTTAATGTGGAGTGGCTTTGGGGGGGAAAAAACACATTCCTCTGAAAATGCTCAGGTACAAGGACTGAACTGAAAATGGGTGAAACAGCAGCCAATGTCCAAAAGGAAAACATTGAAAGACCTTCAGAAAGCCTGTAGAACTGTTGCTGAAGACCACTTAAAGAGATCACAAAAAGTGGGTCTCCTTGAATGTAAAATATAAAGATAATGAGGAGTTGCTCCAAACTTTTTAAACACTGCTGTACGATTCCACCTTTCATTGAATATATTATTTTCAATTTCCATTTCAAACTCCGTTCCAATTCAGTTAATGGCTGTGCAGCTTCATGAAGGTGAGTTCAATCTGTATGGCAGTGCTGAATGTTACTTGGGAACGTAGAAAGAAGAGGTTCCATGTATCAGGCCTGCAACGTTTAAGTGAGAGAAAACAGATCTTTGTGTTATGCTAAAGTGTACAGGTGCTACATTTCACAGCACCCTCTTTTCTCCTCGCTTATTTCCATACTAAAGGCAAAAAGGTATAATTCAAGTGTGTTGAATATGAAGTGTTGCTATAAAGGGCTCCCACACAGGTTTGAAAAGCCTTGTGTAGGAATACTTTCAGGTTTCTGCACTGCGATATGTCAACGTGAGCGCATGTGTGTGAGGGGAAGATTTAACGGCAACATAAATCTAAATAGATTTTAACTCATTAGCCATTAAAGAGGTAATGATGTAAGTCTGCCACTAATGAGCTTAAGCTCTTAATTGAATAGGAGGGGGGGTGGAAGAACACGCACGCACACACACACACACACACGTACATATATTATTATATATCTGTATACAGTAGGCAGACGCAGCATGGGCAACCACGTAGGGCACAAAAAAAGGATGAACACATCTACAGATAAAGTCCCGCATCCTTTGTTGGATATTTTTTTTCCTCCTCTCTCTCTGTCTGGGGTCATTTCAGAAGGGTGGGGGGGTGGGGAAGAGGGGTGAGTCACATGACCAGCTAAATTTCAACCCCAACGCCTGCAGACTTCAGTGTCGGCCCTCTTCCATTCACCACTACTTTGTGTGTTTGCTTGTTCCCCCTCAATACAGATCTGAAAAACAATCCCCAAAAAAAGCAAAGAAATTAAATTTCCTATTTTCTGAAATCACCACTTCAAGTGTAGTACAAGGCATGCTCTTCAATACCAGGCAAACGTATGGCGCCTAATCCCTGAGCAGCACTAATCAAACCTCTACATACTCCATATGGGAGGGAAAACATGCGACGAAACCCATCACTTTGATGTCACCTCTTCTCATTTTGTATTTTCATTCATCTTTTCTATTCATCCTCCAAATAATTATCAGCACTTAACCTGCCATGTCTGCCAAGACGTAAAAATGCCAGACTCCATTTGGAAGAAGAGAAAAGCTTATAGGATAAAATGTGTATTCTCCACATTTCATTTGAAATAGACTGTGTTCCCTTGGTAATACAGGCAATGAAAATGATGATATCCAATTTCATAGTGTCTTCTATCAAATATACCCTGATGTAAACAAAGCCCCAGTGAATGGGAGACAATGGAGGAGGACTCTCAAAGCCAGGAAATCCATGGGGAGAAAAAAAAGGAGAGATTAGAAAAAGCCCAGACAGTGTTTCCAGTGGCTCAGATAAAGAGCAGAGAGGGAATAATGTAGGAAAATAGAAGAGGGGATGAGTCGTCTGTGCTCAGGGGCTCGAGTGTGGCCAATCCTCTTTTATGAGCCCAGACTAGCGCCCTGATGGGACACGGCGTAGATTTGAGCAGAGCCTATTGAGCATAAGCTGCTAAATTTGGCAATGAAGGGAATGTGATTTACTGTAAGCTCCAGCAGGCCAAGAGCAACGCAGCCGCCGGCGTCTATACACACACACACACCTTGAGAGCATAAAAACACACACTAACAATAATTCACTCACTCTGTTACTGTCTCCTGCTCTCTCCCTCATTCTCCCTGACACGCAGTGTGCACGGCTGGCCAGCTCGCCTCTCAGCCCCACACGCACTCACGCAGCCACTCATGCGGCTCAGCAGCACTGACTTTGACAAATAACCAGGAAGTCCTGGTGTTGGCTTAAAAACTCCAACTTGTTCAGTCGCAATTCTGCATTTGTCCTGCTTTAATGGCCGTGGAAGTGGCTTTGGAGGTAATCTGTCAGTGATTGATTAGGGTCTGGACAAATCCCTCCTCACTGAATGCATTGGTAGGCTGCGGGCCCGCCCGCCTCTGCTGCTGCTGCTGTGCAAAGCAGGAAGAGACACAGAGAGATGGGAAAAGACGGAGCGGCAGCCACAGACAGTCATTTAGCATGTGAATATGTCTGTGTATCAACTGTGCAAAAGTTCGCTCTTGTCGATGAGAATTTCATAATTTACACTTGAAATTCCGCTTTGAAAGGTGACAAAACGAAGGCAAATAAGGAAATATTGTTTTTTTTATTGGTATCTACTTGCCGAAAAAGAAAGAAATGATCAGTATGTTATCAGAAATATTCCAATGAAATATCCACACAAAAGACTCGAAAGCAGATGTGATGTGTTGCAGCTATGAAGGATGAAGCTGATATAATAGTGTTTTAAGAGGGCCATACATCCTCAGTGATGAACTATTTTTCAGCCCTTTTTGGAGAATGAAAAATACTTTACATAATACAGAATATTTGAAAATTAAAATAAACAAATGAAATCAAGCCGAGCTTAGTGATATTCAAGCTTATACTTGTCTTATTTTCAGCCGAGATTTTCTAAATTCCTTAAAGAAAATAGAAAGTGCTCTCCTGTTTAAAGGTCATTTTCTGTGGCTTAGAAATAAAAAGAAGAAGACTCTAAGACTTCCGAGGATGTCCTCGGAGCTAAATGTTTGCTTGAAACATTCGGGCAAGTTTTTGCGCCATTCATTTAGGAACAAAGGACTGACTAATGACACTTGATGCGCTGATGAAATGCACTGTCACCAGACTGTGACATGAGTAAGGACCGTGAGTGGTAAAGCTAACATCATGTGTTCATAAATAATCCTTTCCCACAGGATTCTTCTGACAGATCCTCCAAGTCTCTTTGCCGCTAAAAGGCCATATCGTCTTCTTTTATGGCTGCACAGATTTAATCAATTGTTATATTTCACTTGCTGTAAATTAATTAGTCCGCTGATGATTACATCCCCAGTGATGTAATCCTCAGCTTTGTTCAAAGTGAAATATTCAGACTGTGAATTTGTGTGTGATATTCACAAATTTAAAGTGATCTGCTGGCTTACTGCAAAAGTTCTAATCAGTGGCTACTCTTTTTGCCACCTTTTATAAAAAGCGAGTCTTTTTTGGCCACACGCTCGCAGGCTCCGTCTATGAAAATGTTCAGCATGAATCTTAATATCACTTAAGTGATAATTATTCCGCTCGCTACAAACCTGACTAACAAAATAGATTTCAATCAGAGCCTGTGCATAATGACAGTCATTATGAAAATAATGAACAAAAAAGTAATAATGACATCCCTGCCTGCATTCATACCTCTTTTTCTCACACATCTCCATGGTGATCTGGATTCTTCTTTTCTTTTTTTTTTGTCCAGCAACTCAACATTCTGGCTTGCCCGTGCTGCTTTAATCACATTGTTTATGGTAAACCAAGTGTAGTGTGCTAGCTCTGTGCGTGGACTCATTTAATTAACCACTTGAGAGGTGTAGCCAAGCCTACGGTAGCCCAGCGTTGTGTCCTGCAGTGGGGAGTGCAGGGTTATTCTTGCTGACCAGTCCATCTCTCAGCAGCTCTCTGCATCCCCCTGTTAGCTCTTTGAAATGAGACAAATCTCTCTCGGAGCAGGAGTACGCCTTTCCAAGACTAATGCCAATCAACATCTGACAATCAAGAAGAATCTAATTATCATAAACGCATCTCGCCAGGTTTGTGGAGGAACAGATTATGCATGCTGGGATTAAATGAGGAATCACTTGTTGTCTTGCTCCATTATGACTTTAAGGTAAAAAAAGTTGTATTTTGAGATGTAGAATGTGCATATTTAACTTTCTGTTCAAAAGATTCAGAACTCAAATAACATGACTGCCTGGGTTTTTGACCAGTTTAATGCAGGTACTGACTTGTAGCACATCTTTAATCTTTGTTAGAATCTACAATGTGCTTTAAAAACGTGAAAATGGGAGAAAGTTTAGGTTCCTCAAAAGGAGGGGATGGGAACTCAGCTGATCACCCTCCAATTAGTTGCCTAACAATCTATTACTTAAGGAAGAGCCAATGTAACAGATCGACTTTTAAGTGTATGTATGTGTAGCTATACCCATAACACAGGGTCTTTTTGGGGGTCTCATTTGCATGAGTGAGAATTTTCCCCAGCTTGCAGTGCTCTCAGTGAATGTGTGGGTGTGTGTGTGTGTGTGTGTGTTTGTGTGCTGGACCATGTCCTTGAGGTTTACTCTTTTGATTCAATAGTGCTCCACATGGACGGACTCAATCAGATACCTCAAATTCAGTGAAGGGTGATGTTCAGTGGAGCTGAAGTTACACTACAGCAGCTCCTCGGAGAAAAGACGGCCTGGTTCTCAGACAATGTTTACATGTAAAGACACAGCAGGAACCTGACTTTTAAGCGCATAAGAAAAGCTATTTTTATTTGACATGAAACAGCACCTCTAATTTTGCTTCATTGTTGTGTCGGCACTGAAAAGTGTTTTATGTCCGTGAGCGTTCGAAGAAAAAAAAAAAAAAAAACTGCATCTAACCAAAAAACATGGAAATTGATCTTTTTGTTACAGAAAGATTACATCATTTGGCCCTTAAATCACATGAACAGCCCAAAAGAATCTCAGGGTTGTTGGCTGATACAGATGCAGTTAGCCTCACCGTCCCAGCTCTCCAAACACTTGGAGTAGTGAACAATAACTTTGAACGTCTGGCCAAAGAACTTGAAATGGCCCATAGGTCTGTACCCCCTTGAAGCCATTACTCCTTGAATACCTTGAGGATAATGAAAGTGGGCCAGAGGAGAGCGGAGATGGAAAATTGTGCTGTTGGAGTGCACTGAGCCATTGCAAATTTCTGTTTGAACCCATAACACTGTGCCCATGTGACAAATGATGGCAAACACAGAGCTTGAGCCATTCGAGGAAGATTGTATTCAGCTGGACTCAAACTGAACCCCCTATAAATGTGCCTTTTTCCCAGTTTGAGGTTTTCACTGTTCATGTTTGCAATTACTTTCAAGCCTCTGTTCAGTTGACCAGAGCCCATTTGTATCTCTGAAACAACCTATCAAGTCAGACAACCTTCAAGGATAATTTCAGTTTATCTTAACCTGATGTATTTTCCATCAGTAGGCATGAATGATGTTTCTGTGATGGGTTTAAATGAGGATTTTCTCTGAATGAAGTATAGCCTAGAGGTTTGAACCATTTGTCTCTGAGAGTAAACGCAAAGTATCTTCACGCTGTTAAAGAAAAAATTACTTGAAAATGTCCTTGTGATATTTTGTCTATCATAGCTTTTTGTGTTTTGAGAAAAACCGATAAATAGTTAAACTGATACTTAGTGTGAAATAGACACTAGTTTCTAAACCAAAGAGCTATTTAATAAGTCTGACAGACTCAACTGATCAGCGGCAATTACGGTGCGCAAGACGAACGTTTATCAGAAAATGGTGACACAGTTATTAATTATCTGATGCAAAAGTGACACTGTGTTAAAAAGCCTTTGCTTGAATGACTATTTGAGCTGTTTTAAAAGGCAAAAGTGTATTATTGAAGGCCTTGTTCTGAGGAACTGTTAGCTTAGCTTCCCCATCAGAATGCCTTTCTGCTTCTCGTAACAAAGGCAGCACCGATTGCAGCTTCCTGCCGGTAATTCACCAACTACTACAATAGAATCAGATATATATTACAATTTGTGATATACATTTTACAAATCTGTTAGACAGATTTGACCGAGAAGATAATCTTTCACTAAATCTAGTTTTAAAAGTTTCTGCCATACCATGCCACAGTAAAATCCTAGTATCGATTTCCTGGGTTAAGAGGAATACATTCTGTTGCACTAATAGCTTGAAGAACTGCCCAGTCTATATCTGCTGTGAGTCACATGTCAATTTGTACCAGTTCTTTCTGAGATATAAACATTGTCTGGGAGCACACTTCCTGATTGGTCATTTTGAAGCAGGGAAGTACGTCTGCATGTCCTGACCTCTGCCCGTTGTTTCTTCATGCTCTGCTGTATAACAAGACCATCACACAGCACCGACGGGAGACAGGTCTCAGCTGCTCACATTCTTATCAGAATGGGCTGCGCAGAGTGAAACGCCTCAAGGAAGTATCGGAAAACAACGCTATAGGGTTCCAGTTGCTATATGCTCAGACGCTCATGCAAAATTCAGCACCTTCATATGTACACTGAGAGGGAGCCAAGGCAGAAGGCAGGGGTTATGCTTGAACTAGTAAACCCTCAGAATTCAACAATTTCCCATCTAAGTCTGACAGAAATGTTGGCAAAGTTGACCTGAGAGCGAGAAACAGAAATATTAATTGCTGCACTTAAACATGAAGACATTTCAAACATCTGCTTTTGTTGCTGAGCCCCAGCTCTAACCAGTTATCTCTGTCTGTCTTCCTCCCTGGTCCTTTAATGGTGTGATCGCCCTTAACTCCACTGTAAATCTCTCCCCAATGGCTTATGGTTCAAATTAATGGCCCTGCCATAAGTGTTTGAATTTCATGAATTGTAATAATACTTACATCACAAGACACATGAAGTCATGTCTCCCTCTCCACAGTGGAGATATGATACATTTTAGAGGGATGCACAAAGTGGTCCCCTGGTAGTGTAGTGATGTATTCTAATAGACTGTGCTGGCCAACCTCCGGGTGCAGATATTCATGATTCATTTTTGAAGGCTGCAGAACGTTTAAATGGGACATTAAGTGGCAAAGAAGATTAAAACACTGTTGGCTTTGTGGAATAACTTGGACATTCACTGGTGGAGTTATCTCTCTTTCCCCCCCTTTTTCTGCCTGTTCTGAGCAATCAAAATATATTAAAGTCAACCTGGAACTGTAATTTTCCACCCTTTTTATGTAAGGAGATATAAGCTATGATAATGCTATTCAGCTATTGTGTTTTTTTTCTCTCCAGTTTTTAAGCTTTGAAGCACTGGGGAATGCTCAGCTGTCAACAAGCTGTCAACCCACATGCTAAAGAACTGGAGGACATCATAACACTTTGCCTACAGATATTGATACATGGGTCCTTATAGTAGGTTTAAGTAACTGAAGTCATCCATCTCTTCAAAATGTTCATGATTTCGAAAAATATATCATTGCTAATTTTGACTAAAAAAATTACCTTGCACGCTATGCTAAAAGGCTCATTTCCACTAGCCCTCAATTTTCCATTTATGTTATCCTCCAAATAAATCAAAAGAAAGGGGTGTAGTAGTGAAATGAAGTGACTACATTTTCACAGGATAGTTCTGAAAGAAAGCACCTACTATGTGACTGAAAGCATGACAGGAAAACAAACTTTCACAGAGTAACGCAGAAAGTACTGAGCTGATAAATAAGATTAAGTCGTGTCAAAGAACCCACATGATGTTCATTTGTGGGTTCGTGAATTTCTTTTGAGGGCAATGTGCAAGAAGAAAAACAACAACTTTTCCTTTCCTCATTCTTTTGATTGATGCAGCACCTCCTGTCACTTTCTCTCCGAGCAGACTCCCCTTCCCATCAGGTCAGTCTGCTCCTAGTGGCCCAGGCAGAGCAGCCACAGCGAAGAGAATAAATCCGATAATATGGATTGTGGGGTTTTGTTTCTGCACACCTTTTTAAACACACAAAGAGCTCTGAAACACACTGAAGGTACAAAGTACTTGACTTCCAAACATACCTTCATGATTTACTAGTTGTAAAAGTCCCTCAGTGAGGTATCCAAATGTTTGACTCACTTGTACTAATTTAGGCCCTTAGTTCTTCTAGACCTTCCAAATATTGCTGGATTAGATGAATCAGCTTCTTATTATGAAGTCATTTAGAAAACGTAGCAATATTTAGACTAATGTCTTCAATCTTTTTAGGGTTGCTCCTTTTCAGTTCAGGGTGTTTGGGGCTACCCATTGGACCACTGGGATAAACAAAAGTTACTCTAACATGATTTGGCCAGCATGCTTAAACCTATGCATTGTTCCTGTGAGGTTGATTTAGTGGCACAAGGGCCATCCATCCCGTAATGCGGATGTCAGGTACGTGCAAATGGGGCGCAATTATGCGCCAGTGTCACTGGTGCAAGGTGGAGCAAGGACCCCAAACTATTGCACCAAGTCAATTCAGTAAGTTTGAGGGTCGAGGAGATTAAGGAGGTCTCGAGCCTGTCAGCTATGTTATGGCTAAAATTGCTCTGTTTTGCTTTCCAAGCACATATAATTTTCATTGCAGTTCAAATTCAAGCTTTTAGAGTCAGCATGGAATTATGGCAACTGAAGGCTCAAATAGGGATATAACATAAGCCTATAGACTAGAGATACTCATTGCACAGCTCGCGAGCCACGTGCGGCTCCTCAAGCTTTAATTGGTGGCTCGCACTCGCATAGTAGCTTATAACAATATGGTAACAATAACAGTAGATTTTTTCAAATAACCTACAGCGAATATTGCACAGTATTAAGTATTCCTATTAAGTTTGCGTTTTTGTAGTATTATGTATTTTTATTAAGTATTAATTAAGGCTTAATGGTGTTTCCTAAAGGGGGCATTGTTAAACCTGGCAACGCAGCCCGCTTAAACCACCGTCACACTGGACCCCAGAGCACGCTAGCTCCTTTAGCCCGCGCAAGATGCAGGCACAATGGATCGGTTTTTAATTAAAAAAAGGGCAAAAACCAGCACAAAAACCATGCTCATCTTGAATGTCTCACTATGATTAAAACGACAAACTACAAATACAACATGAAGAAATTCAAGGACATGCATGCCAGCTTCCGCTCATCCCAGTATTAAGGTAAATATGGTCTTAATTGAAAATGTAGTGGCTGTGTTGTTTCTTTTTTTGTGGGATGTTTTATATGTAGAAATGCATATTTGCAAAAGGGGACTTCGTATGTTGTCGTAAAAGTGGCTCTTCCCTTGATTTTGCTCTGCCAATGTGGCTCTTGTGAAAAAAATAGTGAGTATCACTGCTATAGATGCTTGTCCGTCATAATGATCTTGCAACTTTATCTAGACATCGTTATTATAGGTGCATGTTGTGTGTTTGTGACAGCGAATGCATGAACACGGATGTGTATGAGTGTGGCAGAGCAGGAGGACAGATTTGATGATCTGCTGTCTCCTGGTGACTGTGGAGCCAGCCAGCCGTGGTGAAGCTGCCATAACTACCAGTTGAGCTCTGTCAGGGAGATGACCCACTCTCTTTTCAACAAGACCTGCCACGCTGACAGACAGACAGACAGACAGACAGTGAGACAGGCAGGAGGGAAGACAAAAGATACAGCATGTGAATATTTTAACTCTCGCTGAATCCGAGGAATCAGCGTCTCGCTCCAAACAGCTAAATACAAGAAAAAGCCGTAGGTGTAATTGGACTGCTGCAGCACAGGTCAAAAGTTAATGCTCTTATTTGAGGGCTTACACCATTTAAGACTAATTTGAGACTATGTGTTATTGCGCCTTTAACTAAGTTTCTAACCTGATCTGTACAGAGGTTCATTGTGCTTTTAAAAGAGACCTGCTGCCCTGCAAAAGGCCATCTAATGGTTTTTCAAACCATCAGTATTACTTTAATGTACTGTGGATCAAAGGATAAAACATCCACTTCTGCAGATGAGGAGAAAAAAACTGAAGTGCAGCAAAGATTTTAGATGTTCTTTATGAGAAGTCCATTTGGGTTCTTACCGTTACGAATGATTACAGTCTCACAAACTATTAAAAGGCACTTAAGCAGAAATCAAAGATCATTCCTGATGTATCGTAGCTCTAACATTTCCACAATTAAAAACACAACATATTCCTCACGAATATAATGTGAAATAGTTTGATTATCGATATGTGTGGAGCTCTTTGTTTATATTAATGTAAAAAAAAAGAAATGGGGAGACAACAGTTGGATGGGCTTACGTATGTAGTGGTATTTCACCCATTTCCACTCCCAACTTATTACATATCAGAAGCAATGCATCACCAATGCATCGGTTTCAAATGCATAGGGTACAACCAACATGTTCCTTTTGGACGGGCAGGGTTTTCTGAGGTGATGGGTCACGCATCACTATGGCACCATGGAAAATGTTGGCAAAGCTTTCTGCGGTAAAATGTTTTTTTCATTGTTTATTTTGTCATGAGGTTTTACCAACTGTAACCAAGTATTTACAGTGCTTAACCTTGACCTCAAGAAACATCCCTTTCTGAAAAAAAATGATTGTTTCAAGAAAGCTTAAAATCTTCCTAAATTGTCAGATTGGATTGGGCTTCTCGTTATAAATGGGAAAACACCCAGGTACGGTACATACAAATAGTTGTATTTATGTGTATTAAGGCGCTGCTTCAGAATTTATGCGAGAGGCTGTGTGAATTAGTGCGTTCGTGTCATCATTGTTGTTTGTGTGTGAGTAGCGAGGTCAGGACCCGGGCTCGAGGCTCGTCCCCAGAGAGCTCGCCTCCAGCGTGGCCAACTAACACTACAAACAATTAAAACCCGCGGCTGCCTCCCCCAAGGGCTTTTGGCTTTATCCCGCTCAGGTCGGAGAAATTGCTGCTCTGTGCTGCACAAGATTCCAAACTAAAGCCTCAGTATCTGGTCTATAACGATGCCGGGCAATGCTGAAGATGGAGAGGCAGAATCGATATGGCTACAGCCTGTGGACCAGTGTGAAGACAGGGGGCTATTATTAGGACGTCCTTTCTTAACCACCTGAGCCACTTACAGACTTAGGAAAGTCACTCTCTCACCCATACAAACACACAGCCACACACACACATCAATCTTTTCTTCAGTAAAAAAAGGGTTTTCATTTGAGAGCAAATTCTACTTTTAGTAGTATTTTTGTCCAAATAAACAGCAAGCTGCCTGTGTGTTGCTCTGAATTCACTTGAGTAGAAGTGAAACTGTTGCAAAATTAATCTCAACTTTAAGATCAACCAAATAATTCAGACTTGTGTCTTTGCCTGGCCTGGCCTTGTATCAAGGAATAAGTCTGTCTGAATCAAATGATTTGGATTTATTGGTGGGCACAGTTAGCGTAGCAGCCAGTCTGTAACATAACCAGTCAGCCAACCAGTTATCTCCTTGGACATATGCTGTGTCCACTGCTCCAGAGCACTGCTGTCAAAGCCATTGTGAATCCTAATGATCACAGTGCATTTCAACTCAGCAACACTCGCACGCAAATGCACATAGACACACACGCGCACACACACTCCCCAGTCTTCGCTCCAGGGGTCCTGACAAAATAGGAGACGGCGGGGACTCGTCAGAAGACAGCACTGCCAGTCCGCTCCACCTGCTCACTGATTCTTACGCCTGGAGGAGCCTGAAGGCACTGCCATCACACAGCCTCCCTGCCCATGGCACACACTCAAATACACGAATCAATAGAAGCACACAGATGCCCACACACTCACACATACATCCACAATGCACATATACAACCCTCATCTCCAGCTCACCTCCCACCTCATTTCTTCCTAGTATCCTTTCCCTCTCGCCCCCTCGGATTCGACCCTATCCATATCCTGATGTGTGTCCTCCCTTCCTCCCTCAACCCCAGCCCTCCTCATTCATGCCCTCAACTGCAGAATGCATGAAACATCCACACACAAACACACCTCCACACACATCCTAACCTGTCAGGTAACATCAGAGAAAGGAAGAGCTGAGGAGATGTGACAGTGTGCTGAAGGAATCATGTGCCAGGAACACAGACCTCTCTCCGTTCGTCTCTGCTGTGCTGGAACACAACAAGCTCTCGTCCCTCACCTTTGTTAAGGATCAGACCTCTTTGGAGAGTGCTGGAGAACCTCCAACAGTCAAAGCGGGGAGGACATGCTGTGAAGAGGAGGAATTAGAGAGGAAGTTGTTTAGAGGAAGTTCTGATAATCAATAGGCGCATAGGGTGAGTCGCAGAGCGAGAAACAAATGCAGAGAGGAGGAAAGAAAGCATGATGTAGGGAGGGCCAAAACATG
The DNA here is from genome assembly GCF_027942865.1 of Odontesthes bonariensis. Taxonomy (NCBI): domain Eukaryota; kingdom Metazoa; phylum Chordata; class Actinopteri; order Atheriniformes; family Atherinopsidae; genus Odontesthes; species Odontesthes bonariensis. The sequence continues at coordinate 15,636,636 of NC_134516.1, read as the reverse complement.
CTGCCCAAAGGCCTTTTCACTATCCATCAAATTCAACAAGTTGGCCCAAAAACTTGCAGCTGCCATATGTGGTGAACCATTTCCACATTGAAGTCCACCAAGTCAGCAACAGCCCCTGGAGATGATTTTTTTTTTTTGTTTTTAGAGAGAACACACAACACAAAATGAAACTAGCGGAGCCACGTTTTTCATTTTTGGACTGAGGTTATGTCATGTTGCTTTGTTTCCGGCCACTGAGATTCCCTTTTTTCAAGACATTACTCACGAGGAATCAAAAAGCAATCTGGATTCTTAAGCTCTTATTGAAACAATAATCGCCGTCACACTAAAATCTATTTCGGAGCTGTTTTGTATCATTCAGTATTAACCTTGTAGCACCCACAGTTGCAGATATGCAACAAGCTTTTTATTTATTTACATTATTTATTTAAATTATATTTGTATTTATATTTTTATTTACATTACATTATTACATTTATTTATTTACATTACATTATTTAAATTCATGTGTTCGTTTTTATTTACATTAAATTTTTTGCATTTTATATGTGCTTCACTTTTTCACAACAAAGATCTGTGAAATCTGTTTGATTTGTTGTTGAATGGAAAGTTTATGATGATTGTGTTCTGCACTTTGTATTAAGAATGTTCAATAAAGGTCTATTATATACATTTTATTGTGGTAGCAGCAGTTACTGGTGAACTTTCACTATACCTTTTTTGCCAAACGATCTGCAGAGAATGACTTGGTTTTGTGAACAAAATTAATCAGGTAAGCCCACAGTTGCAAATACAGGTATGCAACATTGCCTAAAATGATCAAAAATAGCCCAATTCCAAAAATTCCAAAAATATTGGTTTATTCCCACCCAAAAAGATGCAAGAAGAGCCAAAATGATTTTTTTCAATGATTATTCATATGCTTGGGTGCCACAATTTAAACAGTCTGAAGCTAAAGCTACAACACTGTAAACAGTTCAAATCAATGTCCCAGCAATGCTAGCACTATTGCAGCTGGCTGTCTTTAACAGTAACCTTTTTTTAGCAAGAGGAATACAGTATAGACAGAGCAACACACATAAAGTGTGAGTTTACACACGTGCACAAGGTGTGAACTGGCCTTAAGGCACCCTCTTTGCAAAGTCGGCTAACTTACGGTGAGGAACTTGCCTGCACTGCTATTAAGACGGTTCTGTTTCTTCATCGAGCCTTTTCTCTATAATTCCAGTGTTTATCATAAAGGACTTTTAATCGTGTCTTAAAACTGAATGTGCAATTCATTATGTAGGCATTCTTAATAGTTTTATGGGGGGGGGGCAATTAGTTATCAGCTAACATCAGTGGTTAGCAGTTTGGATCGGTAATCAGTGTTAATTGAGCTCTTTATTCACTTGGCAAAAGAAAAAGAAAAACATTCCTGAGAAATCCATCATATGTTTGGTTAAGTTAGACCCTTTTCTGCAACCAAAGATCAAACCTGGAATTTACATTCTATGTGTATTTCTTGTGTATTTCTTCTTTTGCTACCAGATATGTTTTAGTCAAAAGTGTTTTAAAACACTGCAGAAACAAACATCATTACAGTGAATCATTTAATGTATGTACATATGAACACACAAAACATATTCGTGAACCTGCCTTTCTCACTCCAAAGACAAGCTTTCCATTCGAATTTACGAGTGAACAAATTTATTGGGCCTGTCTCCCGCAAAGGGATTGTCAAGCAGTCCCATTGGCTGCCAGGCACATTCATCAAGCCATACATCCAAACACCAAATTTTGAGGACTAATATTTATCATTAGCGATTCCAAAAGCAGACACTGATCTGAATGAAACTTTCTAATGACACCATAATGGCTGACTTCATATGTCTTGTGAGGTTTCAGCTTTTGAGTGGGGATCTGCGGGTGCCAAAACTTATGGAGTCTGCTTGTAGCTGCCATCTGCCATCAGGCACTTGCATCTGCTTCACCTTTTAGATGACCACATCCATCTTCTATATGTTGCCTATGGTTTTTACAGGAACCACTTAAATATGTGACCAAAACCATATAAACATAAAGGAATAAACTCAGTGACTTTTCTGTCAGTTTTAATAACAGATTTATAGAGCAGAATCAGGGCGGAGATGTAACCTGGTGAATCAGAATGTTTTCATTCCCTCTATTACACTGGCTTGCTACTGATGTATCATTTTTCTTTTTCATGTTCCTATTAGAATGCAGGTTTTAGGTTATTTAATGTCTTGTTTGGGTTTTCATGGTGGCTATGTTTGGCTTTTGTTGCCAATGGTATCTTTAAGGTTGAGGTTAGGTAATAATGTCTTGACTCTGTGGGTCAGAATTGTTTTGAACATTAAGTCGAGTTGTCATATGACTGAGCCTTCAGTGATTTGGATCTTGTGGCAGGCACTCACAAGAACTACACTGTGTGCACATGGGCTCCTTCACACATGCCTTTCAAGCTGGGACTGACACGCCTTCATTGCGCATTGGTCATATGTGAAATGTGTTGTATGTGAAAGTACAGAGGTGGCATGGGGGTCAAAGTTGGTCCACCACGGATGCACCTCTGAGCCTGCAACGAAGGGAGTAATAGAGGCGAAACAGACTGTTTGAGTAGAGGCAAACCAGCATCACAGAATAAGTCACTTTTAAACTGTTGTCTGCGTTGTGTGTGCGTGAGCACACACAGATCTCCCTCTGTTTAATATGTGTGAATTACCAAGGAGGAACAGGGTTATCAAGGACTTTTTTTTTTTTTAACTGATGAGCCTTGACCAATATGTGAAAAGGGCTGCACATTCTACACAGTCAGTCTGTTACAATAGCCAGCAGTTGCTACTGACAAAACCACACCCTTATATCCCTAAAATTAATAAAATGAAATCCCAAACTAGATCTTTGGATTCATTCCATGGACTTTCGGGCAGCAAATACTCAAATTATGCTCACAGTTCATGGTAGCACATGGGAACAGCATGCAGCGTAAAGACTTGTTAATATCAACGGGGTTGGCTCGGGTTATTTTCAAAATCATTTGAACCACTTGCAAAAGATCACTGGAATAAATAGACTTTCTATTGACCCCTTGACTGATCGGTGACCTGCCTTGTGGACAAAGGATGCCAGTGAGTACCACAGCCTTCGATCAGCCAAGAGACCGATGAATAGAAAAAGTACAAATATTAAAGCCAGAGTCTATCAATTTTTTTCCCCAATGTTAAATATTTTTTTCTTGTCTGGTCATCAGTACGAAAAAGTGCAGCTACACATGCATGTAAACCACATTGGATGCGGAACTTAATGAATTCATGGTGTGAAAATGAATTAGTAATATGTCTGCATGCGTTGGCCTTGGGAAAACATCCCCTCTTTATAATTAAGCCTATGGCAGACTCAAGGAAGCCTTAACGCAAACCTCTGGGTCTCATTCTGATTAGGGGGAAATGTTAAAAGCCATCGCAGCTAATTGGTTCCCTTGCCTCCTGTTTGTCATGGGAGCAACACAACAATCAACGCCCTCCATCAACTTGCTGAGGGAAACAACGGGGTGGTTGTGTCAAGTCACACCACACAGACTGACTGTCAGCCAGGCATTAGTGAAGACTGATGTTGTGTGTCAGTCTCTTATAGAGGGAGGTCCACTTCTGTCTGTTGCCTTGACTCCCTCTTCTTCTTTGTTTGGGTTTTAGCCATGGCCTCAGATATTACAGAACAAAATAAAAAATCTGACATTTACCTGTTGTTTCTGCCTCCTGCAAGTGTTGGATTAACTTCTCACACTCACAAATGCTTCTATGGTCTAATGTTGCTTCAAAATTCTTTTATTAATTTATTTTGAGGTAGCACTTCTGGGTTTATATTCAAGAAACAGCCCTCCACACAGATTCAAGGGTTTTTTTGCAAGTTAGTGAATGCCACTTGAACAATTACTACCCATCTCTAGTGTTAGTTATCCTCTGTATTCACAAGAGCCATTTTCACTGAAGGGGAAGAATGATTTTGCTTCATCAAGAAGAAGTGGATCTTCTAAAAACAGTCATTTTGTTTCCCTGCGTCTTCCCCCACCCTGAAGCCCTTACACCTCGTGAGATGGTGCAGGCTCATTCACTCCATGAAGTGCCACTCGACGCTCTCAAAACTTACATCATGCATTGTTTCGCCGGCTGGCATGGTTTACGGGTGCCGGATTGAGTGTGTGCAGGTTAGTGGGTGGGCAGCAGGAGTGGGTTCTCTGCGAGGGGCAGTAAATGCTGGAATTTCTAATAGAAGGTAATTGAAAATGACCACTTAGAAGCCGTTGGCTGGTGTTTTCCTCATGCACAATGAAGAGCTGCAGTAATCATGTGCTCTGTTGTACTCAACATGCAATGGCAGAGCTCATTAGTGGTTGCTAAGTATTGCATAGGTGTACATTCACATAGCAGTAAAAAGAAACTGAACGTGTGCTCACTCAGATAACTTTCTCAAAACTTCTTTTAGATATTGCACTCAACTTTTTGTTGCTGCAGGACAGAAAGCAACAACCTTGAAAAGTTTCGCTGGAATGTGTCAAATTGTGACAACTAGGCTGCTTAAGCACTTGAAGTGGATGACTTACAAAAAGAACCTCCACTTCAGCTCTTCCACTCTTTCTGTCTGTCCCGCTTACCTTTTACTTTAGCCATTTTTGCCAAGACAGACTTGAGCAGTACAGACTTTCATCAGACCCTTCACATGAGACGAGGCCTTGTTCCATTTGTTCACGGTCAAAAGATGGATAATAAACATGTTTTAGCATTGAGTATAAGGTATTGTTACTACACTACATGTTGTCAGGAGGCTTGAAGATAGTGAAAAAAATTGTGATCAATTTGAAAAATTATTCTTCCGTTGTGTTGTGCAAGGGCGTGTGGACACTGGGGTAACCTTGGGATGAGAACAGCTTCATTTAAGAAAGAGAGCCAGATAAAGGAGCTGCCTGAGAAGCAGACTGTGTAGACAGAGGTTACATGATCCACATCTGATAATCCACACACTGAAATGGCTAGACAGCGACGAACCTGGAATTCTATAACCACGCACCTCACTCAATCAGTCACAATATCTTGCTCCAGCAAACAGAAGCTGTGGTGCTGCTGCTTAGCACCAGGATAATGATCAGATTAAAAGCTTTGACTGGTGAGAGTTGAACTAATGCCAGGTCACGGGAGCAATTTGCCGCCCAATCAACAGCGAACGAAGGAGGGAAAAGTGCACCATTGGCTACTGATGGCAGCGGGAAGGGGCAGAGGGAGGTTTGGAGAGAGGGTTGGAAGCATCCCAGCCACAGAAACCAGCTGGTGATTCAACAGTTCCTATTGTTAAATTCCATTACACCCCCACTCCTCCCTGTCTTTGTCTTTGTCTTTGCCTGCCTGTTCCTCTGTCCTCCATTCCTTCTAATCAAGTGCTCTTTCTATCTTCCTCATTATCACTGAAAATAAATATATGGTCAACAAAAGACTTTCGTGCTCAAGAAAATTGCTGTTTGGCCTTCAATATAAAATGCACACACACTAGCACAAATACACACACCAAAGCCAATGCAATCAAGAAAGAAATAAACAGAGTGAAGTGAGGATTAAGAAAAAAGAAAAAAAAAAACTAGCAGAGACTCAGGAGATGTCTTTGTCAGCGGGAGGAAGACATGAGTGGGCCGGCGCGCTAATCATCGATCGGATGATTAAGGCAGATGAGGAGGGCTTTTTCCCCCAGTGAAAGATCTGATTGTCGGTCTTCTCCTGCCTGGTGTCCAGGGAGCACGCCGGCGGCAGCAGCTCAGGATCAATATACTCAATCACTGCTGAGAGGGGCAGCGTCAGTCACGCTGTGCCAGACTATTAGAACCAAGTAGGCAGACAGTGAATAACTCCATGCTTCCCTGGTCCCACCTCACACCACAGGGGAAGCGATGAACTAACTGGCTGGTTGGCTGGCTGGAATGTGTGTGTGTAAGAATGTCACACATGCTTTTGTAAAGGGAATGGTACAACATTTTAAACAATATGCCCCGAAGAATTAGATGAGAAGATTGATACCACATTTAGCTACCTCTCGGTTTCATGGGGAGATAGACAGTTATCAACCTCAAGTTTATAGTCTGTCAGTGTTAAAGGTTGCAAATTTTACATTACAGCACCCCTGAAGCTCCAATTAACACATTAAATCTTCTTTTTAATCCTGAGATATAGAAAAAACAGCTCGAACACATGATATGAATATTAAGCAAACAAAATCCTAGTAATAGCTTCAAATTTGATCAACCTTTGTCATAATTTCATATGAATTTATGTCTGTTCTGCCTGTGCCATGCCAGTGATGAGTGTGCTGATCAGTCTCCAAGGTATCAAGTACATTCCAATGTGTCAATACTGATAAACCTGGGCTGGTAACACATCGGAATCTGATTTAGTTAAACTGCCACCCCGGTGCCGTGAATGCATATTCCAATTCTGTATTTGATTTGGACGTCTCCTCATCAACTCACTGAGAAATGCTGTGGTTGTGTGGAAAGGACCATTTTAAATCATTTGACATCTCATTGATATTTCAACTGGACAGGTACACTCTTCTTGATATGCTATATTCAGACTTCATTCGGTCATCTTTTTCTAACACTTGTGTCTGACAACCTCAGTCTGTATTTCCCTGAATAAGCAATTCATGCCAACCTTTGCTGAATGGTCAATAGTCTGAGCTCCCAAGCTAGCTGGCAAGCATGGATATCACTCATTTATCCAGGAGCAGAAAGAAGCATTTATTATTTCTGTTGTACTGTAGCATGGCTTACTTGAACTAACTTTAATACATTTTGATTTCTTTGTATAATTAGAAATTAAGAAGCTCAGTCTCTGTCTTGGCTAAGAAGACTGCCATCTGATTTTCCAAATGGTGATTCAAACACCACGTTCTGAGCATGGCTGCCCTCAGGGTTGTAGCACTGTATTATGGTTCAAATAAACACAATCTAGGACAAGCCTTTTATCTAACCCCAAAATTACCTGCAAACTAAGCTTAGAGGACAATTATTGCAATCCAACTGTCTAGGAATGACAAGCATGGCTACTTGCTTTTTCTGCAGCGATCACCAACTTTGCACATGTAAGGAAATCAATGTTTAGCTAATTTCATTAGCTGGCCAGTTGCTTTGTAATTTGATTACTATGCAGCCCAGCTAACACCAAAAAATGCTTTGTCTATCCAACTTAGATATAAGCATTTGATATGATTTATGCAGAAATTTGTTAAATAGTTTTTAGCAATACAGACAGTTGTGAGAAAGAGGCTCAAGCTAAAATAATCTACACAGGCATCCTGTAGAAAAGGACACTCGCACATCAACTTGAAGTAAACACGTACCTGCACTTGTACTCATATGTAGATCATGAATTCAAACAATTGTCATTTTTATTATCGTTATCTACACCTCATCCCTGCCCTTGTATGATAAAAGTACATCCGTCAACATCTTGCCAGTTTCACTGACTTTGGAAGTTAACATCTCTAATATCAATTTATTTTTCACAATATTCCTTTTTAAACCGTCAACACCTATACAGCACATAGTTTTCCTCTTTGCAGACAAAAAAAGAAATGAAATACCGCAGATTTTTCTGCTCTGACAGGATGTCAGAAACCTAAAAGGGCACATCTTCATTTCGAAAAACCTTGTACACTGACAGAAAAAGCTGCCTGCCCCTATGGCTTCATCATATGTAGCGAGTGAAAGACTCGTTAGCGCCATAAGAAAGGAGAAGAGGGGAGGAAAACACTTCTCAGACAGCTGTGTCCCTGACAGACAATAGATGGCCCAGGTCCATCTGGATGCAGCAGCCCTGGACCAACATGATGTATACATCTTCACTAGGCAATGGCTGCCATCAATCCCCTCCTCACCATGGTGACCGACAGTGACAGCTAACCAAGGACCATAGCCTCAATCTATCCACTAAAGACTGAAAAAAATAGAAATGCATTATTCTGGATAAGAGCAGATAATAGGATCTGAAATGATTCAATTTTTGTCCAGTGATATTTGCTTTTACCTGAACACTGATTTCTTCTCCCATCACTCTAATATGTTAAATAGAAATGCACCCTGACACACATGGGTGAATGAGGATGAATTGAAAGAGAATATAAAGAAAATGAGCTCATGTCCCTTAATTCGAGAGCTGAAGTAAGGGACGCATAATCATATTGCCACAGTATCATTTAAATACATCAGAACTTTTTCTATAAACAAAGCCTCAAGCCTCTAAAGAAAAATCATGCGAAATGAACAAATGAATCAAAAAAAATGTTTTAAATATTTGCAACGATCAATGTGCAATATAGAATGTATCTGACGTGTTACTTTTACTTCACTCACTATAATACAACACAGCATTTTCTTCACTCCATTACCTCGTAGTGAATGTATAGTAGCAGGATCTATCAGGATCTATCCACAATCAAAATCATCAGAACTTGCTGAATTTTCAAGCTGTTTGGTTTGTAACAAATGCCTGATGTTTATTTATGATACACAGCACTTGGGTAAATTGAAGTTGTTTTCTTATTCCAAAAATACTTGTGTTGATAGTAAATTAGAGCATTGTTTCTACCAGTGTTCAACGTAGGTCTGTACCTGACCTGAATCAGCATATATCTGCATATGTCTTGTACAGTACATAACAATTCACTGCATATTATGATAAATATTCATTATGTATGCTTGTAAATGGGCGTACGTGAACACTACTTATTGGATACTATTGATATAGCAATTTGACACTCAGATCATGATAAACTTGAAACCAATGTACATAGTCTTCTTATCCCACTAACCCATATTTCATGTTTAATCATGTTTTAACTTGAGAACTCTTAAAAAGGCTCTTGGTTTTCAGTGCGTTCTTGAATCCTTCTTTCAATGTCCACAGAAGTATATTTTCCACTCCTTTAGAAATTACATATTGACTTTACATTCATCCATTTGAGCAATTTATAATCAACTATATATAATTGTGTGTGTGTGCGTGTACTAGATAGAGGGTTTTTAATACATACATTTTTTCACTCTGCTTTCGTTCACAGTTGATTGCAAAACTGAGGAAATGCTGAAATTTTTGTCACTATTTCCTCTTTTTTTCTTTCATTCTCAGTCTTTGTCGTAAAGTTCACATTCACATAATCCCTTTAATTATCGCTGGTTTTAAGCAAATCTGTAAAAATATACAAAACTTCACACTTTATCTACCTATTCACCTCAGTATTATCCTTTCACTGGACCCTGCTTTTAAGTTGAGGGTTTGAAGCATTCCTCTCTAATCTTCTTTTAAAAAAAATATATCACAGGCAACCTTGTCAGTGGAGAAGTGGAGATGCAAAGAGGAATTGGAGGAACGGCCTTGCTGCAGCGCCATTCTGAATATGTTAACGGCGCCGCTTCCCTTGAACTGTCACAACTTGAAAATCCACTGTGTTAAGAGCTTCACATGCAGGCAGCCATGAATATCTGCCGTTGCCACAGACTTGGGCACAGAGGCTCTTAAAAAGCACTTGTTGTAATACATGACCAATTTCCCAGCAGCGAGTGCAGGGGAGTATTAACATCTCCTCAGCCTGGTCCGGCTTTAATGTGATGGAGATGTTATTAGAGCCATCACAGGCCCAAATGAATGGCCAGTGGAAGCACCACAGCAGGAGAGAGAGGAGGGAACACATCGACCTTCGCCTTACCAAGGACAAGGACACTCGTGCTCATAAAAAGGGGTGGTCCAATTGTTCACACCAGCCATGGCTGCTGAACCAAGCCTTGAAGTCAGACTTACATGTCTGTATTACGCCCAGTTAGTTAGCCCATATTTCACAGCTTCTACTTTCCGCCGCCAGGTTTAAGATGCCACTGAAGACACTCATAATTTAGACTTTTATTCCTTAGTCCAGTATTTGTGATGTTATCTTTCTCGTATAAAAGCATTATTAAACATCATCAATCGGCAAAAACTCTGGGATGAAATCAAAAGTTTATCTGATAATGATTGAAGATAACAAAGAATCTCTCTGTGCTAAACTTCAGTCATGATGTAAGATCATGATCGTTGTGCCGTATAGTTTACTTGAACATCTCTGTGGTCTCGCAGTTTGCTTTGTGTAATAAATAGCCTTTAAAATCTCTGGCAACCCATGTGATTAATTTTGCTGTCCTGCGCGGTTGTGGCAAGCAATTCTCCCCATGACGAGGTGCTCTCGTCTTTGAACAGTTATCCTGTCTCCCCGCTCCTTTGAAGTATAATTATTTCACTTTAATTAGAAGCGAATCATGCTTAGTAAACACAAAAACACGGTCTCTTCAGATTAATAAGCCAGGGTAATGCGTTAGGCACGGGGAGTTGCTTTGAATGGGCTTTGGCTCCGCTCCAATTCGGGCATAATTCTCATTGTGCAGCAGCTCCCAGCCTTGACGGAACTGACCGGAGAGTAGCAGTTACAGAAGGGGGAGGGGGGGGGATACAGCAGAAAAGCAGCTCAGGCCTGTGTACAACACCAAATTCTGCTATTGTTTCAGCACAAAACATGTTGTTCTTTGTTGTCCGTTCGGATTAATAATACATAGGCCAAATTCTGCAAGTCAAATATCACATGACTGGAGACACTTTTCTACCATCCAACTGAGGGATCTTTAATTAAAATTGCATGCAAATTTGAAAATGTCAACCTTTTACCGCCAGTATAAAATCGAATTAGAATACAAAATAGCACCTCCTCGATGCAGTTTGGTTAATTTCTTAAGAATACTTTCTAGTTTGAATAAACCTGGTAACTTTAGCCAAGACATTTACTGAAATGTACTTTTATCAAACGATCTTAAGACGAATTTTGATTACAAGAAGTCCAACAACCTTTCCTTAATGCATTCAATTATATTATCAAACTGAAAAGATAAAATACTCCAATATTTACTTGCCAGATTCAGCTGTTAAGCATAGGGAGGGGAGAGGAATTGGGAAGGTGGTGGTGGTGGTGGGGTGTCTCACTCTCCCAGCAACTAATTACTTAAGCAGTTGTCAAAGGTTTGAAGCTCGCTCTTGAATTCCAATGAACACTGTCCATGGACGGCGGTGGTTTTGCATATATTATGAATATTTCAGCTTCTCCCAGTAACCTTGGTGTCGTTTGGCAGATAGGGGCTGGCAGAGAGCCATTTAAAAGCTTCTCTGTTGCAGAAGGGAGGAGACGGGGTATTAAGCTTTATCTATACTTGACATTTCCGAGCATTTGTAATTAATTCATATAGAAAATCTTTCTCTAAATGACTGGCCACGAACTGTCCCTATCAAAAAGGTAACTATTTATTCCCTGTTGGCTATTGTTGCGGCAAAAGGACACCTGGCACAAACCTGACTGGTGCATGTCAAAATTTCACCTCACATTGAGCATAAAATCAAGTCAAAGAGTTTTTCTTTATTTCCGAAGGCAGCATATATTCTAATGAAAGTCTTAGAGCTTTCTCTGTCTTCTTGTGTTGTTCAAGGTTCAAGGTACAAGCTCATGCAGGTAGCCTCGTTATAAATGCAATCATAGACGTATACGGCTCTGGAATGGAATAAAGATGCAGATGTAAAGTCATATGTGAGAGCACAGCCAGATGGACCAAACTTTACTGTCTCTGCATGTCACCGCCTCTGGCAGGGGGCCAAAAACACAGGTGTGTGTTGGTGTTTGTCAGACATCCTATCCATTTTAATTCAGAAAACACTCCCTAAATGTATCTTGAAATATAGGCCTGAATATATGATCCAATGTGTGGTTTATTTATAAATCCTGAAGCGTGCTGCTTCCCTTTTTTTTTTCCTTTTCCCATTAAATTCTCGCAGGTATCACACGAAGAAAAGACAGTCATTACATCTTCTGTGCACTCGCTGCTTTTTGTTTTGAAATACTGAGGCGAAAGTCATGGTCTGAACTATCTGGCCTTGTGTACCATTTCTTCAGCTCTTCCTCAAATCCACAAAGAAGGGCCACCAGCGACCACTCGCATCCCTTAAAAGAATGTTACAGCCACCAGGATGGAGATGATGTATACCAACAGCTTTCTGTTACTGGTTCTGTTACTGTTTGAATAGATTTAGATAGAAAATTTGACCAGTTTATTGATCTTTTTCATCCACTGTGCCGGAAGTCCATCGATTCCTTTGGGAATTACATTGTATTTATTTCTAAACACGCAACAATATCAGACAAAAAAATACATTGAGGTTGAACAAGAGCTATTAGAACAATGTGAATTTTACCTCACTTCATCAAGTGGACATAAACTCTGTTGCTCCACGGTTGGATGTACTGGGGAAAATAACATATTCTAGGCTTCTGTGGCTTCTGAGGGGATGGCAATCAGTGTGAGTCACAGGAAGGGTCAGAAAGCAACTCAAAATGAGGCAGAGCTTCTGAGGAAACTGACATGAAAAGTTGCTTTCCAGCCCAAAACTCCACAAATCACCGAAAGTTATGACTGGAAAATGTTCATTACTTCAAAGAAGGCAAACATCCCGTTAGTCCAAAGGGCAGAAATGGCTATTAGCTCCTGTGATCTCACCAGAACTATGGATTTTTGAGGCATATGAATGATGGACTAAAACTGCTGGGATAAATGGCTGTTGCTGTGTTCGTGGCAGCTGGGCAGTTATCATTGACATTTATAGGGCTCAGCAGTTTTGGAGCTGGTGACAGTTGATAGAGGATCAAACTCATGACTTGCAACCTGAAATGCATCACTTCATTATAATACGGGGATGACGGTGTGAGTGATCAATGATATTGATTAAACGGTGCCTGTTTACACTGCATTCCTTTGAGTTTTCCACTAACTTAGCATATCTGGCATATGGATGCGACATCACCTGTTTCCTTGTAATTGTTACTGTAACTTAAGTTAAAATTATATGAGCTGAATGGGCACTGAGATTTATTATTATGATATCTCCACTAAATGCTGATGTCAAATCATTTCAAGGCAAGGTAAGGCAATTTTATTTACAGAGCACAATTCGTACACAAGGTAATTCAAAGTGCTTTACAGCTACATAAAATCACAAGAAGGCAATAAAATCATTAAAAAGAAATAAAAAATAAAAAAAACCATTAAAAATAATCATTGATTAATTAATTTAAAAGTGAAGAGTGCAGATAAAATACTTTCAGGTGTCATATGCACAGCTAAATAGAACTGTTTTCAGCCTGGATTTAAACATTGTCAGAGTTGAGGCCTGTCTCACATCTTCTGGAAGGCTGTTCCAGATTTTAGGAGCATAAAACTGAAACGCAGCCTCACCTTGTTTAGTCCTGACTCTGGGCCCCAGCAGGAGACCCCTCCCTGAGGTTCTCAGAGCCCGAGTTGGTTCATATGGCTCTAACATGTCAGAGATGTACTTTGGTGCTTGACCATGAAGAGACTTGTACACAAGCAGAGCTGTTTTAAAGTCCATTCTCTGAGCGACAGGAAGCCAGTGCAGAGACCTGAGCACTGGACTAATATGGTCGTATTTCCTGGTTCTAGTCAGGACTCAAGCAGCAGCGTTCTGGATGTACTGCAGCTGTCTTACAGCCCGTTTAGAGAGCCCAGTGAGCAGGCCGTTACAGCAGTCTAACCTGCTGGAGACAAACGCATGGATCAGTCTTTCTAAGTCTGGTTTAGACACTATTCCTTTGATTCTGGCAATGTTTTTTAGATGGTAAAAAGCTGCTGATGTTATTGATTTAATGTGGCTGTTAAAGTTCAGGTCTGAGTCCAATATTACCCCAAGATTTCTAACTTGATAATTAGGTTTTAGAGTGAGAGTCTCAAGGTGACTGATAACACTTTCTCTTTGTTTCTGTGGGCCACAGACAATGATTTAAGTTTTGTCTGAGTTTAGCTGGAGAAAATTGTTTGGCATCCACACACTGATCTGTTCGATGCAGTGACACAATGTAACTACAGGCCCATGTTCTCCTGCCGTCAGTGACACGTAGATCTGAATGTCATCTGCATAGTTGTGGTAGGACACATTATAGCTGCGTATTAGCTGGCCTAATGGAAGCATGTACTGATTGAACAATACGGGTCCCAGGATTGACCCCTGGGGAACCCCACAGGTCATAGCCATTTGGTCTGAGACACAGTTACCAATTTCAACAAAATATTTCCTGTCCTCCAGATAGGACTTGAATCAGTTTAAAGCACGACCAGAGATTCCCACCCAGTCTTCTAAGCTCTGTAATAAGATCGCATGGTCAACTGTGTCAAAGGCAGCACTCAGGTCCAGCAGAACTAAGAGTGTGACTTTACTTGCATCTGTGTTCAGGCGGATGTCATTTGTCACCTTGATCAGAGCTGTCTCAGTGCTGTGGTGGGGCCTAAAGCCTGATTGAAAAGTATTAAAAGCATTGTTAGACAGGAGAAAGTCACTAAGCTGTTGATATACAACTTTTTCTAGGACTTTGCCTAAGAATGGCAAGTTTGATATGGGCCGGTAGTTGTTCAGTACTGTGGCATCAAGATTGCTCTTCTTTAAGGGCGGTTTATGGTCAGAAACCAGGTCGTCTGCGTGTGTGTCGCAGTTAACGCAGACATGCCCCCCCCCCACCTTACGCAGACACTCACTGCAGACAGTGCCGCAGATATCGTCGCAGGGAGGAGAGAAAGGAGGCCTCTGATTGGTCAACTCTACATCCGCTCTACACTATGCGTATTTCCGGTTTGCTAACCAGCTAATGGTGACGCTAACCATGCTAACCGTGACGATTCTTTCGCCTCTCTGCCAGCTCCAGTAGTAGCAATATTTCTTCTATTTCTAGATCGATCAGCTGCATCTCAATCAAAGTGTGCATTCGTCCAGTCGCCATTGTTGTTGAATGACCTCCGTAACCGGAAGAGAAACACGCCACCCACCACACCCACAATCCTAGCTTGTTCGTGATTGTCCCTCTTGCGTTGTGGCGTGGAATTAACATAGCGCAGACCGTGTTTCAAAATTGGGCATAAATAAAAAATAACTGCGTCATGTCTGCGACAAGCTCACTGCGACACACTGCTGCGAGAGTATACACGGCCCCTTAGGGGGTTCTTAATGACAGCGGTTTTTAAGGCCTTTGGAAATGTTCCAGTCTGGAGTGAGATGTTGACTAGATGAGCGATTTGTGGTAACAAACTGCTCAGCACAGACTTTAGGAATCTAGTGGGCAACTCATCAAGGCAGCACGTTGATGAACTCAGACTGCAGATGATCTCTTCGACTGTTTTTTCAGTAACAGGTGTGAAATGTGTCAGCTCTAGGTGTCTAGCTGGCTGCAGAGTAGTTATTTGTGTTGTTGGAAATTATTTTATTATATTTTATTTTATTATAAATTTATTTATTTAATTATTATCATTTTAAATGCCTTGAACTTTGTCATTAAAGAATGTTGCAAACTCATTACACTTGGATGTAGACATGAGTTCTAAAGGCAGTGAAACTGGAGGGTTTGTTAATCAGTTTACTGTAGCAAACAGGACACGAGAGTTGTTACTGCAGTTTTTGATGATTTCAGAAAAATAACTCTCCCTTGTTCTACGCAAAGTCTGATTGAACACACATAGCTTTTCTTTGTAAGTCTCATAATGAACCTGGAGCTTTGACTTGAGACATTTCCGTTCGGCTCTCCGGCACTCCCTTTTCTGTGCCCTGACCGACTCTTCTTTCCTCCATGGCGCCCTTTGCCTACTTTTAACCATTCTAACCTTGACAGGAGCAATGGTATCCGAAACATTTAAGAGACTTGATGTGTAAGAGTTCAACAGATCATCAACATTAGAACACAGGGTGTTCTCAAACCTAATCATTTCCATAAACTGTGTCCCTGTTCTGTCATTTATGAGTCTTCCCCGAACAACTGCAGACCCAGCTGCTGGTTTAGGTATAACAGACAGGTCGAAGAAAACACAGAAATGATCAGATAAAGCAACATCGACGACATCCACGTTTGAAATAACAACACCCCTTGAAATGAGCACATCTAGAGTGTGCCCTCTGCTGTGGGTGGGCTCAGTCACATGCTGAGTTAGACCAAACATTTCAAGGACAGCAGTGAGCTCTTTAGCTTGCTTGTAATGGGCTACATCCACATGCACATTCAAGTCCCCTGTTATGACTAAACAGTCAAAAGCAGTGCACACAATCGAAAGTAGTTCAGTAAAATCATCAATAAAACAATTCTGTGGTGGTTTGTAAATGGTGATATAAAGTATGGAAGATTGTTTTATCTCCATTTTGAATGACACATTCTCAAATGTTGAAAAAACCCCAAATGACAACTTGTGGGTGGGTATATTGTCCCTGAACATGGCACAAACACCCCCACCCTTCTGGTTTTCTGGTTTCAGACACAAAATTGAAGTGAGGTGGACTAGACTCAATCAGGACTGCATTTGCTGTGTTTTTGTTCAGCCATGTCTCAGTTAAAAACATAAAATCAAGATTGTGAGAGGAAATAAAACTATTTATCAGGAATGATTTGTTACTTAAAGATCTGACATTGAGAACTGCGTGGCCCCGGCCCCGGCCCCGGCCCCTTCTGATGCCTCAGAGCGTGGAGGAGATTATCTGTCAGTCGTCTCACTCCACCTCTGTTCAGGTGTGGGATTTTTCTGTGAAACAGATCATCTCTTTGGCAGAAAAGATTAAAGTTCTCAATGAAATGCAGTCCTCTGGACTCACAGACTTTGGACAGCCATGTGTTCAACTGAAGCAACCGGCTGAATTTGTTGATCCTCCTGTCGATGTTTGGGAGAGGTCCACTTATGAATGTTGGTATCGTCACTTTATCAAGACTCAAATAGTTTCTCAAAGTCTTTTTTTAAGATTTCAGACTGATTTTCTCTGATGTCCACTGCACCAACGTGCACAATCAGCTGTTTCACCCCTTGGTGTTTTGCCAGTACCTCAGGTAGTAATCTTGTGATGTCAGAGACAGTGGCACTTGGATAGCTGCATGTAACCATTCTGTTTATGTTTATATGAGATATGGCTCCGTCTCCAAGCACAAAAGTATCTTTGACCTTGACACTTGGCACAGTTTCTCTGTCCATGTGCTGTTTTGTACCGTCTCTCTGTCCACACTCAGTCACATTTGGCTCTGACAGTGGTACAAATCTGTTTGTTAACTTTATTCCGGGTGATGTTACATATCCTCTGTTGATACCAACAGTTTGACGATTCTTCGGCTTAGCACCAAGTCCATTATAAGTGTCTTTACAGAGTCTTGGAAAAGACACAGTATCATTTAGCTTTAAGTTGGAGGTAGCAGTTTTTTCACCCTTTCCTTTGGAAGTAAATGTGGACTTCTTACCACTGGATTCCATTGGGAGCGTTTCATGAAGTCCCATTTCAGTTTCTAAGGCAAAAATCCTTTCTTGTAGCACCCAAATGTCTTGTTGATGTATCCGACAGCTTTCACAGGGCATGTTGAAAGGATTGTAGTCGCTGGCTCGTCAGATAAGTTGTTAAAAGAATAAAAATGATTAAAAAAAAGTCTTGGTTCACTTAGAAGAAAAAGAAGAAAATTACATCCAAGACTTGTGGAAAGAAGTAAAATGATTTAAAAGCAAATAAAGCGATAAGCAGCAGGAGGAAGCAGAGACACGTCTGCACTCTTCAGAAGCAGGAAGCAATAAGAAGCAGGAAGCAATCATCTCAGAACAAATGCTAATCGAATTAAAAACATTTTCAAGGTTGTAAAGAAATCCTTTTTTTCATCCAAACTAAAACAGAGCTTCAGAAATAGGACTTATTACGAGCAAGAACGAAAATATAGAGAACACAAGGTCGTCGCCTCTCTCAGTTTTAAAGGCCCTGTTTAGAGCTGGTGTTAACCTGCATCCTGGGTGTTCGATCACCAGACAGTGCTAAATACATGCATGAACGGACTCTGATCCAGTTGCTCAGGCCACATTCGAAGGTGGTCTGGTACACTTGTGGCAACATTCTCGTAACAGTGAGAATTTAAATATGTCTTAAGCCACATTTGAGGGACAACTTACTCACCTGCCGTGGCTACATGCCAGCTGTGGAGTCTCAAACAAACTGAATATATCATTCACAGAAAAAAAAAAAACCTCCTGATTGTCTTTAATATCAATTTCTGCAGCAACAGTGAGCAATGCCGGTCCAGAGCTCCAAACTATATTGTTGGTCCTGGGGATTTTCTGCCCTGAAAACAGGTGTCTTAATGAAACAGAGTGCGGGGAATTTGCTTTTGATCATTAAACACAGCCTATGGATGTATTTCAAGCTGTGAAATTGTTGTTTATTGTGAGCAGATGTCATTTTTCAGGATTTCTTCACGTACTAGTTAAGGGCAAAACCTGTTTCAAAGCTTCAGTCTGTGTAGCTTCAGTCAGCTGAGGTGTGCTGACACTGAGCTCTGTGACATCACAAATCAGTTATTTTGGTCTCCTTTTTCTTATCACATATAATATTTGATCTTATTGAAAAAGAAATCCACAATACAAACCCCAATTAGGACCCATTTAATCTCATAGAGTTCAGATCACTGAGGGTGTCTGTTTTCAGATGACTGTGTGACGCGGGACACGTGCTTATTTCCATTATGAGCAGGAAACCGAGATTTGATCACAAGTGGGCACTCAAGGATGTGTTTTAATGTCAGTGATCAGCATCTGTGAATTCTTCTTTGTCTCACATATAATCTTTCTGCAAAGTGTTATGAAGTCCAGCCGGCTAGTTTTTGAGTAATTTCTCTGAAAGACAAACACAAAAAAAAAAAAAAACGACAAAGGAGTGAAAACATGCTTCCACCTTGGGAAAAGAGGGACCCCTGAATGAATTCTTTGTATGGAAATCAGAAAGCCACAAAATAAAATGTTTAATTCATTTTAGTTTTGGGAATTCTTGCTCTGGTGACAGCACATCCAGTGTTCCTTGGTTGAGGGTTAGCTCCTCGGCAGCTCGCATACTTGCTGAAGCTCAGCCTCTTCCCTGGAGGTGATGTCAATCTGGCGAGATTATTACACAAGAGTAAAGGCTTCAGTCTGCAGCTTTGCCTCATTTTAAACCATCCACACCATTGTGTCCACATTCTGAAAGAGTGAGTGATTTAGAGCAGGGTGGGGGTGGCGAGTGTGTTTGTGAGTGTGTCTCGCAAAGGTGCCTGTCCAAGAGGTTGCCAACCGAGATTAGGGGAATGTGAATCAGTGTGGGGACCACCAGGGTGGTATCCAGTGGCGCTGAGAGTGCGTCACCCCCCTCCCCAACCACCTTCACCACCTCCACCCCTCTGTTCTCTTTCACAGCCCTCCTCACCCCCACATCTTTGTCCCTTGTTTCTGCCTGCAGCTTTAGCACTTCCGTGTTTAGTTCTGCCTGAGTACAGAGCGGTTCTCTCTCCAGTTTAGTGAGTGGCAGGGAAGATGCGGACTGACACTGTACTGAATCGGTGGAGTCAGTGTGTGTATGTGTGTGTGTGTGTGTGTGTGTGTGTGAGAGATAGAGACAGAGAGACAAAGAGGAGGCATGGGGTGTTAATTTAGCAGGGGATGAACTTCAGAGAGAGAAAGAGGTTCAAGAAGCGAACAGTTAAAGGTGTGTACAGGATGGGTGTGAGGATGAGAGAAACAAGCAAGTTAGGAGGGTTGAAATATTTCAATTCAAGTCATTTCTAATTAGTCATCAATTCATGTAAGAGGATAAAGGGGACAAAGAGGGGCTTTAGAAAAAGAAGAAACCATATCTTTTATCAGCTGCAAAGCCATCTCTCTAAATCCTCTCTTTTCATAGTGGAGACTGGTGTTTGCACAAGAGCAGATTCCATGGGAAGCCTCTATGTGTAGAAAGCTATAGCTCTCTATGAGAAGGCCAGCTCTCAGTCTTCAGGGTGCCATCCCGTGGCAACATCAGAAGAAATGTCAAAGATTTTGAAGGCTTGGTTAAATACGACTGGATTTCTTTGCCTTAAACCTTCAATGACATTTTTGGCTGTTGGAAAGGTCAGCATGCAGCTCCTGTGAAATGCTAGCTCTTTTGGGGTGAACTTCAATACAGGATAATAAATCCCTCTCTATTTTTCCCTCCATACTTCCAGCTCTGTCTGTGCCACAATAGAGCCTCAACAAGTAGAAAAACGTACACAATCTGGATACTTCTGTGTGTTCTGGAATCAGTTTGATTAATCTTTTAATCCTACAGGAAGTGCTACATTTGACTGAAATTCCTCCACCTGATAGTGAAGTGCAGAGTGCTCTGCCTTTGAATTTTTTTTTTCAACAGGGAACAATGATTTTTTTTTAAATGAATAACATGCTGAATAATGAGTGGTTTCCAATTTTTTAAGTGTATGGGCAGTGTCTATTCAACACAGCCAAGACGTGGAACGAGCTTGAGTTGTACTGACCATTTTCCTTTCAATTATCAGACTAAAGGAAAAAAATGTGTCAGTATTGATTGAAGGCTGGATATTTTTTGTCAACACTTTCAACTCAACAGGTCTCTATTGAGAAAGAGACCTTGTGTCTCAATGGGATTACCTGTATATATCTGTGTACATAAAATAGTGTTCACCACTGACTTTGGAAACAACTGTTTCTGTAGCTATTAACCCCATTTCCTGGACTGCCTCAACAAAAGAAGGGCCTCATTTGTCGTTTAGTTTACTGTATTTTCATCTTCAGAAGAAAATTATATAAAATACAAGTTTTGAGAATCCCCAACCAAAGAAACTATCTTTAAGATGCAGCAAATGTTGACAGACGGGACTAGAGCTTAAAAATGTTCCTTCAGTTATTACATTATTATCATTATTACTAATAGTAATGCCTTCATTAATTGAGTAAAGACGGCTAGCTTTAAAAGAACAGCTTACTCTGTGATCTCTTTTTGTTCAGTGGCTGCAATGCTAAACATCAGCAAGCTGGTCCTTCACTAACTTATGGTTGTATTTTACTGAAGATATATTCTTACGCATTACATCAGATTACAAAATGACACCTTGTTGTCAATTAATATCTAGGTTATTTCGTTTAATTGTAGCGTAGTCTTAGTGACAGAAACCTAGTCAGGGGGTGCACAGGTAGCTGTATGCAGGCGATCTTGTATCTGACAATTGTTTGTGAGCTCATGGACTCATCTGCTGACTTGATTCTTTGTTTGCTGTCAAACCCAGTTTATAGTCCTCCTTTCAGTCACCATAACAGGAAAAACTAACGGTCCAAGTTGTGCTCGGTTGTCTGTGTGTGTATGTCTGCGACTGAGTATAAAGGTGAGCTCACACTTGACAGGTTTAGCTTGATTAATAGCAACGCTGGTGTGATTGTTCTGTTCAGTTCAGATGATTTGAAGAAGTGTGAGTGCTGTCATCCCAATTTGGCGCGCAAATACACCAGAAAAAACGGATCCCCTTCAAACAAAGTTCTCTGCCTCCAAACATAATCTGATGGGGTTCAGCTGAATATGAGTGCAGTTAGGGCCTGAGACTTTAGTTCATTATTCTTTGATTTCAAGCTTACCGAGTTCCTCTAAGCATTTTGTTGCTAAGTACAATTTGGGGTCAGAACCACCATTTTTCTAGCAGCGTATGCAACACAGGAGCTTCTGCTGTTGTATTTACCTCTCTATAAATTTGAAGAAGTTCTTCGTGACATCTCCACTGGTTAAAAACACAATTATATAAGCTGTGGCTTAGTCAAGCTGTCCAATCATGGTGTGACCAATATCCATCAGTCTTATCGTGCGTGTGTTGGTTCAACACCTAATAAGTCAGTCTGAACAGCTAAGTAAACCAGGACTAAGCTTCTGCTTTGGTCTGGTGCAGAAAACTAAAGTGCAAGTGTAAACACACCTTAAACAAGACCTTAGCTGGGCTGACCTTGGCTAGTGGGCTGAATATGTAGGAGGTTGGTTTATTGTGAGCAAACAGTTATCAAGCCAGTCCCTCTGTGATATAATTCACCTACATGTAGTTCACTGTGTGCAATATGTACTTCAGCTTTTTGAAACTCACAGTGTTCTGTATAGTAGGCTTCTTGTCTGTGTGGGGGTGCAACATGTTGGTTTCAAGGCTAAAGAGTTGTTGGACTCGAGGGAGCTTGTGTGTAATGAGTTTTGTCAGAAGGGTAAATCAAATAATTCAAGTGACTTTCTCCAAACTTCAATCATGTGACAAAATTCCATATCTAAATGATTTGACAACAAGTAACTAATTTCAGTCACAATGGAGCAAAATGTTTCTTCTGCGGAAGGCCATGGAATGTCGTATTGATGTCCCATCCACTTCTGTGTGAAAAAAACATGCCGTTGGTAAAGGGGGAACATTCCACTAGGAAATAATTAAATTATCGATTATATAGCCAGGTATCGCTTTACTGTCACATTTCATTAGTTGCACTTGTTTTCACTGCTCTGACTGCTGTCAATGAGTCCCTTTTCCTGAAAAAGAAAATAATCAGAATATTGTAAAGGGTAATACAGCGCTTAGAAATGTCTCATTTAACAAGGACTCATCCGCAACAGTACTGCATCATCAGGCTACATTTACCCTAAAATACTTTCTTTTTGTAGCGTTCAACTGCCCAGTTGTAATCTTTCCCCTGGCTTTACCAGAGGATGTTGCACTCCTCCATCCACAGTGATGCACAATTACTCCTTCAATATGATGCCACAGAAAGACGATTTAGAAAGATGGAGAATCTGATGAAAAGCATTGAACAGGAATTAAATCATGTTTTCCACACCATAGGTTCAGAAAATGGTGCTTGAGACACTGGAGAGCCCAGTGGCAGATTCCAATCTACGGGCTGAAATTGGAAATGAACAGCGGTGCCGTCTCCATTCTGACAGCCTCGTGTCAATAAAAGTCAGTTTCCCTCCACTGCTTCCCATCGCTGACCACAAAAGGGACTTTTGTCAGCCTCCAGTCAGATCACTGCACGGCTATCATTGTGCTCACATGCAGAAAAGGATGATTGCATTATGAGCGGTGAGGTTTCAGCAATTAATCTGAACGCACAGGTAGGCAGTAAGTGGCCCAAAGAAGAAAACAAAGTCTTTAAAATCTCCACTTGAGCCGGTAAGAACCATAATTCACATCAGTGAGTCAGTTGTTTTCTGCATTCATGAGCAGCACATGTAAGCTCATTGTTGCAGAGGAGAGATCATATAATGTGATTTATGGTTCTGGGGAAAATTATGGAAACACTGACCTTCCACTTACATCCCATCAAACAGATAACTGGGCAGTAAGTTGCTGTTATGATAGGAGGAGGGGGTGAGAACACTGTCATCCCTGTTTGCATGTTGTACTGCAGGCGAATGGCAAACACGACAAGATCTATATCGAATGCTGCCTTTGATACATGAGCAGGAGTCAGACGTTTGGCTGTGGCTTTTCAGGGTATGGTATTCTCTATCATGCCCACGCATTTGCAATAATGCTATGAGCACTGGCCTTGGTCGCACAAAATGCCATTAGAGGTGGTATCTCACACTTTTCTGCTCCAGCAAGATGTCATGACAATACCATCTCTGAGATTTTTTTTTTCTTCTTCTTTTTATTGCAAAAAAAAAAAGAAGAAGAAAACCTTCATCTCCTCCACCTTTGTTTGCACTTTCAATTTGCATATCAAAGAAATCCCATCGGGACCTGCTTTGCATATTTACATCTGATTAGTAACTTTAAATGAACATGTCAAAAATGGTCGAGCTTTCTTTTTTGAATGTGCGAGGACTACCTAGCTTGTATAATTAGTGCCAGCACATGTAACATAGCCAAAAAACAAAACAAGCTGATTTCAAACAACACAAGAGGCACCTTTTATATTGCCTTTCATTAGGCATACTCAAATAATCCTGTCTCACCTTGGACCCTGAAGCTTGCTAAATGATAACTCCCTTCGAATGATAAAGACAAAAATATGTACTGTATGTTTGTGGTAATATTTCTTTGCAATGACATTAGGTCTTGTAAATTTTATCAGTTTGCTTCTGATGGGAATATTTTTAGATGTACGGCGGATGAGTTTGAAAAGAGAACAGTTGGGTTCAAGGTCAGTTAGTTCTGTGACAAAAACAATCTGTCTGCTTACCGTCATATAGTTCAAAGTCACAATAGGGTAAAGTGATTTTCTGTCTTCTTACTTGACAGCAGAGTATGTCTCAATGCTGACATGTTATTCCTCTCATTCTAGAGACCAGAAGTGAGATCTAAAACCAAATTTAAACATTTTATTTTGCCTGTGTTTTTGTCACATGTGGGGATGGGAAGGACAGACTCGGGGGCCTGTGCCTTCTTTTTTGCACCAAGTGTAAATTTGACATGTTTGACGCTTTATGCGTGCACACGTGTGTGTGTGTGTGTGTGTTTGTTGCAGCACACTGAGAAACTGGAACTAAACTTTTTCTTTGCTGAAACTTCCGGAAAGATGAGCTCTTGTACGGGCCCCAGTATGCATACAGGGAGCTTTAAAATGAACTAACTATGTGATTATTAATTGGGAGTCTATTTTGATTCAGTATTCCACGCTGCATATCGTCACGGGTCCTCAGTGGGATTGTGTCTGCGTAGTTAGTGTGTTGAATTGTAGGCGGCGGGGGTGGGGGGGCAGCAGTCTGGAAGGATCTGCCGTTTGGAGCACGGCTCGCTACCCGCACATCGGCATACCAATGAGTGGGGTTAAGAAGGCACGGCTCCTCGTGGAGACACCGTTCCTTCAGCAGACCCAATCCGCCAACTCTCCACGGACCCATTTCCAAAAGCTGCTCCTAATGTGGGCCTGTGTCAATCACCCCCACAGACAGCTCCCCCCTCAACCACCCCCACCCCCCTCCTGTCCATATGAAATAGTCATACATTGGGAACCAGGGGAGAGCACCTCGCTGTCTAGGAGTCCTCATGTATTCTAATGCAATTCAAAAGCTATGGGTAGTTAAGTGGAAGACAGCTGCTGGTTGTTACACCCGCTCACTCGGAAGCTCTTCCTTCTTTTTCGGCTTTTCAAAGAGTCGGATTTCGACATGTAAGAATTGGGCTCGCTTTTGTCTCTGTTTGTTTGTTTGTGAAGAGTCGTACTGTGCCGGCAAGAAGAGGATTTAACAGAGGAGGCGTCGTACTGTCAGCGAGTGGACGGGGGGCTAGATATTGGATCTCACAGTGACATGTTTATGTGACAACATCATTTGACAGCTTTGACACTCCATAGACAAACACCTTCAAAAGAGTCGGCAGTGTAACCCTCTCAAAAAATATAGGGATACCTTTCTGCTGCCAAATGTACACAAAGTTGACGGGCTAATTTTATGGGTTTTTTTTAGTTTTTTTTTAAGAGAGTAGGGCTGGAAGTACATTTCAAACATCATCGTGACTACATTTGCCTCAATTTATAACACTGCTTGACTGACTTTGACAGTAAAATCTTTTAACCAGTTGTAGCCGGTTAAAGCGAAGTTGAAATACTGGCAAAGAATGATTACTTAAATCTTTGCATTTGTTGTTAGAGCACATTAAAAGGCCTGGGCTTTTTTTTTTCCATGATTAACCAATCCCATTGTCAGATTGAAAGGGTTCAAATACGAAAAGCAAAGGGAAAGTAAGGGAAATTAAAGGAGCATAGATTTCTGGCCAAAGTACACACCTATATGGCACGGTTAAGGAGCTCGGCACGCGTGCAAATAAAACTTTTGTGCTTTAATAAAATCTCTGACATCCTGCGATGAGAACAGGCTGATTGATGCAGAAGGTTAATTCAGCGGTGGTGCGCTGAAGCCATGCATCACCTCCTGATACCTGTCATATCGCAGCATGACCAAGTTATGTGCGACTCTTTAAATCTGGCTCTCAGATCTGCTTGTGCCCCCAAAAGATATAGATTGTCACTTTTTTTCAGTGACTTTACTAAATGGCTGGAGCATTATGCAGCAACAGCAGGATCAATATCGTCTCCAAGGCTCGGTGCGCAATTTACACACAAAGCACAGCAGCAATGTTGTATTATTTATGTCTTTTGTCTTGTGATTTCATGCTGCCAAACTAAATGCTGTTCTGCACGGAAAACAACGGAGCTGCCGCACGTTCAGTTCACAAAATTTGCAAATCAGTATCATGTTAAACATTGAATTAGACAGCATTAGAACTCTGTATAATTGGTATATGCTTTTGTAAATTACTTTTTATAAAAGGACTGGCCTGCTATCCTTTGCAGTTACTATTTGCTGTTATCAACTTCATCTTCTGTGTCCTGGCATATTCCATTACTTCAGGACCTAATTCTGAAGAAATGGAAGAAGGAAGCATGCGCAGAGAGCGCTGGCTAGTTTAAATCCAACTGAAAGTATATGCACGCAGGCGTAATTTAACTTCCAAAAGCATTACCTGGTTGTGTTAGTTCCACCTCGAAAGGTTCAGTTGAGTACGATTTCAGTGAGTCTGGCTCACTGATGTCTTTTTATAGTTCTCTGGTTCTCTTTTTGGCTTTGAGTCCACACAGAGCTCATCGTTGGTTACAGAAAAACGTATGGACTCATTCTTTCCTTTGAATGGTGGCAATTCTGGTCTATGACTGATAAATCCACAACACTAAAGCCAGAAAAAAAAGTTGAAAAAGTTAAGAGGATCATCTTCTCTATCCTGTATTGAGTCCTGATTCATCCTGTAGTTTTACACCTCTACAACTAACATATTATCCCACTGTATGGAGTCATACCGTGGTGCCCGAAAGCAACCACCGCTAAGTTCCGCGGCTACCGAGGATCCAATCTCCTCTGGGGTCAAAGTACATATGGCTTCAGTGGCCGGTCCAATAGCACCATGCTTGGCTGAGTGTGGCCCACGCTGGGCCAGAGGTATAGTGGCAAGTCCATGGGCCGTGAGGTAGGATGAGTAAACCACAGGGATCTGAGTGGATTTACTCTCCTGCCAGCTCTCTTTTTGGTCAACAGTGGACCTATTGTACAGGCTCAATATGTTACAAGCAACAATGTGACAAAGAGGAACTACGGGACACAACAAATAAAGACAGGTGGAAGGTGGTGCTTAGAGATAGAATGTAAAAAAGGATTCTCTAACTCCATCAAATCACAAAAAAAAAAAAGAAATCACACAGGACAAATAACACTGTGATCCATCGAGATGATATAATCAAAACTTAAAGAATAGTTTTTGGTTCCTGCTCAATGTTGAACAACTTTGAATAAGAAATTCAGGAAGTGTGCTGTGAAGAGAACGTGGAGTTATTTTAGAAACACTCATTTAATAAAACATTGTAAAGGCCGTTCCTTACAGAAAAAATCATTCTACCCCCGAAATATGCGACCGTAAAAATGTATTGACCTGTTCATGCTTTCTGTCGCCATGAAATTAAGCTTCAGTGCGCTGGCAACAAAGTGAAGCATTGCATTGGTGCTACTTTATTTATGAGAGAGCATGACAAACCCACCTTTCCAACAGGGTATTTAGAACGTTTGCCAAAATAAAAAAAAATTTAAAAAAAAGGGGCACTGAGAGTTTATAAAGAAATGGGATGAAATTAATTTGGAAAGTTGCCTCTTTAAGATGGCAAAACATTAAATGCCACCTAAAAGAGTCAGAATAAACTGAGCTGCAGCTCTTAAGACAGATTTTGTGCCTGCTACTCTTGTCCACACAGCTTTATGGAAAAGTATTCTTTATCGACTCATTTAACAGTAATGCAAGTTATATTCAATTTACCTTATATAACTGTAAATACGTTGCTTGTGTGTGACTTTGTAAGACTCCCCATATAACGGTAGATAAACTTTAGAATAGACTCTTGCAACTTTAGTAGCCCGTCTTCTGCTTTTTCTCCTTTTATAGACCAGTTCTAAGTCAAATACAATGCACTATTCTGCCAGGAGATAAAAAAAAAAAAAAACACACGATTTTATCCCAGATTTCAGTTCTAATTCAGCAGCGTTTTTGGGGGGGACAATTGATGGAAAGCCCACAATTTTTATAATTGTATGAGTCAAGATTCCTAATAAACCCTAAAAAACTAAGTATTAGTACCAGCTGCCTCCACAACCTCAAATAATTATCTTAAGGTCTCTGATCTTTCTTTCAACTAAATCATTTTTCAAATATTCACATATTCCGGAAGTTCATTTCCCTTAATAAGGCCCTCAATTTGTGTGTGTGTGCGTGTGTGTGCATTGGTCACAGTTAGCATATAGGATGAAGACCATTGGAGGAATTTATCATTACTGTGCAAAGCCTGGTGGTATGTGAGCTTTTAAAATTAATGACAGAAGCACTCTGACTTTTAGTCCATCTAAAATTTTCATTAAATTTCATTATTCAGCTGTCTCTGTGGCCCTGAATTAATAAACTCCAGGTATCATACCATGAATTCATATTACATTTGAGACGGATAGAGTCAGGTATGCAGCTTTTTTTTGCTTCTTTACAATATCCTTAAAAACATACAATTAAAAGTAAGTTCAAAGCACTTTATTCAATGCAGAACTTTGATTATTACCTTGAAAATAGATTGTGAGGACAAAGTAAAGACAGCGCTGCTGCTTTGTAACCGCCTCACACACACACGTGCACACACCCACAGTCGGGTGCTATTTTTGTAGAAGCCGAAATCAATGGTTCAAACATATATCACTCAATTGGCTGGGAAAACATCTCTTTTTACTGACACTGACAAATGAAGGGCGCATGAGACAGATTTTCCCTCAGCAGCTGAAATGCTCTAATCTCTAAATGGCACCGTTGTTAGCTATTTTCTTTCTTTTAACATGATTTAGTTTTCTGTTTTCCCGAATCGTACCACACAAAGAGAAAACGTGGCAGTGTACAGAGATGTACAGATGCCAGTAACGCAGCCATTAAATGACACCCGCTGAATTTAAGAGGAAGAAAACAATGCTTTTCTAACATTTAAAAAAGCGTTTTCTGAAAGGAAACATTTCGGGTCAGTAAACTCCTCCTGGAGAAAACAGAGTAATTGGCAGGAGTCACACTCATAAATACGTATTTAACTCCCACCAAACTATTTCTGAGAGACGCGTGGAGCCACTCATTGCTTATTTTGCCACGTTTATGGCCTTTTCGTTCACTTGCTTTTTTTATGTCTTACACAAAACGTGTTTTGTTTGGAAGCTTTTTCCATACTGTGTCATTGCCAGAATCCTAAAAGCATCCTTAGATAATAAAGGACAAATTGCACTGAAGTCCATTTGACTGTGAATAGCAGACGCCTGCTGTGCGTAGGGTTCATGTTTGCTTAGCCTAAGTGTGATGGCACAGAGGTTAAAGCTCCCTTTAGGCTCAATAAAGAGCCGGAGTTGGAAGGCGGCGTGAACACCTGTTAATAGCACTAACCCCCCCCCATAACAGTTTTTCCTTCAACAAACTCTTTAAGAGATTTTTACGTCGCAACATATCTGTGAAGAACAAAAGCAGCCGAGCATTTCAGGCCGTGTCTCTCAGGCACCGAACCTTCAACCTTAAACTCGCGGCAGAGATGAATGTAAAGTTTGAGCATGTGTGTTTCGACTGAAAGGGGATGTTTGTTTTCTGTGGAGGAGGAGGAGAAGGAGGGATGGGAAACAATGCTACGGTTGGGTTTGGGGAGTCAATGAGGTAAACTCAAAGAACAGTTGTCGACACAGACTTTCAGGTGGGAGATGTCAGTGGCTGCATTCAACGAGTCTTTTTATCTTTTTTTCCTGTGGAGGTGCAATAAGCCACCTCTGTGCTCCTGCCGCTTCGGATGGATCCCAGTATTCCTCTCTCATTTGCTTATTCTCTCCCCCCGGGTTTTAATCAAGTAAAATAATTCATTTATGTCACACTGGAAAACAATCCTCTCGCAGATGACACTAAAGAAAAATAATCAGAGCACCAAAAGACGGAAAGTTTTCGTTTTCAGTGGGGTTTTCTGTTAAGAAAGAGGAACAACTTCACCAGTTACATGGCTTATATGCTAAGCAACTTCATTTGCAAGCTGCTGCAACTAACTTCTGAGAATTGTCCTTGATGTACAACCTGCCGCAGTTGCAATTAACTACTGGTTTTGATTTAAGACAATAATTTAATTTTCTATTGCGGTATTTCTCTGTATAAAAGACCGTGGGTTATAATCGCTGCAATAAGAAAATTCCTTTCTGCAGATATACTGCAAAATATCAAAATCCAGCTCGAGAGGCTGTTACAGACAACATGACGGCTAAGATGACATCCGAGACAAATGTAACCAATTGTCGTGTAACCTCAAATTGGAGCCCTGAAAGTGTCTAAATAATGGCAGTTAATTTGCCTTGTATTGTGCTTTCCTGATGGCTTTAAATTGAATGAGTCAGGATCCATTCTGGCGTAATGTGAAAGCCGGGGCGCTGGTTCACACTGGAGACATTCAAGGTCGAGCCACTCCAAATGAAGGGGTGACGGGGGAGTGACGAGATGTAAAGCAAGGCAGCTGAGTCAATGGACAGCCCGGGTGTGGATTTAGCACCGCATACATGTAACCTTGAATTATTAGGGGAGGGGGGTTCCTGGTTTGAAAGCTTTCCTACAAGCCCTTTTAAAAAATAAACTCTTTTTTTTGTCACCCGCATCGATGGCACAATCAACTTGAAAAAACTGCAGTCACAAATTATTCACTGTAATCCTTCTTTTGAGGACTTTAATGCCTCTAATTGGGCTTTTATGACTTACAAACTGTATCTTCCACTCTCTTTTTCCTTTATTTTTTTCCTTTTTTCATCCTTTTTTATTTTTTTCCCCCTCTGGCGTTTGTTTTTCTTCCTTCCCGCCATGCTGCGGAGTGACATTGAGCCTCTCCCTGTCGGGGTGCTCTCTTGTCTCACTCCAGTGCACATTTTTCGCTGTCCCTTCTCCTCCTCCTCCCCCAGACACGGAGCTTTTGACTGAATACATTATCCAAGCTGTTGTTCTGTTTGTTGTTGTTTTAGTATCCAAGAAAAGAGATGAATTATTAATGATGACAGACAAAAAAAAGAAAGAAGAAAAACAAAGAATTACAGTATTTCTTTTCTTTTTTTTTTTAGGAATGCTGCAGAGTGCTGCAGTTGCAGGCTTTCAAACAAGCCGATGAAGGCTCATAACACAGCTTGCGATTTGCAATTGTTGTACAGCACGTGGAGGAGAGGAAAAATTAAGTATTGTATAAAAAAAATACTAATAAATAGATAAAGGCTCATTGCTCCATTAAAGATAGGTCTGAGCTGTTTTTTTTTTTTTTTTTTTTTGAAAGGAAAAAGTTGAGGTCTCAAATATATCTTCCAGTCATGTTCTAGGATTTGAAAATGAAGGAGCAAAAACTGCTAAAACAAATATAACACAAACACAAGTTGCGCCCAGGTAAAAAAAAAAAAATAATAATTTAAAGACCGTCCCGGGCTTGTAGCTCAACAGCATCATTAGAGTCAGTGTGTCTCACCTCCGTCCCAATGTGACTCATCTGAAGCAGGGACTGCTGTGCCCCCTTTTGGTTATAAATCAGCACTGCATTGTCTCTGACAGTTCCATTACAGGCTTCACAGCAAGTTCTCTGGGAAATTAATGATCACACCAGTTGGCCGCAGAGTGATTAGAATCAAAGATACACCGCACTGGGGGCACATCTGAGGAAGAAAATGTATTGTTTTGCATTAAAGCGCTCATTTGTTTCATTGTACTGAATAAGAGGGCAGGGGCTTGTGTTTCGATCAAAGGAACAGCTGTCGGTGACAAATTAACTGCCGTGATTGTGTCAGTTTATCACAGAGGAAAAGCTGTATTTTTTTTTTTTTTGGCCCCCCTCTCTCTCTCTCTCAGGATTCAAGAATAAGGGACGTATGAAGAGAAATTACTGAGAGATGGGGCTCATCCACTTTTCTGTTACAGAGCAACAGGGGCCGAACGCTGCATGCTCAGCCGTCAAAGTCCGGTGCAGCTTTGGTTCCTGATACTTCATTCTTTTTTCTTTTTTTTTTTTACTCTATTTAGCGCTGCCAAGCATCCAGAATCAAGCTGTCTTGACTCTGTGGTATGCGTTAAAAATTGTTGCGTATTACACGCAACATTGCATCATGATTTGAAAGACTTCAGCTCAAGCACAGGACTTCAGATATTTGATTGATTTTAACACCATGCGGCTCTGTTTCGGCTACTACTTTTCTCTGTTTTTTTTGTATTTATAGAACCTTCTTAAGTCCTTCTTGCCTCAACTGGAGGGGAGGGGGGGGGAATAAAGCCCTGCCTGTTTGGAGTTTACAGGATCAAAGAAGAGGTAAATATCATTTCCATAACATTTGAACCAGTTAACCACCAGCACAATACAGAGAAACACTACTGTAAGCGCCTGACAATGCCAATGAGGCAGGAACTCTGTGATTTGCCGCTCTGCCAAAGAGGAGGGAAGCAAGCGAAAACATGGAGGAGGTGAGAGGTCAACTGCGCTCTCTCTGCATCACTTTCCAAGCAGCCCCTCAAGCACTGGTGATGTTTTAGGCAACCGTGCCTCAATTTGGGGGGAGGCCTGCTGGATGCCATTCCCAAGGTGAATGAAAAGAATAGCATTAAGCTGCACCACACTGCCTGGAGAGAGCTCCACTGCTTTGGGTGATTCATCTATTGATTATTTCTACCCAAGCACGGAGGTGCCATGTAAACACACATATATTAGTAGTCTACAATGCACATGTGCGCCCCTCACACACACATCAGACGTAGAGGATCCAGCGCAGCACGCCTCGGGCCCACTCGCCGTTTTATAATCGGATTCCGACTTCTACCAGCTCGTGGGCATCTTCAAACCACCAGGCAGATACTTCAGATGGACAACTAAATAGAGATGAATGAAGAGATGAAGGAATAAATAAATGCTAAATGTGCATTACCTCTATTTGTGTGGGCCAGCCATTATTGTATTGATTTAAGCTGGAGTTTTTAGGGTGTACTCGCAGTAAAGTGTGTGGGCTAAGTCAGAATTTCATACTGATTCCAAATGTGTGGAACTGGAAAAAAAATAATAAACACCCTGAATGACTACTACACTGCTTACAGGGGTTAAGTGCGAGCCACACAATAAATCTTTGGGCTTGGCAGTTCATGAAGTTTGCTTGTCCGTTCCTTCAGACCAAC
The DNA here is from genome assembly GCF_027942865.1 of Odontesthes bonariensis. Taxonomy (NCBI): domain Eukaryota; kingdom Metazoa; phylum Chordata; class Actinopteri; order Atheriniformes; family Atherinopsidae; genus Odontesthes; species Odontesthes bonariensis. Next base: position 15,603,495 of record NC_134516.1, on the reverse strand, counting down.
TCAAGCCGCGTCTTCAACCAGCATCCGATGACAAGGGCAACAATTGGAAGAAAAACAGGAACATTTGTTCCATGGTTTGTTTTCAGAGGGCAAATCAGCCCTCATGGTTTCCACTGTGGGCACAAACTCAACACAGCGGACTTGCACAGAGTGCTGCAGCTGGGAGGCGTGTCCTTTAAAACACGAGACAGAGGGAGAGATGTTCTGTTTGTTGTGTGGACAAACCGATTATCCACAGGGACAATAATCCGATTATGAAATTAAGAGTCAGACATCTGCGGAAATATGGACATGTAAACTTTCCCCTTGTCAGATGCACATAATCAGAATTAGAAGCCCAGCTGAAATCTTACTCACTTAAATCAAATCATTTGTCATAATGTGAAACCAGCTCCCGGTGTCTCAACTGTATTTTTTTTTTTTAACTATACTTGCTCCCCTCCAGACTCCAATATGAAATATAAAAACCTCAAGAATAATCTCCCAATTCAGTCAGCCACATGCACTGGATGTTTCACTTTGATATTTGATATGCTCTACTGTAATATTACCCAAGATCGCTCCAAGAAAAAATTCTAGCAGTGCGATGCCTAATGTTAGTGCATTTATGTGAAAACCTGAAATCTACTGTAAAAAAGTTGTGCCATCTTTGTCTTTCTATTAGTTTGTTGCATTTTTCCAAGTTATTCTTCATTTTTCTGTTCGTCTCTTACACTTTTCATTATATTTTGAGGCTATATCATCGAATCTTTCCTCACAGCATCTCTTGAGAATGCGATCGACAAAAACATCCTACTTGGTCACCCTGTGGAATTGTTGCCACGTGTTTAACCGTGAATGTTTGTGGCAGGGTAGAGTTTCATGTTACGCCGCATTAAGAATCAACGTTTTCATTTGTCTGTATAATCACGGACGCTGGCGCTCAGGTTGAGATTCAACCTTTCCCTGCAAAAGAAGGATAATGCCAAAGTTGTCAAATACATTGGATATCACTGCTGTGGTCAGGAAAAGAGCTTCTCTCCAGCATGTGTGTTTCTTTTCCTGAAGACATATATATTTATATATATATATATATATAAAATGTTGGACGTGGCTCTCCCTTAGGGGCGGTAATGGCATTCTCCATGACAACGGCAGTGTGACACGACTGTGCCCTTGAGGGCCAAGCGCCCCCTCTGGGGGGAGCGCCACGGAAACACGACAGGGTCAACGGTCACCTCCCATCATCCACCACCAACCCATCCTCCTCTCTCTCCCCCTCCATCTTCAGGTAGAGCGAGGAGCGTTGCAAAGAGGGAGCGTTGAAGCGAGCCCACTCAGTCCAGGCCTGGCAGACAGGGAGCTTTAGCCACAGGCGGTTCTGGCTAGGTCTCTACCTCACATAGCTCCTTGCTGTTCCTCCAAGGCCAGGGCTGGATCGATACATATAGTAGTGCGGATTCTTTTGGCACCCAAGTATAGCTATGCAGCATCGCCCCGAGGTACGGGTCCGTTAAAGACACAACAGTGTGTGCATGTGAGCAGAGTGGACTGAGTTTATTCGGGAGGGTGATGAGATACTTGGCATAAAAATGATGCTTCCAACAACTTTATTTATTCATGTTTTTATTTTTCCCATTTTTCTTACTGGAAATGGAAGACTGGGGAAAAAAATAAAAGTCAAACCTTCATTAAAGAATACAAATAGTTTAGTTTTCTTTTGTCTTTTAATTCTGAGAGACTGCTCATAGAAAGTATCCTCAGACACTTGAAGAGAACTGACAGCAAGAATAATGTTTCATTTATTTACTAGCATATATACTCGTATATTACTAGCACTGACATATAAAAGAAATGTTTCACTTGTGATACATCCATCAGAATGGATTTTGTGAAAATGACTTGACAAATAAAAGCCGTCTTCGTTTTCAGAAGAAACGCTCTTCTGCCACCTGCTGACTGAAAACCAAACTATCCGAGTTTAACTGGACTGTTAAAGAGTCTCAAATGATTCAAATGTCCATCTGAGATGGACATAAATTCCAGCATAAATGTGTATCATAAATACTTAACTTCTATTGTTTTAAACACACATACACACACAGAAAAAGCTCTCACGTCAGTGTTCTGTCGGTGTTGGCACACATTGAATGAAGATGTATAAGGAAGCAAAGCAAAAACAGGATATCGTCCGTTCAACAAAATGGGTCCTGTACATTTGGCAGTCTCCACAACAGAGAATGTTTGTTCCAACCCATGATCATAAAGTCAAACATAAAACAAAGTACGTTTTTACACAAAACATGTAAAAAAAAATAAATAAAAAGAAGAAAAGAAGTGAAGTCAGAACCAAGTCGTCATCCTTAAAAGGAATGTCCATTTTTAGATGAGTGTGTAGCAGGTCAGGCACCTATGGGAAAAAAAAACAAAAAAAAAAACAGAAATGTTTTAAAATCACTTCCTGTATAGACAAGAGGGCCCAGAGCAAAGATAGATGTGGACATCCTGATATCAAATGTCCACAAATATCATGGATGCCTGCTTATGGTTCAAACAAACATCTTAGAAAGTTAGAGGTCAGGGGGTCCACCTCCAGTTAAAAAGAAAACTGGGTGGCGGGGGGGGATGATTACAGAATAAAAGCCTACAATACCACCAGTTGATTTACAGCTAAAGGACTATAATTCTACGAGATAACATTGGCATCTTATAATACAAATACATCGTTTTATAACGTATAGCTGTAGCCTTACACAGGAATGAATACTCTTAATTTCAAATGAAAAAACACCACCTTAAATTTGTGCACTTTAAGAGCGAGTGAAGACAAATTTAGCACGTGCTAACAAATCGGTTCTGTAAACAGGGATGGTGCCGTTTACAAAGACCCAGCCTTGGAACTTAGAACATAGCAGAACAGAACTCACCATACTGGTATGTGGATCTGGGCGGTGATGGAAGTGGACCATGTGGCCTGCTGGAGACTTGAGGGCTCAGAGCCTTACCAAAGCTGAGGAGGCGAGATCTCTGGATGGCCATGGCCACTGCCTGTGCAAATCTGGATGGGGCCCCATTTGTACTGTCCACAGAATGTTTCGACACAGCTGAGGTCGAGTCATCATTATGAGCTTCACTGAAGGCATTGGTATGCCCATTTGAGGCTGGACTCGCTGGCTGAAAATATGGCAGAGAGGAAGCTGGAGGATCGTCTCTGTCTTTCTCCGGGTCTTCTTTAAAATAGACAGGTGGAGGAGGGGGAGGAAAGCTGACTTCCTCCTCCTCTTCAACAACATCCTCCTCAACTTTCTTCTCATCAGCACATGAACTGCACTGGTCCGTGTCTGCGCTGGGACTTGGGGTAAATTCCTTTTCGGATTCTGCGTTTAAGTGACCCTCAGTGCTAGTTTCTTCATTTCTGCAGTCCGACGGGGCAGCTGGCGTCAACTCCGATGTGACTTCTAGTTCTCCCTCTTCCTTCGGTTTCATTGTGATATCTCCAACTTCAGATAGAGGCGTTTCTGGACAGCTGTGATGGTCTGAATCATGTAAAGGTGGAGGGGAAGTGGGAGCATTGTCCACCTCAATCTGCTGAGAAGCTGGTTCTGGGCTGTGAAAGCTTTTTTCACTCTCTGATCGGTCGGGGGACCTTGGGTCTTCCTCAGTCTCTTGATTATTCCCAGAAGCTTCGCTCACAGCGTTCTCTTCTCCCGATATCTGGTACTGTTCTGGAAAGTCCGTCAGCTCTACATCACAGGAGATGAGTTTATTTGGGGGAACCACTTTGAACGTAATTAGCCCCTTATTTTCTACTGGATCCTCCCACTCATTCTCTGTTGGAAGGTTAGCTTTGAGAACAGACTCAAGCTCTGTACAGAAATCCTCAATATCCGGACACTCGGGATTCACAGACACACAAGAGGGGACGTGAAATTTAGTGAAGGCAGCAGAATTCCTGAAACGCTTGGCCAGCGTTCCTTTGGAAACTGAAGATGTCAGGACTTTGGCAAGAGCAGTGCGGGCGTCGCATAAGTCTTTCCCTCGAAAATGAGGCAGATGGGAATCGGCAGCGCCGTACCGATGAGCCAGTGATGGGCCCGAAAATGACAAGGAAGGCTGTGACTGAGAAGGGTGTGGTGATGAACATGAGGAGTGTGATAGGTTCACAGAGTTTGAGTCATCACTTTCTCTCAGTTCCTCCAGCGTATTCAAGTAGTCTATAGTTCATGGAGATGAAAAGAAAAAAAAAAAAAAGAGCAATGATTCGATTTTGAGTAGATCTTAAGACTTAAAATTACCAAAACTTACAACTCAGCTACAGTACCTACACTTTTTCACAATGAATGCACTCTTGATAACGCAAAACCAGAAGACTAGTGGAAAACCAACATAAGTATTCAGACCCTTCAATGTGTTTGGTAGAGAGGAAGCTGGCCATGTCAGTGTAAAAAAGATCACCAGGATAAAGTTGTTGCACGGCACCGAGCAGGGCAAGGGTTTAAAACCATTTCCAAAGATTTCACAGCAAAAGATGCTTTGGTCAAGGAGGTGATCAAGAACCCAACCACCAGTCCAACTGCCCTTGGTCGGATGAGACGCAAATTCCAATCTCTTGGTTGACCTTAAATCACTGTGTGTATAGAACACCAAGCACTGCTCATCACCTTTTAATACCATCCCTACAGCGAAGCATGGTGGGGGCACCATTATGCTATGGGGGTGCTTCTCAGTGGCATGGACAAAGTTAACAGCCAAGACAACACTAGACTGGCATCAGGGCTGGTTTTAGTCTTGGGTGGCTTAGCTAAAAAAAAAAAAAACCTTTATGAGGTGTGGTTAAATATATTCTCAAATTAAAAAAAAAATAATTATATCAATTAAAGAATTAAAATTCCAGTTTTTATTTTGAATGAGACAAACCCCAATCAGAAACTCAGAAACACTGCACATACATCTAACAGTTAAAAATATAAGGAAATAAATTAATAATAAGAATCAAGATCAAATGATCTCACAAATATATTAAAAACAAGGACGGAAATAATATGCCGTAAAGAGAACAAAGTGAATAAATCTTATTGCTCCTATTGATTTGGCTTTTTGAATAAGAAGGCACCATCATTAGTTTGTAAAACCCAAACCACCAATAGAACGAAAACATAGAAAAGAATACAAATTTGGACAAAAAGGGAAAGATACAGAATTTTCACAAAAAAAAAAAAGACAAAATGTGTGAGCAGAAAACTCAAACAGAACTGGTATGTGGCATGTAATTGCAGAAGGAAAAAAAAAAAGAGACATCCACAAAAGCCACGAAGATGGGAAATAAGGAAGAAAAAGCCATCGCAGGAGGAGGACGGACAGGAGGAATAGGGATGGTGGAGGGAGGAGAGGAAAAGCAGCAGCAGCAGCCCTCAGTCACCCCCTTCAGGTAAGACAGAGTCTGGAAGCAGGAAGGAGAAAAAGCTCAGTCTGTAGGTTCCCAAACTTAAACTTAAAGACTCCTCTCTTACTTAACACAGACAGTTTGGCCAATGAAACTCAGTGAAAAAATGCAGACAACTGAATTTTTTTTAACCTTCACAGAGTGGGAGACCAGGAGTATATTTAGTGACCATCAAGTCTTGGCTGGGAGTTGTTGTTTTTAGTGTCACACCGACGCCGAGTCAGCAGTGTGTCATGTAATGCGTCGCAGAGAAAACAATGGGGGAGTGGAAGGAAAAAACAGACACGAAGCAAACTCCAACGGGCCTCGGAGCTCCACACATGCTCCAAAGTGAAATTTCTTTTGGGTACATTAACACACTCGAATTCCAATGAAGCTGCTCTTCTTCACATATTTTTTTTTTATTTCCTTTTGTTAGACAGCTTAATGCATCAGGAAAAAGTGACGGAAAGGTAGCCCATTCAGACTACATGTTAAGTGGCTTAAATCCTTTCCACACTGTGGCTCAGCTCTAATAAAATCCTGAATTCATAACCGCAATGTCATCTGACAAAACTGCCATTCGAGTTACGATAGAGGCAATGTCTGCGCGGTGAATTCGGCTGTACTTACATGTGCAATGACCTTCGCCAGAGAAAGTTTGAAGAGGCAGAAGGTCTCGAAGGTTTTCACACACATACTTCAGTAAATAACTTGATTTTCGCTCTGGTGCATGCAAACTTTGAGGATGCTGATCGAATGAAAGGCCGAGTCAGGTTGCAACCATAGGTGGACTCAAACGTACATGTAGCCCTGCTGACTGACTGCTTAGGGAACTGCTTTGGTCAGTAATTGGATCACTTACAGAAATCTTCTTAAAATATCTCTAATCAAAATTCTTTCCCATAATATCAGATCCCGAATATCGTGTGTCGAACAACAAAATGCTCACCGTCTGTGAAAGCAATCAATAAAAAAAAGGGCCATGCACACTGAGAAGCTGAACACAGGAGGGAGACGCAACAGACAGCCTAATACAGGGGAAGAAAAGCATGGACAACGGAGGGATTTATCACAGCGCAGGTTGAAGCCAATATGTTTTATGAACAAGGCCGTAGGATCATTGTAATAGCTCTGAATGGAGTTAAAATGTTCGGACTGATAAAAGCTGCATTTTGTACTGTATTTAACAGCTAAATCTCCTATTGGATTCCCTCTGCTGGGGCATTCTAATCTTGATTTAACTTAAATCTCTCTTGACCTCATGTGGCACCAACGGAGGTTGTGAGGATTTGGCAGATAGAAGGATTCAGCTCACTCTAAACCCATTTGATTTCCACCGGAATGCTTTAAAAGGTCAATTGGGATTATCGTGGCGCATTTCATCTGCTCTGCCATTTCTGACAATAACCACTAGATGGCAAAAAAAAAAGAAAAAAGAAAAAAAAGACTATGAAATAAGGCAATACTGATTACCATGTGATGGAACATACCTTAGTCTCACCTTAAAATGGCAATAATGGTTGTTATTTTGATGATTTATGATTTAATCCTTTTAATATCCATGTGAAGGAGATTTAGTATTCATATACGATGATTTTAGTCCAATCTCTATCACAAAGCACAACTGTCGATAAAGATTTTACCTCCAACATTGGTGTTCGCACAGGGAGGAGGTGGGGCCCTCCTCTTGGTACTCGTTAAGGTCGATCCCGCTGACCTCTGCAGACAAAAGACGTTATTTGGGGATGTCGAGTTTCACCCCATTATAAATATATATATGTGGGGAAACAAGACAGACAAGGACACGGGCCTCCTCGCCTTGGCGGGAACAGTAAAAACAGGAAGCCGCTCACCTGTGCTCCTGATACGTGGCAGGTGTCGAGGTTGTTAGGGACACTCTGCGATGCGCACATAGGCGGCTGAGGGGCTCGCCTCTTTTTGGGCATATCTGTAGGCAGGGTGTTCGTAGTGGGAATGTTCTCGGAATTCCCACCGACTCCCAATTGTTTGCGAGGAGAAGGTGGAGGGCTCACTGCCCCGTGCTGACAAAAGCAAAATGTAAATCTGGGTCATCAGCATCCCAAAAAACAAACAAAAAAACAAACAAGTAAACTCAACTTCGTCTTTCCACACATACCGTCTCGTGTTTCTTCGTCTTTCTTCTAAACAAGCTGAAAAATCCTCTGTTATTTTGCTTCTTTTCATTCTTGGGCAGCTCTACAAAATGTAAATAACTCTCATCAGTGAATGTCATTTTGCAGAAACAACACGGTGGACTTGCATCTGTTTGTGTGCGTTACCTCGCAGTGGGGGTGTTGAAACAGCCTCCGTTCGTGTGTCAGCTGCTGCGGAAAGAAATCATTCATTCCCAACTCATATGAACCTCGTCAAAACAAAAGCATACTGTTCTTATACTGCTCATTGATTTTTTTTAAATTTTTTTTATTCGTAAACCAAGCTGTTATGGCTGCAGGGTTTCACGAGGGGACGATAACTATAAGTGTATAAAAAGCGTACGCAGAGAGATCCCAGAGGTCTCATTAAAACAAGAAATTGTGCTCAGACCCCCGAGGTCATCGGCGGTTAGATCCAGCTCATTTTCTTAGAACGCGCCCCAAGAATTCATTAAAACTAAATTCAAAGCAGGTTAAGCATTTCGCAGGATGCGCGAGACGCAGGTCAACGAACTGCAAATTTAGAAAACAGATCGCACACAGTGTCTACAGCATTTAGAAAACACTCAAAGAGGATACAAATTAAACTCACATTCACCACTTCGGATAACATATGCAGCACTTCGTATAATCCCCAGTATCCACCAGCAACGTTGGCTGTTTTCTATGCTTGTTGGCTAATGAATGCCGTCTAATCGGTGACTTGCATAAGACTTATGTATAGAGTGCTTTACTCTCAGAACCCTCGCAGAGAAGCTGCAACCTCAACAACAAAATGCCTGGATAGATTATCTAAAAAGATATTTTGCTCTCAAACAGCACTCTTAGGAATCTAAATAGATTCCGCTAAATATCGGAAGCCTCTCTATGAGACGTTCACCGATTCGTCGACTGCAAACTCATGCTGCCAACAGCACATTCCGCCCCGTCCCGAAGGTTTTCTGCTCTGTTGAAATCTGGGGAATGCTGGAGGCCACCAAGTCCACTGAACTCAGCGACTTTGTGTTGATTCTTGCCATGTGACAAAGTACAACACCCATGATGGTGCTGGAAGAAGCCATTACACGATTGTTAACTTCGGGGAGGGTCATTGATTGGTATTATAGACGAAAGAGTGTAAAGATAGCAGTCCCAACACCATTGCAGCAGTGAGAAATGTTGACACAAGGCCGACGAACTCGATGGATTTATGCTAATCAACATTAGACTGCAAGACTGCAATGTGCAGCCCAGGCAGAGAGGCGATAGCTGCCATTTTACAGAAATCAAGTGTTCAGTTTTGGTGTATCTGAGCTGAGCATCGACTGATTTCAGACGTTACCCCGTCTGACGCGCCGTACATTGTAAAAAAAATAATAAATCCACTAGAGTAAAATGGAGCGAGCGCTTCTTCAGATAGAAAATCTCAGCGATATCACAAGTTCTAAGACATGTACACACAGGCCAGTGGAGCACATTCTTCGGCATCCACGAGTCCTTTAACGTACCTTCTTCAGCTGTCTTGAGCTGGTGGTCCGTGGGGTCCTTAGCTGCTGTGTCTTTGGCGAACACTTCCCGCAGTCCATGATCATTTAAGGTCATCGTCAAGTCGAGAGGCCCTTTGGACTGAGAGTCCCTCAGTAAGATGGTCGTCTCCACGTTAAACCCACACTTGTCGCACACGGCTGGCAGCAGCATCTCAAGAGGCAGTCTGGGATTCACTCGCACCACAGTCTTATTGGACTTATTGTAGCTGATCAACAGACGTACTGTAGCCTGCAAAGAGAAATAACATTTTCTACTAATTTAATGCTACCTTTCTTCTATCCCTTTTCTACTTTTTTTTTTATTTTTATTTTTTTATTACCTCAGGCATGTACGGCCTCTTGAGTTTTTCCTCAGCGCCTTTGGCCTTTAACACCATCTTCTCAGCTTCGAGTAAGCCAATAGGGGAGTTTGGTTTGAAGCTGATGTTGTTCTTGTTTGGCGAGAGAAACTCAACTGTGTAGTCAGAGGGATTCAGGTGGTAACTCGCACACAGCGTCACCAGTAAGTCCATCACGGGTTTGCTAAAAAAAAAAAAAAAAAAAAGAAGAAGAAGAGTAGAAAATTTCATTAAAACAAAATGAAAATATTTAGGATTTTTAGCCGTCAGCAGGCATGTTAAAGTACCTTCCATGCACTGTGGCATTATTCTCTTGTCCCCCTGGGAGAACGACACATAGGGAGTGATCTCTCTCCAGTGGATTCACTTGCTCTTCCATCTCTGGGGACATCAAGGACACTCAGGGGGCCACCGGAGGTCTGGCACCAATGTCAGGTAAGTTTCCTGAGGGATATGGCGCACGCATTCTCCACTATCAAAACTGCTTCATGTTAGTACAAACAGACTTCACATAGCTGAACATAAGGTTAGGAATGAAAGGATTTCAGCATCGATTGAACACCATCCTGCATGGCCGCTGACGTCGGTGTGAAATGTCTTACAACTGCTCTAAAACTCCACAAGAATGAGGATCTCAGTCTCTTTCTACCACACCAGCCAAAACGGGCCTTTATTCACTGTAGGAATGCAGTTAATAACTGCTTTCAATCATTTGAAATGATTTCAGCAGTTTGCAAGATTTATATGTGATCTTCAGAATATCAGAAAGACTGCCTAAAAAGGCTCACCAGACCTTAAATTCACTGTTCACACATCCATACAAATAATCAAAGCCATAAAAGTCTTAATCCCTGGTGTTTATATTTACCCAGAAATGAGCCGTTTTGACGAAGAAAACTTTCGCTTTTGGTGTGTGAAGATACACAGAAGATACCCACCCCCCTCAAAAAAAGTGCTATTTGTTGTATTTTACCTTATAGTGTTCCTCAAACGTTAAAAAAAAGACAGTCCAAACTTTTCCCTGCACACCACAGACGCCAACTTTGATGTGTTCTCCTGGAAATTACGAAGCAACGTCCGACACCAACCGACGGATATTTAAGGAAATTGGAGTCACTCCTCGCCCCTTTTCAGGGTTGTAAAAACTCTCTGTCTTCACCTTTGACCTTGTGTGGTCGCTTGCTCAGGTGCAGCCTCGTCAAACGGTCCGATTAAAGTCGACGCCCTCGTTGTATTTTGAGATAGGAGTTAGCGGAGCGTGTCAACTAAACAGCTGTGCCTCTTTTTCGTCAACACTCGCGTGCCACCGCTCCCTCAGAGCGCGGTCACGGACGCGCGCGCACTCGAACTGGTGCGATGCCAAACTAATCTCAATATTTACCCTCGCTTACACGGGATTTCGTCGGTCTTTTGCAAATTTACATTTATATAAACAAATGTAGCACCGTATTGCTGACCTAGGTTTTGAAATGAACTGATAACATGTCCGACATAGATAAAGTTATTATCGATCAGTTTTTTGTGTGTTTACACTGAAAAATTACTTATATTTCTTTGAGCATTCCTCTCTGCCACATTTATTCTTGTAAAATGTGATAAATAAGTCAATAATCTATTCCAAAAGTACATAATAATAAAAAAACAACAACATATGGATTTAAACGACATATGGACTTAAAGTGAGAGCACATCCACAACAAATGGGCCTTAGCATGTACTGTACAGCATAGGACTACTGAGCCTGACTGTCCTCAGCCATATTGTTCAAGGAGTAATGCTATGTTCCAAATAAGCTTACTCTGTTTCTTCATTAAAGGGGATTAGGGATTGTAGATGGCTGAGTCTCTCCATGCTGCCACACTCGGAAACAGATGATTCATTATACAGACATCAGTAGCCTTTTGCACTTACCTGTGTCCATAGATTGTTCCCATTCTCTTTCAGCTTTGTCTTCTGTATGACCAAGTCGCAGAATAAGAGAAGTAAAGGCAGGGAGAGAGGATGGGAAGTGTGTTCCCGTGTAATCCCAGTTTAGCAGAGAAGCCAGACACACCTATAGGCCCTGCCCAATCATGTGACCACACTTTGCACTGTGCTTCGGCATGTGTGTGTGTGTCTGTCTGTGCCGTATGAGTGCCGTTTAGGGGTGTCTGCTTGGACATGCACCTAGTAATCTGGCAAACCAGTCTGCTAGGTTAAAGCTCTTTCCTATAACTACGTCAACGCTACAAGCATACACCAATCAATTTGCACAGGCCTATAATCCACATAAACTACTGATCCTCTCTATAGGGTCTATAGGATCAATTATCGCTGATCAGCTACAGTACATCGCACTGTAAAGCATGCAAACTCAAAACTAATCTCCACTCACTTAAAAAGATTCAAACTATTATAACTTGAGGGCATTTCCTCTGAGAACACTGGACAAAGACAAATGTTTGAAAATTGAATTTAAGTCATTTCAGCGACAGCAGTGGATCAAGTATAAGAGAGAAAAAGAACGTCAAAAAGGTTGAGATGGCAGTAGCTCAATCTTTTTAACATTACAAGTCCTTCACTATTGTATAAGACAGCTTCAGACAGGAAATTCACACTCTCTTGCTGCTATTGTTTGTGTCTCCACCTTATTGTGTGAAGAGGCAAGTTTATGTTAGTCTTCCTATAGCTGTCTTCTTTTGTCACGTAGCCTATTCATACAGCCGGCTAACTTTGTGAGAACACGCAAAAACAAACCAAGGAATACATTAAACCACTGATTTCTGACCTGTGGGTCAGGATCTTTCAAGGGTTCACGTGGTCACAAGATTAACCAGCAGACTTTGCTCTTGTCTTTGCTTATTGTGTGACCTACTAGATAGACAAGTCCCACGGCAGCAGTAATGAATCCCCTAAAATCTCATCTGTGTTCCTTCCCAAATTGCGAATTTTCAAGTTAGTGCCATGAAAAAAACGTGTTGGTCCCAGCTAACCAGCTCTTGCTTATTCGGCCAGGCAGAGTGGCCGCTTGCCTCCAGCTAATCTCTACTTGTAGCTTGCACTAGTTTCTAATTTCATTGATTCCACACAGAGCAAGCAAACTAGCTATAAATCTCCATCATGTAGGCATGGCTGGCTGCTCCCATGCCTTCGACGTAGAGCATATACAAGCTGTCTAAACTTGCCTTTCCGAGACAATGATGCACAGCAGAAATCCCAAGCTGTCGTGTTGATGGCTGACTTTGAGATGGGTAACACATGAAACCCACTTTATGGACATGAGAACTTTACATCACATGTGTTCATTGTGTCAAGGTTCTTTGATTTCATCATGTTTGTGTCTTTTAGTCTGACCTTGTCCTTTGTATTCCCAGGATCTGTGTCCTGGTCCTCCTCGCTGATGCTACTGTAACATTCATAGTAAACATTGTGCCTGGTAAGCAACGCCTGCATGTTACACTCCAAAAGCAGTGCCTCTCTTAGGTCAGAGGTGAGGTTGGCTGAATAAAGGGGATGCATTTTTATTCAATTATTTTGTACCTTTATAGCGCAGTTTGACTACTTGTGTTACCACATCTTACCTTTCAAACTATACAAGCTGAATAAAGTTTTAACAGTCCCACCCTTGACTGGCTGTGGAAAGCGCTGTGGTCTTGCTACAATAACGCTCGATATAACAAACTCTTTCCATCAAGTATCTTATTTCCCCTAATTAAGAGTATCTCTGGTTATTATAATGGTTCATTTTACTACAGGCTCAAAATGAGTGCTGCTATGAAGCAGGCTCCTGTAGCATAACACAAAGCTCCTAATTCATCTGCTTACAGTATGGGAGCTTTCGAGTGGGAGGTTAAATCAAATCAAGCGCACAGAACACATGTCCACACCTTCCGCAATCTTGTAATCTCATTTTGAAGTCTCTAAGTGGGCCTCTGCAGGATCTGGTGCAGTGAACAGATCGCTGTGTGACGAGTTTGATGAATTTCTTTCGATGACTAAGAGATAAACAGTGAGCTTGTTTAGTCACACCATCCAGTCTGTTGCTCTGTATCATCAGCAAACAGGTTGTGAAATGGTTCTCGGACATTACTCATGCACTGCACAGCAGATCTTTAAAGCCCCTTTGAGATACAAGAAACATGTAAAATATGTCGGCCATCCCTTTTGTTTCCGCCTTGCCGCCTTATAGAAAAGTTAGCGCAGCCTCCCCCTGTATCAGGTGTGTGTTTAGATGAGTAGAACGCCACCGACAAGCTTTATTCTTCCCGTCAAAGGAAATTAAAATGACAACAATGAGCTCATTTCCTTGTGTTTCCTTGGGTTCATGCAAACTCTATTTTTGAACAGCTCCGTGGAAACTAAGGAAGTTTTTTTTCCAGCTGTGCACAGAAAAAGTGCCCCTCAACATGTTCTCATTTTCAATATGAACCTTTACAGAAAGTATTAGTGTATGCACGCATACAAGTCCATGAAACTGTAAGCTCACAGTCTTATGTGAGCTGTCGGCGTGGGTCCAGATTTACTGCAACACAGGCATCTCACAGGGGCATATGAGGCAGCAGGCTCATTTGGAGAGTCACACAGAGTGACATACTCAAATGGAAGACTCTCCTTAAAGCCAAGTGGCATGCTACAACCCAATTCTGACATCTCATAGTCTGAGCAAGGCTCCAAAATGTATCACCCTGCCTCTAATGAAGCATGCAGTAAAGTCACAGAGGGCTACCAAAAAAAGGCATCCTTTGAACTAAGCTTTGGAGACACTGTCGGGACAATCACAAGGGATAAAGTATAGCTGATCCAAGTTGTTATTGTTGCATAATGAGAAATTCCCATTGAGGCTGTATTTCCAAATTTCATTTCCACTTGTGCTTTTGTCAATATATGTTTATAAGAGGGAGCTTATTCGTGAAAAGCCAATGCTGCCAGGACAATGTTTAAAATGTGTTTTAGCTTTTAGAAGAACTACCTCTTTTTCAAAGCCTGCTAATAAGCATGTATTTATAGGAGTTGTCAGTTATGTTCTCATGGTGAAGTGAAACTCCTTGCACCCATGAGAGACTGACATGGTACACTGAGCTCATGGGTTTGTCCACTTCTGCTGCCTGTGACGGTGGGGGACAGAGCCTCTTTCTTATTTCCTAAACAGCATCATCCCTCTCAGTTCAAATAACACAACTCTGAAACGTACATCACCGTGGGCACAATAATTGTTTATTTTTGTGACTATTGTGGTGGTGACAGCATATATATTATTGATGAGCTGCATCATTTGCTTCACAAAGGCTCCATTTTACTCCCAGCTTTATGGAAAATGAACTTTCCATGTGAGTTACATAATAGAGAACCATTGTAGTTACACACTTTGCCCAGCAGGTGGCACGAATTCACAAGATAAGCCAAAGGGAGGAAAGTGCCGTCTTGTGTACACTTATGTGGGGGCAACGTGAGCATGCACGTGTCTGGAAACCTTTTCCCTATCTCCATTTAAACAAAAATGTTAATAATCTATATGTCAATATTTATGTAAGGAAATGGGCATATCTGTCTGCACCCCCTAACCATGCATTCATTATGTCTGATATTAACGGATGTAAGGATCATCTATGCCACCTGTTACTTAAGCCTCTGAATATCGTACAGATCGGGAAAAACAAAACAAGGAAAAAATATATATGCATATATCATTATGGGGATTTATGTGCTGCCAACTCAACAATTCAGCCAACAAAAATGAAAAAGAAAGCAATAGCACGTTGCCAGTTGTGAAAAAGCTAAAAATAAGTCGGTGTGAAAGTGAAAAATCCTTTCATCTTCAGTAATCAGGGGACAAAGTAAAAGCCACGATGTTAACTGGGAAAACAGCTATCGACATAGACTAAATAAATAATATAAAATATTAGATCAATCAATCAAACAACATTCGACCAAAATATGCGGTTTTATACCTACTTGTAGACTCATTTGCACTTAAAATACGAAGAGGTCATTCTGAACGTTTTGTGGTTGTCTTTAACTGGCTGTTAACACGTTGTTCCTAACCGCTGCTCTCCTTCACTTATTCTGACTTTGATCATTTCTGGAGCTGCTGGACATACAGGCCATCTTGTGACACTCAGCTTTAAGGACATTCACTCCCAGACTGCGATGCCTCACTAACCGGAAGCGCGGATTGATTTCTCCGTGGCAGGCAAAGGTGGCCAAAAAAAAAAAAGAAAAGAAAGAAAAAATCAAAGGAGCGCTTATTAAATTAAAACCTATTAACTCTTGAACTGGGTTTTTTCAAAAGGAGGTCCACAGGCGTTTAAATCTGGAACTGGCTGGACATCTTTTTAAATCAAGGATAATCTCTTTTCGGATATGGGATCAGCCTTCAGGATCCCCACCTGCTGGGCACCGTAATGGTGGTAGGTATGAAGATCTTTGGAGAAGAGTGTCTCAATCTTTCTCATAGGATAGTTTAGCTTCACTGTCATATCTGAGATTCTCTCTTTTTTTCCTCCTACCAAATATCATGAGTCTTTTGCAAGAAACGAAAGCAACGTATCATAAATATTGCTTTGTGTATTCAGTTGGCTCTTTTATTTTTATTGTCTATATTTGATATTCCTCCGCTGTTTGATACGCGTATGCAACCGGAGGACAATTATTATACGTATACCAATTTTTAAATGCTTTCCTCTTCTTCGAAAATGCTTTAAAACGTATAAATGTGGACGTGGGAATTGTAGCCCAGTCAACACGCGGTCTTATAAGCATTTATCTTACTTGGTCAAATGAACGAAATTAACCTCCACGTCGTGACAAACAAGACAAGCTGCTAAAACTAGCATCCTCCTCGGCGTGCTGGGAGGGGGTTTGCCTTCATTGCTCCGGGCTCCTTTGCTGTTGAAATGTTTATTCCTAAAAAATGTGACGTGTGAAAGAGGCATCATTGTTAAGCTTTAAAACAGGTTGGCAAAGGCACTGGCTGAGGTGACGGGAGGGGGGGCTCTACTTCTATTTTTGGAATACTTCTCTTTGAGGGGGATTGATTACAAGCAGTGGGCACACATCTGGAAAGGACACGCCCCAGACTCCTTCAAGGGGTTATTATTAACAATTTACATCAGCTTTTACATACCAACCCATTTCTGTTTTGTCTGCTTTTTTTTTTTAAGCATTATATCAGGGCTCTTAAGATTTTGGTTCATGGTAGTTTAAGGACCTCCGGGTGGCGCGCGGACCTCAGTTTGGTAGCAACCGGTTACCAGGAGGGTGTGATGAAGGGTGGCTGCTGCCTGTGATGAAGCCAATAAAAACCCTCAGCCTCGGTTAGTCGCTCACCGGTGTGTAGGTTACACATTTCTATCAATGCACAGACGTGCCTTTCTTGCCATGGCTGTTGGCTCCTGAGGGTGGTCGTGCTGCTGCTATCTGGAGGGGTCGAAGTCAGACGGCGGCTCATTCTCGGGGCTCGCGTTTGCGGGAGCTCCGTTGCTTCAAGTGTCGCTTCTCGGAGTAAAACACGGATACTCCATCAACATGGCGACAGCTGCTGTGGCCCCGCTGGCTCGTTTTGAAACCACGACAACTAAGGTACCGTTTGACACCCGTCGTCGCCTTTTTTTCTGATTTTTCGAATTGGCCTCTCAACTAAGCGGTAAAAAAAAAAACCTTACACGGTATCTGCTACCTAGCCTGCATGGTCCCATGGAGTGTGGAAAACGTCCTCAAGAGTGCTCTAAGGTCACCATAAGCACCCCGCAGAGACGCCACTGTAGTTGAACGTTAAATACATGCTCGTGCAATATGCAAAGCTTGGGTTGTTGTTGTTGTTTTTTTTTTTTTTTTTTGCAGCCTCAACAGGCGCCGTGTAGGTTTCTTTCAAAATGTCTGATTCATTAAGGGAGGCTGCCACTTGTTTGCTTTTGAGGCAGCTGCGTTCCCTCTTCAGCACCATGGACAGTGAACCATCTGTCCGTGGAAAAAACAGCGCAAGCGTTTTGCTTAAGGGCATTTAACAAAGGCTTGACTGTTGTGCAGATGATGAGTGTATGCATACGAGTTTCAGCTCTGTCCTAAAGCAATAGATGTGTCTTAAGTACATAAAGGCCATATTTAATGGAAAGTCTGCTAATCTTCTGCCTTTGTTTCACCACGTTTCACACACCGTAAGGGCTGTGGAGAGTTGTTTGAGGAACAGCCGGATAAAGGTGAGTCTGTCCCCTAAGTGTGAGGCCTGAGAAGGCTTTGAGAAGCTTTGTATCAAGGCCTCTTGAGTCATTTAGAATAGTGCGAGTGTTCTATGAAATTAGTTTGAAACACTTTATAACACTGTATGTGAATCAGATTGGCTCTTCTCTCACAGATTCTGTAATCATTCTGAATGCCAGGATGCATGGACGCAGGAATCTCTCCCGTCGCTGTTTCCTGTCAGACGCTTGCTATATTTGACTTCAGGGGTGACCGCTCTGAAAGCTGAGCTGAGAGGCGGGTGTAGATGTTGGGCTTACGGGGTAGATGATGCTTTAATAACTGACGCCAACACCTCTGAACAGCCCATGCTGGTCCAGCTGTCTGGCCACGCATCAAAATACAAAGTCCTCGGGCAGGTCGTAGGACACAAATAGATGTGTGCCTTCAGACCCCTCAATAGGGGAAGCCAGAATTTATGGACTAAGAATTTCAACACATTTCACTTCAACTGATGCTTGTAATGTACCACTGAGTTAATTTCCTGACTTATTATCCTTGTTCCTCGCCTTGGCCCCACCACTGGCCCTACCCGACTCCTCAAGCTTTCTTTTTTTTCCTGCAGCCTGGATAGTTACCTCTTTATTTTTGGAGATCAAGGATGATCGCCTGGCCATTCGAATTTTTGCTAATGACCCAGTAGAAGGGATAGATGACCATTTGCCATCGACGATTAAAAGAAAAGGGGCACCTTACATCTTAAATCTGGGAATGAAGTTTGGAATCAGTGAGGGTTATTTTCACCTGAGTATGCAGCCAACAATATCACAAGCAAATCTAATCTCTGTTTTCCGAGTCAGTACAATGTCCCTCAAGGATCAGTACCCACCTGTGAGACTGCACAAGAAAGCACCAAGGAGCTGCTGATAATGGCCCACCAGGGTTTTTTTTAGGAAGGTCTTGTTTGTTCCTTCTCACTATTTCCTGAGGGAACAAGATGGGTCTCTGGTTGTAAAGGGTGGTACAGTAGACAGCTGACAGGGGAATCTGGTGTGAGTGCTGATTGAGGCCAAAGAACCAAAAGGAAACAAACAAGACAATAATTACTGTCTACAGCATTTATTTATACTGAAAGCTGTTGTTAAAACGTTACATATTTCCAAAATTGAGGCAATCCACCAGCTAATTAACTGTAAAAAGACAGTCCTTCCTCTGACTCCACAGAGGTCTCTTTCTCCACGAGGCTAAATGCAGAAATAAATAGATTAAGACAGAGCAGTTCATGGGGAAAACGGGCCAAGATTGTGCTCGCTACAGATCAAGTTTAGCCTGTCCTTTTTCAAACTATCCACCTGAGTTACTGCTGGCAACTGACCCCCATTCCCTGCCTCTTTACAGCCTCCATCCTATGTCTCACTGCTTTGGTTAAAGTGATCAAAGAAATTTGACCTTATGCAGATTTTCCGCGTATGTTCTCCTCTGAACTATCTTCAACCAAAATGTTGGCATATATGTGTGAAATTTATGTGTATTCCATGTGATGATTCTCTCGTGGACCTCAGTTGTCGGCTTTTAATTATAAAACCACAAACGTCAGACTATTGTGTTATCCAGAAAGGCACTCAAATTGGTATTAGTCACTCAGAACCATTAGCATGTGAAAAGTGCTCCTTTCAAAGCTTTCTCTCTTCCATCCTTTCAATTGGTCCGTATCTTTATAAATTATATGTCTACCAAAGTTCACATCTGCCAAAATGTAATGGCAAATTAACACGTCAGAATATGAGGTTTTCGGGGTTTTTTTAGTTGTTTTTTTTTTTTAAATGGAAAAGTCATGACAACATATCAACATATGTGATATTTAAAGCTGCCGTCGGCAGGTTTTCAAAATTCCGAGTCTAAAGTCGGAAAATTCGAACTGATACAACTTTCAGGTCCCTCCCCCAACCTCTACCAAGCTCCAAACCCCTCCCCCTCTGTGGACGAGGTTGTGCACGTGAGTTCACACCAGTCTGCGTGCACACAAGCTGGGGGCAGACTCACGCTCAGCATGGAAGGTGGAATGGGAAGATTTGGGTTTTTCGGCTGCTGCCCCATTTTCGCTAAGAAGCCGATATCAATCTGGTCTCTGACCGGGAGAACTTTCGTGCGCGTGAATGGGGGGAGGGGGGCGGGCTCGATAGCAGCGTGTGCACAAGCTGTGATTGACAGGTAGCGATTCCTCCCCCCTAACGTGATTGGTTAAAAACAGCCGGGAGCGCTCGGTTTTTGCAAGCACGATTACAGGCTTCAGAGGGAGCTACAGAATTCGGGATTTTTCCTAAACAGCCTATTTAATATTCTACTTCCAGAATCCCATGACAGTTCAAGCAAATATGACTAAAAAAAAGTTGCCGACGGCACCTTTAACCTGTGATATTTGCTTAATACTTCCAACGCAGCACAAATCTGAAGTGAATCAGATCAACATGAAGGCTGGAGTAGCAGAAGGATTGAATAGATTTAAAATATTGAGTTCACACAATATCTCCTGTGCCAAAAATAAATAAATAAATAAACCTTCTTACTTTTGGTTAAACTTTGAAATCGTTCCTGTGCAGCAAGATACGATTTACAGATGCTCCTTAAAAGCCTCTTGTACTGGCAAAATGGTAGCTGTCAGATGGTACAGGCGGCAGTTTTTCAGCCAACTGTGAAAAGCATTGCTATGAACCTTAGTATTCTCCGCTGCGCTGTCCACCAGCAATGAACCTGCCAAAGTTGAAGTGGGTTGGGTAAACATTTGTTGGGGAAAAAAGCAACAAGTGGTCTGCTCTAGCCTCAGTTTGTTTTTACTTCTTTTCTCGAAGGGAACGAAGGGAAGGATTCTACCATTTTATGTAATGATATAGCATGATCCAGGTAGATGGGTTGACCCCCCCAAGGTGCAGACTATTTTCTGGCCATGACTCCTCATTTCCCCCTCATTGTCTTCCTGCTGCAGCTCCCATCCCAAGCTGAGCCCCTCGCTGCCCTCTGAAGGAACAGGATGACAAGATGGCACAGCTGCTTGTACCGCCCGGACCTGACAGCTTCCGCCCCTTCGTCCCCGAGTCGCTGGCCACCATCGAGAGGCGCATCGCCGAGGAGGAGGCCCGGAGACCGCGGGCGGAGCGCCGCAATGACAGCGACGATGAAAACGGGCCCAAGCCCAACAGCGACCTGGAGGCAGGGAAATCCCTTCCCTTCATCTACGGGGACACCCCTCCACCGCTGGTCTCAACCCCTCTGGAGGACCTCGACCCCTACTACAGTGATCAGAAAGTCCGTTTCACATTTATTCGTGTAATCATTCCGAATCCCTCTGACGAAGAACATGCATGAATACCTCTGAGATAAGTTTTCCGACGGTGCTGGCCTCAAAGTATAATTATGTGGACTGATTTAGCTTTCAATTACAGTGTGACTCATGCACTGAATGTTGATACATTACAGGTCTGCACCATCCAGTGCAAGCCTTCTTGCACATTAAAGAAGGACATGGGTAGATGTGGAAGTTTCCTCCCATGTTCACTGTGTTACAGTTTTCCTCTGGCAAAGTCCTTAAAGCCTGCTTTTCCAGAATCTGCTATTCATAGTGATAAGCTTAAGGTTGATGTGTTTTCAGACTTTAGATTTTTATTGGCTCTTCTACTCTCTAAGTAAAGTACATTTAGGAACTTTGAGAAGGGTTGGCTAGCTTTTTACGATAATTTTGACCAAAAGTAGCGTGTTTGAACAGGTTTTGTGATGAACATGGGCATGACTGCTCAAACAAGCCTGTTAAATTATTTCCCAGTGCCAGTAGTAGTGTGTGTACCCTCAGTGCTCTGGGGGGGGGACTCAGTGTATTTCAACATTAATGTGCTCAGCCAAGTCAGAGCCTTTAAAGTCCAGGCCAACAGAGGTGTTAAATGCTAATCTGAGATGTTGTGCCAGTTGAACCAAGGTGTCAGAAACATGTCTCGCCTGAAGGTGGACTCAACCAGCGTCGTCAGAATGATAACAGCCACAGGCCTTGGGCAGTGGCTGAGCAGGGACCAGCTCAGTGATTGCTGCTGTTACGGCCGATCGCGCACGCACTAAAGCAGACATGATGACAGGATACCATACACACACGTTACTCATGCATCTGTGTTGTTATGTCACCGTTTCAGCCGGAGATGAGCGAGACATGCTGCCGACTTTAACTCTTGTTGTATCTGTTTGTCTTTCAGACCTTCATAGTTTTGAATCGTGGGAAGGCGATCTTCCGTTTCAATGCCACCTCTGCCTTGTACATCCTAAGCCCCTTCAACCCTCTAAGGAGGATAGCTATTAGAATTTTAGTGCACGCATATCCTTTCAGAGTTTGCTATGGAGGCAGCTTGATTTAGATCAAACATAGTACTAAATTAAATGAGCTGCTGTCAGCTTGTCACCTTGAACTGTTGTATTGTTGGAGTTGATTGGAGGGTTCACAACAACAGGGACTTTCTGATGAAAGTGTTTTATTGTGGACCTTGACTTTGTTTCTACGATGTTCAGCATGTTGATCATGTTCACCATCCTGACCAACTGTGCTTTCATGACCCTGAGTAATCCCCCGGACTGGGCCAAGAATGTAGAGTAAGTCCCCAGATCTTTCCCTCTTTCGATATAACTCAAATGTTATAGAAGTGACTATCTTGAATAAGCATGATTTTTCCAGTTGTGAATAAAAAAGAATGACGTAGAATTTCAAAAGGGTCATTCACAGACTCGGTTATGAGGCTAAACTGTTTGAAATGGTTTCAAACTGTATTTTACTGTTGAGGGAGCATATTTTAACATCACAGCCGTAAGTAGGTGCAGTCAGAAAAGATGGCAATTCTCATGAAAGCTCCCTGAAGATGAGCAGTTTCGAAGGTTGCGAATATTTCCGAGACAAAAGGCTGCTCTGCCAAAAGCCTGTAAATAAAGCTTTCAAATTATTTGATAATAATAACTTATGCACAAAGCCCAGACAACAGGAGGTAAAACCCTAGATGAGACATTAAAGCGTCGTGAACTGATGCAACAACAGAAGCTGGAGTTCGACCTGAAATGTAATGTTGACTTCTCATGAGTACTCGACTGCAAACTGAACTACGGCTCCCACCCTTTCTCAAAGCAGATCAGGTCACAGTTTAGCACATTTGGGGTCATAAATTAATAATCCTGTCTAGAAATAGTATAACTAATGAAATGTAAGGGTGCATTAATGCAGGAAAAGAAGGGATTCAGTGGCTCCGTCATATTGTCTGTGAAACTAAAATCAATATTTCTCCCTGCGTGTCTTCTTATTTCCTGTCTCCCTCACCTTGTTGACCAGGTACACATTCACAGGGATTTATACCTTTGAGTCCCTTATAAAGATCCTGGCCCGGGGCTTTTGTGTGGGGAAGTTCACTTTCCTGCGGGACCCGTGGAACTGGCTGGATTTCAGTGTTATACTCATGGCGTAAGTATTATGACAAGCAGGGTTAGGATCAGCTTAACACGATCTGGCATAGATTAAACGGCCAAATGCTTTTAATGCTAATCATCCCAGCAGCCTAAGTCCCGCTGATTGTGAGAAGAAGACCAGAAAGAGAGAAAAGTAATCTGCAGCTTATTGGTGTATGTTTTGAAAGCATGGATCTTAAATCTGCTGTCATAATGGATGTGAGCCCTTAAAGCAAGGAGCCCATATTTCCTTCAATGACCAGCTATTTCTCCTTATTAAAACTACAACATGAAGTCTTAAGTATTACAGCACATTTTCTTCTGTCGTTTAAGTATTTGTTGACGATTATACACTGTCATGATTTCAGAAGTCTTATTATCTTGTTTTGTGTAATGGAAACCCATATGAGACTCTCAGATGTGTGTGACTGAGCAGTGGGTTTGCCTGTGCAATGCTTTGTAGTAACTGTGCATTTAATCCTGCAGGTATATAACAGAGTTTGTAAACCTAGGCAATGTTTCAGCTCTGCGCACATTCAGAGTTTTGCGAGCTTTGAAAACTATCTCAGTAATACCAGGTAAGGCTGCCGGCGCCTGCTGCCAGCACTCCTGCCATTTGTCCTCTGTGTGTGACCGTTTGCCGTTCCCTCCTCTCCCCTTTCCCCTTCCCACGACCCTACTTTTGTCTCGTGATGCCTTGTGTGGGTGCCTGACTTGTGTATGCGTGTGTGCGCGTTCCACACCTTTCCCCAAAATGCCCTCCTACCCACCCCTCCCTTCCCTTACAGATATGTCACAGAGTTTGTGGACCTGGGCAATGTCTCAGCACTGCGAACCTTCAGGGTTCTGCGAGCCCTGAAAACAATATCAGTCATCCCAGGTGAGAGAGCCATCAAGGCTCGTAGGGTAAATGAAATGCTAATGGCTAACTGGCGTTTCGCTAACATCCAAACACACTCCCCATGCCCCGCCCCCTCTCAGCTCATCTCACTGTAGCTAAGCCTGACGACCCTCGTCGTCACCCCTCATGCTGCCTTCGTCCCAAGGCCAGTAAAAGCTGGAATCTGGATCCAATCTCCACAGATTGACAGGATTCTTGGCTTTTAGATACATCCTTTAAGGCCAAATTCTTTTTGGTTGAAATCTATTCTTGCCTTGGGAGTCTTACAAGTAGATTTTGTGCACTATTTGTTTTTTTTCCTTTTTGCATGAGACATTGCAAAAGCCGATTTTCTTGTGGCAAGCTCTTGTGTGTGTAGGGTACCTCCTTACCTCGTTTCCTGTGCATGTCTTGTTCAGTGTTGTGTGTTTTTGTGGAAAGGTTTTATGGTGAGTGGTGGATGGGTAATCATAATCCAGACACAAACATAATTTGCATCGCAAACTAACAGAAATGTAGTATGTAAATCATCCAGGAAACTGTCATTGGAATCCTCTCACACCACAGCATAATGCATAGTACTGATTCTAGCTGTGACAGCTTTACATGGATCTGTTATATTATGGCAGCGCAAAGCCTAGTGCAAGCAATGCTAGCACGTGCTGGTGTTTCCCTAATGGGATGCGGTTGGGACACAGCACAATGGACAATGGAGGTGCAACAACAGGTGTTTTAGTGACAGTCAGGTTACATATCATGCAGATAATCGATGTGTAAGTTCCAGATCTGTTGTCAGAGTAAAGCTACTGTGTTTAAGGAATAGTTTTGCATCTTTCTTGTATCTCTGAGAGTTGAAGGAGGAGATATGATGTAAGAACCACCCGGTAGTTAGCTTATCTTAGCATTAAGATTGGAATTAGTTAGCTTGGCTATGTATAAAGATGCACTTCCTACCACCTTTAAAGTTAACTAATTAACACTCATCCATCCATTTTCTATACCAGCTTAATCCAATTTGGGGTCGGGGTGGGGGGGCTGGAGCCTATATCCCAGCTGTCATTGGCCGATAGGCAGGGTATAGTCCCCCCCAGTTATTTGTTTACCTCAAAATCAAAAATGTTAGAATAACAAGTGTCGTTTTCCTTTTCAGAAAACAGCAATTTGACGTGTCAATCCTTTTCCCTCCGTGTTCATTTATTAGCTTTAGATGACAGGGCTTGGCTAGCTGTTTACTCCTTGAAGTTAAAGCTATGTTACTTTTTTTTTTTTTCTTCTCATGAAGTGCTTAAGAGTAGTTAGTGTCTTTCCTGCAGCCTGAGCTCATGAGTCAGGGCACTCTCAGTTTAGAGAGGCAAGGAAGGGGGGAACTGAGTAATTATCCAAGCGAACAGTTACTCAAAATAGTCACATTAAACTCCTCATAGGTACTTCACACTACCCCACGTACAAAAAAACCAAAACAAATAACCCTTCGAGCTAAACCAAACTACGGTAATTCACCGCTGGCATCAATCTTCTCCAACTCTCAGAAAGAGTAGTGCCCAAACCTTGCTTTAATAAGTCATTTGCTTCATCAACAAAGCCCGGGCTCAAAGATAAACGAAACACACAGCCAAACCTGGCTATTATATGCTAAGGTAGTGGGGACTTTAGTCTGTTTGTGACCACGTTCCTAACGCTCCACTAACCTTCTGCACGTCAAATGCAGAGGCGTCAATCCCAGTTCAACTCATTGTCCACGTCGCTCAGTGATCTTGTACATTGTGCTGTGTCTATGCAAACAAATACTTTGCACTTGACTTTTGCGGCTGCACAAAAAAGAGCTTGTGTAAACTGTCTGTGTAAAGGGATATTCTAACCAGGAAAAAGACGGCATACTGATCATTTCTCTGGTAGTTTATCCACAATTAGCAGTGATCTGTGTCAGCCTGATTCCTGTATGACAGCAAACAGTTCATACAGGAATGTTCACTGCATTCCCCCTGGCTACCTGCTACTGTAAGCTCATATTAGCAGCTTCTACTTTGTACAAGATGGTGGCTATAATCAGCAGATGGTAATCGCTGTGCGATGTTCATCTCCCACCCCCATTTCCCTCTGTCCCGTTTAGGCTTGAAGACCATTGTTGGCGCTCTGATTCAGTCGGTGAAGAAGCTTTCGGACGTGATGATTCTCACCGTGTTCTGCCTCAGCGTCTTCGCCCTCATCGGCCTGCAGCTCTTCATGGGCAACCTGAGGCATAAGTGTGTGCGTATGGCGACTGCGAGCAACGGCACAAACGGCAGCGACATCGCCGCCAACGGCACGATGTATTTCAACGGCGGACCCCTGGAAATCAACTCCACGTTTGTGCAGAACAACACCGGAAGCTCCCTCAACTGGACGGAGTACCTCAGCGACGAGAGTAAGCGGAGAAAAAGGAAATGCAGTCACATGTCTGCCAGGCCCACAGAAGGGTTAACCAGGGTCAAGTTTGCACCCACCCCAGATGGTCTGAGTCAGATTTTAGCTGCTTTATATGCAGACGTGCGTCAGGGTAGTAGCAGTGGCTGTTATGTTTGGGGGCCGGGGGGGGTTGGGTCAGACACTGGTGTGCTGCCATGACAGAGAGTGACAGAAATGGCTGGAAGCAGGGGCCGCGCTCTCTAACGAGCCCTGGTGGAAGAATGGGGCACATGTGGCGGGTAATTGACACAATAATAAACCCTTCACCCCCATCACCCCCTCGTCATCCCCCCCGTAGCCCATCTGTGTGGCACGAGACGCCTGAAGTGCTAGCAAAGCATGAGTCGAGGTGACGTGCACCAGCTCCATGATGAGCTGAAGCTGAGCCAGACGGATGGAGAGGACGATGCTGACAAAAAAATGTCGTTTTACTCTTAAATGGCAACAGGGACTTTGTTTGCCCTGATAGGAATTGGAAAAAGAACGCATATACATCATCTGCTCCCATCACCCCTGTCTGTTTGTTCATATCTGCTGCCTCACCACTGTGATGTGGCTCTCACCAACCGTCCCTCTCTCTCCTTTCCTTTAGGTAATTACTATTACCTCCCTGGCCGCAGGGATGCTTTGCTCTGTGGGAATGGCAGTGGCGCTGGGTAAGGCTTGACATGTTTTATTTATATGGCCAATTAGATGCACTGCAGAGCTGGGCATACACAATTAGTGTCGACACTCGCCACCGCACTGAGGCATCACAGGAACCTAAATGGCTGGTTAACTATGGCTGCATTTCATGGGATGTGTTTTGTTAAAAGTAGAGAGCTTTTTTTTTTTAAATGTTGCATTTTATTGATATTGAAGCTACTTCTCAGTTGGTCTTGTTAAACACTCGGATATTAAGTTGTTACAGTGACACTTTATTTTTGAGTATTTCTCCCCGATTGCAGACATATCCGTCCTGATCTGTCAGTTATGCACAAACAAAGTAGCGTAGATTGTGCAGAGAATAGTGTGTCTTGTTCTGATGTCCAGTAATCATGCAGATTTCTCAATCTTGGTGGTTTATATGTGGAGGTACTTTGCACGTTCATAACACCACTGTGTCTTTATAAGGCTCTGTCCAGAGGGCTTTTTATGTTTCAAAGCGGGGCGCAATCCAGACTACGGCTACACAAGCTTCGACACCTTCAGCTGGGCCTTCCTCTCCCTGTTCCGACTCATGACCCAGGACTACTGGGAAAACCTCTATCAGCAGGTTGGCCAAACTACGCAACTATCGCCGTCACTTATCACTTGCCATTATTTATCTTTGCGACATTCTCATGAGTCAAATATTTTGTTACTATAAACTAGGTCTGTGATGAAATGTCTTCATCCCTCAAGATGGCTCCCCCTCACTCTGTTCTTCATTTGTTTTGTCCTGGACGGGACAGACGCTGCGTGCGGCGGGGAAGCCCTACATGATCTTCTTTGTGCTGGTGATATTCTTGGGCTCCTTTTACCTCGTCAACCTCATCTTGGCTGTGGTGGCCATGGCGTACGACGAGCAGAACCAGGCCACCATCGAGGAGGCGCAGCAGAAGGAGGAGGAGTTCCAGGCCATGCTGGAGCAGCTGAAGAGACAACAAGAGGAGGCACAGGCAGGATATGAACCTTTTTGTTTTTACACATTCAAGCGACGTACTGCTTAATTAAGTGATTATCTCGTACATTTAGTTTGAATGAGATGTGGAAACAAAAAGGCTGTTAACATGAAGTCAGTATAAAAGGTTTGAAAATGCTGAGTGTTTTCGAAGCTCTGACTTATTTGTTGAATTATTGATAATGATTCCTTGGCTGAGAGCCGGCGTTGCCAGGGAGACACAGATTTATTGTCATGGATTACTGACACCACCTCTGCTTCTCCCTTGGTGGTTAGGAGTCCTTGTTTGACCTAAAGAGAGAAGAAGATTTGCAGACGAACGTGGAGTTGGATAGTGGAAAAACAATTAGTCCCCTGGCCGGCTTATTGTATCTGTAAAACAGGCTCATAATCAAAACAAAGCAACCGCACTTTCTGTCCCTGATCAGCCAATCGCGCATATTCACAAACCCAGACAACGGTAGTAATAACAAACAGGGATTCCCTGTGTGTGAGTAATATGTTTTCTGTACGTGTGAGTATATATGTTTAAGGAAAAAACGTGATTCAAATGTAAGATTACAGAGTGGTGCAAGACTGATTGATTTAGATTTTCCAGCATCAATAGGCTGTGTGATTAATCTCTTAGATCTGCATTTTGCTGTTAAAGTATCAGACCTATTTTACCGATGTCTAAAAGGAATGTAGAAAACAATCAAATAAAGCGACCGATTGGGGGGGAAGAAAAAAAAAAGATAGTTAAAGAATAGATTAATCAATTACCTAAAGTGAATGGATAACAGTTGAGCCCAGCTTGGGTCACTCTTAAGTTTCATGATAGGTGAAAACGTCTGGAAATAAAACCGTAAATGGAACAAATCGGGTCAGTGAAAGTGGGCTTGTGACGTCCCTCCAGTCTCCTCCTCCCTGGTGGAGCATCAAAGCCTTTTTTTCTTCTCTATTGCTGCACTCTTCTTTTATTTAATTTTAGACTCCCTTCGTTGTCCCTGCTCCTTCCTTCATTGGTTTAACCTCGTCTCATCAGGCTTGTGCACATTCAGATACGGATGACTCTTAAATCCTCAAACTATCATGCTTTGAGGCTCACAGAAACAATTCTACAGCAAAAGAGGAGGTGCACCTTCCTACAATACGTGATATACTGTGTTCTGTGACTGCCTATTTATTTGAAATAGTGACTTGATGTTTTTAATAATCACTCTTATTCTACGGGAGCGCATTAATGCAAGAAATGATTTGTTTTGGATGAGAACATGCAGACATCCATTTTTAGAAGGTGTCTGAGGCTTTTTTGGCTGCGCGTGTTATCGCTGCTTCTCTCAGCTGCCAGGCTCCTCTCCTCTGCTCAAATCCACAAGAGCCTGTGAGACAGGCACCGCGTCGCCATGACAACCGTGTTTGTGCTCTGATTGGGTGGCAGGTTGCCGCGGCAGCAGCCACAGAAAGCGGAGAATATAGCGGGAGAGGGGGCCCAACCTCGGAGTCCTCCTCGGGGACGTCGAAGCTCAGCTCCAAAAGCGCCAAGGAGCGACGCAACAGGCGGAAGAAGAGGAAGCAGCGGGAGGAGGAGGAGGAAAGGGGGGTGCGGGACAAGTTCCACAAGTCTGAGTCTGAGGATAGCATCAAGAGGTCCACCTTCCGCTTCTCCATAGATGCCAACCGGCTTTCTTATGAGAAAAGATGCTCCTCACCCAACCAGGTAATTTTTCACATCAGATTCATCCCAGCTGGTGTTTTTGGACCTTTTTGGTTTTTTTGTTGTTTTACACATGTTGAAAGAAACAAAAATGTGGAATAAACAATCAAATCGAACTATCTGCACCGTATTACAATTGTGTTCATTGAAATGTTTAGTTTTTGTTAACCATCCCGTCACTTTTTATAAATGAGAATTAAAAGAAAACCTCAAAAACGTTTTTTTTTTTTGTTGTTTTTTTTAGCTGCCCACAAACACTGGAAGTTAGTTTTTAGTAGTTACGATCATCAACGACACATGAAATTTAACACCACAACATTATTTACTTGACAAAACCGAAGCAAAGCAGTCGAAGCCGTGTCTGCCCTTACAGAGGTTCACCGCCTCTTTAAAAGCGATGCACTGATCTTCGGCATTCAAGTGTGTGTTAAGACAATGCCAAGGAGGAAAGACATCAGCGATGATGTCAAAGGCCAGACCTCAGCCTGATTTGAAATGCTGTGATGGGATGAGACGAATGTTGCAGACTTCAGGGAACTGAAGCAATGTTGTAAACAAGAGCGGGCAATTCAAAAGCGAGGTGAAATTGTTGGCTTCTGATTTTCTGATTGATCTACTGTAGAAAGCAGCATCTTTGCAATCACCTGACTCTTACTTTGACACTTGCCACCTACCTAAACGCTGTTGCTTAACCGTCATACCGCATCCCCTTTCTAGAAACAAGACTCTTGTGGCGTTTTTGTTCATGTAGCCAAAATTACATTGAAACAAAATGCTACCTCTAGGGGTTGTGAGGTCTGCTGGGATGTGGAAATGATCAAATGAGTCGTTTTTCCCTTCTTGGCAGCGCTTTATGTATGCGTTGTAAAAACGGCTTACGACAGGCTCATAAAAACACTACAAAGAGTCTGAGGTGTTCACCCAGCTTCCAAACGACACTGGTCCTTGTCCCCCTGACTGGTCAGAGTGTTGATTTTGCTGATCGGTGTGTACTCGACCAGGAAGAAGGGTAGTTTTGTCAAGGAGGCTTTTTTTTAGTAGAGTAGAGCAGTTCTCAGTAATCAGATGAGATTTCAGACGCCACTTGCCATTATTCTTAGAAACTGTAACTCTGCAACCACTTCTCGAGTGTAAGATGTAGTTTTCCTTTGAACCGTGCTCTGATTTTACACCCTGTACATCATAAAAAAGGAAGTTTGATACAGACATAATACGTTCATTATTTACAAACATTGTACATTAGCCTATACGTTAGCCTCGGTTAGTTGTACCTCCCTCGACACTCTAAACTTCTTTTCTCTTTCTCTGTCAGTCCCTTCTGAGTGTTCGGGGATCCCTCTTCTCACCCCGGAGGAACAGCCGCGCCAGCCTGTTCAGTTTCCGCGGCCGAGCACGCGACATGGGCTCGGAGAACGACTTCGCCGACGACGAGCACAGCACCTTCGAGGAGAGCGACAGTCGTCGGGGCTCCCTGTTCTTGCCGCGCCGCCTTGAGCGCCGCTGCAGCGCCGTCAGCCAGACGAGCCTCGGGGCGCCGCGGATCATGCTGCCCACCAACGGCAAGATGCACTGCGCCGTGGACTGCAACGGTGTGGTGTCTCTGGTCGGTGGAACTTCTGTAACAGCCTCTCCTGTAGGTCTCCTGCTGCCTGAGGTGACTTAACTGTTTCATGGTTTATTTTCCCCATTGACCTGCATCAACTTTATACTCACCAGCTCCCTTTGTCCTCATTTCTTGGTTCTGGTTCATTCTTACATGAGAAGTATGTCCAGTTCAGACATTATTGTTCTCCACAAGTAGTTTGGTCCTAATCAGTCCAAGCTGACACCCCCCACCCCACCCCCACCCTTTTTTGTTCAAATGTTCTGTGTGGGTGAAGCATGAAACAGAGCTTTAAGAAGTTGCATTATATGAGTGTATACTTTATCTAGGGGACGACAACGGATACTGAGCTGAAGAAGCGCCGGCCAGGTTTCCTCCAGCCATCCATGGACTATTTAGATGAACCCGGGGGCCGGCAGAGAGCCATGAGTGTTGCCAGTATCCTCACCAACACCATGGAAGGTCAGGATCTGTCCATATTTCCTTTTCGCCTTGAAAGTCATTCCACATAAGTTTGTAAATCTAAAGAAGATTGCATGTCATGATTCATGATTTTGCACTAATGAATACGACCATATTCAGAGAGAATCAAAAGGTATGTGAAAGGCGTTTCTCCTTCTCCAGAACTTGAAGAATCGAGACAGAAGTGCCCACCCTGCTGGTATAGATTTGCCAACACTTGTCTGATCTGGGATTGTAATCCCGCGTGGCTGAAGATCAAAGACGTTGTCAGCATGGTGGTCATGGACCCATTTGTAGACCTGACCATCACAATATGCATCGTCCTCAACACTCTCTTCATGGCCATGGAGCATTACCCCATGACCAAAGAGTTTGACAATGTCCTTACAGTTGGCAACCTGGCAAGTATTGACTGTGCTTCCATAAAACTGAGCAAAACCAGAAGGAATCTTGATTGTAAACGCATTCCTGCATGAAGCAGATGTGGGTAAAGCTTTTTCTCTTCCTCCTCTGCAGGTGTTCACAGGCATCTTCACAGCGGAGATGTGCTTCAAGATTATTGCCCTGGATCCTTACTATTACTTCCAGGAGGGCTGGAACATCTTTGATGGCATTATTGTCAGTCTCAGTCTGATGGAGCTCGGATTGGCCAATGTCGAAGGCCTTTCTGTGCTCAGGTCTTTTAGATTGGTAAGCTCATCGAAATATATGTATCTTATTTAAGTCTAAATATAAGAATTACTTGATCTGACCACGAGTAAGGTCATATCTTAATCTCAATAACATGTCAAAGCTTGAGTAAAAGTGAGATGTTGTTTTGGCTTTTGGAAAACAGTAAATGATCATTCTACGCTGAGACCGATCATGTTCCCAAACAGCAAGTGTTCGGTTTGTTAACAACCAAAAGGAGACAAACTGTGGTTGTAGTTACCTCATTTTAAGACCTGACAAAGACCAGGCGATTTATTGTTATCCCCGATACCTTAAATCGTAGAACCGAAGATGCTTTAATCTCTCTTTGACATGGCTACGTAACATAATAATGAGGGACTTTGAATGCCTTATTTCCTTTTCCAAACAGCTGAGGGTCTTCAAACTAGCCAAGTCGTGGCCCACCCTGAACATGCTGATCAAGATCATCGGGAACTCAGTTGGTGCTCTGGGCAACTTGACTCTTGTGCTGGCCATCATCGTGTTCATCTTCGCTGTGGTGGGCATGCAGCTCTTTGGCAAGAGCTACAAGGAGTGCGTCTGTAAGATTTCTGAGGATTGTGAGCTGCCTCGCTGGCACATGCACGACTTTTTCCACTCCTTCCTCATTGTGTTCCGGGTGCTGTGCGGAGAGTGGATCGAGACCATGTGGGACTGCATGGAGGTGGCAGGACAGAGTATGTGTCTGATCGTCTTCATGATGGTCATGGTCATTGGGAACCTTGTGGTATGGACATTCTCCTTTTTGTAATTCCATAATCGAGAGCACCGCTTCACATTTTTGCGTTTCTGTTGCTTTGTTTACGAGCTTTCCTTCCTCCCCCAATATTTCTTCCCCTTAGGTTCTGAATCTTTTCCTGGCTCTACTTCTAAGCTCGTTCAGCGCCGACAACCTGGCAGCGACCGACGAAGACAGCGAGATGAACAACCTGCAGATCGCTGTGGGCCGCATTCAGCGGGGCATCGCGTTTGTCAAAACCACAGTGCGGCAGTTCCTCCGAAGCCTCTGCTTCGGCGGAGGCGGTAAGGCCTCCGGTCTGGCAGAGGAGAGCAAACCCCTGGATGAGCTGCACAGCAACGGCAAGGGCAACTGCATTTCTAACCACACTCTGGAGATTACAAAAGACTCCACTGGGGTGTACATGATGGAGGGCAATGGAAGGCCAGGCGGAGGGTTGGTGGTTGGGGTAGGTGGGGACACTGTGGTGAAGTTACCGGTGGAGGAATGTGACTATATGTCATTTATTCACAATCCCAGCCTCACAGTCACGGTGCCCATTGCCGTGGGTGAGTCAGACTTTGAGAACCTAAACACAGAAGATTTCAGCAGTGACTCATCAGATGTGGAGGGCAGTAAAGAGGTAAGATGAATGAATCTGTGACTAATGTCTCCGCCAGCTTGTAAGAAATCTTTTGAGTCACGCAGATGTTTATATTTATTGTTTGTTTTTTTTTAACTTGACCACCTCTGTTAGATTCATGTTAATTAACATCTTCTGTCGATCAGTGTGAATTTAACGAGATTAGCTTAGAGATGGCCTTTGGAAAAAAAAAATCCTGACATTCAGACAGTTTGAGTTAAAACACCTACTGATGACTTTGTACAGGCATCACGCTGTGCTGTTGAGGGAACCTTCTGGAGTTCACCGTTAAACACACTACCATACTGCAGTGTATCAGTCTTTACTGCTCCATGTTTATGCTCGTATGTGTTCTGATAAATGTAATGAAGCCGGTCTTTTAAAGTGTTGAGAGGCTGCTTTACACCACAGTGGAAAAAGTCTCGAGCCACCCCTCATCAATTAAGATATTGCTGGGCAAATGGGAAATGGGGGCAGCGATTTGGTGAAACTTGTGCAAACAATAATGTAAACACAGCAAAAAAAGAGTTTGTGCAATTCTGACAAGTTTTCAGATCAAGATTAGGCACAATCATTTGTTTTTCAAGACAGCTGGAACACTCTTAGACAAGTTTTCTTGTCATTTCTTTAGGGAATAGTGCATGCCTCCATAAGACCCATTTTTATATGTATATATATATATATATATATATAAATTTATATCTTCGATGCAACTAGCAATACAAAGTATCTCAAGGTACAACTTAGAATTGGTTCTATGCTAAGTTGTCTGCTATTTGTATACAACACTGGTTTATCTCCTTAGTTAGGTGCCTTTTTAATGTTTGAACGATTCAGAGGTCAGTTTCAAGTGGCTCAAGAAATTAAAAATATATGGACATTCCTCTGAAAATGGTCAGGAGCACTATTGCTCAAGACCAGAAGAAAGTCTTGCTCCTCGAAAGCAAAGTATAAAGAAATGAGGGCTGACTCGAAACTTTTCTCGGAATTGTACTTCAGGGTATGACAGGATTTTAAAAGGAATCAAATGATTTGCCATCACATAATTGGAGCGATTCTGACAGAGCGAGCGCTACGTTTTGCTGTTTAGTGTCGTCGGGCAGGCAGGCAGGCAGGCAGAGCGTTGAGTCTGTGCTCCCTGGTGATGGCAACCTGTCACTGTGGGTGTGGCGCCTGTCCCCCATGTTTCAAAGCAACCGTTTCTAGCCGTGACTCCTCAAAGCCTGCAGTGCTTCTCTCACTTCGCTGCTGATCTTTACACCCTTTAGCCAGGGTTTGGTGAATTGAAACTATAATAATTGATCAAATAATTCTCGTGTCATCAAGTCAGATGTCATATACTCAAAGTTAGAGATGGTAAACATCATTTTATGTATTTTACATTTATACACTGACTATTAGGTGTGTGCTGTTTTGTGTGCATGTTGTGTGAGATAATCTATTACGAAACATTTCGTAAGGGAAATCAAAATCTAAGAGGAGGCTAACTGTGTCCCAGCTGAGTCTGTTGGGCTGACCAGTGAAAGCAGATTTGTGGTTGTGTGCTGGCTTTTGGTGTGTATGACTTTGTTTAACCCCCCGTTTGTTATTGCAGCTGTTTCACAGGCGCTCTCAAGGTTTTCAGTGAGAAGAGACTTGTAAGATCACTTTATTGTACCATAGCACTAACCATGAGGACTGCCTATGCCATTTACAGACAAACAACATATTTTTTCTCATACCTTCAATGGATTGCCCATTTTCGTTCTTTGCCTGGTCTGCCCTCCGCCCCCCCACCCCCATCCCCTTTGCTTTATGCCCTTCCCCTGCCCCATACAGCAGCACTGTCAAAGCTGTAAAGTTTTCCCTTACCCCCCCTTTCCCCTCTCATGATTTCCCTCTAAGCATCAGGCTGTATCGCAGTTACAAACCATTAGGAATGAACAGCACCACCCTTTTTGTTGCCATTGAAAGACAAGCTCATCCAACATGACCTTTGCTTTTGATTTCATTGCTTGGTTTTGACTTGGTTTTGGGACTTGATTGGCATCCAACGCCGAGCTTGAGAATGAAGGAAGAGAGGAGGTGGAGGAGAACGTAAAGAAAAAAGAACGAATGGAGGAATGAATTTTGCTGTAGCTGGACAAAATTCATTTTGGGTTCATAGCCCATGCACACACACACGTGGAAAAACTCGTACATACTTTTCTGTGTAACTCGAACGAAAGATTCGTTACGGAATTATTTCGAACGGGATCCTTTTGACAGAATAATGCTGATTTTTGCAGGGTCACAAAATAAATAACACATACTAGATTATACTAAATCAGCTGAGTAGGAGGACAAGCCTTTATTTTTGCACCTCTTTAGATATTTAGTTTATTTTTAGAATTAGAACAAAAAAAATCCATCCTAACTTAAGTGAAATGCTACCAGATATGGTAGATGTACAAAATGATTGTGAATTGGCCTCAATGCAGATGTTATCCACTTTTGGTTCACTGCAATGATCTCATGTCGTTAGAATAAAGTAAAACTTGCCTCTTACACTATAGGACGCATTAAAAGCCTAACACATTCCACATCCAGAGGAGGTAAAATGGGTCTGTCTCTGCTGATGAAGAGAAGGAGAGTGGGAGGGAAAACACCCTTCCAAAAAAAAGGATGCACTAGCGAGCAGCATGCTTCCATCATTCCCATGCCGTATTAGCTGGGTCCCACGGCAATCAGGGCTGCTGCACTGTCTAGGATGACATGTACCAACACTTCAAACCTCAGACGGATCAGACATGAGGCCAAATGCAAACATGTTGGCCCAAAGAAAAACAGAGAGGAGGCCTCACGTCGCCAGAAAATTCTCGCTATATGCAGACGATGTTGCAATTTTAAATCACCGCAAAAATCTAGCCTTTTTCAGGGTTTCAGAGAAGTGCTGGCAGGGTTCCAAATGAAACCAAAACAGTGTCGACTGAATTTAACAGCAGCAACACTTGTCCGTTTTATGTGTTTTGCATATCACTGAGAAGAGGGACAAAATTCATTGAGCCCTCTATTTAGTCCTTTATGTTCTCTGGGTATGCATGGGTGCTAATTGAGTATGTTTGGCGATATAAAGACACCAGATCACATGCTGTCTAATAAACAGTGCACAGTACTGGTTTTTGCTGGTAAGCTAATGTGGTTATCCGTCTACTTCAACACCAACAGAAGAAGCTTGTACACCGCTTTCAAGGAATGGAAATACCGTGTTTTCATGTCACTGATGGAAATGCTCTGCAGCCTTTTCTAGGGCGGGGTTCTACGTTTGAGGGTGGGAAAAGAATTACAAGAGAAAGTAAATTTTGGCAAAGGGGATAAATGATAGAGAAATTGCTTTGTGGTCAGTGGACATGAAAATACTCGAGCACACGTTCTGCTTGGTACTATTTCAGGCTTGGATTGATAATGCACTGGAATACTGCATGCACTCCTCGAACCGAGGCCACATCAAACGTACCCACAGTGCATTTCCGTAACGCCAACCTCCCTTTGCCACATAATCTGATTTGAGCCATCAGATATAACTCATACCGAAGCCTGTAGGTACATTTGATCGATTCTGCATGTGATGATGATGATGATACAATCATAATGACTTTAAAGAGCCCAACTCTGTGAGCTATTTCAGTGCCTACTCTCCTCACTAAGGTATACAGCTGTGGCACTGGAGTACATGTGAATGGAGAATCACAATGATAACCAGCTCAGACGGTTGGCTCCTGTAACTACTGGTCCACTGTATACCTTTGCATTGCCATGTAAAGGCGCTCTCTTATCTTTCTTCCTCGTTCATGCAGAAGCTCGACGTAGAGCCCCAGCATCTGAGCTCATCGGAGGGGAGCACAGTTGATATTCGACCCCCGGGCGATGGGGTTGATTCAGTGGAGCTGGAGCCAGAGGAGTCACTGGACCCGGAGGCCTGCTTCACAGACGGTGAGTATGATATGTGGTTGGCTGGACGGATTGTGGGCTGTTGGACAGTGGGCCAGAGCGAAAAAATGTGGAGGTGAAACGTTTCCAGGCCACGTTTCTCACCAAGGAGAAGATTGGCTGTTTGTGCCGTAATTGGATCACTTCTCGTGATGCAAAGCTATAAACTTATCGTAGATTCCGTGGGAGAGTGATAGTGGGGGCCAGTACAAAAACGTCATGTGTGCCCCTTTACATCTGGTATTTGCATGTGTATTGGGTGATGTTATTACAGTGGACGGCTTTTAAGTGCGTCAGTGTGCATCTTGTATTAAAATAGGTTTCCACGTGCTCTAAACACAGCCTGTGTCACAGTTTCAGGTCTGCCTGAGTCATGTTTATTACAGTGCGTTGACATTTCAGTGCCTTTTATTATGGAACATGAGATGGCAAATGAAAGGAAAATGTTTTGTTTTGTTACAGTAAATCAGACAAATGTCTTTTTGTGGCCACATGACTCCCACCCCACCTCCAAATGCAGTCTGAGCGACTGGATCTAAATGCGTTTGCACCTGCGCTTAGAGCTGCCCACTAGTAATAGGATCACCCATTACACATGGAAGATCACAAGATCCTCTTTGAACAACGAGGGGACTTTAACCTTCCTCCGGTATTACATGAGGCATTTTGCATCATTGCAGTTTTGATGTGTCGGCAACCTTTCATCTTGACGCGTTTAACAAAAGTGGATCAGACAGATTTCAGTTTTTGTAAATCTGTTAAAATTGACACGGCACTATAAATGAGCAGCTTATGAACTTGATGTTTGTTTTTTTCCTCTCTCCACGCCATGCCTGCAGGCTGTGTGCGCAGGTTCCAGTGCTGTCAGATCAACGAGGAGGGAGGCAAGTATAAGAGCTGGTGGACACTCAGAAAAACCTGCTTTATCATAGTGGAGCACAACTGGTTTGAATCTTTCATCATATTCATGATCCTGCTCAGCAGTGGAGCTCTGGTAAGTGGGCGTTTACACTTATCATTCAGCCATGTTGATTATCAAGTACACCCTCTTTCAGTTCTGAGGTACTATGTAACAGGATGTAATAAAAATAAAAAGATTCTTACCAGTTCTTAAACATCAACACACGGCACGTTACACTGTCACCATTCACAATCCTCATGTTTGGGAGAACTTCCTTGCAGTCACGTGTAGAACAAAGAAGATGTTAACTTTAAGTAGTCTTGCGTGGATGTTTTACCAATCCTTCTTTTTTAAATGAATCTGTTGTGGACAGGCGTTCGAGGATGTTTACATCGAGCAGCGGCGGACCATCAAGACGGTGCTGGAGTACGCAGACAAGGTCTTCACCTATATCTTCATCCTGGAAATGCTTTTGAAATGGGTTGCATATGGCTTCGTCAAGTACTTCACCAACGCTTGGTGCTGGCTCGACTTCCTCATTGTGGATGTATGTATTTTAAGTCGGTGGAATAAAGCTTGTATAGCCTACAATTTGATGAGACCAGTGAATGTCTAAGCATTTTGTCAAAACACTGATGCAGACTGCTACAATGCAGATGCTCTCCTTTAATTTTTTTATCACCCCCTGACCCTGCTTCTCTCTTGACATTATCGTCTCTCAGGTGTCTTTGGTCAGCCTCGTAGCAAATGCTCTGGGCTACTCGGAGCTCACCGCCATCAAATCTCTGAGGACACTTCGAGCCCTCAGGCCCCTGAGGGCCTTGTCTCGGTTTGAGGGCATGAGGGTAAGGACACAAGGAACAATGGCGAACTAGATTCACTATGATATGATTATCTTTGGGCCAATCTCTGGTTCTCAATTTAAAACACCAACTGCATTTGCATGCTTAAAAAACAAACAAAAAACAGCAGTTCTTGAATCAAATGTTTTTGTTTAGTTTTTTTTTCCAAAAGGAGAAGTTGTGTATTACACAATTTTGATCCGTTAACCTTTCATCTTTCACACTACAGCTTTTTCAATGACCTGTTTGACCGGCATGGAACAATAAAACTAGTCTTTGTGCTTTTCAAATGCCGGTCAAACAGGTCATTGAAAAAGCTGTAGTGTGAAAGATGAAAGGTTAACGGATCAAACTTGTGTAATACACAATTTCTCCTGTTGAATAAAATGTAAAGCTAAAGCTTCGCCATGCCCCGTACAAACAAGGCGTGTTAAATCGTGTTTTTTGCTAGCTAGGCTAACTGTTTCACTTTAGGCTAAGCTAAAGCTAAGCTATTTCTAGCTTAGTTTAAAAAGAAAGCCTTTATATTTCCGTATGTGCAGGAGAGTGGTATGACTATTTTCAGCAATAATTCAGCTTTATTGACAAACCTGTTTGTCACATGACAAAGAAAAGTTTCGGGTATCAGTCTGTTAAAGCTGCGCTACTAGCTGCTTTCAGTTAGCCATTGAGTTTTCTTATTTAACACGTCATTTCTGCTCTACGTATGAAAGCCACAAAAATGATTTCTCAGTGTTTAATTGTCCTCTGCTTAGGTGTGCCAAAGGGAACATGTCACCGTATAATTTAGATAGTTTGGCATCGTTCTTGTAGATAGAAAAGTTGTTAAATAGCTTTAGCTGGCTAGGGGCTCTGCCTGTAAGACTGCATGCTTTTTTCGACTTCTGTGAAAATATCTTTTCCTTGCAATTCAACACTGTTCTTCTATCTGCATGACATTCTTCACATTGTGTCAATTGATTACTGTATATAGCTGTTCTCAGGCTTTGTTTTCTGATATTGCTTGTGTGGTGCCTTTGACCTGTAATTTTTTTCTTTGTTGTGTGTCTTTTTCATTTACAGTCAAACAAAATGTTGTGACTTCATCCCGCCTCTCTAAGGTTTTTTTCTGTTTTGCTTTTTTACCTATCAAATGTTAACTTTTTCACCTATCCGCCTTCTTCTTTCCAACTGTCACGTTGTTAAATTGTCTCTGTAGATCCGTATGGTGTTAAGGGCTTTATGTCTGCATATGACATCTAACAAATACAGCTTAGAATAATATGGGATTACTTTAATGTGTAATTTAGCCTTGTTTTTTTTTTTTTTTTTTGGGGGGGGGGGGTTTGCCCTGAAAGCATAGACCTTATGGCTCAGTCAAATCAGATGTCCACATTTCCTGTTTTAGAGCAGTAGAGTAATGGTAGAACCATGTTTTAGCTAAAGGAAAGTGCTGAATACATCCGTTTGCTTCAAACTCGCCAGGTTGTAGTGAACGCACTGCTGGGGGCCATCCCCTCCATCATGAATGTACTGCTGGTGTGCCTCATCTTCTGGCTCATCTTCAGCATCATGGGCGTCAACCTGTTCGCGGGGAAGTACTACTATTGCGTCAACACCACCACAGAGGAGGTCTTTCCCATCAGCATAGTCAACAACAAGACCGATTGCCTGAACATGATCAACGACAGCGCTCGCTGGAAGAATGTCAAAATCAACTTTGACAACGTCGGTGCCGGTTATCTGGCTCTTTTACAAGTGGTAAGCTTAGTTCAAGCGTCGCGTGGCATTATGTAGCCAAGTATGCAGAAGTATTGGTCTTATCCATTATCTATCTATTCCCCTTGGCTTAAATCTTACGTGTTAACATGAGCAAGACCTGCTTTATCCTGTGCTGGACCCTGAGCAAGAGGCAGGGTGCAGCATGGACAGACTGCCAGGCCATCACAGGATGGCCAGACTAGGGCTTTGATTTAGAGTTGGGACATGTATGACGTCGGGGTAAAATGTAGGAACCGCATCACTTAGAACAGTGAAATAGATGGGATGTTTCCATGTTTTTTTTGACGGGGTAAAATTCAAAATGCAGAGCAAACAGTAGCATCTACATAGGGGCAATTGATTCATAACAAAGTATTATTTATAAAACAGGATTGTGCCAATAATCACACTGTAGCTTGAATCACACTGTTGTTGAATAAGGATAGTTTGTATAGGCGCTACCCAATTAAATCCTTTCAGAATGTATATAATATGGAATAGTCGGAATGAATTGACATAAATTGATGTAATTGATTGTTGTGCTGCTTCTTGGCAAAGTCACATGCTGCAATTATTGTAATAAAAGCACTGCTGGCTGTGGCTTACCAAATTAATTATATATATATATATATAAATATATAAATATATATATCTCAAAGATGCGCATTGTTTCTTATTATCATGGGCCGTGTCAGACTGTCTGATTATTCCGTCTTGTAGATTTAAACTCTGACTCTTCTGATTATTATCTGCACTCAGGCAACATTTAAAGGTTGGATGGACATCATGTATGCAGCTGTGGACTCTCGAAATGTAAGTGTTTCGATGGCGAACAGAGTAAAGTTTCAGAATGGCTTTCACACAGTGGAAAAGCCTCCAATGCCTGGAGCTTTTTCTGTTTGAGGGGATTGACATGAAAGTCAGTAAATTTTCATTAAAGCTTTGTCTTGCTTCTAGTTGGAGGACCAGCCTGAGTATGAAGTGAACCTGTACATGTACCTCTACTTCGTCATCTTCATCATCTTTGGTTCCTTCTTCACACTCAATCTGTTCATTGGTGTCATCATCGACAACTTCAACCAGCAGAAGAAAAAGATAAGTTGCAACTTTGACGTGAATGTGGTTTATGGACTGTACGGTGGAAATAGCGCTATTTTAAATTAACACTAGATTTGAAAAAGGTTCTCAGTTTTCTCAACCTGGAACTGTCACAGTTTGTTATTCTGTAAACAATCAATATGAAAGCGGGCTTATCACAAATGATAAACTTACGTCTTACTTGTTTATGAAGGAAGGACGTTCCACTTCTGAGGTTACAAAAGTTGCTGTTGTAGTGAAGCTTTGAGTTTTCCATTTGGATTTTCGTTGGCTTGGTTTTTAAAGGGGTGTTTACATTGTTTAAAGTTAGGGTTTTGTGAAGTACATATGAGCAGGTCATATCAGTGCACTCTCAATTTGGAGAATCTAACTCGCCGCTGCTCAGAAGAAGGACAATAAAAAAGAACTTCCACTATTTAGAACAACTCATTATCTCATTATCTGTCTTTGTGTTGTTTCAGATCGCTAACACAGCTACACGTGTATGACTTGCATTGTGCAATTAGCTCGTTTTTTTTTGTTTTGTTTTTTTTGCACAAACATGGTAGCAAACATATTACCAGCGCAGCTCTTTCACTTATTGTTGCTCTTTGGTAGATCACACACACCAAACTGAGGCTGTTCAGCACTTTATGCTGGTGGGTCGGTGGCTAAGCCAATGTTTGCTTTTCTGTTATGGTTTAATTATTACATCTTTAAAAGCCTGGGGTACATTAACTGTTAATATGCATATACTGATCAGATCCAATATGGTAAAATTAAATGGAAAAACCTCCTTGAATGGTCTGATTGAGATGAGGTCTGAAAGACAAGTTGATAGCTTTGCAAAGGGATTTCCTTATGTTATTAGACCATCTTTCCAGTCTTAAGTGAAATTTCTCTTGATTAGTGGAACGCAACTTCCTTTAGTGCCTTTTTTTTTAAGAATGTACCCATGAATTACCCCAAGAAGCAAACCTCTGACTGATTCCCTTCTTCTTCAGAGGGGAATATATTAATCTTTAGAATTTCCTAATAACAGAGTATCACCCATGACAGAC
This sequence comes from Odontesthes bonariensis, assembly GCF_027942865.1. Classification (NCBI taxonomy): domain Eukaryota; kingdom Metazoa; phylum Chordata; class Actinopteri; order Atheriniformes; family Atherinopsidae; genus Odontesthes; species Odontesthes bonariensis. The sequence continues at coordinate 15,560,067 of NC_134516.1, read as the reverse complement.
AGAATACCTCTAATCTAAAAAAGCTATGAGTGATGCACCATTGTTTTTAAAATCTTGGTAGGCGTGCATGTTTGACTCCAGAGAGATGATCTGTGAACTTTCTCCATTCCTGTGGGATTCAGTCGATTTCATAGATCTGTCGAGACTCAAGATGCCCATACATTGTTTTTAGGCATGCTCAATATTTAGATCTTTTCTAGACTCATTAAACACTGTGCTATGATGGAAGCCATACATTTTAGACACTCCAGCTCCTGCGAATGAAATCATATTTCAAAGAACAAATCCCTAAAAATATATGAAAGTTTGTTGTTGCGCCACAGTGGTGTTGCTGTTATCAACGTTGACATGCATAGCTTTGATTCTGCGCTGCAGTGTTGGTACACTTGACATAGTACCCAGCAGGTATTAGTGCTGCGTCACACTGTGACAATCACAAACAAAAGCCGGGAACAAAGCAACTGAAGCACAGATTCGGCCAAAGCAGGCCTGCAACTACGTTAAAGAAAAAGCCGGAACGACTGCACGGTGAGGACCTGCTGCTGCCGAGGATTACTGAGGGAGCATGAGTCACTGCGAAACATCCTGCCCGCACGTACACACGCAGTGTCACAGTGAATGTCGTCGGGAAATGCACCCTCCGCTCATCCAAGAGCTAACAAGTAGAGACCGGCAACGCCCAAGAGATGAAGGGGGAGGAGGGAAAGAGAAAGAAAGACAGAGACGGGGTGTGTGTGTGTGTGTTGGAGGGGTGGTTTGCATTGTGTTTGCTGCATGTTGGCCGTCTGTCTCGACTGATTTAGACCCTGTATCAGTCTGTGTTGTGCATCAACCCCGCAGCCAAAGCATCACACAGATGGTTGTTCGGTGTTGACACCAGTCCTGCCTCCAGACACACATGATACACTCACTGAACAGCGCTGAGGCTATGATACTGAGGAGCGAATTAGTGGCAGCATAGTGACTTCGTTGGCTGAAATGTATACCAATTTAGAAATGGACTGTCTGCATTGATTGTTATTGTTTTCACAATACAAACGCAGATATTTGTGAAGGTTATCGTAGCACATCACACATGTGCTGTAAATCAACAACTTAAAAACATAATAGACTTATACCTTCCTAAATTGCCCTGAAAATGGTCAGGTACAAGAATTGAGCTGTGGAAAAAAAAAAGAATCCTCAAAAAAGCTTGAAGAATGGTAAATAGATTGTTTACCATTCTTCAACTAAATCATGTTGTAACACGCAGACGCAGAATGTTCACGACCACTCTTCCCCCTGAGCTAAAGCCCCCCAATTGCTCCCTGTACCCCGTCATACCTCCATAATGTCTCCCGGATCTTAAAGCCTCATTTCCACTATGCAGTCCGGTACGGGTCGGGTCGCTTTGGGGTCAGCTTGCGTTCCCACTGTACATAGGGGACCCTCAGGGGTGGGCGGAGTGCGTACCAAAGCGTAAATAGCAAATAGCAGCAAATAACAAATAACATCCATAATTTCGAGCCACCTCCAAGCGTCCTCAGCTTAATGCGACACTGGCTCGCGGTCCGGTCGAAACCACTCTCTGCCATTTTTGCGGCAATCAGCTGGAAAACTTTTTCGTTTCGCACAGCACCATCGAGCTCCCGCTGCACAGCCTCCTCACCAACAACGGAGAGCAGAGCCTGGAACCGGTCCTGTGTGCTTGGTACCCCAAACAGAAGGGTTACAAAAACGGTAACGGGTACCATGGGACCGGTACGCTTTCGTGGTAGTGGAAACACTGAAATAAGCGAACCGTTCTGAACCGACCCGTACCAGACTGCATAGTGGAAATGGGGCTTAACACACCGTCACCAACATCTTCACCCTCATCAGGATACACTGAGACCTCCTCTGCCTCCCCCACCGGCCCATCTGACTCCCACAGTCGGGTGAAGAAGCAACAACTCTGAGTCTGACTTCAAGAAGAGACAAAGCAGACTCGACTTTTTGAGGAACCTTGGGTTCTTCGGTATTTTTTAGCAAGGTGTTGAATACCTTGAACAAGTTTGTGGTGGAGACTGCATCTGCTTTGCAGCCATTTGTCGGGGTAGCAGGGTCAGAGCCAGTGATTCAAAGGAACTGATAAAGAAATTGGCCTGTTTTCTGGGGGCTGCTCTGGAGCCCCTGGAGCCGATTGTTGTTGTGTGCAGTATTGTCCGTTATGTTCGGACATTACGTTTTTCTTTGCGCCAAGTGTGTGTTCAGTCAAGAGGCTTCTTCCGCTGTGGTTCAACAAATAACGGTACGAGAATGTGTGTTGTAACCAAGTTTTCCTGTTTTCCCCTTTACTTGGGAGGTCAAGACATCTTCATGACAGAAGAACAGAAGAAATATTACAATGCCATGAAGAAGCTGGGTTCCAAGAAACCACAAAAACCTATCCCACGGCCAGCGGTGAGGTTCTGCCGTGCTTGGCCATTGCCTATGAATATGCAAAAAGAAAATCAAATGAAATACAGGTGTGACACTACTAATGCTCTCGTATTCTTTTCTTCCCCACCCTGCTTTCAGAATGCATTTCAAGGTTGTGTGTTTGACTTCATAACAAAGCAGGCCTTTGACATTGTGATCATGATCCTCATCTGCCTTAACATGGTGACCATGATGGTAGAAACGGACGATCAGACGCCAGAAATGGACACCATCCTCTACCGGATCAACCTGGTCTTCATCGTGCTCTTCACTGGGGAGTGCGTGCTCAAGATGATATCTCTCCGTCACTATTACTTCACCATAGGTTGGAACATATTTGATTTTGTGGTGGTGATCCTGTCGATCGTAGGTAAGGAGATCTTTTCCAGCGTCTCAGATTTCCTTTTTGTATTGTCCGAAATATCGTATGGCTGAATCTGATGTGTTTTGCTTTCGCAGGTATGTTTTTGTCTGAAGTTATCGAGAAGTACTTTGTGTCCCCAACACTGTTCAGAGTGATTCGACTGGCCCGGATCGGCCGCATCCTCCGCCTTATCAAAGGTGCCAAGGGCATCCGGACGCTCCTCTTTGCCTTGATGATGTCTCTCCCCGCTCTCTTCAACATTGGCCTTCTCCTCTTCCTGGTTATGTTCATCTATGCCATCTTTGGCATGTCCAACTTTGCTTATGTCAAGAGGGAAGCAGGAATCGATGACATGTTCAATTTCGAGACCTTTGGGAACAGCATGATCTGTTTGTTTCAGATTACAACCTCAGCCGGGTGGGACGGCCTGCTGGCGCCCATTCTGAACAAGAGGGAGCCCGACTGTGACGGCCAGATGGAACACCCAGGCAACTCCTACAAAGGCAACTGCGGCAATCCATCAGTGGCCATCTTCTTCTTCGTCAGCTACATCATCATCTGCTTTCTCATTGTGGTCAACATGTACATCGCTGTCATCCTGGAGAACTTCAGTGTAGCTACGGAGGAGAGCGCTGAGCCGCTGAGCGAGGACGATTTTGAGATGTTCTACGAGGTATGGGAGCGCTTCGATCCCGACGCCACTCAGTTCATGGAGTACAGCAAGCTCTCGGACTTTGCAGATGCTTTAGATCCACCACTGCGCATGGCCAAGCCTAATATGATCCAGCTCATTTCCATGGACCTGCCGATGGTGAGCGGCGAGCGTATCCACTGCCTCGACATCCTGTTTGCTTTCACCAAGCGAGTATTGGGTGAAGGCGGCGAGATGGACGTGTTACGAGGGCAGATGGAGGACCGCTTCATGGCCTCCAACCCCTCTAAGGTGTCTTACGAGCCCATCACCACCACCTTGCGCCGCAAGCAGGAGGAAATGTCGGCCACGGTTATACAGAGAGCCTTCCGCCGCTACCTGATCCGCCTGGCCATGAAAAAGGCCTCTGCCCTCTACAAGGAGAAGCTGAAGGAGGGCATCCGCGACCCGGATAAGGACGTGATGGTCATCTGCAAGTTCAACGAGAACTCCACCTCAGACAAAACAGACATGACTCCTTCCACGGCGTCACCGCCCTCCTACAACAGTGTGACCAAGTCGGACAAAGACAAGTACGAAAAAGAAAACAAAGGGAAAGACTTGAGAGACCGAAAGAAATAGACCTCTTAAAAAAAAAATAAGGGGGGGGGGGGCAAAAAAATTACATTTGTTTACAGCTTCTAGAGGGGTTAGACAGGTGTGTTTGTCTGTTGATTGTTAGGAGATGAGGAATGCTGTGCAGGAGGGCCTAAAACATGGCAAATACAGACATGTGGGATCTTCCCTGAGGGGAATGGGGAGGCAAGTTATCCAGCAGACACTGCCAGAGGATGAGTGGAACATAGACCTGCCTCTCTGCAAAACGCTTGTGATTTTCCTTTTGGTTGTTGTTCTTATCTGACACACTTGAGTGTACTGTTAAGTTGTCTGTAGCTAGTGCTGCTGCTACTACTATAAATCCAGTGTCTTGAATTTAACAATGGCTGTATCACTTAACAAGTTCTCTGCATACTTTTGATTCGTTCTCCTTTTTTTTGAGGGGGGGGTGTCTTTTTGTTTGTTTTTTTTAATGAGAAAGAATGTTTTCTACTTTTTAGTGTCTTTACTTTAAGAATGTGGCCACAGCTTGCACTGTTGTAAAATCATCAAGGGCAGGCAAAGTCGATGCTGGAAGCTACGACCATCGGAGAGCAGCGCAGTGCAGGACCGGTGTGGGACTGCTTGTGGTTCATACAGTATACTAAGCTGGAGCATACCGCTGAAGTGCAATGAACAAATACTCTGTCTCCACTGGTGGCGAATCGGTGGTTTTTGAAAACCGTAATTGTGCTTCTATCTGAACTGAAAGGCTCCCGTTTCAGTGAAAAAAGTATGTCTCTAGACACAGAGAAACTGAATGTATGCAAGCAGGAGGAAGGAGACTCATTTTAAGTGACTCCAGGAAACATTCCTGGTTGCTTTTTTTTTTTTTTGCCAAGATTTCGATGACACAGTTTGCTCTCATGTCATGTTCATGGCTCGAATTCCTACAAATAACAGCACTTTCCCGGGGGGTAACGTGCGGGGGTTCCAACACCTGAAAACAGACTGTTGATTTGATCAGAGTGCCTCTTTTTAAACATAAATGAGCTGACAGGACGCCGTAACTGCACGTCACTCCTTCTCAATAGGTGGAGATATTCATAAAGCAGCGACCTTTTATTTATTTATTTTTCTCGTAAAAGTCGAGTGTAGGTTGTCGTACGCTTCTTTGCCTCAGTGGTTGCCATCTTGGATACGAAAAAAAAAAAAGAGATCCGCCAACCGACTGGAAGACGGCCGAAGGATACTAGCGCAGAACTGCTGCTGATGCTAATTCCAGCTTGTTAGCCGGCCAGCTGCAGCGGATTTGTATCGGCCGCTGAAGTTAAACGTGTTGTGTACCTTTTTTTGTTTTGTAAGTGCGTTTTGAATTCACCAAAAAAATAAAAGAGTGCTGCTCAGTTTGTGATCAGAGACTGAACAGTGGCTGATCTGTGCAACTTTTGTCGCTTACCGGCAGAGTGTGACGTGGGTCCGACTCGGCCCCAAGGTCATGACCTTTGCCTCACTTGGGTTATGGGATGTGTTGTATGAGCCTCAAGTCTGAAATGAACAAATCCGTTTGTTTGAATCTACAGTACAGAGACGGTTGCAACAGGTTCGGTGATTAATAGACAAACTCTCCGACTGTTGGTCTACTATATTTCTATGGAAAAAACTGGTGGTAATGACCATTTAGATGTGCCATCACTGCCCTCTCTGATGAGCTGAAGTGCAATCTGTCGTGCGTTTCCTTATGCAGAAGGAAGATGTCCTCTTCACTTCGCCACATGCGCATCTGAGTGGTTTTGACAGAGATTTGGCACTTCTATCAGCGATATAAGGTCAGGGTGGCGGGACTTTTAATTAAGAATGAGAACCAAGTATGCTCCCCACATACTGACAGTGTGTTCAACTTTTTTTCCCCAGTTCAGGACACATCCTCTATGTACATCAAAATTTATTGCCCGCCATTGCAATAGCGGTATTAATCTTCTCGTCGAACTCTTGGCAGCAAAGTTAAGAAGCCAGTATCCCCCCCCCCCCCAAAAAAAAAAAAACTCCTGCTGAGGTGACGCTCCAACCTGCCACAGTGTTGCAATGTCTCTTGCATTGGCTGCCCCCCCCCCCCCCCCCATCTCGCCTCCTCGCCACATCTCCATCGCCTCCTGTAAAGAAAATGTCTTCAGTGATGAGCTATAAAAAAGAAAAAAGACAGCGTCTGTCTTTCAAACTGCTTTCAACCTTGAACATGACAATATATCACATATAAAGGTTATAATATCACAGATGTTTGTATGCCGTTCATGTTGTTTAAATTGAGAAGCGAGTGGTTTTAAACGTAGTCGTTCGGTTTGTAAATAATCCAGCTGTTTTCGGGGGCCCACAGTATGCATCACACTTACATTTGACGTAAGAGCACTTTTTATCCCCACTGCTATGTAATCCCACGTGTGGTGGTCGTATATATGTAAGTGTGCGTTTGAGAGAGGGAGTGGTTTGAGTGTCTGTGCTTCTGTGTGTGTTGTACATGTGAGGAAAGGAGACTGCGAGAATGTCCGGGCATCCGTTCTCTCACGTGAGCAGAAACTGGGCTCTGCGGCTCGCTTACGTTCCACTGATTATAAATAACATTTTTACTGTAGATATGAGTGCATTTTTCCAGTCTTCAGATTTGATTTCACATTTTTTCTAAACGACCTCTTCTTCTTTTTTTTTCTTTTTTCTTTTTATTTCGTCCCCCCAGCACTGTAACACGCGATGAAACACATGTATGGTCCCCATATCTATAGATACGAACCATGAAGCAATCAGTAGCCATCTCTCATTGCGCTTGTAGTGTTTTAGTGAACTGCATGCAGGAAGTGACTACTGTCCGCTCATATGGTATATCATTTTAAAACCAAAAGAATAAAGGACATATTTTTTGTAAACGCTCGTTTATTTTCTCCTTTTTCCTTTTTGTTCAATTCTAGGTTGTTGTTTTTTTTTTTGTTTTGTTTTTTGTCCTGTGACGTCAACTCTTCATCCAGCGATATATTTTTGGGGGGAAGGGGGGGTGATTGCTTTACAGGTCGAAAAGGATCATTCATGTGATTCAAGTTCATGTTGCACTTGCCTATGTATCAATTTTATTTATTTATTTTTTTTTGTTATGACCAAAGATGTGGCAACAAAACAAAATCTAGATTTCCAAAATAAACCTACTTTGGGAAGCATATTTTTGCATGCAAGATGCATTCATTTGGAGGCGAAGGAAGAAGAAGAACTGGCACATGCAATGAGATTTAAAGAGATGTTTAGCTAATGAGATGCTGGGTTGTTTTCAGCCCGAGGATAATTGGAATATAGACAGCTGGGACTCAGGAACTGGGTCAGTGACCCTCCCTGCCAGAGGGTGAAACCGGTAGAAGTTTGAGTTTGTGTGTACCCTGAAAGAAATGGTAGAAACAATTATATGTGAACCCCAGAAGGAAGCAGTCGGTGCACAGCTTTATGACATCTTAATGTTCATAGGCTATTCCATGGCAGTGTAACAGTTTTTCGTTTTCTCCCCGAATTACAATTGAAGCACTTACTTATATAGTCTCTGACTCAGTTTTGGACGCCTGTTTCACCTAGAACAAAGAAAGGGAATCAATTCGGAGCAGGAGCCCCCGGTTGAGTTGACACGGAGTGACCGGCATCAACTACAATTCCTCCTTTTGAAGCGTGCCCGAGTGGTGTGAAACAACGGAACCTTCATGGGCAGCTTACAAATTCATGACCCCGAGATGATTAGATGAAAATTAGAAAAACAAAGAAAAGAATTTCCCTCACGTTTCTGTCCACACACCAGCATGCATGCCTCCGGTTGTGTTGCTTTACGAGCACCTGTATCTGGGACTCGCTGGTTTATTGTTCGGTCTCCTGTGTTTGCCCAACTGTATGCAGACTCGAGCGCCACTAATTGCAGGATCCACACAGATGTGTGCGAGGAGGAGAAGAAGAATTAGAAGAAGAAGAAGAAGAGGAAACCGGTGCTGTGATTGACAGGAAGGAGACGGAGGTGAAAAGCCGAGACAACCCCCACCCTTAAACCCCTTTGCTACTCAAGCTTCTCCCTTCCTGTTGCCTGGCAACCAAACATCACAGCTCCGCTGCCTGTGATTGATCAGCAGCTTTTCTGGGCTTGCTTACCCACAATACCTTGCAGACAAAAAGGCAAACAGGCACCCGCCCCCCTCCTCCAACCCCTAGCACACCTTATCAGTTTATATTATATAAGGAAGGGTTGAGGCCATGTAATGACCTTGTGTTCCTAATGAAAGCCATTGTACAGCCTGTACTGAACATGTCATTGTTGGAGGATCATAAATGGCCATAAGGTCTGGCTTTAGCCCCTGCCGTTTGTTCTGTGGTCATCCAATGAGCCATGAAGAGATTCATCTATACATAAAGAGGTTGGTCAATGACAAAAAAAAAAAAAAAAAAAGCTTCCTCTTAATTGCTCTGCCTCAGACTCACCCAGACAGCCATCATCCTTTGGCTGGCACAGCAGTGCTCTCTATAGGTTGAAAGGAGCAACGGCGTTCACACTAAAACTCTGGTGGGGTGTGTAAACGACAGCTGTACAGCAGGAGGGAACGTCAGTGAAACAGATCTTCATGTCACTGAAAAACCAAAGGTGTGCGTTGCCAAAGTGCTGCTGCGGGCAGGTGGTTTGCATTATTTTAGTTGTCGGAGAGGAAAAACAGTTTTAGATCTCGTTTGTCGGTTGATGGAGGACAGATGTTCTGAGCAAACTAATGTCACAGATTGCCCTAAGGCACAAACAATGAAACCAACAAAACCACTTACGTCAGAAAAGATGATTTAACGCCCCTCACGTTGGATGATGTCAGTGGCAACCAAGGTGAAGTCAGGAAACGAGGGGCCATCTGCTGGCAAGAAAAAAGAAGACTGCCATGTGGCGGGTGTTGCCAAGTTTGTTTCCCTTTCTATCTTGTAAAGTACGTTTATTAAATGGTTTCAAGATTACCAAGAGCTCAAATTTGAGTCACATGTATAATTACTAGTGCAAATAATTCACAACCTTTAATACGAGGTGGGAAGTTGAAATTGCTTTTCTTCAGTGTTTCTCAGAACATAAAATCCCCATTATTGGCAGTAAAGACAAAAACAATTGTTTTTTTTCTTCAGTAGTTGTAGTTTTATTTTTCATTTGATCATTTATTCATCGAAAGGGCTGTAAAACGATAGCTAATGTGCACAGACGAAACGCTGTAATGTTGATAAAAGGCTTATTTTCAAGTCTCAAATTCACTCTAAGACACAGTGCTGATGTTGTTTTAAAGGTTAAATTTAGACCATATGATGTAGAAGTTAAGTATGCCTATGGTTTTAAACATGATAAACCCTGTCGCATCGTACAGTTAGAGGCTAACATCAAAATGCTAACAAATGTTAATGTTTCACCTTTTTTTAGCTCGATTTTGGGTTTGTGTGTGTGGGGACCAGACTTTTGGCCAGACACACACCTGGTTCAGGTTCAGCTACCAAACTCAGGCTAATTCTGGGCGTTTGCCGATGGGCCATTATGGGGCCAAACCTCTTTGGTTACCTAATTGTTAAATGAATGATAATTGTCATTAGTACTAAATGAAAAACTGACTGCACAGAATTTGGCCTGGTTAGCAGAAATGGAAAAAGCTTTTAGAACTGACAACTATCAAAGTTATTTTTTTTTTACATCCTGGCTTTTATTAAAGTCTACTTGATGAATATGGAAACTTCGATATGAACTGTAATTAAATGGATTTTAACTGAGCATGCAGTGGGTTTATCAATCTTGAAATGAGAACTGTGAGGGTGAAAAAACACGTTAGCTAGAGTCTCAAAAACCATCGGTCGGAATGCATTACAAAGGTCCAGAGAAGGGCATATAAACATGGGCTCAACACCGAAATATTTATTATGGCTGAACCAAAGCAATTCATAATCAAAGCAATTCATCACTCAAGAGTTACTCATACTGCCAGAACTTTGCCAGAAAAGGAAACAAAAACAACCCTTGAATACTAATAGTAGGTCATAAAAGTGAAAGTGTTTTACCAGTGACATTTACCATCTACAGTTTTATGGGCTGTGCAAGCCATGATACATCTTCAGTAAACTGAACACATGCCATACAGATAAGCAATTTAGAATCATTAACAGCAACAATAAGACAGCAGCACAACAGAAATAAACGTCCGTTTAACACAAGCACCTCGAAATTCTTCTTTTTAATTCATTACAGATGCCAGCCACGACCAGAAAACATGCGGCAATGATCAAGGACTTTTTACAACGGGGCAAAAATATTGTAACCTATAGCAGTGTCGTTACAAGGTAACTCACAGAAACACAGTTTTATTTTTTCATAACATCGTTTTACAGTCTTTTGTCTTTTGAAACAAACTCAGCTGAACTGTGATCATCTCCTTGGAAGTGCACTTATCAAGAATGTATCATGTAGTAACTCGTACGGGTTCATTCTTGAATTCAGATTTCCAAATAATAACTAATCCCTCAAGTCATTTCAGTCATCAGACACCCTCTGATGATGCTGTTTGATTGGCGTCTCCTTGTGTCTGCGGTCCCGGTTGCTCGTGTATGGGCTCTCTTATTTCCTCTGTCTGCTTCTCAGCCGAAGCTTCAGTCTGTGAGTCATTACAGTCTGGATTGTTCTGAAGGTCTGGCGAGCGAGGCGGTTTGTCGGACACACCAGTGGGGGCAGTGTTCATCTCACGGGTGTCTGCGTGTGAGCAAGTTTGGAGTGTCATAGGCTCTGGGAAGTGAGAGGGAGTGCTCTGCTGCCCTGTTTGGCCGTGGAAGTCTGTGTTTATATCAGACTCCAATGCAGACTCTACAGAGGGGAGCATGGGAGTGATGTTCACATTTTCAGTGAGGAAAGGAGTGTCATTCACAGAGCTTTCCATTTGATAGTGCTGCATGGGAGGGGTGCTGTGGAAGGGGTTGCTGAGGTTCACAAGTGTGCTGTTAGAGTAGCTGAGCACAGAGGGAAGTGGAACAGAGTAAGGTGGAGGATTCAGTCCCTGTAACGAACAGTCCCAGTCTTCCTCATCTTCCTCTTCCTCCTCTTCCTCGTCGTCTTCTTCATCTTCCTCGTCGTCTTCTCCCTCCTCTGGGTCGTACGTTTCCAGGCTGTGTGTGCTGCAGTCCGACAGCCCGCTGCATACACTGCTGCCATCCTCATCATAAGCTTCATCCTCCTCATCATCGTCTTCTTCGTCCTCATCCTCATCCTCATCGTCTTCTTCCTCTTCCTCCTCCTCGCCTAGATGTGAATCTGTGCCGCCTGTGTTCTGGAGATGCATGATGGGATTGTGCGGTGTGCTGCTCATCAGTGGAGACTGCAGGTTCGGCTGCTGCTGCTGCTGGATCAAGGAGGAGTCGCTATGGTAACGGTTGCCACTGGTTACAAGCTGGTGCTGCTGCTGCTGCTGCTGCTGCTGCTGCTGCTGCTGCTCTGGGTGCTGATGCTGATACTGCTCCTCGTGGCTCTTCTCCAGCTCCAGCTCCATGATGGTGTGCAGAAAGTGGGTGCGGACCCGGATCGGGTTGAACTCCAGGCGTCCTGTGCCGTTATTGCAGCCTTCCTTGGTGCAGCCACAAGGGAAGGACATGCGGTCCACCTGAGGGCAAAAATCTGAATTACATACACAAGTGTGGAGAGGGAACATTAGCTGAAGTAAACCAAGGTGTCAGTCAAAATGAATCGTGCCTGAAGAAGAAACTACACAACCTATTCCGGGTGTCAATGTTCTAAATGCAGAAGAACTGCATGTGGCCAAAGCCATGAACATGTTAGACGCTGAAATTCCTCTGAACTTCTAGGTTTAAGAGGGAAAAAATGAACCACTTGGCTCCAAATATTCAGGATGTTTTCAATATTGCATTAGGTAATGTACGATGGTTACCTTTTTGTCTTTTTTAAAACATTTAAAAAGGGTAAGTGCACGCTCAGAGGGTTACTACTTGGTAAGTAAACTCATTGTGATGAAAATGTTTACTATACTAAGGTAGCTTGCTCAAAAAAAGTGTGCTTGCTAAGCTAACTGCAAGCATGTTCACATTAACACTGCTTCCCACACGAGTTGACTATTTATGCCTATTGAACACTTCAAGTTATTAGCAGCTTCCACATAATGAGTTTGAAATAAATACTAAATGTAAAAATGGTTTATGGTTTATCCTTTACATAGTCAACTAGACTGGAGGGAGAACTTGGCAGCTAAGGATATTTTCAGTTGGTATTGAGCAGGTGCGTGAATGTGAGAAAGTGGAACATCACTTAATGTGGGACACTTAGCCTCTACTGCAATTCATTCTTAATCTAAAACAATCAAAGACTTTTATGATAGTTTTATCATGGATGTCGTGTGACTTAAAAAACACTTCAACTATATTAACTAATCTTTATTTGAATTAACACTGTAAAAAAAAAAGTCTACTAATATTAATCGGGGATAGACACAATTATCTCTGATGTTTTTTATATTTAAATCTAAATCAAATGTTCTATTTCTATGCTTTCAATGTTTCCATTAATACCAATTGGTGTCATAGATTGAATATGTCGTGATTTGTAGATTTTTGAAAATTTGCGATTGAATTTGGCATGCTTTTTCCAAGTCTGACACAAGTGTCCCATAAATGAAGGCATACAGCCCCCCCCCCCCCCCCCCCCCCTATTTTTATGCAAAGAAAACAAAAACGTGTGGCATTTGTTCTCTGGGTGTATGATGTATAATTTCTTCATGATAAGCGAGAAAACATCTCAGGGATATTAAGATGTAAGCGAGATCAAAAAATTTAAAAAAATGTAGTTTTCAGTTTGCTTGAAATTCTGTTTCCTTCCAGATTCTTACTTGGAAATAAAAGCCTTGTTTATAAGAGGCAATAAAATTGACTGTATGTGCAACATAACTTTAGTGTAGGGCCACACTTACAACAGAAAAACCCACTTGTTTCTTTAACCGTGTTTTTACAGTATAGTGTACATGAATGAATATATGAATATGAAAATCAAACCTTCTGTTTTTACTGCACAGACAGACATTAACAACACTTGAGTATTATAGATGGGCCTCACCACAGTTCCATTTACCTGGCACTTAATGCCGGCCAGGCTGCAAGCACAGGTCTCCGGGTCACATATCCCCCGGCAGCGACACCCACACTCCTCCCTTGACATGCGTAGGGCACGCAGCTCATGCTTCTCCTCCACTTCAATGCGCCGGACCCCAGAGGCCCGCAGGAGCGCCCGGCGCCTCCTGGTGGTCAAAGGCTGGAGGAAGAAGTACTCATCCACCTCTGTGTTGTCCACATCTAGGTCGTCTTCTGAGATGTCATCGAGCGTTAGTGTATCTGCCTCCATAGATGACACGGTGCCATTCTTGGTGAGCTGGAAAAGACAGAAAACGTCAGACTATGCTTGGATTCCACATTTATAGTTTATGCAGGCACAAGTCTTTTCCACTGACTTTGAGTTTGATGGCATTGAGTTTCTCCTCTTTGAGATGATCCCTCAGCATGTTCCGATGACTCCTTTTCTGCTCCATGGCAAACTCTCTCAGAGTAAAACGCTTTACTCCGCTGTGACGTGGCGACATCCCCAGGGTACTGCCTCCCTGAGTGGGCACAGTGGTGAAGCCCTGCCGCCGGGCGAAGTAGTAGACTGTCACACTCTCAAAATGTACATTCCGGCCCCGCAGTCGCTTAGACTGCCGCTGGAGAGAGGCTGAGATTGAGAAAGAGAGGTGGCAAGCAATTTTTGCAAGATTAAACAGTGCTTTTTTCTGCTTAACTCGCCAAAGAATATCCTTGATGGCCATTCTGGAAGCTGCCCTCAAATCTAAAAACATGTGCACATCTCATAAATGTTATCAGGAAGGTCATGAATACCACAAAATGATGCTGTTCATGAGACTTCTGTTCATGAACACAGTGAACAACTTTTTATTAGAAAATAAAGATGAATAATGTAAGAACATCTATTTGATAGAATCTGAAAAGACAGTGGAAAAGCTCCAAGTAAAAATGCTCACGGACATCGTAAGTAAGTTCGGGCACATAGGTTGTATCGGCTCTTTTAGGGAGGATGTACTGAAGTGCATCATCAGCATATGGTTGGAATTTTGACTGTGTGGCGACCTGTTAACAAAAGTTGTCCCAAAATAGATCTTTGAGGAACACCACAGATGTGAGGTTAGGACAGTCCCTTGACTTTAATTATAAATGAGACCGAAACTAGATGATAACCATGCCTTTAATGGGTTTTCGTTCAATCCTAATAACATCCTCGTCAAATAGTTTCAAAGACATTGATAAAGATATGTAAGATTAAGATTAAAGTGAACCCTTGATATCCATTGGATTTCCATTGCTTCTGAATTAGGGCGACCACCTTGTGGAAAATTTTGTGTGCTTTATGTTCCTTATTCAGTGGAACTGCAAGAGGGGTACGTTAATGCGTTCTTACAGTCCAGAATCCCAGAGGGGACAGAATGGTTGAGACTATCGCTGCTGTTCCCGCTGTCACTGCAGGAAACCTCATCATCATCGGAGCCTTGCAGGGACAAAAAAGGGGACGGTCCCTCCTCAAGCTTCCTCTTCAGGATTCCACTCATTGTGTGGCACTTCCCACTGGTAAAACCTGCACAACAGACACATTTAAAGTTTACGGGCCACCATGAATAAAGCTTTGTGGCATCTTAATAAGTGTGATTATGTACCCATAATTAACAGCTTTGCATGACTGATGATTGCGTGGCTACAAGTCACAAACCAACGCAAAATCAGTGCTATTTCTGAAAAAGAACTTCTGTCTTATGAACTTGTGGCCTATTTGCATTAAATCCCATATCTATGATATATGTGAACACGTCGGTGAAGCATCCAGCTGTGATGCGATAATTTGGCTCAGAATATTCAAAACACCATATCCCTTTGCATTATAAAACTCTGTATAGTGGAGGCAGAAAACCTAAGACAAAGAGATTCAGCTTGTTCATGAATTTCAAATTTCATTAAAGTAGTATGCTGCAATGATATGCCTTCATAAGAAATACATCAGTGAATGCAGCAGCAACAGAATGTATTCAAGTATATACAGAAGAGTTCATACATATAGTTTAGTGAATCATCAAAAGATTTTAATAAAAAAGATTGTAAACCTCCATTTAATGTGGTAAAGGTAGAGCTACTTGTCTTTAATATGTATATTATCGCAATTATTATCATCAATATTGTAAGATTTAGTTGAATTTGTGACAATGAATACATTTTAGTGTTGATATATTTGTAATTTAATATCAAATGTCTTAATGAACATAAACGTTTTTGTGTTTGACTTCAGTTACGCCATAAACTGTTGAACTGATTGAGTTATACAGAATTAAGTATCAATTTTTGCAATTAACTCACAGTATTACCATAAAATTGTATTTGCGCTGTTATGAGTGGAAGATCACACATAATGGATTCCAATCTTTCTCAGTTGAGTTCTCTTAGATATCATACTTTATTCTTTTTTTAAAATATACTTTTTTGTTGTTTCTTTTCTTTGCGTACCGGTATCTTTTCTTTATATGCTCCACATGTCTGGAACAAACTCCCAGAAAGCCTCAGATCAGCTGAAACACTCAGTGTATTTAGGTCCAGGTTGAAGACACACCTATTTTCAGCTGTGTTTGACTAAAGCTCCAAATCTGAAGCTTGAATTTCAAAACTTAATCTTATTCTAACTACTGATTTTATCTATTGCTCTCATATCATTCTTTTTTTTGTTTAAATTTAAATCATGCTTTTTATTTCTACTGTTTTAATGTCTCTGTAAATCACTTTGAATCTCCTTGTTGTTGAATTGTGCTATACAAATAAACTTGCCTTGTCTTGCCTATATTTCTATTTTACATCCAAAGCTGTAGCTCATGGCAACATTCGAAGGAAACATGTTTTCTAACCAGTCGGGTCTCTTATTCGATGGTTTACGTTCAAACTGGCGCCCCAACGTCAGATGTTTCTGGATGACCTTGCCAGGTTTTGTAATGCCTAAACAAGAGAATAAATAATTGCTGAGTGGCGTGTGGCAGCTCATGGACATTTCTGTGACCTGATGTTTTTCTTCTCCTATTGGTTGCTTTTGTGCAACATTGAAAGAAAGCTACCACCTCTGACTAGAGGTGACTAGAACGCACAGTGAGTTCTTTACATTGTTCAGAAAGACAGTTGTTGTAAGTAAGCGTGTTTTGAGCCAGCTCTTTGAACTTTGCAGACAATTCAGTTTGAAATGAGAATAATATGTTGAGCTTACTGTTTGGACTGGTCAAGGATTACATCATATGCAGCAGAGCTGAATGTTGGGGCAAGGTTTTCCTCACTTACAGGCTTTGTCTCTTTTCTTATAAGCCTTTTGCCAATTAGTTCCCTTTTAAATTACCTTCTATTGGACGTGTATCTGACCATCTTTTAGATAAATCTCTCGTAATGTCTCCTGAACTGTTTTTACCTCGAGCCCCCCTGGTTTTCAGACCCACTCTCCTGTACACTGTCTTTTAGAAAAAGACTAATCTGTGGACAGATTTCAGACTAACACTGAACACAGCGGACAACATTAAATCTTTGAAAGTAATTATTTCTTTCAGATTGTTTTTTTTTTTCCGTGTTACAAACATCCCTTGCTGAGCACTAATGACCAGTTCCATATAAGGCAACAACCTGCACACTCACACACACACACACACACACACACACACACACACACATGCAGAAGCCTGCTCATATGTCTGTTCACATCCCTGCATGCATGCGCAGCCTCCCGATCCCCATACATGTCCACATCCCATACCCCAGAATGGGGAATTCTTATTGACAAATGGAAGTCAGCAGCGCCATGTGACGTAATTAAACCTCTCGGTGCCCTGGGCTGCTGAATGCATTAAAGACTCTCCATGAGTCTGTCCCATCGTCACTGACCTGTTTCCTTGGCTTGCTTTTGGTTTCCAGGAGGTCCTCTTGACTCTCTCCTCTGCATCCACAGTGCTCACCAGCAGCAGCCAAACATCCCCATGTGTCGTGATGATGCAGTGAGCGCTGCCATGATGCCTGCTCTCTCTTTCTCTCTTTCCAGCAGCCTCTGGCACTATTGTGCAGCGCCGAGCACCTCTGCCTCTGCCTCTGTCACAGTCTTATGCCTTCTTCCTCTGCACCCTCATTCTGTGCTCATACTGTCAGCTCTCTCACTGTCTGATTCTCTCCTGCTCCGCAACCCCCCCTTTTTCCTCTCCCTCTCCCCCTCTCCTCACAAAGACTTGTTAGCTCGGTGCTGCTGCCGGCTGGAAGCGCTGGAGCTTGACTGAGGTGAAGCAAGCCCTACGAGATCATAGAAAGAAGGGGTGTGTTGGAGTGGTGGTGGTGGTGTTGAGGAGGGAGAAGTGCAGATTCTGCCGTGTGAAATATCTCGGTCCTGTTGTCTTCAGGAGAATTTTTCATTCAGATGAACAGGATCACAAGTTTTTATCAACCTTATCTTAAGTTGGAAGTGATACTGGGTTACATCTGACTTGAAATGAATACATCAAGAGGCATTTGGAATGTAAATGTATTTGGCGCTCGGGTTTGTGATTTCTTTCTTGCCGTTTCTGTAAAGCTTTTTTGAATTTCAGATATAGGGCATAAACAAACAGATGAGAGGAAAGGGGAAGAAACAGAGAGAATGACTCAGAAAACCAATTATGGCCACCATGCCTCAATGAAGAAAAATAATCTGAATCCAGGATCACGGACATCCATTTGGATAAGAAAAATGGGAGTCTGTCACTACAGAACCAGACAGGAAACCGGATGGTAATCTTAACCTTAAAAAAATGCAGATATTGCTCTCTGTTTCCAAAGATTGAAGCGCCACCAAAAGTACTAAGTACGTACCGGTTGTCACTCCAAATGTCATCCCTTCAAATAAAATAAAAAATTGCTCTTCAGTTTTAGTTTTTCCAGTGGATAGAGCAAGGTTACCTAAAGTGCTAGTTTTTTTTAGCTTGAGCCTTTGTGGGCTTTTGCCAACATCCATCCATTTGCTGCAGCTCATTCTGAGAAAGGTCGTGAGAGCAACGGTCTGAGCAAATATCCCGAGACACCCACTCTCCCCACCCATGTTCTCTCCCGCTCTTCTGTTGGGACTCACCAGCTAACCCTGGATCTGCCCTGAGGTCTCCACCCAGTAGGACACGTCCTAAAACCTCCCTTGTGGAGGAGCAGCCACTCCTTGATGACTTGGCTCCTCGGTTTTGCATTTTGGCTCCACTCTCTCTTCTCCGAGACAGACCAGGATAATTCAGACCTCTGCAGACGCTACACCAATCCACCTGTCCATCCCCGGCTCATTTCATTGCCACTCATGACCACGTAAACTCCTCCACTTGAGGCAGAGATTTACTCCCAGCCTGGAATGGGCAGTCCACCCCTTTCTGACTAAGAACTATGGCCTCAGACTTGGAGGTGCTTGTTCTCATCCCAGCTGTTTCCCACTTGGCTTAACTCACATGCACCCTCCAATATCCTTGCAAGGGTAAAGAGCGGATCCAGTGTTCCATGACCAGGATGAATTCTGCAGTGTTCCTCCTGAATCTGAGGTTCAACGACATGCCAGACTCTTCTCTCCAGCACCCAGGCATAGACTTTTTGAGGTCAGCTGAGAAGTGTCATCCCCCTTTAGTTGTGCTACAACCACATAGCCCCACTTTTTACATTGAGAGACCGCCACTACCAATCCTCTGTGACAGGTCACCCCTACCTCTAGGCAGTGCTTTACAGGTGTTTCGATCAAGGCTGTCAAACACATTCCAGGCCGTTTACCTCTAAAATCTAATTTGAAATTGACTTACTCCATTTTGGCTTTGTGGCTCATTATAGTATTTTAATGGCAAGAGAAGGATTGTAGAAGCTTAGAGAAGATTTGCTTCAGGAAGAAAACAACTTCCATATTGTCAAAATATTAATAAGATATAATGAAATGTTGCTAACTGACTTTGTTGAGCTTTGTCTACTTCATTTGCGTTGATGAGCAATAGGAAGACTTTTTATAGAGAGAAAGGTAAACTCGTAGCTGGATGGATTGCAGCATGGTCTTCACACCTCCCTGTGCTGTTCGAACCTTCTCATCCAAAAAAAAGAGAAAATGCCGCCAAGCAGTAATTCATAAATCAGGTAAATTTCACAAATATCTTTAATAGACCTTATCCTCTAAGACCTTTGTTGCCTGTTAATGGTTAATGAACAAGCTTGTTAACCAGAAGAAGAGTGATGCCTACAGCATGTTCCCTGGCTTTGTACAGGGACAGACAAGAAATTATCAAAGGATTTAAGCTTGGTGCTCTAACCAGAAATAAAGTACAGTTTCATTCACCATTAGCTTCATATAATAGACATAAAAGATGGATCCAGCCTTCAGGCTGCAAACATGAAGCCAAACGGTGACTTAAAGTTTGATTTCATGTTGATTTCATAGCGATCTTTCATTTTTCTTTTCTTGGCGGAAAAATTAGATTCAATTCAAACACGAAAAAAAAGACTTTTAGGTAGGCTTTCCTAAGATTGTTGTTTATTTAATATCTTCTGACAGAAGCGGTCATGAATATAGAGGCGATGTAAATGTTTTATAAATAAAGCAGTGGAAATGAATGTAAACCGAAAAGAAAGAGAATGCTTGCAGACTAATATTGGGAGTAATGCTTTTTTCCTCTATATCTCTATAGAGAAAAAAAAAGATAAATATACACTATCTATATATATATATATATATATATATATATATATATATATATATACATATTTATATGAACATCAATACAGACAGTCTGCTTGAAAAATTTGTGATTAGCCATTCAACGCCTACCTAGTCCCTAAACATAGTTGCTATAGCAATGCTAGACCCTGAATGTTCTGTCCTCTCATTATAGTAGTGCAGCCTTGAGTGTGTATGTTCTGAACACACAGATTGTGTGTTGAAGTCTTTCAGCTTCGACTCTCAGATTTTCTTTTCTGAATATAGCACGGAGAAATTCCATATGGAAAAACTGGTTTCCTGAGCTGGTCAAAAGAAATACTTATCTGCACAGGACCGTTGACATGAACTTAATAATTATCATAGATAGATAGATAGATAGATAGATAGATAGATAGATGTTCTGCTGTATGTTCGGAGTAAAATGTCCTTGACCAAAAGGGCAACTCATACAACTCAAACTAAAAATGAGCAACATCCATGAATGAATAGAGGAAGGCACATTAGAGCAAGAACACAGAAAGTTACACTGAATAGATAAACCCTCAATAGCAACATGTACTGTATGGTTTTAACTATTATAATCAGAGCTCAATGGGAACCCTCTTCTGGCTGTTCCAGAAGGACTTTATCTTTTTGGGCTTTGTGCTCCTTATTGCCTCGTTTCTCCTGGCAAGGATGTGGTTGCAATGTGCAGGAGAGACAGACAGATCCTTCCAATCAGCTTCCATGGCAACGAGCCATGATGGGAAGGGAGAGAGGTTGGGGGAATAGTGGAGTGAGGAGGAGGAGGAGGAGGTGGTAGCTAGAGGGGTTGTGTGGAGAGGTGGGGGCAGGGATGTGGCTCAATCGTGAGGGAAAGGCTGGAGGAGAACTAGTTTTTCAGAGCAAGCGAAATAACTCGATGAGTGTGCTTAGAAATCTGAACAATAGGTACAGTTAAGGGAAATCTCTACCTGTAGAACTTACTTCAGTATGTTTTGTTCGGTTTATTAGAGGACACATCCCATGTCTTTATCACTGAAAGGTGTGAAACGTATTAAGATGCATTAACGTTATTGGATATTTCATGTCTGCAGGACTAACAGACATAAATAACAGTAATTATCTGGCATTATTCCCAAAAATGGACCCGCATTGTGCTAATGTTAGCAGTGATTGAGTTTGTGGTGACCTTGCTGACCATCTGCTGTGTGAGGACTACTTTCCTACACAGTAGCAAAGCTGAGAGACATGCATTCAGCTGCCCAACAGCCAGGTTTACTCCATTATGTTTAGTTGTGTGCTTTCTCACTATTTGAATTTTGCATCGCTAAACTATAAAATGAACAATGTTGTCTCCTCCTTTTTTAAAAAGAGCAAATCTTTTCGTTTGTGGTATTTATCTCTAAAGGTGTCTTTCTTTTTGTGATTCTTTTTGTGACCTCATAAAGAGACTGTATATACCGCTTCAGGGGTGCAACAAACATTTTAATCGCCAACAGATTTAGTCAGAAAAGGTCATAAAATTCTAAAGAAGACAACGGATGAATGTTTTCGAGCTGTTTTCTTTCCTCTAATCAAGTGTAACAAACCAAAATATAGAGAATATGGTAATTGTCATGCCATGGACTCATGCCATGTGTTTTGTTTTAGATCATGTTTGGTTTTTAGATAGTGTCTTTAGTTCATGTTTTAGGTTCAGGTCTTTAGTTTTCATGTCATGCCATCAGCCTCACGTCCCTCACCTGTGTTTTCCCCTTCAGCTGCACTCAATCCCAAATCACCCTCCACAGTATTTAGTTTCCAGGTTTCTTTTCAGTTCTTGTGAGATCCTTGCACCTTTTTTCCCCGTCACCACGCCACGCCACGCCACATAAGTTTCCATGCTTTTGTTTTGTTTCGTTATATATTTTTCCACAGTTTAGGTTTTTGTATCCGGCTCAGCCGCGCCTTTTGTTTACCATCTTTTTGTGAAATAAACTCACAGTTTTGCTTTTCATCCTCAATTCTGCATCCGCGTCCTCCCTTCAAACCCAACCTTTCTGACAGTAATATTTTTTCCAATTTCATATAATATAAAGTACTTCTGATCCAAAGTGTGTGGGATGGAGGGGTGGCATCCTTCCATCCTACGGGACGGGTGAGCAAGGTACAGAAAGCCAGAAAGCCTCAGTGGGGATAGTTCAAACTGTAAACAATGGGCAATTTTCATTCCATTATTTTTATCTTTAATAAATACATCATATATTACCAAACATATGGATCATTTGCTTTCTTAAAGACATTCGCACATTGGAGCTTACATCACTGTCAAGTCTTTCTTGTACAGTTTTTTTTATGATTGTTTGAGCACTTTGTCAGCATAGCATATATTCTCATTGACAAAACACCATGGGAATCATCTGCTTCAATGTCAAATATATCCTAGTACTGATCTTAAAAGTTCCTCAATGGGCTTAAGGAAGGGGAAATATGGTAGAACTGTGAAGTGGGGTTCACTGGAAAGTTAATCGTCCCAGGTGTATTACATCTGGTCCATTTGGTTGACTGCTGTGACAATATTGTGAAATCTTACAAAGAGGCCTGTTGGATATCTTTGAAGACTGTGTCATTATCAATCGTGTTGTTTTGAATTTCTAAAAGTCTCATCGGGTTACTGGCCAACAACATTTTCATGATTGCGCTCTGTTGTTCTTGTGGAAATATGGATTTCCTTCCTACTTGGCGTTCTTGACCCTCAAACCTGTGTAGACTGGACTAAATATATCAAACATATAGTAAAATCCCACAGGAATGGGTAGAACCAAAATCAGCTCATGAAATGAACACAGTAAGCTACTGAGTTAGACAGAAGACATGTTTGTGGTTTATTACCTGGTCGACTGGTGGAGCACAAATGTCATTTGATAAATTTCTTCCCATTCTTCTTAGCACTTGTCCTCCCCCTCTTGCAGGTCTTCCTCTGCCTTAACCGTGTCCTTGGCTTCTCCCCCCTTCTCCTCCTCGACGGACTCCCCCTTTCATTCTCTCTCCCTCTTCCTCTGATGCTTTCCATTTTTCGCTGATGACAGGTTCAGTTAAATTCATTTGCTCATCCCTCCCCGGGGACAACTTATTAAGATGCTGTGGTATGAATTATTATTAAAGATGTGCTGTTGTTGTAGATGGATAATTACTGATTAGATCACCTAAAACTCATCTATCTGACAAACATTTAGAAAGTTGACACTAAAGACATTCATCTAGACCCATCATCCAGCTTTGAAAGCTTTGATTTTCCACAATTTCAATGTTTACATGTACTCTTAAAGCATAGTTTTGGCCTCAATAACAAAACAAGCAGTTCTTTTTCAAGTGTCATGCGAACTTGCTCTGTGTCTAAGGTATTCTGCAAAGAGTTTAAGGCTCGGCTTTCAGTCATGTGCTACTTGGACCTCTGCAGCCACTGCCATTCATCTGTTTCAGATCATTCAGAAACTTGCTTTCTGTGGTACTGGCATGTAGCTTTTAAATCAAACATGCCTCAAACACATATTGCAGTAAGACTGGCCATTTTTGTTTGAACTCAGATCTCCTGATTGCTTGTGCATCTTTCTTCTGAGGACATTGTTTTAGAAAGCAGAAATAGATGTGCACATATTCTCCAATTCGAGATAAACTACTTATTGTTTGTGTGTACATATCGAGCCGAGCAGAACGTAAGGAAAATTAGGCAGGACAGATGCGTACATATTTTTTAAGAGAACTGCATGAAGCGATAGTGAGCGCCATCAGTTTAATTGGACACCATGCCAGTGACCAGTGGGGGGAGATCTTGATCAGTGACGCCATCTTTTTTTTTTTTTTTTTAACACTGGAAGTTTTTGCTTAGGTTAAAGCAAGGAGCCCATCCTTAACTTCCAATCCCTGTCCAACTCCGCTGTCTGGCCGGGTGTAATTGTTTCCCCAGGGACTCAGACAAATGGCTCAGCTGTCTATCTGCACCGGGACCCACAGAGCCGTGTGTGTGGGGGGGGGTGTTTTTGTGTGTCAGAGGGAGAGGAACAGAGCTCAAGATTTCTTTTAACCTGAGGTCAGAGAAAAGAAAAGAAAAAGAATAGATAATCTTGGATACATCTTTGCAATTTTCTACTTCTTTAAAGAGGTGTTTCCAAAAAGTGTTTAATGTGCAGATTTCCTATTAATGTCGGTAAAGGGTGATATTAAAGGGATTTTGAGATGGAAATCTGTTGAACGCCATGTGTATAAGTGTATTTTGCCACTTGTATTCGTGCCATGCAGACATCCTCTCATGTTATTCGTCTCAGCTGTGAACAATGATTCATTGTCCTCCTTTTGGCAACGCGTAAGGAGCAATAATGAGATGTTAAACCAAACAAAACTGAGCCAAATGTTACCAATTTTTTCTTTTTTCTTTTCAGAATGATTGTCAAGGCAGTAAAAATCGTGTGCAGCTGAAACTACAAACCAACGGGATTTTTAGAAATGTATTTTTAGTAGAGTCTGCAGGGCACAAGTAGGTTTCTGCAGTTACAAGCATCACAATCCTGTTGATGTGGGGTTGCTGAGCCACAGAAAGACTTGTTTACAAGCAGAAATTTAAAGATGATTTCTGAGTGACACATAATCAGCGTGAGGTTTGCAGAACTTCTGTGACTGGTCAGTTTTGATGTTCAAACGTTTCAGAAATTGAGCTTGTTACACCACATAAAAGAAAACAAGTTGGCAGATCTGATCATAATGGAGGGGGTAATACATGGAGTTCAACTAAAACCTAACTAACCGAGCTTAAATGTATGATACATGAGCAGCTGATATGAAAAACACGTCTCTGTGGGAATGGTGATTTTAATCATAACACATTTCATTACAAGTAAACTCAATTTGCTGAACAAACTAACTTTTCAAACCTTTCGAGATATTTTTTGCAAAAGGTAAAAGAGTGACTGTTTAGGTCAATGACAAATATTCTGCTCATGTCTTTGATTGGTTCTAACACATTTCTGGAAGATCAAAGAAGAATGTAATCAGAACCGTTTGGCATGTCTGAACAGAAGTCAGATCGTCAGAAGAAAATTATCAATTCAAATGGGATTTTATGATGATGCCAAACAGGACCGCCTTGGGTTTGGCTCATTAATCAAAGACTCAAAAAAAATCTTTTTTTTTTTTTTCAGAAGGAACCATATCACCTTCAGCTAAAAGATTGCATGATGTACTTCTTGTAAGTGAACAGCAGAGGGCAGACTTGGCATTGCTAACAAATCGCAAGCTTGTCACCACAGTTCAAGCCTCCGGATAGACGGGCAAAGAACCTCACGTCAACCTCAAGTCCAGGAAGCCATGTACAGTTCATATGGAGGGCATTTTTTTCAATGTTTTTTATTTATTTATGATAAAATGAATAAATTCACATTTCTGTTCAAATAGTGTCGTGAAGGCACAGAATTTGCTTATTATTTATTGAGTTTTGCAAGAGGCCGCAAAGTACCCGTCTAAAGGATCCACATCTGGCTGTTGAAGCTCTGTAAAAGCTTGCTGTACATGTTGCACATAGTTTTATCTGAAATGGAATATGTTTCACCATCGAAGAGACAAGTTAAATGAGAACATACGCAGCACAGAACACTGTAAACCAGACTAGAAGTCCCGCAACCAGCTGTGATGAATGTGACCAAGCGAAGGCAGTCAGTTTTTCCAAGAAGAGGAAAAGAAAGAGGAGGCTGAGAGCTGGTCAGTGGAGCAGATGGCATCTCCGTCTGCCTGGTCTGTTTTTAAAAAAGCACCGCAGGCAAAGCCCCAAGTTAACAGAAGCCAGCTCCATGGCCCAGTATGATCTCAGAGCTTCCACTAAAGCTATGCACTCTGAAGCCATCAAGACTGGCTCTATTCTCTTTACTCCAAATCACCACCAATTTAAGTGTAACCCACCCTAACAAACATTCCAGGAATCGACTGATTTGTCCCACAAATTTGATCTGTTCATTTGTCGGTAAACCAGCGTATGCTCAAGCTGCATGCATGTGTCCAACATAGGAGCTGTTTCTAACAATTAAAGTGTTTAACTTTACATGTAGGCCTTTGATATTCCATGTTGCGACCCTCTGGTTCTATCAGCTGCTCTGCTGTGCTCTAATGAAGGTGAAACATGAGGTTTAAACCTCTGTAACTTGAGCAGTGTTGCTGTCATCTGATCCTGGCTGTTTGCATCCATATCCTAAAGAGTTAATAGAGGGTATTACAGTCTGGACAGTAAGAAGTGGGATGTACAGTATTCCAGGAATTCTGTCTTAAGAAAGTGGAAACAATTTACAGGCTTTCAAATGCTGACGGCTGAAATGTGGTCAAGTGAAGCTGTTCTGAGATATGAGGATGTTACTCTTTAATGACTCGGTAAAACATTTCATGTTTGTATTGTGGCATTTGATGGGGAGAATTATCGTCAGCGATGCTCTGATAATTAGAAAAATAAATGGTAGTACATTCTTAGTCTTCCATTAACAATCTAAATAAGACGAAAAAAAAGGGCCGACATCTTTGTGTCATGTCCATGGGGTTTTCCCCATGTTTTGAGTTCTTAGTTTTGTGTTTTATCATGTTTTAGTTGATTTCATGCCTTAGTTGTCTTAGTTCAGGTCTTGTATTTAGTTTTGCCATTCTTTTCCCCACAGCTTCTGTTTTCTCAGTCCCCATGTTCAGGTTATTAGTTCATTCACTTCACCTGTTGATTTTCTCAGCTGCATCCAGTCACTCATCAGTTCCCACAGTATTGAGGCTCTCTGGTTTCTCAAAGTCAGGTGTGAGATCCTTTCACCATACTCCCTTCACCATGTTCACAGCCAAGCTAAGTATTGTCATGTTTTTCCAAGTCATGTTCTTTGTTTTGTCTTGGTCATGTTGTGTTTTCATAGTTCAGTTTTTGTCATCCGGCTCAGCCGCGCTTTATCTTGACCTTGTTTTGAAATAAATAATTAAGTCTTGTTTTTGAAAGTCTGCATCCGTGTCCTTCCACGCCTCGCATACACGAGTCGTAACACCATGTAAAAAAAAAAAAAAAATTTGGTTTCTTATTGGTTGCAGTTACAGTCCTTTAACAATGACAAAGATCTATGAGAAAAATCTGCATCATGTTTCCATTACCTTATAATAAGACATTTATGTCCATTTTTCCTTCGACATGGTGGAGCTGCTACATTACCTCCATAAAAGGCACGTAGGAGAAGAGTGTACTGTTTAGAGGGTGGCAAAGAAAATGAGAGCATGAAATT
Organism: Odontesthes bonariensis; assembly: GCF_027942865.1. Lineage (NCBI taxonomy): Eukaryota > Metazoa > Chordata > Actinopteri > Atheriniformes > Atherinopsidae > Odontesthes > Odontesthes bonariensis. Next base: position 15,532,972 of record NC_134516.1, on the reverse strand, counting down.
CACAGTTAGAGATGCTGATTTGTGAGATTTTCACATATACATCGTCGAAATGGAGGATCATACTTACCACGGTTTATATGAACAACAGGCAGAACGTGCATTTCAATTTCAGGACAATTGCAGGCAAAAATCAAGAATAAACATTTTATTGGGAAAAGCCACTAATGACCAATAACTGTTACTGATTCTTTTTGCTGCACAATAATTTTCTCATTTGGGATCAATAATGTATCATTCAGTTCAATTAGAATCTCTGACAAAGAGCTTCTGAGTGATGCGAAAGCCAAAAAGAGGTAAATTAGCCGACCGATGTAGATTAAATTGACTGGGTGGATGGTTATCTCCAACTTGACCGATAGATTTCAGTAATTGTTATTCTTCTGACATTTTCTGGCTTGAGATAATGATGCTATTGATTGCTGCAGAAAATTTACCTGCAACAACAATCATTTTGAATGATACCACTTCCCAGTCATGGAGTTGGTAAAAGAAATATATAATTCCTTATGAAAGAAAATGAATGAATAAGTCACTCAATTCTATAAATGATTAAAATAAACGATTGGCATCAGTTGAAATTTTTGCATTGGCCCAAAATGACAGGCAAAGAATCTCAAATAAAAAATATCAAATTTATTTGAGATATATACATTATATTTGCAAATGGGCAGAATGAGAAATTGACTCAAATCCTTTATTGTAACTGGTATTCTCAAGGTTTATTCAATTATTGCTGATATGCAGATGCAAAACAGTGGACATTTAAGATGAATGCACTCCACAAACAAACTGAGAAATACACTCTGAGCTTTCTGCACAGAATCAATGGCCGTTGTAAATGTATTGTTCAATCAATTTTTATGTATGTGGTTGATTGTGGAGACGATCTGAAGTGTCACACTACACCTTCTTTATTCCTGCAGTCCAATCTTCTTTATCCACTTTATTACAAAGTGGACACTTTATATTGTTCTTGTGATTGATTAAGATATGACCAATTTAATTAATTAGCTTACATTCTACTGCATATCTTTTGTGTTCACTAATGTTTTTAAACGTGGACCATGCGAATGCAGCTCACCGACGTTGATGTACAATTTTTACATTATTGAGGAGAAGTTTTAACATGGTTTGTTTTTAACGTAAAGTATTACAATGATTATCATGAAAAATGTCTTCTTACGCACAAACAATTGACAAATAAATAAGAATTACAGAGAGGTTACGAAAGATTAAACATGAAAACATTTGTATTAACATCTGTGCTGTGTTGAAAGCTTGTAAAGCACTTTGTGGAACCTACACAAGGTTGAAAAGGTGCTAAATATGGGACCACTTTGCATCTTATCCACGGCAACGCATGAAAAGATATGTGTGAAAAAGTTTACGAACTGACAACTTGTGTCAATAATTGTTTGCTGATTGTTAGCAGAAACCTCTTACATCTGGAAACGGGCTAAATGGTGGGGAAAAAACTGCATGAAGATGCCAAATCCAAACAGCTGAAAGATGCTAAAAACTCTCTAAATTAATCCATATTGGAGTTTAAAGATCAGCTCACCAAAGCATGAGTTAAGTTAGCTAGTTGCTAGCTTTGCTAGTCTGCTGTTTGATGCTGGGCTGTAAGTGTTAAGTGAGCTTTATCAGGTTAAACTTCAATATGTTTTTGTGTGCAAAAAGCTGTATGACAGAACAAAAACATTTTAAAGGCAAAAATCAGAGCGGTCGTCTGAAGTCTAGAACACTCAGCAGAGTAAAGAGGGCAACCTCAGGTGATGGTTCTCTTTAGGGTTTCTTGCACAAGTGTTTGACACCACAGCAGTCTTTTGATGCACCGGGGATGTAACTGTGTGCAGTTTCAAGTTCCAGTCTGAAAAAGTCAGATCTATGGGGAGAAATGAAATGTATTCTGTGGTATTCATAACTATGTATAAGTGGCTGGCATGTCTGCCATGTTACTACTGAAGCCCAAAACTAACAAACCAAATTGTCTGAGGAGTGAGACCCTTGGTTTTTTCACAGCCACTGACGTTTCTCCCTCCCACTTGGAAGAGGTTGTTAAAGTGAGGAATGTTCAGTTGGATGCAATTTGTAACTTGGTCCCCACATCCTGAATCGTGTTTTTTAGGGATCTAACCAGGAGATTAAAGACGCATTTTGATGGGCCGAGCTTCTAAAAGGCCAAAGTGGACTAAAGAACTTCTCTCATCATCGTCTCAAACAAGAAATCCCATCATGTCACCCACTGTAATATCAACAAATCAACATGAGGGAAAGATGTGCTGTGAGCTGTGAGGTTTTCCTGGCAGGGAGCTGCATCAGGACTGGGAGATGTTGATATATTTTCTCTGTATTTCCAGATGTTTTCCTGGGAACCAGACAAGCTCTTTGGCTCAGTAAGTACACATCATGTTCAATTATGTTAAGTGGGGATAGTTAGTGACAGCATCTTTCAGTGGTTGGAAAATTTGACATCTGTGTACTCTTTGGCACCGTCCCAAAAATTAAAACAAGTGTTATTTCTGCGTTCTTATCATATCAGAGGGACCATACTTTTATTTAAAGTCCTAGTCTAGTAACTGGAAGATACACAGAACCTGCTTTACCCTCTTGAATCTTCACCAGAACGTCTCTGTAACCTCTTTAACTCTGAAATATTGTCCTGTTGTATTATTAAGGAGTAGAGGCCCCAGAGATTGGGTTTGGGAGGCTTTGTGCTTACTCATGCCTAATTTCATTCAGCCCTGCACTTCAAACTGCGAATACAGTGTGTGCATGTGTGTGTAGGTGCTTTCCCTAAGCTACAAATCAACATGCATATCGCAGAAAATCGTTATTATTCCATTAGCCAATGTCCTTAGCAGCCTATTTCCACTCAAGATTGACCTTCTTCAGTGGCTGAAAAGAATCAGCTCTGGAAAAAGTTAATAAGCATTCAAAGTGCCATAATCTGATCTAAAACTCCTCTTGTGTTTTCTTTTTCTTTAATTCTTCTTTGTTCGAGAGAATAAGTGCTGTAAGCTGAGTGGCCTCAGTTGACACAGGATCCAGCTGAAAGTGACACACATACCTCTGGCCCTCTCTGAATAATGTATCTGTGGCTGCTATGAATGGAGCGATACCGTGTCTGCCACATCCTCTAAAGCACTATCAGACGTATATATCATTACCATTCATTACCACAACAGTTCATTAACACTAGATTTAGTATGCTTTTGCGTCTGCTTTCTCTTGGTCCCAGTTTAGTCATGTCTCTGTTGCTGCATTGTGACTGCTGTTTTTACTCGACGGAGCTAAGCTGCCAGTAATTCTTGGCTGCCTCTGTCATCCTCTCTTATTTTTACTCTCCATCATTTGACCCCCCCCTCCCTGCTCCTCTTTGTAATGCACATGACTGGCGAAGGCCCTGACTCCACCTTCACCCCCTGTTCTCTTTTCCAAAGAGTTGACATGTGGCATGAAATGGAGAGAATCACACTTTGACCTGTGACAGGATGAGCCAGCTTAAATGTGAGTCACGCAGGAAATTGAGTAAACGTGTTAATTCATCTTTTTCTGGCCAAGACTCGTTACAGGAAAACACTCCCTCAGAAGGGCTGTGTACGGCTGGTGACAAATGAACAATATATTACCCATTATGGCTGCTGCACAGGCCACTGGGGTTAGTTGTCGGGAGCCTTTCCTTGATTTGTTTGGGAATAATACACTTTCCTACCCATCCCAGACTGGGTGTTATAGAAAGGATGGGTGAGGCAAAAAGCTGTTAACCCATTTCCTGGAGGCCTGCTGAGGTTCACATGTGACCAGTTGCACTCCCACAGTCTATTTATGCATTTATGATCAATGCAAAATTAATCAATTGTCCTGCCACTTGCTTCCTTTACTCTTCACTAATCAAAGAATTGTGCAGAAATTACTGGGGTGGAAACACTCACTTTTGCCTTAAACCTACACATTTAATGGTGGATTTGACATAAAGTATTAAGTTCTGTGGCCATGTTTTACAGTTATTTTTGGCATGTCGTTAGGCACTAAATGGAGTCGCCGCATACGGCTGACATGGTTTCATAAAATAAATGAATACACGGCAACAGAACTCCATGAACCTGGAGACTGGAAAGAAACTGGAGGGGGGGGCGACCTCCTGCAGAACCAGACTCAGGGAAGAATGCCGGCCACCTTAACTGGTTGGCGGCAACAAGTCATATATAACCTGAAAAATGGTCATTTATTCAGACCTTTAATTTAAACCTATGGGATGAGCCTTCTAAACTAACCTTTTCTATAAGGCGACAAAAGGTATACATCTCAAAACTAAAATATGATATACTGAGGATGTCCGTTACTCTGCTCAGTCCAACGTGTATGAGCGTTTCCTCATCAATGCAAACAAAACTCTCTTGTGTTTCCATAAACAAGCTGGAAAAAAAAAAAAACTCTGAACCACTTGATGTTGCATGGTCTTCAAACAAGGAGGAAGGAGGACAGTTTTGTTGGTTGTGAGGGGACAGGAATTGTAAAAGATTTACTGAAATGCAAACTTGTCAACGTAGCAAAGTATTACTGACATCAATGACTAATGTAATGACTGAACTTTGACCTTATCTTACTTGTAAGTGGAAAAGGTAACGACTGAGCCACATTATTTCTGTCAGCGTGGTGTAGAAGGGGAGGACACGGATGCGGACTTTCAAAGAAAAGGGTGATTTATTAACAAAAAACAAAGTATCAACATAAAACGCGGCAGAGCCGGAGAAAAACTGAGCTATAACCAAAAACAAAAGAACAAGGACATGGCATGGAATAAATACTTAGCTTTGACGAATATGGCGTGGAAACATGGCGTGGAAACATGGCGTGGAAACTAACAGCAACAGCAGTAACAGTACCAGTGACATCAACAACAACAAAGATCCGGCAAACTGAAAGGGGAGGCAGGAAACTAAATAGGGATTGAGTGATTAAGTGAGTGGGTGCAGCTGGTGGGGAATGAACAGGTGAGGGGAATGAACTAATGGCCTGAGTGAGGGAAGTGAAGGGAAACCTAAACATGGACTGAAAAGAAACATAACCTAAACATGAAAACTAAAAACATGAGTCTCTGGGCGTGACAGAGCCCCCCCCTCAAGGGGTGGATCCCAGACATCCCAAAAAAGTCCAAGGGTGGGAGGGAGGGGCTCGAAGCCGGTCGGGGAACCAGAAACGGGCGTGGTACCGGCTTCGGGCAGCAGGAGGCAGTGGTCTGGCGGACGCCCAGACCACAGACGGCGTAGCCGGAGCAGGCGGTGGTCTGGCGGACGCCCAGACCGCAGACGGCGTAGCCGGAACAGGCGGTGGTCTGGCGGACGCCCAGACCGCAGACGGCGTAGCCGGAACAGGCGGTGGTCTGGCGGACGCCCAGACCGCAGACGGCGTAGCAGGAGACGGCGGTGGTCTGGCGGACGCCCAGACTTCCGTCGGCGTGGCGGCAGGAGACGGCGGTGGTCTGGCGGACGCCCAGACTTCCGTCGGCGTGGCGGCAGGAGACGGCGGTGGTCTGGCGGACGCCCAGACTTCCGTCGGCGTGGCGGCAGGAGACGGCGGTGGTCTGGCGGACGCCCAGACTTCCGTCGGCGTGGCGGCAGGAGACGGCGGTGGTCTGGCGGACGCCCAGACTTCCGTCGGCGTGGCGGCAGGAGACGGCGGTGGTCTGGCGGACGCCCAGACTTCCGTCGGCGTGGCAGCAGGCGGTGGTCTGGCGGGCGGCCAGACATCCCGTGGCGTGGCAGCAGGAAGCGGTGGTCTGGCGGGCGGCCAGACATCCCGTGGCGTGGCAGCAGGAAGCGGTGGTCTGGCGGGCGGCCAGACATCCCGTGGCGTGGCAGCAGGAAGCGGTGGTCTGGCGGGCGGCCAGACATCCCGTGGCGTGGCAGCAGGAAGCGGTGGTCTGGCGGGCGGCCAGACATCCCGTGGCGTGGCAGCAGGAGGTGGTGGTCTGGCGGGCGGCCAGACATCCCGTGGCGTGGCAGCAGGAGGCGAAGACCGTCCCCCGGTCGGACGGACCTCCGACGGGGGGGGAGCCCCCCCTTTAAGGGATGGATCCCAGACATCCCCAAAGTCTGGGGGTGGGAGGGAGGGGCTCGAACCGGTGAGTCCATGTCGGGCTCTGCCGCCTTATGGTCAGGCCCGGAGGCCTCTTGGTCGTGGTCAGGCCCTGTGGCCTCTTGGTCAGGCCCTGTGGCCTCTTGGTCAGGCCCTAAAGCCCCTTGGTCAGGCCCTAAAGCCTCGTGGTCAGGCCCTAAAGCCTCGTGGTCATGGTCAGGCCCTGTGGCCTCTTGGTCATGGTCAGGCCCTGTGGCCTCGTGGTCAGGCCCTGTGGCCTCGTGGTCAGGCCCTGTGGCCTCGTGGTCATGGTCAGGCCCTAAAGCCTCGTGGTCAGGCCCTGAAGCCCCTTGGTCAGGCCCTAAAGCCTCGTGGTCAGGCCCTGTGGCCTCTTGGTCATGGTCAGGCCCTGTGGCCTCTTGGTCAGGCCCTATAGCCTCTTGGTCGTGGTCAGGCTCTAAAGCCTCGTGGTCAGGCTCTAAAGCCTCGTGGTCAGGCTCTAAAGCCTCGTGGTCAGGCCCTGTGGCCTCTTGGTCGTGGTCAGGCTCTAAAGCCTCGGGAACGGCTGGGGCCGGGGCCAGCTCTGGGACGGCTGGGGCCGGGGCCAGCTCTGGGACGGCTGGGGCCGGGGCCAGCTCTGGGACGGCTGGGGCCGGGGCCAGCTCTGGGACGGCTGGGGCCGGGGCCAGCTCTGGGACGGCTGGGGCCGGGGCCAGCTCTGGGACGGCTGGGGCCGGGGCCAGCTCTGGGACGGCTGGGGCCGGGGCCAGCTCTGGGACCGCTGGGGCTGGGGCCTGGGATGCTGGAGTGGTGAGGGAGGGTGTGTACAGCGCGGCTACCTTCTGTGGCTCCATGCCAAAGATATCCAGCATAGCAGCGCGCTGTACACCCCTCACCTCTGCCCAGATGTGCGTCACTCCTGACATGTGCCTGAGAACCTGCTTTCGTACAAAAAAGTCAATTAGTTCATTGGCAGAGTTCAGTTTCTCCCAGGAGGTGCAGCTCGATGAGAGGCAACAGAAGTCCCCAGCCAGCTCCCAGAAGGTTGTGTAGTCCGCCGCGTCCATTTCTGGCCGGATCTTTTTGTCAGCGTGGTGTAGAAGGGGAGGACACGGATGCGGACTTTCAAAGAAAAGGGTGATTTATTAACAAAAAACAAAGTATCAACATAAAACGCGGCAGAGCCGGAGAAAAACTGAGCTATAACCAAAAACAAAAGAACAAGGACATGGCATGGAATAAATACTTAGCTTTGACGAATATGGCGTGGAAACATGGCGTGGAAACATGGCGTGGAAACTAACAGCAACAGCAGTAACAGTACCAGTGACATCAACAACAACAAAGATCCGGCAAACTGAAAGGGGAGGCAGGAAACTAAATAGGGATTGAGTGATTAAGTGAGTGGGTGCAGCTGGTGGGGAATGAACAGGTGAGGGGAATGAACTAATGGCCTGAGTGAGGGAAGTGAAGGGAAACCTAAACATGGACTGAAAAGAAACATAACCTAAACATGAAAACTAAAAACATGAGTCTCTGGGCGTGACAATTTCTGTTCAGACTGCAGGATCTGCAGGTGCAGACCATTCTTACGGATCCTGAAAACCATTTTCTAAACATAGAGTCTAGCATGTTAGATCTGTTACTGTTTTAAGGTGTCTGAAAGGCCTTTTTTTCACTGAACATTATGAGGACAGTCAGACAATGAGTCGAGTAGCATACTTTCTTTTTTCTGGATTTTGAAATGAAATCTGTGAATCATTGTTTGTTAACATGTTATTCTAAAGGTGCAATTAGGCTTCAAGGAAACAGGACACGAGGGCCCACTTCTCTTTCCTCCTTTATTCTTAGGCAGCTCTCTTCCCCTCCTCTCCCTCTCTTATCCTTTCTAGACTGTCGTCACTTCTTTGGGCTGTCTTAAAACTCACATCTCAATTCGCTTTTCTAAGCCCACATGTGAGTTTACATATGCCTCAGTGTATGAGTAATTACAGGGCAGAGGAAAGAGGGAAGAAAAGGGGGAAAAAAAGGAAAAACCCTTTCCCCTGTGAACTTTTTCATTCTCTCCTCCTCTTCTCCCCCCCCCCCCCAAGCCTCTCAGAACCTCCGTACAAGGCCAGAGAGCTTCTCAGATAGAGAAGGACTCCAGCAACATCGCCCCGTCTCTCTGATTCACCTTACATAATAGACTTCCTCTGCAAGCACAGTCTGAAGGGAAAAGCGGGGGTGTACAGTTTCTCTTCAACAATGGAAATTCAATCAGGAAATGGAGAGGAGGTGGCGAGCATGACCTCGGGCTTCGTTTCCTGCGGTCCCTCCAGGCCACAGGTAGGGGCATCAGACGATCCAGTGCTCAGAGAAGACCTGCAGGCTCCTAAGAGGATCGAGCGCTTTGATATCCCACTTAGTAGCCTGAAGAGGATGTTTGAGAAGCCTGCTGTGACAAGCACTGTGAGTACCGCCCTTGTTCATTTTTTGATTTTAGATTTTGAATTGAATTGTACAAAGTTCTTCAGCTCTTATGGTAAATGGAGTGCTTTGTGTGGCTTAAATGGATGGCTTTAGAAAAAATTAAGCAACCCTCAAAGACTTAAAAGCCAACAGTGGTGGCCGTGATTCTGAGGTTGTCCCTGAAGAAATATAGATCTAGTTTAGAAGTAGTGAAACTTTACATTCTGTAGATTTCCCTGTTGCAACGTAGGTCAGAGACCCCAGTCTTTCAGGTGACTTGTGTTTGGATAGAAAAGGGAAAACCGAAAGCACAAGTCTGAAACAAAGATGGCAAAGATATTATTCACTTGCCTTGAGTCGGGGTTTTTCCATCATTTTGTTAATTCCAAAAAGTGCTTACAGGACACGTTTCCTTTCCGTAGAGGAGAGTGGCCTTCTCTCTCCTGCTTTGTGTTTTTTCCATCCCAGCTGGCTTCTATGAGAGGAAAATCTAAGTCTTTTGGAACCGAAGCGTTCCGTTACAAAACAACTACACATTTGTCCAACGTCTGTCATATGAGGAGACGTATGACCTACTTTTTGCTCCGTACATGGTTAGAGCATCAAATCAAACCCCTCTGAATCTTTCAAGGATTATGAGCCCTATTCAGGTGCATGGGAACCTCTCAGCTCATAGCATAGCACCTCAAGATCCAATGAATTATGGGGAATGTAGTTGTAAGTATGTGTCTGTGCCAACTGGTGGCAGAGATGCAGAGGGTTTGCGGACACTTGACACCCTGTTATTTAAGACCTATTTTGGGGGGCTTTATGGTTAAGCAGGACTTCAAAAATAAACCTGTAATTGCTATGCTGGCTGCTGGAAGCAGCGAGAAGCTTCTGTGTCAGACTAGATACTCGGTAGAGAGAGACGTGGCTCCGTCACAAGCACATCTGGCTCCAGAGATGAAAACATTTGATGAATTACTGCGGTTAATGAAGCACATCACTGAGGCCTGGATTAAATGTCTGCTTCTTTTGATGTTTGCTTTGGCTTTTTGCTCCAGCTTTTAAGGTTAATTCATGCAGTGTCTTATCAGACATGTGACTGGGCTACAGCGGAATGACCCAGAACAAGCTCAAGGGATAACATCTCTGCTTTGCTTATGTTGTGGCTGCTCCACTGAAGGTTGGGTATTTTTAAAACTTGTTAGACAGATTTAGACTGCAGTCTTGAAAATTTCACCGGCTTCTTCGTAAGCACAGGATCACTGAGACGTGTGTTTTGTTGTGACCTGTTACCAGTCTATCGTCTAGTAACTGTCTCACTGGCATCATTTCTAGCCGTGGCGGGCAATCTTTTTCTGTGAAAAAGCTCTCAAAGTCACTACTTTCTCAGGGATCAAACAGCACAGAGGTAAACTCCATCCCAGTTTCCCAGGAAAAGGTGTGTTTAATGTTTTTGTGCACAAAGGAATTGTGACAAATTAATATAAAAACGTGTAAGCTGAAACATGTAGACCTTTGTAAATGTCTAACCATGAGTCTCAGCCCAGCGGCCCCCTGCACAAAAGTGTACAGAAGGTCACAAAGGTCTGGATTAGCACCTCCTGTCCTTCCCTGCTTCCTTTATAGAGCATTTTGACCAAGTACACACTAGTAAGACCTGGAAAGTTGACTTATTATGTAGAAACAGGAACAGAGACGCAGGAAGTCAAGATGCTACTGAATGGAGACTTAAGCCGTGTCTGTGTAGAGAACTAAACAAGGTAAACGTAGTAATTGTCCAACTTTTGACGCTTTGTTGTGAAAACGCATCATTTTGTGCCGTGGATCGCTGTAGCTATTTCACATTCCGATATGAGATCAGGTTGAAGACGAGTGCAAACCAGCATGTAGCTGGAGCCCAGAAAACAAACTCCAAATGATTGTTCAAGATCTGCCTCATATTATGAATGTGTAGCCTACAGCAGTAGATTAGAAGTTTAGCTAACATGAAAACGTGCTAAACTTAGGAGGTTTCTTTAAATTTCCATCAGTATGAGGCACATATGTATATTAAAGTTATGGTTTCAGTAACTCAGTAACCAATCCACCCTGATCTCTGTGGACAAAGAGTAGATATTTAATTTATTTTCTTTAAAAAAAATAATAAGTTGTCCAGCTGGCCACCATGTCTGTGTTTCACAAGGCAACAACACATGCTGTGTCTTGGCGTTGTTTCATAAGTGCTTCATTAATCTTTGCTTGAAAAACTTTCGTAATCAGTGTCAACAGAGCATACAGGCAACGTTCCCAGACTCCCAGAGACAGAAGAGGACAGGCTCTCTGCATCTTACTGGTTATAAAACCTGACCTTGCTGCCAACTCATCTGTATTGCTGAGCTTAATATGTGATGACGCATGGTATTTTTTTGTCCGTGCTCCATTTAGTTTATCTAAACAGGACAATGTTATTGGACGGCCAGCCATAACAATGACTGATGGAGTCCCTGGTGGTTGCTCAGCTGAGGCCAAAATCCTAAGTGTGAGCGGTCTGGGGGGGGGGGCAGTCTGAGTTTCTCAATCGCTGAGAGGAGAAGCAATATATTATGAGCAAAAAGCATGCCTTTTTTCCCCACTCGTGTAAGTCGAATGCTCCTCAAGGGACGCTGGCTTGTGTTTAGAGCATCTGTCTGACCTTCTGGTCAACATTGAGAACACAGGAAGGAATGCACACATGGGGAAGCACACGGCTGAGACAGATGACAATGTAATTTCTTATCATGCAAGAGCCAAACACTCAGAATGAACACAGAAAAGATGAACTGATTCAGAGTCAGTGATGTTTTTTTTAATTACATTTCCTGCTTTTTAGGTATTTTGGCCTTACCTGGCTCACCTTCATTATGTGATGGTACCCATTGGCCAGTGGGTGGCAGTATAAGATCTATTGGACTAACATGATATCAAAACATATCACTGAACAACTGACTATATGAAAAGGCATCTAAATGATATATCTTTATCATAGTGAGACAACTGCTTCTTCTCCATGCCAGAAAGAATTTTAAAATGGCCTTTTAGAGTTCTTCAGGACTGACATTATTCGTAAGGCATTAAAATTCTGACATTTTGGAGAAATGTAAAACGCAGCAGAAAATATTTGAACAGGATGTCATACGGTGGGATAATGTGAGTATCACCTGAGTAACAGGATAACATGCCACGGTTTAAAATGGAGACAGGGGCTTTTTTTAGGCGGAGCACTCATGCTCTCTCGTTTCTGACCGACTGAGGCGTCTACATAAACTCGAGTAGCAGCACAAGAGGTCTGGAATGTTCCCTCAGTTTATTTTCATGATATGAATCATCACCTCAACTAGTGGACTCGTGTCCACTTGAATGGATTGGGGCGATAGGTGTCAATATTTCCTCCAAAGAGCCTTTGTGAAACGATCTCAAAGCATGGTCTTCTGATCCAAATGGCAGTGAATGAAGCAATGCTTCAGGCTTTTCATACAGTTCATTTCCGTGGCATTTTAAAGTCACCCTTCTCTAGCTTTTAAGCAAGCGAGTGTTGTCACTCTGCCACTTTGAATGATCTCACTTTAAAGTGTCAAATTTATTAGATAAACGTAAGCCCTGTGGCTAAGTGTAAACCCTTTTCCCCTAAGTTAAAAAAAAAAGAGGAAATCAATATTAAACACTGTATCCAAATCAAGTCAATTAAATGTTAAATAAACTAAAAGCCACAATATGTCTGCTAGACATTGATTTAGACTACATGAGGGCACCAGTGTCCTCATTAAGTCTATTGAGCTTGTAAAAATTCCATTAACTCTTCCCTGTAGTCTCAGTTTCACACATTAATGGAGCTGGCAGCAGATGCACGTTTACGTTGCTCATCTGCTGTTTGATGCTGACCTGTTGCTCGCTTGGAAATAATAAGAGTTACACTGTTGTTTGTTTTGGCAGAGAAACACAGCAATGACACACACCTGCGTCGTTTGCTAACTCTAATTTGCCTATCTGCCCTTTGTTTACAGATAAAAGCATATGTGGGAAACAAATCTGTTTTTCCCAGAGGTATTGGGTAGCACGCGCTTCTTCGCTCCAACGAAAAATAATCTATTCCCATAGCAGAGTGATGAATGCATATCTCTGGGCCTCAGATGGTCTTTTCTCTAATGCAGGTCGACACCCACCGTCCCACAAGAGCATATGTGTTCTACAATTAGCCAAAGACTCCAAAGGCTGTTTCAGTCATTCATTATGACATTATGTCATTGCGGGGTACCTCCACGCCATCTCTCATCTCTGCCACTCATCGCTGCGATAACGGAGAAATAAGAGGAAGGAGTCTTGGGGAAAATGGGCACAGTGGCTGTAAATCTTTCGACTGGAGCTGAGAAAGTTGAGAGGTCGTATGCTGTGCTTACACAGTGTTGCTTTGAGTTAAAAAAGAAAACTGAGCTCACAGCGGCAATACTGAGTATTAGTTTTACTTGCTACATAGAATTCACAAGCAATCCCTTAGCAAAGTCAAAGTCACATGTACAAGACGTACAGAAAGAACCAAAATAATGTTTCCGTCAGCCTTTGCGGTGTAACAAACAAGCTGTGTCGTGTATTAGGGGTGTTTTTGCACAACATCCTTGGCAGAACTTAATCCACATTTCTTCACAACCTGCAACAGTTAGAAACACAGGAAAACAGTCATACTCATGAGTAGAAGCAAATCTAGTTTATAACGGGGACAAAAATGCTGACGTGAGTTTAAAAGCGGGAGGTAATTCGACGGTAATTATTAGCTAAGAAGGGCGTTGAGACTAATAAAGGAAACTGGATTTATATCTACAACGAGGGCAGGTAACGCCACATCCCTGGAGAAATATAGGCCGTCTGCATTGGGCTTTGTTGAGAGTCCGTTCAACATACAGTATTAGCAAGTTCGCTCACCTGCATGAGCTTGTATTACACACTCACATAATTATAGACTAAAAATCCCCACAATATGAACTAGGTATGCAGTATGCCAGCTGATGTCAGTTCTATGGCTTGGTGTATATATTTGGAGAGGCTGAAAACAGAGCCGCAGGAGCAGTCACTTTAGAGTCGTCATGTAAAAATAGTAGTGCCTGGTGATGTTGGCATTGCTCAGTGAACATTTAGAGGGAAGGAGGCCTGATGAAAGAGACTGAAATATAATTTATATTCAGCCAGCACAGGACTTTATTGTGAAAGAGAGTTCTGAGAGTGAACGGGAGGGAAAGGCTGATGGCAGTGAAGACGAAGACAGATAAGAAGTGATAGAGATTCAGAGTGAATGAAGGGGGAAGATGGAAGGGTGGTGCTTATAAGAAAATCAACGTGAGGCGGTGTAGGTGGTAGGCTGATAAAGAAATGATATTGGTTTGTCCTTGGGCATGTGCAGAACAGATGAAACGGTGCTTAATGAAAATTAAAAGAAAAACCCACGGGAGCAGAAAATCACAAGCAAAAATGTTTGCGTTAAAGTTTGCATTTCTGTTGCAATTATACTCTGCTTTGCAGAGACAAACTCACAGGGCAAGCTCTATAATTGGTAAACTGATCTCTTGTCCCACAGGTAAAGCAGACCTTCTCTTTCCTGAGTGAACGGTGTGCAGTCATCTAAAGATGAAACAATTCAGAGCGTTTGATCTATGTCAGAGCATTCCATGTTGGTTCACCGCCGTTTGTGTCGCAGTTATGCAAAAATGTTGTGGGCATTCAAACAACAAGCAATTACAAAGATAGAAATCAGCTTTGAGCAATGCCCTTGCTTTCAACAAACGTAAACGTGCTTGACATCGACCTTTTATCTTCATTTTCTTTGAGCTATGAAGAAAAAGAGCAGTGGGAGTGTAAAACCATCAGTCACTCCCACTTTACTCAAAGCTTTACTCGGGTAGAATTTGATGATTTGTTCAAGTCTAAAGCAAATGTGTTGCTTAAGTAAAAGTATGTACTTAAGAATGAAATGTATTCACAAGGGAAAAGAAGCTCCGGTGACTATTGCGCTACCAAGAGTTATTTACCGCACAATGAATAAAAACATATAGGCTATCTTAACTCCAACTATTTCATATCAGCGAGATCTGCTTATTGTTATCACATAATTATCACATAGTTTGCTTTGTCCAAACCTCTGACTGAACAAATTTACTGAAAACAGCTAATTGACTTAAAAGACTTTATATTGTTTATGCTGTAAAATTATGTAAATGATAAGCTGTGCAACAGAATTATCTTCTAGGTAAAGGATTCCCCGGGAATCCCTCATAGCTTTCAGGTCCGCAGTTATAAATTTCATAGGCTGCTTCAATCATCAGCTACTTTAGATATTCAGCATATTCTATTTTTATTTATTGCATAGCAAGTTCACATACTTGTCCTCACCCTCTTAAAATACATGATTTAGTCGTCTTGCAGTATTTTATCATACTGCCTTTAAATAAACATTCTATAAGTGTGTGACAAATGCCAAGTGTCTATATCTGACATCTGGTGTAAAGACATAAATGTCTTATATCGGTTGGTACAGACGACCAAGTGAAAGTGCTGATTGAACCTCCCATTCCAGCACCAGTGGCCTGATATCGTTCCCTTTAGTTTTCAGTGGTCAGTACACACAGGGTTTTTTTTTAGCAGTCAAGCTTCGAAACGGAGAGTCACTGGACATCTGTCAAGCTTAAAATTTTCTGCTGCTGGGTCAAGATCTGGGTCAAATTTGTCATTTGCAAATTGACTTAGTTGGGCCAGCTTAATCACTCCCCTCCCCTATCAAAACTTCCATCCAACAGTGTCCCTGAGCAAGGCACTTAACGCTGTACAAATTCAGCGTGAAGTGTTGAGAGACGTGCACCTGAATGAATGTGCAATTCCAACTTGATTCATGTTTATACATTAGACATAAAGGAATTTTTCAGTCAGCAGTCCAGGAAATACTTTTGCTAATCTTGTAATGCCACTAAGGGGCCTTTCTGTATATAGCAGTTTGTGCTCTATCTACTTTTCCTTGTGGCAGTGTGTGTGTGTCAGGGGTGGGGGCGGGGACGACGACAACTCTAGGCTGACCCACCGCAAAGTGTTTAAAATCTTTGCCATCTGGACAACTTTCAGCATAGCCATCACAGCCACATTTTATCCAAATGTGGGCTACTTTTGGAGGTTTTGGCTCAGTTGCAGCACTAACATTTTGCAGCTGCAGAAGATAGATGTGGTGCAGAGCTCATAAACTGGGTTTAAATGTGTCATGGCAAGTATTGTGAGAGTCAGGCCAAAAGAGGAGGCCAAAAGAGGATGTAGATTTGGGAAATGTCCAGCGGATAAGCTTTGGAAGTCATACTTGCCCTGAGTTAATGCCGGCTCACTTCAGATACGGGCCATGTTTAGGGAACACAAACAATCTTTGATATGTCAGAGCACAGGACACATTGGCTGAGTGTTGCAGCAGACTCAGGACTCCGCTGCTCTTATCCGAAAATACTAACTGTAAAACAGTTGCAATAAATTTGTGTGAAATTCACAGTGTGAAATTCCCTAAAGCTGTCTCTTCTGTGGCCCCAATCGGAGCAGCTCTAAGCTTTAGCTGTCCCATCAAAATTCTTTGATCGTTCTCTAAACTGAGTTCACTCTGATCATTGACTAGACAGGTAAAACACGAGCAAACCCCACTAAAAAGAAAATCCCTTCTGAGTGAGGCAGGAATCACCAAAAAAAGAGTCCAAGCTAAGCTAACAAGCTAATGAGTTCACTTTACCAACACAGCAGTTTGCGCACTGATGAAACGAAAAAACATAGCCAACAGTGGACGGTGAATAGAGGTGTTGCCCAATGTTACAATATAATGCTATGAAAGCCCAGAAGAACATTAGAAAAACTTAGAAATAGGCACCTATTTTCTGTCATGGTTTCCTCATCACACAAAGCAACAGTGGGCATGTGCGAAGAAAGCCCAAAATGCCCAAAACCTCCATTGGTCCACACGGACTTATGTGTCCAGAGACAAAGTGCTCTTTATGATAATATCAACCTAGGTTTCTATCTCGCTCCATGCTGTGCTGTTTAAAAGAATGACGGATTTAGAATTTACTGCACATCGAGCAGACGCAGGGGAGGAGAATTTTGACAGGACAGAACCACAAATATTGCCAAAGGAAAACTCTTGACTAAATGTTGCATCATGGTCCCATGGTACCACTGCATCCAAACGTAATGTGTCAAAAACCTGCCAAAAGGATGTATGAGGCAGAAGTTGTGACCAGAGGAGCAGCATACACAAATGACTACTTTGCTCATATATCAAGACAGGTTTTTGTACAGGTGAGTTCTGACATGACGGTAGCAGACTTCTTTTCCTTCATAAATGTGAATCACACAATCCAGGTTTTCTTTATTATGTTTGTGTATCCGTCTTACTTTTTGCTGATTTAGCTGCTCTGTTTTGCTGCTCCACAGCTTTTCACTGCAACACTGTCTGCATGTTTGGTCTTTAATTCATCCATTCGGTCGCTGCTGGCCGTGGTAGAAAAACTCTGATCACTACTAAAGACGAAATTCCATCCATCACAATTTTTCTGCTGTTCGTCAGACTTTTTATTCCACCTGCTGTAGTCATTCTCTGTCCATTTACTTTTTCACTTGCTACGTCTCTGTCACCTCCCTCGCTGCTTCTGAACCAAATCTCCTTTGAGCCCATGGGTGTCTCACTGGCCTCTGTTCAGTCATAATGAGAACAGCCGATGGATATTAAATCAAATTTTTTTCATGCTTCCTTTGGATTGCACAAGGAAGCATCAGACGATGCAGAGAGAGGGTTGCATGTACACTGGGATGACCTTCCAATGAACAACGCACACAGTTGCATATCCATTTGCATTGTTCATTAACCTTCAAGAAAGAGGTGATGGAAGATGGTTGCCTTGAGAACCCGATACAGATATTACACGTATCCATTCAATTTTTTTTGATGATGTTGTTTTATGGAGCTACAAACAGCTTAACACCCCAAAAATATACTGAAATAGATCAAATAATCTGTATCAATATTAAGATTCAAATTTAACATCAGACACCTTGAGTATGAAAAATATATATTTGCTTTTAGGGGTCTTTAAGGACACATTTTCCCTACACAAAAAAATCCCAAAAGAAACAAGTGTGATCAACAAGTACACTTAAGATTGTACATGCTGTTATCATTATGACTACAAGAGGTCACTTTTTAACATATAGTAATGATAGGTCATGGTAGACATTTGGACAAACAGCCTATGGCGTTGTTTTTATCCCCTTCCTGGACATTTATCAATGCATCACGTAGCGCTATAACATCACTAATGTCTCACTAACTTAATTTAATTATATTCCTTCTCTCTTTTCTTGAGTGTGTTTTCCACTTACACCTGATGGTAAGTGCAGTAAGTAGGATACAAGTCGGTTCTTTAATTCTAAATCATTAGGGTTGAAGTTTAGGCTTTTTCTCAGTTTTTTTTTTTTTTAGCTATACGCCACAAAAATGGGTAATCACTTACCAAAGTCTTTCTGCAAATGTTCTTAGCCTTGGTGGGTCAGGATATTCTCATTCCGAAATCATCACATTCCGCCGCTTGGTCAAAAGCCCTATATGTCAGATTTCAGTGGACAGAGTACCTTTTTTACTGTCACTTTCAGATATACAAGGAACTGACCAACTGCTCTTTATTGCTAGTCATCCTTCTGTGGTGGTAAGTGATGCATCAGCAGTTAATCGAGACAGGGAAACATCATTATATAGTGCTGGGTTGCCAACAAGTAACACAAATCATCTGGAGGAGAATAAAGTCCTGACTGCTATCTTGAAAATAATCAGTTCAGTTATTTTTTCACTACTGCACTGCACATCAAAAGTACTTTGTTAAGGGTAGAAAACATGGCTTTCAAACATAGATGGGTCTCGGGGTCGGGCCAGAGAGGCATTGGTTCCTGCTGAAATCTGATTGGCCCAGTCCAGTCACTGGTTTCACTTTTTAATCGATGAACAAAAGCTATGTCACTTCTTAGAACTACAGTGATGCGGTTTTTGTATCTTGTGTGAAAAAAAAAAGACATTTTGATAAAAGAAAATCAACTGCAATTTTGTCGTAGACAGTATTTATAAGTTATAAACTTTTAATGAGTGGTAAATCCCAAATGAACCTGAAGGTAGTGTAATGGTGCGTTCCATTTGAAATTAGAGGCAAATTCCAGGCAAATAAGAACTTGCAAATTGTATTCAAAGGTCACCTAAACATACAGCCATCAGCAGACAACGAATGGCTGATGAAATGTATGTAACGTAGTCTAGATCTAATTTGGCCCCTGTATGGGCCCTGACTTTGACAAATCTTAGATCCACTATTGTGCTTGAATGTACAATAAAATTCACTTAATCACAGAAAGCATTGCCAACATAGTTTCCATGGAGACACGTCCTGCAACTGTTTCCGTACCAGATGCACGTCCAAAAGTGATGCTTTGGGGGTACCCTCTGCACTCAAAACAGATGGAGCAGGATCTGACTGTGTCAGAATGTGCCGAGTTGCGCAGGTTGGGTGGTTCTGATTAAGGAAGGTCTCAAATTCCAGGATGGCGTCCAAAAGCTCTATTAATGACAGATGGCACACATTAATTGTTCAACAAATGCCTAAAGGCACCAGAGATGTGATAGCTAGACATCCTTGTGTAAGAGAGTTTTCTAAATGTTGTCAGAATTGAATATTCTCATTCTCATCATCATCATGTTCACTAGTTCCTTCATTCTCTCACATTGGTTGAACAGCGGCTAGTATCAAGGATATAAGTGCAGTCCTGTGTTTTCTTTTTATTGCGAGTATTGAATTCCAGCTGATGACAACAAGCTTGCTTAATGTGTCTATAAAGTCTGAAAAATGAGGCTTGACTGTCATTTGCAAGCACTGAGGCACCGTTTTAATAAAATGATCTGGATTATGTTGTATTTGAATCCGTATGTGGTCTCCAGCACCATCACAGATTTGTGAAGCTACGTACAATACATCAGCAACGAGTTGATGAATTACCCACAAAAGGAAGCATTAGGCTGCACTTTTACAACTAAACTTTGGAAATTTTCTAATTTTGTGACATGTCACTGTCAGCATTACGGAGAGGAGCCCCCACTCCAGAACTAATCACCCAACTTTGTTGGAGGGGAAAGAAAATCCATCCATAGTTCTTTAATTTAAGCCTCTCTTAAGCCTGACTTTTCCGATTTTTCCCTCTGAACTGTATATTTATTGTTGGTGTGTTTGCACAGAATAGCTGCAGGTGCAAGGTTTTATCTCGCAACTGTACAGCACACTCTGGCAGTGACTGATAATCCATCACATTGGGCTTGAAAAAGGGATTTCTATCAGTCAAATGTTATTCTTTTAAATCTTTAGGATTTCATGATGCTCAAATTGGGTATATCCATCCCCAGCTGTCATTGGGCGAGAGGCAGGCTACACCCTGGACAGGGCGCTAGTGCATCACAGGCCCACATAGTGAAAAAACAAGAAAAACAACCATCCACACTCACACTCACTCCCAGGGACAATTTAGAGTAACATTGGGTATATATTTTTCATATAGATACTTATTATCTACAGCTTACCTGAGACCTAGTAGAAGAAATGGAACTGACCCAGGGAGTCTGTAATAGAATTTTTTCGTATTGAAAAAGTTTCTCTCAGAAACGCGCTTTCATATTCGTCGTGTTTTTTGTTTGGACATATTTACTGTGTAAATGGATCTTACTCTCAACATCACTACAGGTTGAATGGGTTGGTGTTTAAAGACAACGGCAAGCATATCTAAGATATGAAGAGCTGTTCGACGAAAGTGGACGAGCTGCAGCATGTAAATTCGTCACTTTATCTTTTTTTTGTGCAAATCAGTCTCTCTTTGCAACAGCTGCGTCTTTCAGGATGACAATTACAGAATTACCTAATGCCCTCACGCAGGTCCTCATTTATTCATTCACCCATCTATTTAGTCGCACAGTCTGAATGACTGAGCCCCACAGGACAAGGCAGCGTGGGCTAAGCAGGTCTCAACATACACCTGCAACCTAACAGAAGCCGGTCTTTGAATTAGGGTGCACGACTCCTGCGTGCTTCAAACAGGGATGCTTCAAGGTGGGGGCAGCAAATCCTGACTTTCAGCATGTAGTAAGTGTTTGTGTTTTTATTCCTGTAATGCAGCACTGACCTATGACATTTCCAAGCATAAAGAACCTCCACCTAATTTAAGAGATGAACCAGTGCTGCGTTCGCACGTTACAGACGTGTTAACGAAGAACCACTTTAAAAGTGGTATTCTTAGATGTTTTTTCAGGGCAGCCTTTTGAAAGCACACAATTTTTTTTAACCTATGAAAAATGCCAAAGATAACACAGTTTGACAGAAATGAAACAGTGTTTTTGCACCAACAATGCGATTCCCCGAAGAGCTATTAGGCTGTTAGATTGGCATATCTCTGGATGTCCTTAAAAAAAACTGAGGAAACTGGACATAATAAGAATAGAAAAAAAAAACTCCCCTAAAAGTGTCAGTCCTAAACAAATCTATGTCTAGTATCTGAAGGTGATTAATCATGAGCCAAATAAAAAGTAAAATAAAAAATTAGTTGACAAACTTTCGGAAAACTAAGGTGTAGCACAGAAGGAGGTTTGGCTGTAAAAGCACCATGAATGGACAGGGGTGTTCTTTTTGTAGTTTGGCAGCTACTTAGCTGAAGATGTCACACACATCGGCAGGTAACACAGGGGAACTCTCTTGGTGGATGAAATAGACAGAAACTCATACCGAACAGTTAAACATCTGATATGTTGAAATGCACCTTCTCAATTACATGTCCAGGACTACATCATCTGTTGTTAACAAGCACTGCAGTACATCCTCCTCTACTGCTACCAAGATTTTTCTTAGGGTTCTTCTTAAGAAGAGAATATAGAATATAATTGTATAAAATCATACTTTAAGCTCCTCCTAAGCTACGTACATTAAGTTACGGTCATTAAAGTTAAGTACACATATCAAAAGATTAGGAAAGCAGGGCAAAGGTTACTGACATATTGAATGTCCAAATATATATATATATATATATTTGATCTAATTCCACCTCTTTTCTTTTTCATATTCAACTGCTAGCTAATTCACATTAAATATGAACTACCTGTGCAGTTGCATAGTTGCACATATCTACATGAAAGATTTACAATCTACTAATCGGTTGCTATGAAGAGGTTTTGGTACATCTATAGGGACACTGCTTTTCTTTTCATTGGTTTAGTCTGTAAAGTGCTTTGGTTTACACCACGATTTTTACACGTATTTAAGTGTACACAAAATATATGAAATGATCAGTATGACAGTTGCTTTTAACTGTATCAACATCAGTATGTAGTTTTGATTAGGGTAAAATTGTTAGGATTTATTTCTATTCAGGCTCCTCGTTATTCCTCCTTTCATCTTATCATTTGATAACTGAATACACTTTTTCTTTTATTGCTTTAGGGGAATGGGAATGTCTAACTAGCAAATGAATGCCCTAGAATAATTCAGCCTGATTGGGTAATATACACCTGTGAATTGCTTTTCTAATATCCTTATGAGCTCTTTAATGAGTAGTAAATGACTTTCGAACATATACCTGAATTCAAATCTCTGGTTACATTTTCATGGCGGTGAAGCAGCTTTATGGCTATTTATGGTTGCTGTTACACTTGCCGCACTGGAATCTATCCACTTGCATAATAGACTCTTCACATAGAAGCCATTTTGTCATGAAAAAGCAGGTATACCCAGAGAGTCTCTATTATGAGATTATAATCTGTAAAAGGGCTGTGGTATACCCCACCGTTGCTAATAGGCTTTACTTCAGATCATGCTGCATTATTCGCACCTTGGAAATTGGGAATCGAATCTCTTTTGCTCCTGTTTAATTTCACCATAAGTCATATAGTTCACCTAACTCAATAATAAACGAGGAAATTAAGCTCTACCAAAACTTTGCTAAGAGCTTCATATCCTGCCAAGGACACGTGACTCGTAACTGGCGTTATGTGATTATTGTACCACTTGAAAGTTAGAAATCCGATTTTTTCTATTTGTCGATGAATGCACCGGAACCGGCAACAGCAATCACAAAAACAAACAAAGACTTTTTGCCCATTAACAGCAACAGTTCCTAATGTTAGCCACTTAAAACACAGAGAAATTGAGCCATAGTGAAGGTCAGAGTTTGTGGAGCCAATATGTGACGGAGGAATAATCACTTTAGTCCTTTTATTTTTTTTTACTCTTTCTGGTCCAATTTGAGCTGTTCATCCCGCGCGACGAGATTATTCCCCAGAGACGTGCCGCAGCCCACCAGCTGTCCATGTGCGAATTACAGACGAAGCAAGTGTGAGTATTTGAGAGTGATATGTGGTCTGAGCTCTCGGGCTGTTTGCTATCTGCTCTCTCATACCAAAACAACATGCCCCAAGGTTATTAATAAGAACTACAAATCTCAAAAAAGCCTGAACCCCGTGGACCATTTGGCCCTAAAATGATAGAGGCATAGATTGATGGACAAAGGAGGTCGTTGCACTTGATGTCACCTTTTTTTTAATAACTCAGTAAATTGGGGCAAGTCTCCTGTAAGAATGTCACAAAAAACCGGCTGCTGCGGCCTACCTATGCTTTGCATAAAGGCTGGGCCAGCAGCTCTCCCTGCTTTTTAAATGCCAGTGACAGCCAAAGTCCACGTCCCCAGTCAAACAAAGGCTTTCTGTGGACAAGTTGTAGTTTCAAATCTCTGTATAGACATAGACACGGAAGCCATTTTTTTTTTCACAGGCTGGGAAGGAATCCCTGCAACTTTTTTTTTTTTTTTTTTTAGTAAAGCAGCTTTCATACCTGACAGGTTTCCTTGCAGTCTCCTTGGTTTTTCACACTTATTATCTTCCTTCAGCCCAGAACTGCCAGCCCAGTTTCATCAGAAAACTTGACAAAGGTGAGTTTGTCCATCACTAAAACATACCTTCGTAGCATCACAAGTTGTGCTTTTAAGAAGTGGGATAGCAGAGTGTCCTCCGGCATCACATCGCGTGATGGAAATGAATAAAATGTGTCGGTCCTAGCCGTGTATTTTGTGGCATCTAAACGTAACCACGTTTTTTTTTTTTAACCCCTGGACATGGCGCAATCATTTCCGGTCATTTATTTCTTAATTTTGGGTACCCCTTTGGCGCGGCACACTTCACTATAGCAGGACATCTCTGTTTGATAAGTCTGCCCAGTACCTGCTTGTGTGAGTAACTCCATGTTTCTGAACGGTTGTCGGAGCAACAAATGGATACGTTTAGTTGTCTCATGAATAAATTTATGAACACAAAGTAATGAAAACCCCCGTAGCTGCTTTTTCACTCAGTGTAACATGTTGCTTATCCTAAAACCAGTTCATACATCTAGTACCAACACAACACAGACCTTTGAAACAGTTTTACTCACAGCTGGCGATTCAGATTGGTGCACTTTTAGTGACGGAGCAGTCCGGACTGTTGGCATCAGTCTCTCTGCAAAGCTACCGTCATACTGGGCTCTGTTCTTGGACCTTTTCTGGGTCTTTTGGGGAAGCTTAAAAAAGCGGCCAACTTGCCCTCACAACTGAAAGCACCATTTTATTGAAGTCACCTCTGAACCAAACTCAAAGTACGGTGCTCTGAAAAATAGTAGCGGATCACTTGTCACTTGTGGTGCGATAACGTGCACGCATCTAGTCAGTATAACAGTGTTCTGCAGAAGCAACCCAGTGTAAGAATCCACAATGCAACTACTTTGGTTTCCAGCTGCATCCAGTCCTATTAAGCAGCTCAAACGGGGTGACCCCACTTTGAATCTTTGGTTTGAACTGTCCAAATTGTAGTGTTTGCAGCTGAGACCACCTACACTGAGGCCGACGTCTGACCGAGCCAAAAAGGGTTTTTAGACTCCCACACGACCAGAAAAACACTAAACGTACAGTCACGTATTTTCTGTTGCATTTATTTAATCACAGATGTACTGTTGGTAGCTGAATTTTATTATGTTTTCAAAACTCATTACACCCCAAACAATTAATTTACATAGAAATAGATGGATAGAAATTAAACTAAAGCAAACGGAAGACTGAAGCTTTTGGACACATTTTTCTCTTCCCTCTCGGTCTCTGTTTCAAATTTGAACTTTCCTCTTAAGACCTTCGGTCCAGTGCTCCATTTGCCTTGGTTAAAGCCAGTGATTTGTTTTCTGTACTCGAGTCTCCAGAGTCATGTTTGAGAGCAGCCACTTGTATGTTATTCCAGCAAACGCATAAGGGAGCTTTCGCTCGAAATCTTGCAATTCAGACGGTGGTGGAAGTAGCCAAACAGTAAGTCACGCGTGTGTGACTTAATTTCTCGGCTCACTATTTGCCGGGCCGCAGAGCAGTGCTACTACAAAGACATGAACGGTTTCGGCTACTTTACATGAAGTATGTCAATTTGGAGGCTTTTATAGATGCAGGAGCATTGGTCCCAGGTGTGACGGCACAAAGCGGCCTGACATTCACCCACAAGACAATCATGATAACAAGCATCCTTCAGACACTCTCAAGCGGATCAGAGAGCTTTTCCCAATACAAAAGGGAAAATGGAGGAAGAAAGGGGGGAGGGGACAAGGTGCAGAGGAAAGGTAATGAGATATGGAAGGGAAAGGAAAGCAGATAGCAAAAGCAGTGTGAGGCGGTGGCAATCGGTTATCAGCTCGCGCAAACGTGGTTTTAACTCCCCATATGATGCGTCTTGTGGTTGATCAAATTAGAGGCCAAATTTTCGAAAGATCATTTCCTTTTTCTGCATGTAATTTCACGGGATCTCAAACACCCACGGTGTCAAAGGTCATCCACCTAGATTACGAGGACGAAAGGTTAATTACAGTTATTGTACATACTGTGTTTACGAGTGGTTGAAGTAATGCAAAGGGCTGCCTTGGCTGAAACGTGGGGTTTCACATACTAGTGAGCAAATGATGTGTAATCCGCAAAGTCCAAAGAAACAGGTCTGTGATTTTT
This sequence comes from Odontesthes bonariensis, assembly GCF_027942865.1. Classification (NCBI taxonomy): domain Eukaryota; kingdom Metazoa; phylum Chordata; class Actinopteri; order Atheriniformes; family Atherinopsidae; genus Odontesthes; species Odontesthes bonariensis. Next base: position 15,507,361 of record NC_134516.1, on the reverse strand, counting down.
AAAGCCTTAGCTGCAGGCCAAACAATCAGGAGTGGCAGGTTATGGTGCTCGATCAATTAAGCGTTCACTGGCTTTTTTACAGCTTGGCTTGGTAATTAATGCCATTTTGAGGTCATCAGTCAATCATCTAATGGCATCTGTCAGTGATTATTTCCCAAGGCCGGTAAACAAAGAATTTATTCGGACAGTAGTTTTGAATAAATGTTCATTTAACTTGAGCAGTTACGTGTGTCATATGTTATCAACAACCGGTGCATAGGAGCAATCACCCATCCTGCTATCGAAATAATTGGTGCTATTGACGAGCCCATTTTTGTCAGCCACTAGTATGAGATATCATTAGACAGGATTTCGCTGCTCTTGAAGTGTAATTACTCTGCTTGTCATTTCGTCCTTGCTCCCGATGATTGAGAGACAGCAGAATTGGATGAGAGCTTAAAAAAAAAAAAAAAAAATACAAGAAAAAGGCAGCCTAACGCTGTGGCAGCCGTTGCTCAGGGGAAGAACAGGCATCTGCCAATAGGTAGGCCGGAGGTTAAATCCCCAGCTTCCCCCGGATCACATGTCCAAGTGTGTACATGTATGTAACACCGTGTAGACTAAGAAGTGCTTCATCAGTGTGTCCATGTGGGGCTTTTTATTTTACCTGAACCGATGGAGCTTTTTGCAATGAGAAAAATGGCTGCACGCAAAGTGCTGCTTCTAGTGTTCGTATGGGTGAAATGGGGTCCAATTCAGCTACAGACAGTGTAGGCCAACATTGGCATTCTGGGGAAATTGAATTCAATTTGAAAATCAAGAAATTGTATTTTCTATGGAGCATGCTTCATCTAATTAAATCCTTGGTTCAGCAGTACCAAATTATTCCTCGAATTCAATCCATAGTTGATGTGGACGGAGGTCAAGGATAGAGCCTTGAGAAAAAAGAGAAACTAAAAGAAGTGACATGAAATATTGAACTTAATTCTTCAGTAACTGTCCAATTAAGTATGACCCCCCCCCCCCCATTTTTTTTCTTTCTTTTTTTTTTAAAATTTAAACGGAGGATGACAATGGCGGACAGACACGGAGCTGGTGAGGAAAGGGAGGCAATCAGCTCTCCACAGTGACCCTCTGTGTGCCTCGGTGTGTCATTAAAGTGCTGCTTGGAGCACGGCTTGTTAACGGACGTAGATGTCAACAGCTGAGACAATCGGTGAACATGGAAAACATGGATGTGGCTCACAGTTTCCCAGACAGGTCTGTGGGTCTGTGAAACTGACAGCATAGGCCGGCAAAGGTGATATCTCCTTCTAATAGGCACCGGCATGAAGGTGGAGGATGTGACAGCTAGTTTCACCTCTTCCAGCTCGCAGTGCATGTCGTAGGTATTTCCAGTTTCCATGGTTTCACCATCACGGATCTGACCGTCTCCTATGTAGGCGTCTGTCACACATGTCTGTCATAGTCCCAGATGGCCAGAACTGATTGTATTAGCGGAGCTTCTTTTAAGCGAATCCAGTGATTGAAACATTTTTTTCCCATGTTCATGGGGATTATATTTTGTGACAGAGCAGCCAGCAGTGTTGGACAGATTTCACCGACCACTGTCCCTTATTAACTCCGTCGCTCTGTTGGAGATGTGCAGACGTCCCTCCCTGCACCCTCCCACCCACCACTGTTGGCCAGGCTCTCCTTCTCCTTCCTCTGTGGCGGCCTGTGCCAACAGAGCATATGGCAGGGGCTCCGAGCTAAATAACACTTTGTAACATTTGCATGATCTGGAGCTCTGCTGCTGTTCAAGTTGCCGGTTTTTGTATCTCATTAGGCCAAAAATCAATATTTTGAAGAGTTGTTCATGTTTTACAGATTTCAGTTGATTTAGTTTTGTTCTTAAATTAGGCGTAAACATGAGTTTACTGAGGGACTTCGTCTGGCCTTTTCTGTCGGACTTGAGTATTTGTACCCACAGACTATCCACATATGTGTTGCAGGGTCCCCATATATTTCACAGTCCACAAATATATAGTCTTGTATGCACATAAACATATTTGCAAATTGTGCTGTACTTAGCTATTGCAGCAGTTAATGTACATATTCAACTTTCAGAATGACGTTACAGAGCGTTTGGTGACACAGCTGACTTCATACCAGTGTAGCAAAAGGCTGCCACTTCTAGCTTTATATGAAGAGGAGGAAAGAGCGCTAATTAATCGGAAAAAATATCACAATCTCGAGTCGCACACGCATGCGGTCTCATTTCTAATTCCTGGCCGTTCACTTGCATTTATGTGTCGCTGCGATCAAAGCATGCTGCATTCACGTGTTCGCGTAAATAAAGCAATCCCAGACACGTTCTTTGATCTCGGACACACATTGGAAACCAAAAATTCGCCGATCGTGTCAAGGATTGTAACTCCTCATTCCACCATTGCTCATGTAACCATGGCGATAGTTGTGGTTTTTTTTAAGGCTTTGGCCGACAGTAAAGAGCAACTTTTGTACCACCTGGCTGTCATTGTGCATGGAACATAGTGCTTTTGATTGATTTGCTCTTATTTAATTTCATCTCGGGATCAGCTATAATTCTGCTGTCTCCTGCGTTGGAGCTCAGTGTTCTAATTGGCTGAAGAGAGGCAGTTGATTTTGCTGATTAACACATAAGACTGAGTTACGCTACCGTGACTTAATTATCTCATTCCCATCCGTAACTAACCACCGTTGTGAATAACTGCATTCAAATGAGCACGGCCCTATTTTCAGTCAACTTTGAGCTGCACTCTGCTGTTTTTCACTGAAAGATGTGAGGTGAGCACTGGTCACTCTTGCAACCTTGACTAACATTCTTTCTAGCGTCAATGATGGAAATAACACACAGGTATAACTACTGTATATGAAAATAATGCAACCGCATTTGGGCCCACATGACCAGATAATAGCTGTAAAGTTGTTGTATTTTTCCTCAAAGTAAGATGCTTTTTTGGATGAAAATAATCATTTTTAATCTCCTGATGGTAAGTAGTTAAAACATATAAACACAAGGATGTGAATGCATCTGTTCACATGACCGTGGTGCCCATGATCCATACTCCTTTGCACTTTTAGGAGGATAAATGAAGAGAGATCATGAAAGACATGCGAGAATTGATGTGAACTCTTAAATTAACTTTGAACCTGTATTTTGACGCATGAACTGGCATGAGCTCTAGTACTAACCCGCCATGAACCTAAAATATTTCCTTATTTATTTGTATATTTTCTCCAATGTCAACATAGGGATATTCAGCCAACGATACGATTCGAAACGATTTGATACACTTACACCATTTTCTGGGGGGGGGGGGAGGGACAGTGTGATTTGACATGAATCGTCGCTGATTGGACTGGTGGTCCAACCTTTGAACCGGAAGGACAACACAGCCAGACAAACGGAAACAAACGAACATGTCGCAAATGTGAGAGCTGTGCACTTTATACAACATTTTTATGAACTAATTTATCAGTGTTTGGTATAATGTGACCCCCTGGCATTGTATTGTATTACCTTAACGTTCTGTGTTTTCACTAATTGTAACGTCTGACTTTTGAATAGAGTTTGCTATAAAAAAAAAAAAAAAAAATCAATACTCGCGGCTGAAAAAGCGATACTTTATTGGGAAACGAAATATCGATATATATCGCAGTATCGATGAAATTGCTCAGCCCTACTGTAGGCCTACTTAAACCCTGAATGAGAGAAAATACCTCAGGATTCCTCATGATAGTTAATCACACAATTTGGTGCGGTGGTACGTGTCTTCCTTTGTAGCATTGAGCCTATTCCTCAGTGAGAATCAATGTAGCTCCATCTGATGTAACTGAATGGTGCCTTTTAAATATACAGAACGAGTCCTTCATAATGTATTCACACCCACACACCATATGTATTCATAATTCACTACACACACACTGTGGGCAAAGACTAAACAAACCCATCAGACACCCTAAGAAGGATAAATGTTTAAATCCCCGTAATTGTTCTGTCAGTGACTTTGTCTTGTGCTGTAATGAGCTCCCACCACCTCCAACGCATGCTCAGACATTCCTCAAACACTGGCCTTTCAAATACCCTCACCGCTCATGCAGTCAATCATCCACCGAGCCAAAGAAAATACCTGTTCTAGATAAACTACTCGGTTTAATATCAACTGTCAGACGCGAAGCACTGCGGCGCTTTGCTCCAGATTTGAACTTCATTCGATGTGAGTGCTACTACATTCGGAGAGAGTGAGGAGCAGTGACGGAAAGACACAGATTATGTTTACATCCCTGTTTCCCACAGTGTGTACAAGGGTGTGTGTGTGGTGGTGAGTGTGCATATGGCTCTTCATGTCTTTGAGGGATTTGCTAAATGGGATTTTTGAGGATGGCGTTTTGTCCTCTGCTGCATGGTTGACACCATCATCAGAGTAACAGTCACCAAACTAGACAGACGCAGGTCTGCTCTACGCGCACTGTGTGGTTTCGCCGTGTGCAGAGCTGAAAGCTTATTTTTTGTCACTCGTGTTGACACCCAGCTAGACGCTGTCGTAAAGGCAGAACGGGGAAGCATTTGATTTGCAAATTTGGGGGGAAAAACACTGCGCGCACAAACACACAGACTCGCACAGACGGAGGTGTGTTTGTTCCCCGCGCCTATGATTTGCAGCTGAATAGGCTTGTTGTGCTGGCTGAGTTTTGACAGAATGTTTTCAGGGGGGAGGTTTGTGTACGCTCCAAGGACGTTGTTCTTTTTATCAACAGAAGCGAATGAAAACGCTTCTGGTTACGGCCAGCGTGGCTCTGTTAAAATTCAGCCAAGTGCTGTTTACTCTAACTTTCCAGTCAATGCCTAATGCTCACATTGTGCTCAAGGTCGTCTCTCGTTACACTCAGTGTGTGTGTGTGTGTGTGTGTGTGTAGTTGCGGCCATGTGTGCGTGCAAGTCTTGTATGTGCACACCAGGCGACAACAACAAGGTCTCAGTGGATTCCAGGGCTTAAATGCCACGAGATGCTCCACTATATCATTTTTCATAGTCGAGGAATGTCTGGTATAATGTTTATCCTGTTTTTCTATGCATGTGTGTGTGTTGTGTGTTTGTCAGAGAGCGTGCACAGCCAGCTGGTTTTGATGGCCCGTGGCGTCATCTGACCATTCCCTGTTGAAAAAGCACAGGTGTTTCCTCTGATAGCGCTCTGTCCCTCCCTCTCTGACCAGGAAGTGGCAACCGTCCCCTTGTCCAAACGAGTGACGTCCAGTAACCTCACTCAGGCTGATCCGTCAACACGCCACACCATGGCCTCACCTCAGGATGCCACTCTCTGTGAGTACTTTCTCATTCTTTCCGTTTTGGGAATTGCATTTTCAAAAACTGGGTTTGAAAAGTTATCTTGTTTTATTGTTTGTTAGTTTTTTCCCCTGCAAAAGGTTTGATGCAACATCAGATAAGTTGTAACGTGTGAGAGGGGAGCGAGCACTGTGATTTCATCATGCTTACACTGCTCTCTCAGCCAAACAACCAAGGCTGCAGGATGGTTAATGCAATGTTTTTGTTTTCCCATTTGTTCTACGAGATAAACATTTGGCAGAGAGCTGCTTCTGAAAACCAGATTGTTCATTTCCAGATAAGGCTGCTTTTTTCCTGCCAGCTTTTTTTTTTTTAATGGGAAGCTGGAGGCTTGCTAGATACTGGGCTTCCATTACGGCGATAGCAACGCCATGTTGGTTACCTCCACTTTGTTTTCCACCGCCGTTGATAGCATGAGTGCACAAATGGAACTCGCACTGTGAGGTACAGTCCAATTTTTTTCCCCAACTCTGCAAGGATCACAAGGTAACAAAAGAAAGCGGGTTCTCACACAGAAGGTAGGTTATTGAACAAATGCTGCTTTAGTTCATATGTCAGGATGTATATGCAAATAATGTTTGTTTAAAAAAAAAAAACATGTAAAAATAGTGTATGCTCCTACTTATTGTACAAAATAAGATGAGACTAAAGGCCCCATTTTGATGGCACTGATGTAGATGAGCTGCGACATGCAAAGCTACTCAGGAAGGTAGCTGATAAACTGCTAAATGAATAAATAAATAAATCCATAAATGCTCCTGTGACTCAGTAAATTTACATTTATAAAAAAAAAAAAAAAAAAAAAAACATTCGGTACTGGCTGGACTGTTATCACACTTATGAATGTTCTTTAGTGAAAAAAAGTAATCGAGTAATTCCAGTAAATTCTGTCTGCTTTACAGTCGGTGCCTTTTAATAAAAAAGTAAAGAAATGCAGGCTAATCTTGCAGCATTAAACGGGTAGATTTTTCTTTTCCTTTTTAAGATTGCTCCGTAAGACGATGAACTGATTCTTCTTTTGAGCATGAAAATGGTTGAAGTCTCATTAATCTGGCCCCATAGAATCTTTTTGATTTAAATCCTGGGGTCCAAAGGTTCTGGGTGTTGCATTTTTCCATATCAAGTTGTTCTCAGTCTTACCTGTGGCTTAAAAATGTAACCCAACTCTTGAGCCATGCCTTTATGACTCAAGAGTTATGCTTGTTTATCTAGAGCCGCGGTATGTTTGCGATGACATTTATTTGGGGAATGGATGACATCAAGTACGTGACACCATGAAGCATAGATGGTACATTACAGAGTACTATAAATACTGTTTACATGACAACAGCAGTAGTTGTAAATTCTAAATGTCACCGGTAAAATGCATGTTTTTCCTCGTTATTACAATGGATTGATCTCTTGAGCTGTTAAAAAAGGGTGGGGGTGGCTTTCTAAGAGAGCTGCATCACTTTCCAGCCTTTGGTGGTGCAGATGGCGGATATGAGATAACCAGATTAAAGGTTGACAAAGTTGATAGTAGATATTCAGTTCCAAGAGTACAGGAAACTGGTAAACCGCTTTGTGGCCCGGTGTGGGAACAATCACTTCCTCATGACAGGATTTACGATGGTAGGAGTTATCTAAGTTAGCCAAACTATCTTTCTGTCTCGTCATCAAGATGGTGCATTTCTTCTGTTGAGATAGTAAAATGATAGTGTCTTTGCTGCCATTTTGTCAGAGCAACAGCGTCCAAACCTGTGACTCAAGGACACTGGACTAAATGAAAAAGAAGGCTGGCTCAGTGCTGGGGACTGCTCTGGAGCCCCTGGAGCTATTTGTGTAAAGATACTGCAGCCAGCTTCTTTTTTTTTTTTTTTTTTTTTCCTTTTTCCTTTTTCCTTCTGGATGAAATGTCAGACAGAAAACAATCAGAAAAGTCTATTTGTGGGAGTTGGTCAGCCGGAGAGTAAATGTTGGCGGTGACATTGATAATGTGTTGGCGAAAAAGCTCAAACGGACAGTTAGAAATAAAATGAGCTGCAATCCGATTACACAGATCACACAGAAACTGTGGGGATGACCGTCTTCCTGGACCCTCTGAAATTGTCCCCTCGTTTATCCTCAACCAGCCCTGAAACTGGGCTCCCAACATCAGTGTCACTTGTATTAGGCTGTGACTTTCTGACCTGATAGCACTTCGCAGTCCTTGTCCAGGTATTTATCCCCCGAAAACTCATCTGTGTTTGTCAAAACACATCTCAAGCCAATAAAACCTGGGCTCCCCGCCCCAGATCTCTCAGTAAACAGAGGTGCTGCCTGAGTGCAGAAGATTGTTAACAAGCGGGTCTTTTCTCCCAAATAAAGTGAATCCACTTCTTTTTTTCTTTTTTCTTTTGTATAATCTGTAAAGACACCAGTTAAAAATGTTCAGGCTGCTCCATCTTAATGCTGTTGCCTTATTGTCACAGAGTGACATTCGAATTCATTTGAATCAGAGTTCTCTTTGTTTTCGCTTATTTTCGGACCTGACCATCTATTACACTGTGTTATAATCACCATTGTTATTTTCTTGCCTATTATTTAGCGGTATTATTATTGTGCTTGTCACAGCATTATGAAACGATAACAAGAAATAGCAATTCGGTGATTGTTGAGGGAAAGAATCTGAAGTGATGGATGTGTTGATGGACCTCAAACTGGAATGAAGACGCGTGCACTCACGGTCTTAAATTCAGCCACGTATGCAGACACTCGGCATACTCGCACACGTCGACAGAGGTCCGTCCCATCTCCACCTGAGATCCACCAGGCTCTCGTGTGGAGCTGCGAGTCGCTAAATCTCTGCGTTGTGTCTAAACTTGGAGGCTGTTGACGACCCCCGGCGTTGTCCCGACTGAGCGACAGCTTGTGTTTCGGCTGACAAGTCGACAGTGACAACAATGCACGGCCAGGTTTAGTGACTGACAGCAGGAGCAAAGGATGCAACAGGAATCGCTCCCTGCAAAGCCACAGGGTTTAAATAAAGCCCAGGAGTGGAGTAACTGCACTTTAAACAGATGCAAAGCTCACCTCTAAATCTGCACTCTGTGGCATCCCTGTTTACATGTTCCCTTTCGTATTACACCAGTTTCACTGCCATCGAACTGTGGCTTTTTGGTGCAGGCAGTGGTATAAAGTCGATCAGGGTTGTGTACGTAATTTCTAGATAAGACTTGCATCTAAAGTAAAAATACGTAGCTGATTTGAACTCAACCCAAAAATACTCTTTTTGTTTTGATTATTCTGCAAGATAATCCTGCCAAATGATGACGTCTTTTATGATGTGTTGCAGTGAAAGAGGGGAAAAAAAACCTCAAAAAAACCCATCCGAGATTATCTTGCTATTAATTTCAGTTTTGATCCTCTTAGCGACTATTATGGGAAACAAATTATCGCTTAGCGCTCGCATCACGTTTGGGGAAGTGAAAATTGAGGTTTACCATGTTTGACTACGTGTGAGCTCTTGAAAGAATCAGTCCTTCACATCTCCAGCGAGCATCATCGCACAAGTCATTTGTCCCACAGGATTTCAGAGTCTCTAAAATGATGTACATAAAGGACTATAGGCGCTTTGAATAGGAAGGGTATCTAGAAATGAAAAATACAAATCGTAGCTATGGCAATAAACTGAACTACCCCCCCAAGCTATAGTAACCTCGGCACAGGACGAGGAAGGTGACCCATGGCATCTTTTAATATAATGGGCTCATTCCAAAATAAACAAAACGGAACAGTTCTTATCTCCTGTTGTTCTACACTAATAGTTCTTCATGCTTCCCTCTTTGGATCCAGCATTGATTACTGTGACCACCAAAGGGGTTTATCCCAGTGCAACGTGACTGTGGGTCCAGTTAAGCAACAGCTGGCACAGGTGTATATATATATAGCAGCCCGTCTCTGTTTGAAATAACCCCCCAGCTCCACTAAAACTCACTAACTAATGTAATGTTTGTTTAATGTGTCCAAAAAAAATCTATGACTGAGTTAATCTTTTTTTTTTTTTTTTTTTTTAGTCGGAGCTTTGTTGGCACCTAGTGTGTTTGCCACTGTCTATGAAGACATTGGGTTGTTTTCCTCCAAACATTTCCTGGTTTTCCTTTAAAGTTTAAAGGATTCGAGTTATTCTTTAAACTGTTGTGATTGTCCTCGTAACCGTGACGAGGATTTTCATGTCCTTCCACATGAACGTGTATATGTAAATGTAAATGTATTTTATTTATACAGCCCTTTACAAACAATCATTACTATGTACCAAAGTGCTTCACAGTAGGTAATAAATAAAGAAAAGAATAAGTAAAAACAATAAAAGAACAGTGAAAGCAATGAAATACAACAAAAACGAATAAGATAAAATATGAAATGTGTATATGAAAGAAATACCACATTAGCCTGAACATGAGACCTTTCTGATTAGTCCGCACCGCCCCTCTTTCAGATGCCGTTTATCGACAAATATAAACACATTACCAGTTCAGCCAGGTATGTTTTAAAGCTAAGCTGCATTGACATTGTGTTCTCATAAGCCAAAATACCAGGTAACTGCACACGTAATCACTCGTATTGATCAGCCCAATCCTATCCAATCCAACTTACAGTGTGTGTTAGTCTTATGTTTGAACAGAAAATCTATTTATTGGCATCTTACTGTCACAAATTAGAGATGCAAATCTGCAGCCCCTAGATTTTCTGGGGGTTATTCAACTGTGAAAGTTTAGTGAGTGTGGACCGTCTGAATTTCAGTTTGGGGATATACACAGGCCCCCTTCATCAGGTATTCTCTGAGAGTGTTGTTTATTTTCCACTTTAGGAACAGGAAATCTATGTGCAATTTCAGTGGGATTATCAGCAGAGTGCAGCCTCTCATGCCTGATGATCACGCTTTCCTCCAGTCAATGCGCTGCCAGGGGCTCCTCGTAGGGTGGGCTCCTGGAGAACACCTAGTGTTTGTGGGGTGGGGAGACGCTCGTGATCGCAGTGTATTATACAGAGAGAAACGGAATGATTGGTAACGGAATCAGACAGGGGGACCTGTTATTTCTTTGGGTTGAGAAAGAATGAATGAAAAAAAAGAAAGAAAGAAAGGGGGTGAAAAGAAGCAAATGAAAGGGAGAAGATGGTCTTGATAGTTGAAGAGGTTTTTTTTGCTCTGTTCTTTCTGGGCTTTTGCTCAGCAGACGTCGCATTGACATCCCGAGAAGCTGTCTTTGAAAAAGGTTCAAAGATGTCTGGATGGCAAGAAAGGAGGATTTTTTATTTATTTATTTTTTAAGGTGGAACAAAGGTTTCATCCAGAAAGGCACTCGAAAATCACGCTGGCTGAATGTTTTAAATCATTCACCACACTGAAAACATTCAAGGTTAAACAGCTTATGCAAACAATATTCAATGCATCAAGCGTGTGTATCACAGACCTGTATAAAAAGTGGACTTTCAACTAACTGAGCTCAGATCAGGACCTCAGTTATGAAGTACCACCTCTCTAAAAGTAGAGGCAATTTCTTAGCATGTAAGTGATATGAATCAGCAATCAATAATTCACACAGACAGCCAAGGCTTTCTTAGAAAAAGGTATTGTGTTCACACTGAACGTGACCTTAATTCACAAACATCCAATATTATTCAAAAGGTAGAAGGCATTCTTTGAGGTACACACATTGTGAACTGTGTTGTTGCTTTGATGTACCAGCCGTGCCATTTAATGCAGGAGTGGTCCCTTCATCAACGAGCAAAGAAAATTTCTCTCAGGAAGATGTGAGGGGTGGTGACTGAGTAAATTCCTGATCGTTCTTGAGTTCCATGTGAGATCGTTGTTTTTTTTTTTCTTCTTGCTCTCATTGCTCTCAATTCCTGTTTGATAACCATTCGTCAGCCAAAACTTGGTTAGGTTTAGGAACTAAAACTAGGTTGGGGATGCAGAAAAGTTATGGCTTGGCTCAGAATTCGCCCTTTCACATGTATGTAGGTATGTAACGAGATGAGAGTGAGACGAGGCTCCAACAAAGAATTATCAGTTACGTCATGACGCATTGCACCCTGGGTATTTCTGCTTTATTTAAGGAAACATCCTTGTTTACACTGCCTTCTGCTTTTTCTTTTCTCGTGGATGTCTCCAGCAGATTATGCTTTAGAACTGCTTCTTCTACTGAATTACAACCACTTCCACAGTTGCCTGTACCGCCACCCTGTGGCAACACTCAACAGCCAATTATATTCCCTTCAGTCCAGTTAATGGAAACCTGTCATACTCAAATTTCTGTTTTGCAGCCTCTGAAAAGCTCACTTCATATTTACCTCAACAGGGAGTGGAAGCCCAGCGAGAGACGATGATTGCATGTCAACAGAGAAAAGTAACAATAGAAAGCATGGAAGGGCTTTCTCACGATAATTCAGCAAGTTGATGATTTTACACGGGCTATGTAAAAGCCACAGCTGCTGAACTAGTTAGTGTGTTTTCATTGATCCTCAGTCAGCCAGTGTGAGTGCCCACCTTTTCATTGTGTTTTCTGAACTTGAAAGACAAAAACGTCACTGGAAGGGTTAACTCCAGAGCTATTATTACACATTCCACCCCAGATCTGGTGTCCTGAAATTTTCAATTAGGCTTACGTCGCAATTACATTCTTATAATAATTAGATTCTCCAGCTAAGAGTCAGATAAAAACATCAATGCCAGTAATGCCAGTCGTGTGTGTGTGTGTGTGTGTGTGTGTTAAATGTGAAACTAGAGCTACTTATCAGATTAGCTTAGCGTATTGGAGCATAAAGTCTAGTCTAGTTTATTCTCGGGTTCTGAAGTACACATACAAGCACATCTTAGCGTTGTCAGGTTGTCACTTAATTTTAACAGAGATTGTAAACTTCATGCAATTCCTGAAGAACAGAAGCTACAATTTCCTGTGCCCTTTATTAAGAAATGATGATTAATGGACTGTAGACTAGGGCTGGGTATCACCGCCAAGTTCCTGGATCGATTCGATTTCGATTCTTAGGGCTTTAAATCGATTAATCACGATTCGATTCGATTCGATTCGATCCGAATCGGTTCCATCTGCTTCTCTTGGCGCCAGGATTTAACCTCAAAATGTTGCATTTTGACATCAATATTTCAAAGGGCTGTGGCTTGACAGTGTTAACAGATTGTTACATTATATTAGTAACACCTGAAGCCACCCAGTGGAAAGAAGTATTAGCAAGATTTTACACTATATTCAACGTGACAGCCTACTTAATTAAATACATTTGTAGGAGCCATTTTAGTCTCACCTATAGGTAGGTTTTAGTGTAGTTTTAGATTTAGCCACTTGGGGGAGCACTTCTTTTATGGTAGCTAACTTAGTTCTAGGTATAATTACAGGTGCCCAGAATTAGTGGGTTGATGACTGCTTGGACTGGGGAACACATGGTTCTTACCGTAGCCGTGTGGATTGGAACCAGTAACTTCATGAAAAAAAATCATTCATGAAAAAAAAAAAAAAATAATTAAAAAAAAAAAAAAAAAAAAAAAAAAAAAAAAAAAAATCGATCTCATGCCCTACAAATCGATTATGCAAATTTTAAATGAAATCGATCCAAAATCGATTTAATCGATTTTTTTACCCAGCCCTACTGTAGACAGTTCCTCTATTGGTAGGTCGCAGCACAAGCGGTTGTTATTTTGTGTAGCAAGCCGTTTTAGATGCTCCGGAGTGTATATTTAACTCTTTTCTTCAACTGATCTCTTCAAAACATGAGTGTAGTGTAGTCTTCCCATGTAATAAGCTGAGAGCGAAAACACGGGCTGTTTCTCAGACGGTGTGATGTTGGAACCGATTCTTCTCATTTTGATTGGTTTGAGCCCTGCAACTTTTTTCAGCGTTGTGCGTGTGTATATGTGCATATGCTTCAAAGAGCAGCGCGTATGTGCTCAGAATGTACTCGGTCTTGAAATGCCACGATACTTAGCTTGCTAACAAGAAATTACTGCAAATGCCAAATATATCACCAGTGTAAATGAAAGATGCAGGTGTGTGTGTGCTTTTCTGACTCACTGTGCAGGACATCTGTCCATAAGACTACTGTGACATAAGGTTGAGGGAATGTAGGGTACCTCTATACTTGATGCTAAAAAAAGCCCGCCCACCTCCGCTTACCCTCTCCCCGAAGTCCACCCCATTTTTTATGAAGGGGCCTTCTAAAATAAAATCAGCTGTCACTGGATGCCTGGGCCTCACTTAGCTGTACAGAGCACTGCTGGAGCTGGTCTCCAAGCCTCACTGTCTATCCTGGACTGGCTTTCCTTGTTGAGCTGAAGTAGGGGTGACTAAAAGCTTTTCTTTTACTGGAAGTTCCAAGGCCCCCTTTTTTCTTTTGTTCCACTGGATTCTATTATCGTTTTACTTAAAGAACGACCTACACAGAAGGTAAGCAATGTTTATAGAGTTATCAGCACGCCAAGGCTGATTCTGTTATCAACAAAAGCCCACTCTTAGAAAAGCTTCTAAAGGGATTTTCCACTGCAGCGCAATTGGAAGGAGGCAGATTGGACACGGTAGAATATATTTTGGGACATAATGAATCAGTTTGATGTACTCTGGCGGCGCAACATGAGTCATCTTTGGTGGAAAATCAGAAATAAGATGAAGTGAGGGGGGCTGCATTGTACTCGGCTGACTGGAGTTTCATAGAGATTAAGACATGATTTCTGTGGTACGTTTCCATGATTCCACAAGGATAGGTTCGTTGTCATAAAACATGCATGGGGCCCTTCCTTTTTTCCTTCCACCGGGTATCACCAGAAGCAGCTCGATCCGGAATATTCTGAAAGCAAGGCAAATCGGAAGCAAAGTGCTTAGCCTAGCATAAGGAAGAGCTCCAGGGCAATCCACTCTCCTTCTAGAGAAGTTATTTTGATAGATTTGACAACTTAATTATTGTGCCTGTTTTACTTTGTCGGTGAGGAAGAAATCGTCCTCCACGGCTGACATTTCAATTAATGTAGCTCGCTTTGGCACTCCTGTCAAACCTCACCAGGCAAATGCCTTGGCCAGTAAGTACTGAACAGAAAATTGGGTGGCTTTAGGCTTCTGTTGAATGGAGAGGGCAGCGAAAAGGGTGACGCCTCTGTGATTAGGGGACGGCCTGTGCCTGACATGGATCTATGGGCCTTGAGTTTTCTTTGAGCGATGAAGACTTACCGCCCTCTCTCACATCCTTTAACCCTGAAATTACTCTCCTGTTCTTCATCTTTCTCCGTTCTCCTCTGTGGTTTGCTGTCTTAATACCCCACCTCGCCTCCCTTCACCTTCTCGCCTCTTCACTATCGCCAGCGGACAGTGCAACACCTCTTCTTTGTTTTCTTTAAAGCAGGCTCAGCTCAATCTAGCCGCTGAGTCGTGTATGCTGCTCCAGCATGGCTTCCCCTGTTGACTTATCCTGACCTCTTCTACTTCCATTACCATTCCCCTTCAGCCAGTATCATCGCTTGTGCATCCAGTGTGGCATGGAAGAGATAAAAATCTAATACTCTGAAATGAGAAAAACGGGCCGTGTGCAGGTAAATACTCCTCTAAGCAGGCCATGTTCCCTGTCAAATAAATAAGAAAAGAAATGACACCAGTTAGAAGTATAATCCTGCAAGGATGTCTGTTCTGATATCAGTTCTGCACTATAAACAAAGACTTTGCCCTCATTATCCCAGGGACATCTTAAGTAAAAATACGGCGTTTGAAAGCTATTATTACTGCTAATTAAACATACGTTAGTGCCATAGATAATTAGTTGCAGCATAGGGAGATGGTGAAGACTTTCAAACCTTTGAAAATATCTTATTTAGAAGTTCTTAAATTTTGAGTCCCCCCCCCCCGCCGCCTTTACATTTTCCTCCTACACACGGATATGCTCCCGCTCCCACTTCTACTCCATTAAGCTCGCTGTTACGAGGGAACATGACGCTGCAGATAGAGCTGGTTTATAAAAAGGCTTGGGGGGTTTATTTTTTTCCTCCAGTGACCCCCCCCCCCCCCCCCCCCCAACAGAAGCCCACTTACCTCAGCTCCGCGCTATGGCAGCTTCGCATATGACTTCTGAAAAGCCTAGAGATATCCGAGGCGCTCTTGTTACCCCACTCAGGCATGACAACTCATGTCACCCTCTGTGACGGCTCCACACCATGACGTTAGCATGTACCTCGGGTGATAAATGAGGGAATTATCCTTGTGTTTCTGTCATCGAGCTGGCATTGAGATGCTCCACAGCCACAGGTGTAGGATTTCTGACCCATATTTATAGGATGTAGCGGATGCTCGGACAGCCTCCCCCTCCTGATGGGTTATTGCTTACATGCCATGCGTAGCAAAAAGCTAAAAGTGGTTGGATGAGGGGATGCTTTTATCACATGGCGCTTGAATTAAGGCCCAGTCACACATCATGCGGCACCTTGAAACTCTTTTTGTGTGTCTTTGGAGGCTTGGGTGATGTAACCGGTGAACTTCTGTGGCTGAACAGTGTGTCGGAATTAGGCACCAGCAAGGAAGAGGAGAAAATTAGACGCCGTTTGCTGTTAGCTCTGTCACTAACAGGAAATTTGATTCCTGCTGTTTTTTCAAAAAGGTGTTTTTGTACCATGGACTGCTGGTTTATTACTGTCTGGAAGGCATTTTTGGACTAGATTACAGCAGAGCTCATATGTATTGATAGCTGCTGCCATTTTGAACTCTCAAAGCTGGTCAGGACTTTCAATATGAATTTCAATAAAGTTGCTCAGGGGAGGAATTATTTGGAGTGCCTGGTTCTGGAAAACATACATTTATTTATTTTTTGCTTAGAGAATATTAGATAAAGTAGAGTTGAAGCAATACTGTCTACCATTCCTTGGTGCTTCTCAGCAATTTCCAGTTACCAAGCTTTAGATATGTGTAAAGGAGGCCCTGAAGCTTAGTGAAAGGTGGCTGTTTTTATCTACATTTTCAAGTAATTTACTTTTTTAAATCTTTTTGGATGAATTCGCTATGGCTGCTATGGCACAGTGACCTCATATTAGTCTTATTTGCACCTCTAAACTGTAACATGAATTTTTTTGGACATAGATTTTAGCCTTTGTGTAAAGAATACAATCTGTAAATAACACCATAGTGAAATGATTTGCACTTTCAATATACTTATATTTCATCCACAATAGAACCCTTAAAACATATTAAATGGGGAAAGTGAGATATAGAAAGAGCACCTTAGAGAGGAAGAGTCTCATAAGTGATGATGGGCCGAGGTTCAGCACTCCACAAAAGACTGCAAATTGTGTTGCGATATTCAGGCCCTCGGGCGGCACTGCATTAAAAACAGGCTCAATTCTGTTATAGAAATCACTGCATGGGCTCAGGAACACCTCCAGAAATCATTGGCTGTAAACACAGTTCGCCACGCCACCCACAAAGGCAGGTCAAGGCTCCATCATGCAAAGAAGAAGCCGTATGTCAACACTGCTTGCGTCTCTCGGCTGACTTAGAATGGACGGAGGCAAAGTGGAGAACTCATTTGACCCTTGTTTTTCCTTTTCTAAATCGGGATTGTATTTCAGATGCGTGCTAAGATTCAAAGAAGAAATGAGCATGACAAAAGATGGAGCATATGGACTCCACCCGAACAAGAAGTAGAGCTCACTAACTTTTAGTCAAAGCCAAACCAATACTGGAACACTTGGATGTCGACAAATATGTAAGAGTTCAGTGCAAAAAACAGAACAAACTAAAGGATTTGAAAATGTTAAAGGTTGCAGCATGAGCGCATTATAAAAGGGAATCATTTCTATTTAGGGTCCTCTTTCATCCCACAGTGTTGTTTTCCCAGGAAGAGAAAACATGCCAAGGGCCGAAAAGGTCCAGTGTGGGCGAGTGTCGAGCCTTAACAGCTTTCTGTTATCTAATGATGCTTTTTTGCACGGAAAAGTCAAACATGAAATCAATGCTCCTCTCTAATTGGGTATCCACCGGGACGTACTTAACAATATGAAGAAACATCAAGTTGTTTTTAGTGATTGATGCCAGTTTTTGTTGTGCTTAATTTGCTTTGGGCACCTTTGTGGCAAAACTATGTGCGGTATCTGGAACTATACAGATCCGTTCATTATTTTTCCATGTAAATTTCAGACATCTCTGTTTGTATTTGTGATATTTTAGTACTGTTAGTTTGCTGTTGCGTCAAACAGAGAATTTGCTGGATTGATTCAGCCTGTTTCATCGATAATAAAATAAGCATTTTGTACAAAACTGTCTCTGCGGATGTGCCAGAAGAGGAATAAGTAGGTGGCAAATATCAGCACATCTCTGGAGGAGACATACCTAGCAATCACATGAAGCCCTGCTGTGCTTTTGATGCATCGGTGAAGGGCATTCGTATCCTTAAAGTCATATCTATTTCTGTGTTTGTGTGTCAAGCTGCAGGCGGTGCAAGTAGATCTGGGTCCGGACGTCCCGAGGAGAAGACCCCAAGCGGCGAGGACCAGGAGGCGGAGCCGGTGCCGTTGAAGGAGAGGCTGGCGATGTATCAGGCTGCTGTGTCCAACAAAGAAGGCAGCAGTCCCTCCTCTGCTGCGGTAAGATGATGCTTCCACGTGCGTGTAAGGGGAGACGGAGGTGAGGATGTGCAGAGCAGCCGGGGGAGACGGCACACGGTCCCAGTCGTGGGTCACTTTGTTGTTGGGATAAGGCGGATGGCACTGACCTCTGGTGGGATGCTTGGCTGGGAGGGATGACATTGTTTATTGTTTGTTGGTGACTCATAGGACTCACGAACAAGCAGACAAGATGAACTACGAGTTCTTCTTGTTCAGTACAGCTCGCCTACATTTCTGCCACAAGCGCAGCTTTGATGGCTCTTCTCTAATTTTCATTTTTGGTGACTTTGCAGCTCATTTTGAAGTCAACTGTAGCACTCATGAGTATTGAGAAAGCACCTCGAGTAGAGATTCTCAATTATTCAGAAACTTCCCAAATATTTTCTAAACGATGTCCTTTTAAACCAGGGGTGTCAAACTGGTCCATGAAAGGGGCCGTGTGGGTGCAGGTTTTTGTTCCAACCCTGCGACAGCACAGTTGACTTGTTTCATTCAATCAACTGCACTGAAGGTCTTACCAGTTCAGTTGATTGAAGGAAACAAGTCAGCTGTGCTGTCGCAGGGTTGGAACAAAAACCTGCACCCACACGGCCCTTTCATGGACCAGTTTGACACCCCTGTTTTAAACAAAGGATTCTGGGTGAAAAATGCATTAAAATGGCTAAACTAAATTAGTTCTCTGTGAAAACGTACGAAGCTTTTAAGGTCTTTTTTTTTTTTTTTTCCCCACACTCTTTCTGGCTTGTTACTTGTTACACCTGATTCAGACGACAGAAAATGCGCTTGACACAAAAATACTCGTTCCGCCTTCTTTCGACCCGTATCTCAATTTCCAAAGCTGGTCGATAACATTAGGCCTCAGAAGATCAGAGGGGCTGTCGTTACCTGATGCGAGCCGTTGCCCGATGTGAGTGGTGCATGCTCAGAATATGAGTCCCGCTGGCGCTGTAGTAAACTAATCCTTAAAGCCATTTCTTTCTCTTACAGCCACTGTCACAAAAAACACTTGCCTCTGAGTGGCCTCGTTAAGAGCTTGAAAGACGGCGAACCTATCACTGGTCAGGGACCAGTAAAGATAGTCTGTTGTAGTGACCATCTTATCTGGCAACAAGTATTGAGTCATTTGAGTGTTTAGTTGCGCCCTTTGTTACATTTTTAGACGCGTTTAGGTTAGCAGTTCCATCAAAGAGACATTTCTCCTATAAAATTGGTTTCATCTCTCATTTTTCTTTCTTGAATGTACTGTGGAGTCGAGCACTGATTGTGGACCTTACTATAGTGCCTACTCATAATTGTTACCTAGGTAAAAAAGACAAAAAAACAAAGCAGAACATGAAAATACACACATAGTCCTTTGGGATGGCTTTGCCTCTTTTGTACCGTTCAACTCTCTACGTATACTTTTCTGTTTTTTTTCCCCCATCACATGACTTATTCATGTTTATCCAGAGAATGGTGACATTTCTCAGGACTCACGGTAAGTGTATGCAGTGGCTCCACACAGGCAGGCACTGCTACAGACATGCACGATGTTACAACATATGGTAGCACACAAAACCATCAATAATG
The DNA here is from genome assembly GCF_027942865.1 of Odontesthes bonariensis. Taxonomy (NCBI): domain Eukaryota; kingdom Metazoa; phylum Chordata; class Actinopteri; order Atheriniformes; family Atherinopsidae; genus Odontesthes; species Odontesthes bonariensis. Next base: position 15,487,838 of record NC_134516.1, on the reverse strand, counting down.
AAGCAGGGCATCACCAGGAGGACCCTCACAAAATATTTTCCTTTAAATTAACCCACAAGAAGAAGAAGAAGAAGAAGAAGAAGAAGAAGATTTTTTTTTTTTTTTGATTTTTAACAAAACGTTTATTAACACAACTTTTTACATAAATTTTACACAATCACAGCAAAAGAAAACACAAAACCAATAAATATTCACATTAGTATTTCAGTATAAGTGAGTTCTCCTTGTTTTGAAATGGTGCACAATACATTTTTAAAACCCCACAGTTGTAAAAAACTTTTTAAATCGCCAGTGGCTCTGTGGAATAAAAACTCTAACCTCAACCTTGCCTTAATATTGCATTTCCACAGACACACAGCGTCGCGTTGAGGTCCAGCCTGCAGCCTGTCTCTGCGAGTCATGTAGATGGCCATTTTTGCCTCTGCAATTAAATAATTTAAAAGCCGTGCTTTAACGCTGGCGGCTCTGCTGTAATGCACACTGTTGATAAAAGTTGCATTGGTAAAAACTACGCCAAAAAGGCTAAAAATTCTCATTAAAAAGGCTAAAAACCCAGTCAAACGGACACACTCTATAAACACATGAAAAACACTCTCTGGCAGACTACAAAAAGGACACTCGTTTAAAACCCCAGGACTGATGATCGATAAAAACGCGTTTGTAGCGATGGCGCCGTGGAGAACCCTCCACTGAAGGTCACCAGTCCGTTTTTTTGTCGGGGGCTTGTACAGAGTCCGCCACTGTGGTATCCGCTGTCCAAGTTTGTCGTACCAGACACTGCAAGGTCTGCTGTGGAGCGTTCGTTTATTCAGGACTTTTGTGCACTGTTTGTATAGTGCTTTTGTACCGGTCTTACATAACTCCATTCTCGGGTCTGTAGAAGGCAGCAGAGGACCACTTTCCCCCTGAAGATCCACCTCCAGGAAAACGTCCGGGAACGGGTCAGTCGCGTCCGGCTGGCACCTTCCTGCGGCGTGCTGCTGCAGGAGCCATCTCTCCCGAGCCGTCAGCCGCTCCCTCACCCTCTCCAGGAATCGCCCCACCAGTCTGGCGGACCGGACCCCGAGCAGCAAGCCGACCTCCTGGACGTTAGCGAAGTCCGGTCCGGCCGCCCGCACCAGCCGCCGCAGGGTCACCGTCCCGGATCCAGCCAAGGCCCCATGCAGGCCTGGGACACTGTTGTCGATCACATCGAGCCTGGCCCCACACACCAAAGGTTCTTCTAAAAGCCAATGCAGAGAAATGTGCGTTGTTGCTCTCTGCAACTTAAAAAGAGCACAGGATTTAAAAACACCCTGATAAAACTGGGGCAACCCTTTTACCTTTAAAAGACTCAAATCAGTTAAAAACAGAGCAGCATCCAGCCCCAGAAAATGAACACGTCTGAGAATACAGCTGGCCACGTCTCTCCACACCGGAGTTCCATTCAGATATTTCTGTAGGAACTGTAACCTTAAAGTTGCAGTCTTACTGGCCAGGTGGACGAGGCCCTGGCCTCCCTCCTCTCTTGGTAAAAACAGTACAGACTGTGGCACCCATTGTAGACCGTTCCAGAAGAAGTTCACCATGTCTGACTGTATCTTCACGAGCAGGCCAGATGGAGGGTCCAGAACGGCGAGTTTGTGCCACAGCTGCGATGCGATCAAGTTGTTTAAAACCAGCACCCTGCCCCGATAGGACATTTGGGATTGTAGCCACTTCCATTTCGATAATTTATTTGTAAGTTTCTGCTCCACGTTTGCCCAGTTTTTGTTCACAATGGTTTGACTACCTAAAAACACACCAAGATATTTAAAACCGTCTCTTTTCCATACCAGGCTGCGAGGGAGAACCGGGAGCCCCGCAGACCACTCGCCAACAGCCAGGGCTTCGCTTTTCTCCCAGTTCACCCTCGCAGCAGACAGGGCAGAGAACTTTTCTGTGATTTCAGTTAAAACGTTGACATCCTGCTGATCTTTTATAAAAACAACGAGATCATCAGCGTAGGCAGATAAAACCATATTGTTACTAAAACCAGGTAAAACCAGACCACAAACACTCGAGCGTATCTTCTGGAGGAGGGGTTCCAGGGAGAGTGCGTAGAGCATCCCAGAGAGCGCGCAGCCCTGCCGGACGCCTCTACGCACCCTAAAAGGAGCACACAGGCTACCGTTGATCTTCAGCACACTCTCAATGTCACTGTACAGTACCTGGATCTTGGCAATAATTCCTTCGCCGAACCCAAACCCCCTCATGATTTTCCAGAGGAAGCCGTGTTCGACGCGGTCAAAAGCCTTTTCTTGATCTAATGAAATCAAGCCAGTTTGTAAACCCAATGAACCGGAGACCTCCAAAACATCTCGAATTAGGCAGATGTTATCTACCATGGACCTGCTGGGGACGCAATAGGTCTGGTCCCGGTGGATGACCTGCTCCATAGCTCTTCCCAGCCTAGTGGCCAGAGCCTTGGAGAGAATCTTGTAATCGGTACAGAGGAGGGACACAGGGCGCCAGTTCTTTATGTCCTGCAGGTTTCCCTGTTTGGGGAGCAGGGCGACGACCGCTCTGCGACAGGACAAGGGGAGTGAACCAGTGTGCAGACTCTCATTATACACGTCGAGCAGGTCCGTTGCCAGAATGTCCCAGTAGGCCCTGTAGAACTCGACCGTGAGTCCATCAACGCCCGGGGACCTCTGGCCCTGCATGCCGAGGAGAGCTGTGTGGAGCTCCTGAAGCCCAAGAGGGCGCTCCAGCTCGACATTTGTCTCCTCTGAGACTCGGGGTAGTTCACTGCAGAACTCATTGAACTTTTCCTCGTTCTCGTCGTACTCGCTCTGAAACAGTGACCCGTAGAACTCCACAGCCCTCCTCCTGATCTGGCCTGGTTCACTCAGCTGCAGCCCTGTGTCCGATAGCAAGGAGTGGATCAGCTTCCTCTGCCCGTGCTTCCTCTCCAAGCTGAAGAAGAAAGCAGATGGAGCATCCATCTCTGTGATGTTCTGTATCCGGGACCTGACCAGTACGCCTTGAACTTTGCTTTCCAGCAGGTTTGCTAATGTTAGCCTTTTCGATTTGAGAGCTTCAATGTGCTCTCGATTTCCTGTGGATTCACTAAGTCGTTCTAGTTCCACTATATTCATCTCCAGATCTCTAATAGATCCGGTAATGCCACGGGTGACGTTCAGAGTGTGCTGTTGACTCAGCAGTTTTATTTGTACTTTCCCATAGTCCCACCACTGTCTCAGACAGGTAAAATCTGACTTCCTCTTCCTAAAACCAGCCCAAAAATAACTTAAAGTCTCTTTAAAACCTTTATCGTAATTTAGAGCTGAGTTAAAATGCCAGTACGCACTTCTAGGTAAAATGTTTCTAATAAAAACACTCCCTAAAAGCAACGAGTGATCCGTAAAAGCCACCGGTAAAATCTGGCATGTTTTAATTACGTTAAAATGGTGTTTAAAGCAATAAAAACGATCAAGGCGGGCTAAAGAGATGCGGTTTTCCTTAATGTGGGACCATGTGTACTGCCTGGAGCCTGCATGCATCCTCCTCCATACGTCCACCAGGCCATGAGACGAGACCAGCTGTCGCAGAACGTGTTGGGCTGCTGGATGCGGCTCCGCATGATTGCGATCTAAAACCTCATTTTCAGTACAATTAAAATCCCCACCTATTAAAACATAGTCCTCAGACCCACAATCACCCAACCTTTCCCCAATTTCCTCAAAGAAACGCCTTTTCTCTGCATTGGTGATCGGAGCATAAATATTGATAAAAACTATACTAAAATGATCAAACTGAGTCTTGACTAAAAGACACCTCCCCTGGATGACATGTTCAATTTCCGTATTATTCGGGGTGAAAGCTCTAGAAAAAAGGAAGCCCACCCCTCCACTCTTGGAGGTGCCGTGACTTAGAATGACCTCTCCTCTCCACTCTCTGGCCCAGTCTGTCTCAATTGTGCTATCACTATGAGTTTCCTGTAGGTAGACCACATCAATTTTCTTTTGCGTCATAGTTTGATAAATTAATGCCCGTTTTTCTGACGCCCTCGCCCCGTTAAGGTTTAAAGATGCTATTGTAAAGGAATCCATAATGGGTAAGAGGCTGAAAAACAAAAAATAAAGGATTATGAAAAATAACAAAAAGCTATTGTACATTATTGAAATCATAAAGGAAATCCTTTTCGAACTTTAGTCAGCATTTTCTTCAACCTATAAACTTCCGAGTCTGCAAAACCAGATGAGTCGTTGTTCCTGATATAATATTTAGCTGACACATAAAAAAGTTTCAGATCTGGAAAAAAGCTTTCTATTTTCACCCCACGGAATCCTTTAGTGTCGTTTAAAAAAGTTTTAAAACTCTCTACAGGGTATCTAGGTTCTTTTTTATTCATTTGAGACACAGATATCTCACTGCTGTCAGAGAACCAGCTCTCATCGTCGCTTTTGTCTGACACCTCCTTCCTCTCTGCAGACAGCTTACCGGCCTTCTTGCCGGCCTGCACCTCAGCCACCACATTCTTCCTTTTGCTTCGCTTCTTCAACTGGGCAGAAGCCTCTAGCTCCATCACCTCTTCCGTGTCACCTGTCTGTCTCTCCACCTCAGCTCCAAAAACCAACTCTTCACTGTTCTGTCCTTCATCCTGTCCATCCACCTGCACTTCTCCCTGATCTCTACACACTAAATGCTCCTCATCACCTCTCACCCCCACCTGCTCTCCACCTCTCTCCACCATCTTCTCTTCAATTACACCATCATTCCCCCCATCACCACCATCATCATTCACCCCATCACCACCATCATTCATCCCATCATTCACCCCATCACCACCATCATTCATCCCATCATTCACCCCTTCGCCACCATCATTCACCCCATCACCACCATCATTCACCCCATCACCACCATCATTCACCCCATCACCACCCAACACCGTGCTCTCATCCCTTCCCACACATACACTCGTTTTCACTGTTTGCTCACTTTCCACTACCATCACCTCAGCACTACCTTCTGCCTGCTCCTCTGCAACAGGCTCCTCCACCACCACCGTGGGTTCTGCCGCAGCACCTGTGGGTTCCCCTACAGCCGCCGCACGTTCCTGCGCAGCGGGAGCCGCGGCAGCCTTTCCGCCCTGCTCAGCAGCGGCAAGCTGCTCATGTCCCGCACTCGCCGGGGCTGGCCCGGCCCTATCAGGACACATTTTTACAACGTGCCCTTCCTTACCACATCCAAAGCACTTCATGTTAGAGGACGTCGCAAACAAGATATAATCAAAGTCATCTACTCTAACATGAAAGCGCAAGTTAAGCTCCTCATTTCGGTTATTTAATATCATAAACACGTGTCTCCTATGGGAGACGACATGTTTCAGCAACGGTGATTTGCACCCCGTCGGTACTTTCTTAACAGGTGACACCACTTTGCCGTGCCGTGACAGCTCATTGATTAGAAACTGATCGCCGATGAACGGCGGAACATTTGACAACGTCACTTTGGTCGCTGGTAACATTAATGGCGACACTTGTAGAAACAAGCCGTCAACAGACACGCCTACCTCCACCAGCTGTTGCGCTTGCTCCACTTTCTCCACAAACAATACTACAGCTCCATTCATCCGCGCTGCTGACTTAATGGAGCCATGGCCGATTAACCCCCCCACAGCCAAACAAACTTGCTCTACGCTGCACGGAGCACCAGCGCCCACCTTGACGCCGTTCCTCCGCGTCAGCGCGGAGAAACTCCCCACACCAACCACCATGGCGTCCGAAGACGCCGACCAGTCAGGGGGAAAACCCCCGACAGTCACACCCGACCAACAAACCCCGAATAAACCACAAATCAACTAATATACTTTGACACCCAGTGAAACAGTTTAGAAAACACCACAAAATAGATAGTTAGAAATTCACACTCTCGCTCTCACTCTTCTCTTCCTCTCATACACCTCTCACTAGAAGAAGAAGAAGAAGAAGAAGAAGAAGAAGAAGATTTTTTTTGATTTTTACAAAAACATTTATTCACATTTTAACATAATACATCACACTGTGTCAATCTGTAAAACAGGATAAATTAGTGCTCAAGAAAAGGTGCAAACTGCAGTTCATTATTAACATCAATGGAACAAAGAATATCGTTAAAACACCAGATGCTTTTAAAACGTTGGAGGTCGTCTGTGAGTTTGTAAAAATAAAACTCCAGCCTCAGTCTGCACCTGAGGTTGCAGCACCACACAGAGGCCGCCTCCTGACCCGCTTTGTCCGTCACTTTGTTCTTTCTAGAAACATAAATAGCCAACTTAGCTTCACCCAAGATAAAATTTAAAAGCTGAAACTTCTGTTTGTCTGTTTTTTTATATCCTGCGCCATAGATAAAACGTGTGATGCTAAAAGACTCATTAAATAGGTTAAACACTGTGGTTAAAAGAGTGAAGAGCACAGTGAGTCTCTGACACTCGCTAAAAACGTGATAAACTGTCTCCCGAAGGAGACAGAAAGGGCACTGGTTAGACACAGCCGGGTTTAAAACAGAGATAAAAGCATTGGAGGCGATGGCACCATGTAAAATCCTCCACTGGAGGTCGGCAGTCCGTTTCTTTATGGGAGGCTTGTAGAGAACTCGCCACTGTGGACCGGCTCCATTGGCTCCCAACCTGCCGGTCCACACGGTGGGCTCCCTGTCGCAGAGCCCCCTCCTGTTGAGCACTGTCACACAGAGGTGGTAGAGAGTCCTCCTTCCAGCCGTGCAGAAGTCGATGCTCCCGGGGTTCCCGAGTAGAGGCCCACTGAGTTCCCCAAGCTGGGGACTCACATTGACCCCAGGAAAAGGGTCCCCAGGGTCCGGCTCCACCCCTCTGCCGTAGTCCAGGAGGAGGCCTCTCTCCTTGCCAGAGAGCCTCCGCCTCCAGAGCTCCAGTACCCGCTCTGCCACCCTGGCGGACCTGATGCCGAGGAGAGAGCCCACGGCCTGCGAGTCCGTCAGCGCCGGCCCCGCAGTGTCCACCAGCTGCTGGAACACCACAACCTTTCTCCTGCACAGTGCTGTTCCCAGTCCAGGCGTAGCTCCGCTGGACACGTCCAGACGGGCCCCGTGCACCAGTGGCTCCTGCAGCAGCCAGAACAGGGAGGCAGAGCTTTGTCGCGAGTCAAGTTTAAAAAGGACCCATGACTTAAAAACACTGTGATAAAAAGGAGGCAACCCGTTTAAATTTAATAAAGTGCAATCGGTTAAAAACAGAGCAGCATCCAGTCCCAGATCACCCGCACGTTTAAAAATGCAGCCGGCCACTTCTCTCCACACCAAGTCCGCCGGACCTGTTAAAAACCTTTGGACAAACTGAAGCCTGAAAGTGGAGGCCCTGCTGGCCAGGTGGATGAGGCCCTGGCCCCCCTCCTCTCTCGGTAAAAACAGCACCCCCTGTGGCACCCAATGCCGACCATTCCAAAAAAAGTCGACAATCTTTGCTTGGACCTGAGCCAGTAGACCTGATGGGGGGTCCACGCAGGCCAGGCGGTGCCACAGCAGAGATGCTACCAGGTTGTTCAGCACCAGCACTCTACCCCTGTAAGACATCTGGGGGAGCAGCCATGTCCATTTTTGTAGTCTGCCGACAACCTTTTCTGTGACGCCCTCCCAGTTCCTCCTGGTCATCTCCTCACACCCGAGGAAGACGCCAAGGTATTTCAGCCCCTCTCTGCTCCATTGCAGGTGCTGAGGGAGAACTGGGAGGCCATCACACCATCTGCCCACAGCAAGGGCTTCACTCTTCCTCCAGTTCACCCTCGCTGCGGACAGAGTGTTAAAGGAGGTGGCTAGTTCAACTAAAAGATCTACTTCTCTCTGGGATCCGATCAGAACAATGACGTCATCTGCGTAGGCAGACAACACAATGCTCTGTTTAAAACCAGGTAAAAGCAGGCCATCTATGCGTGTGCGAATCTTACAGAGGAGGGGCTCCAGGGAGAGTGCATAGAGCATCCCAGACAGAGCACAGCCCTGCCGGATGCCTCTATGCACCCTGAAAGGAGCACACAAACTGCCGTTGAACTTCAGCATACTTTCAATGTTACAGTATAACACCCGGATCTTGGCTATAAAACCAGCGCTGAACCCAAACCTCTCCATGGTTTTCCAGAGGAAGTTGTGCTCAACGCGGTCAAAAGCCTTTTCCTGGTCTAACGAAATGAGACCAGTATCAATGCCCAATGAGCTGGAGACCTCCAAAACATCCCGAATCAGGTAGACATTGTCTACCATAGACCTGCCAGGTACACAATAGGTCTGATCCCGGTGGATGACCTGCTCCATAGCATTCCTCAGCCTGTTCGCCAAGGCCTTGGACAGGATTTTATAATCTGTACACAGGAGCGACACAGGGCGCCAGTTCTTTATCTCCTGAAGGTTGCCTTTCTTTGGCAGGAGGGTGACAGCAGCCCTGCGACAGGACAGCGGCAGGGAACCCGAAGCCAAGCTCTCGTTAAAAACAGCTAAAACGTCGGGTGCTAAAATGTGCCAGAAGGCCTTATAAAACTCGACAGTCAGACCGTCGATGCCGGGAGCCCTCCGTCCCTGCATGCCCTGCAGAGCAGCCTGCAGCTCCAAAAGCTGTAAGGGCTGCTCCAGCTGTGCGCTGGTCTCCTCAGAGACCTGAGGCAGCTCACCACAGAACTCCTCAAACAGTGTATCATTCTCCTCGTATGCACTCGCATAGAGGGATGCGTAAAAATCCACAGCTCGCTGTCTGATATCTGCAGTGTCAGTGAGTTCCTGCCCTGTGTCGGAGAGCAGAGAGTGGATTACCTTGGCCTGACCTCGCTTCTTCTCCAGGCCGAAGAAGTAGCTAGAGGGAGCATCCATCTCGGAGATGTTTAGGAACCGGGATCGGACCAGTGCACCCTGCACCTTTGTGTCCAGCAGGTTGGCCAGAGCCATCTTTTTAGATTTGAGGACTTCAATACATCCTCGATTTCCTGTGGAAGTGGCAACTGTCTCCAGTTCCACGATCGCAGTCTCCAGGTCCTGTATAGATCGACAGGCATCCCGTGTAACATTGAGAGTGTACTGCTGGCACAAGAGTTTTATTTCAGTCTTACCATGGTCCCACCACTGCCTGAGACACGTAAAATCACCCTTCCTAAGTCTAAAAATGGCCCAAAAATAACTTAAAGCTTCTTTAAAACCTTTATCAAACGTCAGCGCTGAATTAAAATGCCAGTACGCACTCCTGGGTAAAACATTCTTTAGAACAACATGACATAAAACCAAAGAGTGGTCAGTAAAACCGACTGGCATGATCGTACAGCCCTTAAAAACATTAAAATGATGTTTAAAACAATAAAAGCGATCAAGCCTGGCCGAGGAGATCCTATTGTCTGTCAGGTGGGACCATGTGTACTGCCTGCAGTCTGTGTGCGTCCTTCTCCACACATCCACCAGGCCGTGGGAGCAGACCAGCCGCCTCAGAGCGAGCTGGGAGGCTGGATGAGGCTCTGCATGGTTACGGTCTAAAACCGCGTCTCCAGTACAGTTAAAATCCCCCCCCAAGAATAAAAAATCCTCCGAGCCACAGCAGTTCAGTCTGTCGTTGACTTGATTAAAAAAGCTCTCCCTCCCTGGACCATTGGTCGGAGCATATATATTTACAAAAAACAGTGTGTGGTGTTCAAACTTTGCTTTGATTAAAAGGCACCTCCCTGGTACAATGTGCTCGACCTCCAGAGACAACGGAGTGAATGTTCTGGAGAAGATGAAGCCTACTCCTGCACTCTGAGTGCTGTGATGGCTTAAAAACACTTCACCTTCCCACTCCCTGTTCCAGTCTGCCTCGTTGCTGGCATCGCTGTGGATTTCTTGTAAAAACATCACATCTATCTTTTTTCTCCGTGCTGTGTCAAAAACCAGAGCCCTTTTTCTGGCCTCCCTGGCTCCGTTGACGTTTAACGTCCCCATTTTTAAAATGTTCATAGTAAAGGAGATGTTAAAACCAAAAACAGTAAAATGGAGAAGTAAAACCAGTTCTAAAACCCTCATCATTAAAGTCCGATTTGACTTCTCACTTTGATCATGTGTTTCCTGAGTCTGTAAATTTCCCGATCAGTGAGACCTGAGGAAGCCTTGTGCTGAATAAGGCGTCTCGCTGAGACGTAAAACTTTAGCAGATCTGGAAAACGCTGCTCTAGCCGCAGGCCCTTCATGCCCTTAGTCTGGTGCAGGAAGGTCTGGAACACCTCAGCGGGATACAGGTCACCCTCCTGACTGGCGGTTGTCTGACTGAGAGACAGCTCGCTGCAGTCAGACACACCGCCCTCGCTGTCGCTGCTGCCTGCGTCGCTCACTCCAGCCTCCAGCCGGCCGGTTTTACAGCCCCCCACAACCTTCACCACATTTTTGCGCTTGCTGCGACGTTTTACAGAAACAAAGTTCTCCCCAGACTCACAGGTCTCCATGAGTCCAGCTTCAGCAGCTAAAGCACCTGGACACGCTGCAGGGAGGACACTCACCTCACCTGCAACCTCACCCGTCTCACACACCTTACCCGTCTCACACACCTTACCTGTCTCACACACCTTACCTGCCTCACTTACCTTACCTGTCTCACACACCTTACCTGCCTCACACACCTTACCTGGTTCACTTATTGTACCCGTCTCACTTATCTCACCTGTTGCACTTACCTTACCTGTCTGACACACCTTACCTGTTTCACTTATTGTACCCGTCTCACTTATCTCACCTGCTGCACATACCTTACCTGTCTCACACACCTTACCTGGTTCACTTATTGTACCTGTCTCACTTATCTCACCTGTTGCACTTACCTTACCTGTCTCACACACCTTACCCGTTTCACTTACCTTGCCTCTAACTTCACCCTCCTCCCTTTCCCCCTCGCGGCTCACCCCCCGCTGGCTCTGTGTCTGCCCCCCCGGACGCCCAGCCGCGGCTCCATCAGAGCCGGGGGCAGGACCCTCCCGCCCCGCGGCACCAGGAGCGGGCCGCCCGGCCGCCGCGGCTCCATCAGAGCCGGAGGCGGGAGCATCAGTCCCCCGCCCCGCGGCACCAGGAGCGGGGCGGCCGGGCGCCGCGGCTCCACCAGAGCCGGAGGCGGGAGCATCAGCCCCCCGCCCCGCGGCACCAGGAGCGGGCTGGTCGTCAGCCGCGGCTCCGCTGGAGCCCGCCGGAGCGGCGCGGCTGGGACAGGCTTTAATAAGGTGGCCCTCCATGCCACAGCCAAAGCACTTCATTGTGGAGGAGGTGGCGAACAAAGTATAATCGAACCCCTCCACACGCACAATAAATCTCAGATTTAACTCCCCTGATTTATCGTTCAGTATCATGTGTAGCTGTCTGCGGTGAGACACCACATGCGTTAGCAGTGGGGACTTACAGCCCGACAGCACCTTTCTCAGTGGGGAAACCACCTTCCCGTGCCTGGAGAGTTCCTTAATTAGGAACTCGTCTCTAATAAACGGGGGCACGTTTGACAGAACGATCTTCGAGGCCGGCTGCGTGAGCGGCATCACCGGCTCGAAGATCCCATTAACTGTGACTCCTGTCTCCACTAGCAGTTTAACCTGCTCCACCTTCGCCACAAACAAGACAACAGCTTTGTTCATGCGGGCAGCAGACTTAACAGAGCTGTGCCCGATCACCTGCCCCACGGCCAGCGCCACGTCCTCCACGCTGCACATGGAGCCGGCACCTACCCTGATACCGTGCTGCCTGGACAGCGCGGAGAAGCCGCCCGCCGCCATTGCGGCTTCCCAGCAGTGCTGGGAAGCACGCCCAACAAACGCTACAAAAAGAAAAACTAAACTAAACTCACAAGACAAAACACTCAGAAAGACACAACTAATGAAACATTGAAACAAAGAAAACCAAGAATAGAGAATAAAGATGACAAAAACCACTTTTTCTCTCTCTTTCGCTCCGCTCTTCCTCTCACACACCTCTCACTCGAAGAAGAAGAAGAAGAAGAAGAAGAAGAAGAAGAAGAAGAAGAAGAAGAAGAAGAAGAAGAAGAAGAAGAAGAAGAAGAAGAAGAAGAAGAAGAAGAAGAAGAAGAAGAAGAAGAAGAAGAAGAAGAAGAAGAAGAAGAAGAAGAAGAAGAAGAAGAAGAAGAAGAAGAAGAAGAAGAAGAAGAAGAAGAAGAAGAAGAAGAAGAAGAAGAAGAAGAAGAAGAAGAAGAAGAAGAAGAAGAAGAAGAAGAAGAAGAAGAAGAAGAAGAAGAAGAAATTCTGAAATCACCAAGGACAATAAAGCCTTGGCGGCTTTGAGGAGCCTGCATGTACTTTCTAAAGCCAATTATTCAACTGTCAGCCAAGGCCATCACAGTCAGCCCACTTAGTTCCTAAAATATCTGTTCTTGCCTTCTGAAGTGTACGCTTGAACCACAGCACAAACTACCATCTTTGAGATGAAAATCTCAAACTCAACTCGATGCGGATTGTGGGACGCGAGCTGCAGTGAGGTCACTTAACATGGCGTCTACTTGGACAACACAAATGGAAGGCTTCACGTTTGCTTTGCAACCATCTTGTATCGGTTGCTCTAATGGTGGGAAATAATCAGAGCGCTGCATTCATCAGGCCTGAAAGACCTGTATGTTAACAGAGTGTGAAGAAACAAATTCCTACAAATTACAGCACCAGTGCTAAGTGTCTTTCATTTGCAATAACTTGCATGTTATCTACAGAATAAAATTACATTTCTATCAACATAATGAGGAAATATTAGTTTGGATTTTGGATTTGGACACAATTCTAATTCTTAACCTGTTCACATTCACACGTGCACAACTGAAGCACGGTAACATATTCATGTTAACATGTGTCCCGGCTGCTAAAGTTGAGTATGTGTGTTCACAACTGGCATTAAAATGACTCCCCCCATTTATATGAGTACTCACAGACCAAGGCTGTGTTCAAAACCGCATACTTCTCTTACTACTCCTACTAACTTTTTGAGTTTGCAGGTTTGAGTATGCGAGAAGTTCCCGGATGCATACTAGATTCGCCGAAATGTTGGGTATGCATCATGAGGTTACTACTCATACTCAAACTACCCAAGATGCAACATAAAGTGACGTCGCCGATCGTCATTTCCTGTCAAAACGGCAGTTTCAAGCTAGCTACAATGAGGGTAGCTTCACTTCCTGTTTTCAAAACAAAAGCATCAATTATATCGTAATGGCTTTCACTATGATAAAAGGCAACGGGTATTTTATTTTGTGAAAATAACCGGAAGTGCGTTGCTCACTACGGCTAGTTTTAGTAGCACCGAATTTGTCGGAACAAAATTGTAAATAGCCGGTATTTTGTCAGATTTTCAACACCTTGGGGGTCTAAACGACTACTTTCTCACCTGAAAATGTTTGAAATGTTGCTAAAGTTTACAGAGTTTAGAGCTTAAGTGAAATCAGCTTCAGGCCGGCTGATTTTGGCTCGGGTAGGAGCGAAATGCATTGTGGGTAAACGCTTTGCATACTGTCTGATCGATCAGTATGCAGAATAGAAGTATGCAGTTTGCAAGTATGTAGTATGCGGTTTCAAACGCAGCCTAAGTCAGTGATACTCACTATTTTTTTCACAAGAGCCACATTGGCAGAGGAAAATCAAGGGAAGAGCCAATTTTACGACAACATAGTAAAGTCCCCTTTTGCAAACATGCATTTCTACAGATAAAATCCCACAAAAAAAGAAACAACGCAGCCAATACATTTTCAATTAAGACCACATTTACCTTAATATTGGAATGAGCGGAAGCTGCATGAAGATGCATGTCCTTGACTTTCTTCATGTTGTATTTGTAGTTTGTTGTTTTAATCATAGTGAGACAGTCAAGATGAGCATGGTTTTTGTGCTGGTTTTCGCCCTTTTTTAGTCAAAAACCGATCCATTGTCCCTGTATCTTGCGGTACACCCGACGTTTGCCTGCTCGTCCCCTCTCTGGCGTCTTCATGCTGATTTTCGTTTGGTTTTTGTGCTGGTTTTTGCCCTTTTTTTTAATTAAAAACCGATCCATTTTGCCTTCATCTCGCGCTAGCTAAAGGAGCTAGCGTGCTCTGAGGTCAAGTGTGAGGTGGTTTAAGCGGGCTGCGTTGCCAGGTTTAACAGTCCCCCCTTTAGGAAACAACATTAAGCCTTAATTAATACTTAATAAAAATACTTAATACTACAAAAACGCAAACTTAATAAAAATACCTAATACTGTGCAGTATTTGCTGTATGTTATTTGAAAAAATGTATTGTTATTGTTACCATATTGTTATAAGCAGGGGTGATTTTAGGATCTGGTCTTTAGGGGTGCCCAGCCCCCAGTGCTCACAGAGGCACATTATTTCTCACTAATTGAGGCGAACTAGTACATTTATAAATTTTGGAGCCGTATTAGTTTTGCTTTGAGTAGTGTTTCCCCCTACAACATTCAATTTTGACCTCTTCATTTCAAAAGATTGTGGCTTGACAGGGATAACAGAGAGCCTGAGACAAATATTGAAGATAACTCAACATTTATTTTGGGAGTAAAGAGTTAAAACAAAAACAAAAGCTAGAAAATAAATAAAATGGTCACTAAAATAATGCATCCTTGAGCAAAAAAAATGTGTTTTTGCATAATATAATATTCAAAAAATTTGCTGAGCCAGGGGGTGCCGAGCTATCTCACGGTGGTGCCTTGGCACCACTAAAAATACCCTAGCCTCGCCCCTGGTTATAAGCTACTATGCGAGTGCGAGCCACCAGTTAAAGCTTGAGGAGCCGCATGTGGCTCGCGAGCCGCGCAATGAGTATCTCTGGCCTAAGTCCAGGAATATTCCTGCTTTTTGATCACACGTTCACGTAAGCCACTTGCCCTGTCGTGGCAGCAATTGTTCACATACTTGCCTGTGTGTTACCAGAGGACTCCACTAGGGGGCACAGTAGATGACTCAAACCAGGAAAAAAAAAAACACACCGTTGGCACCGTCCCCACCCTGTTTCTCCAACATTTTCCTCCAAGCTCAGCTGTGCAGCAAATGGGATATAATACATCCATGGACTGTTTACTTCTTGTAATGCACCAAAAAAATCTATCTCCACGCTCAGCTCTGCTTTGTTCCATTTAAACACCAGCGTTTGTTGTGCACCTCATAAACTACTTTATAAGGTTTGGTACTTAGTAATAATTTGGTAATAAAGTATTTTTCTATTCCATTCTATTCTTCTACTAAAACAGCACAGTGAAGGGTATGTTCCATATAACAGAATGACATGGCTAAGGTTAAAAGTAAGAAAACATCATGGATTACATTAAAACAGGAAAACTGAAGTACTACCTACCAGCTTCACATAAAGAAAACTCCTTGAGGACACAAACCCCACGTTCTACTGAAATCAATTCTGAAATTCTTGCTGATTAGTAGCAATTTTGTGAAAGTAATTTATGGTGGAAATGGTTACCAAGTAATCTGTCTCCTAAGCTAACTAAAGTCGTATTAGTTATTGGGACACAAGGCATGTGAACGGTTTCAATTTTTTTTTCATCTTACTCTAAGATTCAAACCACCCCAACTTTAACAAAAAGGTTTTACATGCGTTTACAGTTTATTAATAAAGCAATTCAGTGTTCTCTTTCGAATGAATCACTGTTGAATCTAGTCACTTAGTCTCCATTGATTTAAATTTTTCACACAATGCTAAATAATGAAGTGATCAGAGATTTGATGAATGAATGAAAAGGAGACGTACTGAGTAGGGCTTTTCACGCTGCCCATTCGAAGCAGAACTGTTGCACCTTTATTTCTTTGTATGTGAATGAGGAGGAATGGGGTTATTAAACCTGATGCATCTCTGTACTCCAGAGCTGAATTAACGTGTTTTTAAACAGAAAGCTGAACCTCTGGAACACCCGTCACTGTTGTCCTCTGATACCAGCATTGATATGAAGCTGCTTTGCCTCTATTTGGTCAGCATAAACAAGCAAAGGGAAGCAACAGTGGCACTGCGGGGGCATTTCGTCCGAGGCATGATGAGGCAGTCTTTGTGTGACCAGGGCTGGTGTTTGAGGCATGCTGAGGTGGGCAGTAAGTGGATAGAAGTCACCGTCAATGAAGCTCTTGTGCCAAGAAGCAGTAAAATATTGATAACATGCTGCCCTGCCGTAAAATGCCACTGGACCCAACTCCTGCAGTAAATTGCAAATTTCATAGTATACCCCGCATTTGCATGAAAAAGAAAAGGCGATGAGCCCAGGCCTCAAACACACACTGTCTACAGAATATCAACACACACACGAATGCACACAGTTACAGCAGGAGTTTGATATTCTCATATATATTGTAGTTTCCTTGAAGCAATATGCAAAAGCCCACATATAAATCTTTTATTAGGATTGTAATTGACAATCCCAAAAGGAGATTATTGTATCAAACAGAGTGCATTCTTCCCCGAGTCTCATCGGGCAAAGACTTCATTCTCCATACTGATGAGAGCTATAACGTGTCCTCCCCTCCTCTTTTTCTCCCCCTTTCACACAACCTTTACTATGCAACTACATTTTCCCCTAATGTTTCATTATCTGCTGCAGGAGAGATGTGGATAAAGCGGATCCATTAAAAGCACGAACCCGCCTTTTCTGTTAGAAACTCTTACTGTGTTGTAATTCAGGTCTGGCTCCCTTTCAGTTTGTCGGATCTTGGGTCCTGTTTGTGTTTGATTCATGCTGCGCCTCGCTGTTGTGTCAGATAATGGAACACCGAGGCACGGGACTTTAAAGAAAACTAAAAGAATGTGAACGTGTTCCATGCGCTACTTTTGTCATATCTAAAATAAGCTTCCTGAAAGCATTAACGTGTCTTTGCATTTACTTCTTTCTGTGACTAATGCAAATATGTTTAACATAAAGAGATTAGTTCATAGAGGTTAAATACAATCTCCTAAAGCCCCTTTTAAACCGTCGGCAGCCAGTGCTTTTTAATCTCTGTCTCGGGTTTATTCATGTTATCCGTTTTCTGCTGATAGATGATGGATGAGTCAGAAGCCTGTTCGCTGCCTGGTGGTCTGGCCAGCGTGAAAAGACAGTTTGAGAGCCAGGAGTTCACCTCTTCGTCCTCTCAGTCCAGTGTCACCCAGTTCCACGTCCAGAAGAGATCAGTTCAGGTGAGACTGTTATCATAATTGACACCTTCTTCTCTTGAGCATGAGGGTATGTATATCCAAGAATTGTGCATATTAATTCAAATGGATGAGCTTATGTTCCTTCCAAGGTGAGGCGTTTTATTTTGGTAGACGGACGCCACCTGGTTGTCAGCAAGGCAAAGGGTAGTTTGCTTCGCTTAGCGTGAAGGCTGCAAACGTGCGGGGAAAATATCACAAAATCTTCCTTAACAAGCTTGCAAAATGATACATTATATGTTTATGTTTGTCCCCAAACGGCAAAAATCTAACGTTAACTTTTAAGTTTATGAACGATTGTTCTTCCTGGTTTGCTCTTCAGCACACAGGTGATATTATTGTTTTTAACAGATTTATTGTAAATTTGGTGAATTAGCCTAGAGATTAATGGCCAACTCGCTTAGCAAACATTTAAAGTTAAATAATTACTCAGTTTTGTACAATTTAACACGGCAAACATTAAAGGTTTTGTCTTTAATGATGTTTAAATGCAAGGAGCTAAATATGAAGCTACAGCTCGGAGATGGT
Source organism: Odontesthes bonariensis (assembly GCF_027942865.1). Lineage (NCBI taxonomy): Eukaryota > Metazoa > Chordata > Actinopteri > Atheriniformes > Atherinopsidae > Odontesthes > Odontesthes bonariensis. Next base: position 15,470,178 of record NC_134516.1, on the reverse strand, counting down.
TATCGTAGTCCAGCATAATGACCCAAGAGTATCTCACAACAGCTTTCTTTTAACTTGTACAAAGATGCTGTTGTAAATATGAATAATATGATAGAATTTATTCAAAAGTTGTTGAGTTTTTGAGGAGCTGTTCAGCAGATTTTGCAGCTGGTTAGCAGTATTTGCATTATGCTAAGCTAACCCTTTCATAGCTGTTACTCTACTCCTTTTTTTTCTATTTATTCTGTTTTATAAAGATTTGATCTTTCCTAAATGAAGACACCTAAGAGTCATAGAAAATAAAGATTTATGGAATAATTGTAGGGTGATGATGGCAGATGAAATGGAGGTTTTTTTTCCTTCTCTTTAAATCAAACAAAACCCGGAAGACTTCGTAAGTGCCAGGTCTTCCAGGTTCACTCTCTGTAAAGTAAGAAACCTGTGAAAAACACTGAAAGATTCACATTCTACCGCAGCTCTTTATTGCAAAACACTTGGCTCGTGCGGGCGAGGCCTTCCAGCGGGTCATGTCAAAGAGGGGCACCTTGAACTTCGGTTGTCTATGTGAATCTGCCATCCGGTGCGTGAAGAAAATGCCAAACCGCGTTAGTGGCAGCCTGGGACAAGAGTTGAATCTTTGTGAAGTAAGGTCAATTATGCCTCTCCTTGCATTTTCCCCCCATTTGCTCATTCAGGCGGAAAAGCAGAGTGGATTCCTGAAGTGTACGAGAAACTTGCTGAATATCGAATTTTACATGGTGGTTCGAGAGGCGAAACGTCCGAATAAATGGATCGATTTGCTCCTTCACAGCAGCAACGGCAAATAACTGTATTTATTTATCTATTTGTGCACAGGTTTAGATTTACATCAGGACAGATTTTAATTACTGCCAGTGGTTTCAGAAGAATGGAACACCCCCGACAGCCATGTATCTTTCATGTTTACAGCAAAGTGCACAACCTCAAATATCACATTTCTCTTTCATCTCCTTCAAGTTGCATGAATCTCAGTGGAGGGCAATGGCTGATGCAGTTTTGTGCAGTCTTTGTAATCTATTGCTATTCGCTTCAACACTGAAACCCTCCTTCGGCAGAATTCAGACTCCAAAGCTCCCTGGGAAGCGGCGCAGTAATGGAAAAACATTTGTTACCGGCCACAGAAGGGATTTTATTAAGCTTTTCCACAATGTAAAAATTACTTACCCTCTCGCTGTGTCTTACAGCTCGCAGTCATAAGGTGATAAAACCGTGTCCTGTTGTGTGTGCAGCCATTTGTGGGCCGAGCTGAGGGGGTTTATGTCTGCGAATGTGTTGGCACTGTGAGGGGGATTCAGCGTGTCCACATTTCTCTGTGTTTGACAGGAGATGTCAAGCTCCACGGAGGTGACGGTGAGAAGCAGTGCCAGGGAGATGGCTCCCGCAACAAGCCTTTCTCGGCAAGAGGTATTTCTTACCAGAAGCATGGAAGCATCGCCAATTCATGCCGTCGTTGTTATTATTTAATAAGTTGGTGAAATGAGCCCCGTCACGAGCCATTTCCTTCGGACTGATTGAAAACGGTCACGGGGTGCTGCGCAGGTGCCGGTTCGCTCATGATTTGTTGCCGTCTTTTCACAGGTCATCCGCGACCAAAGAGTGCAGCACAGCAACGTGGCCGCCAGTTATGGGAACCATTACAATGAAACAGGTTACTCTTTCTCGTGCCTTTTATATTGTAATTTGCACGTTTTGTTTTTTTTATCACAGCCCTGCTTGCGTCCTGTGTATTAATGATTGTTTCCACCGGGGGCTGAATAAAGAATGAGTTCGAACAAAAAAAAAAAACACGAGTTGGAATGCAGATGCTTGTCTGTTCAGTGCATTGCAGCAAATCTAATCAGGGCAAAGAAGGGAAAGGTAAAATATTGGATGGTGGAAATTGGCCAATCACTGCGGCATGGTTTCAGAAAATGAAACTACTCAGGTTATAATGAAATGATTTATTTCTCCCTCCTGTTCCCCCGAGCTTCCTAACCGCGAATGATTTAATGAGGCAGTCTTCTTCTTGTGTCTAATTCAGTTATGCTCGTCGAAGGAGAGAACCTACCAAAGGTTTCCACTCAGGCTTTGAAGCAGCAGTATGAAAAAAATGTCGAGGAAGCTTCACCAGCCAAGGAAATCAAGGTAACGATGCTGTTTGTTTATCTAAACAGATGACGGTTGTTTTTTTTGTTTTTCTTTTCCACGATCGTATCGGCATGAGGAGGCCACATCATGCACTCGTCAAAGAGAACTGTGCACGCCGTGCTGGGAACTTAATTGGACTGGATAAAAGACCTTGTCATTACTCAGTCATTACTCAGGCTTTTTCTTTCCAACATGTTAAAAGGAAAACCCAGAACAAAGCAAAAAAAAAAAAAAAAAACTTGCATTACTGTCTGCAGTTCTGTGAATATTTCACTCAAGTCCGTAACTGACTTTTAAAAAAGTGAAAAGATGTGTGTATTTGTGCGTTTACCTTCAGATTTTGGGTTTTATTTGAAGCTTTTGCTTTTAGATTTGGAAAAGGAATTTGATTAAGCAACACAAATCATGAAACTTTGTTACAGCTTAATAGTTGTGTCTAAACTTCAAAACTGTCCTTTTTCTGTGTTTTTGATGACAAAAAAAAAAAATGATATCAGTTCTCTAAAAACAAGTCCGTCATCCTTCTACTGTCCTTCTCTCCTAAACTAAAACGACATATAAACCACAGGTTGATGTGGATTTCGACCAGTTTCAGTGGGCACCAGTAAACCAGTCATCCAAAGCGTCTGTTATGACCAGCTATAACGCATCATCCTCGACTGTGAAGAAGGTAGCTGCTTCATCAGTAGCATCTGCCTCATCCATGGCTTACGAGGCCACAGAGCATTTCCCTCCCCCGCCCTCAAACCTGCCACAGGTATCACACGAAATCCCTGAATATGTGCCTTCCCAGCCTCATGAGCCAGCCTCCCAACAGAAGTACAAGGTGGAAAAGCAACAGTACTTTAAACACAAGAGCATGGCTGAGCTGAAGCGCCTCTACAAGCACATTCATCCGGAGGTGCGCAAGAACCTTGAGGAAGACTTCATGAGTCAGCTCACCGAGGAGGAAAAGGCAGCATTTGAAAGCAAGGAAATGGTGGGTGACGTCCAGCAGGCGTGCTTTATGTTTGAAAATGACGGCAACGACTCGAGTGAATGCTCGAGCCCTGACGGGGAATACCTGGAGTGGGAGGAGATCCTGAAAGGTGAGGTGCAGTCAATGCGCTGGATGTTTGAAAACAAGCCGCTGGATGCGATCAAAGATGATTCCCCAGATGGGGAGGAGAGGAACATCGCCCAGCAGGAAATCATTGCCGGCAAAGATGTCAGACACACCGCTTGGATGTTTGAGACTCAGTCCATTGATGCTCTGGGGACAGAGACTGCTGATACGACTGAGGAGACGCAAAAACAGACTGAACTTGCAAGGGGAGACGTCCGCACTGCCACTTGGCTCTTTGAAACGCAGCCTCTAGACTGCCTGAATAAGATCTACCAAGAAGACGAGCAGGAGACGGACGCTGCAGTCACCAAAGACATCGCTGGCGGAGACGTGAAAACCGCCAGGTACCTCTTTGAGACCCAGCATCTGGCCTCCCTGGGTAAAACGGAAACCATTGAGGAGAGCCACTTCCTGAGCTTGAAGTCTGAGCTGGAGGAGATTAAGGGCGACGTGAAGACGACCACCCGTATGTTTGAGACGCAGCCCATGTGTGTCATCCGGGGGGATTCGGGTGAGATGCTGGAAATTACCACCATCCGCAGGGAGGAGACTGAGAAAGGAGACGTGAAGACATCACGCTGGATGTTTGAAACCCAGCCTTTGGATATAATCAACAAAGACCCAGCAAATGTAAAGCTGATATGTGGTATTTCCATGGAGGACAACGCTCAAGGCGGTGTGAACAAAGGTAGGTGGCTTTTTGAGACAAAGACACTGGACACCATTAAGGATGAGGAATGGGAGAGCTCCAGAACGCAAAAGGAAGAAATATTTGGAGCCGATGTCAGGAAGCACTGTCTTGTTTTTGAGACTCAGCCCATGGATACGCTAAAGGATAATGCAAATGCTCGACCTTTGCCCTCTGAGGAGATTGTAGGAGGTGACGTTCGATCAGCCAAACATCTATTCGAAACGGTGCCCATGGAAGATCTGAAAGAACTGCTTGAAGTGGGGAAACTGAAGAAAATGGCTGCATCGGAAGAAGAGAAGGGGGATGTAAGGCATCAAAAGTGGGTGTTTGAAAGTCAGTCGCTGGAGAACATAAGGGAGGAGAAGAAGGAGATTACAAGAACGGTAAACATTGAAGCCCTTGACAAAGGAGATGTGACAAACTATAAAGAAAGGTTTGAAACTATGGATTTAAGCAAATGCGAGGGGGCACAGAAAATCCAAGTCGAAGGTGTCACAAGCGGATCTGTCAAGTCCAACAGAGTGCTGTTTGAGTCCACCCCAATGTACGCTGTGCAAGACAGCTCCGGGCATTACCACGAGGTGAGGACTGTGAGGCGTGAGGAGATTGTCAAGGGAGATGTGCGCAGCTGCAGGTGGATGTTTGAAACGCGCCCCATTGACGAGTTTGATGAGAGCATCAATAAATTCCAGCTCATTAAGGGGATTTCCAAACAGGAGATCGAGTCAGGGGATGTTAAAACGGCCAAGTGGCTCTTTGAAACTCAACCGCTCGACGGCATCAAATATTTCAGTAATTTGGAGGATGAGGAACATAAAGCAAAGGAAAGGCTTGAAATCGAGAGAGGAGATGTGAAAACGTGCAGGTGGCTGTTCGAGACTCAGCCGATGGATGTTCTGTATGAAAAGGGGGAAAAGAGCGTGGCTGACGTAGAGGAGGTGCAAAAAGGCGACGTGAAAACCTGCACTTGGCTTTTTGAGACCCAGACGCTCGACAACATCCGCGACCATTCGGAGTCGGAGACTGAGACCATTCTGAAAACCTGCACTGTAAACCAAGAGGACGTTCAGGGAAAGGACGTGCGGCTGGCTCGCTTCCTCTTTGAAACCGAGAACCTGGAAAACATCACGGGGGAGGACAGCGGCTCGTTCAGGAGGGTCACCGAAATCGATATCCAGTCAGGAGACGTATCCAGGATGAAGTACATCTTTGAGAATCGCTCCACTGACATCATGAGCTCCACCTCGGAGGAAACGATGCAGAGGCTGAAGACGCAGCAGGCCGAAGACATCCAGAGGGGGAACGTGGTTAACTGTACCTGGATGTTTGAGAACCAGCCAATCGATGCCATTTCTGAAGAGAGCCAGGTGACGAAGGAAGCTCGTACCGTGACCGACGTTCAGGGGGGTGACGTCGACAAGGGTCGCTTCATTTTTGAGACGTACTCTCTGGACCAAATAAAAGAGGAGTCCACTGAGACGGACATCTCAAAACTCACCAGCATCTTTAGGCATGACGCGGAGAAGGGAGATGTAAAAAATTACACCATGATGTTTGAAACCCAGCCGCTGTATGCCATCCGTGATAAGGAGGGCCATTATCATGAAGTAACCACAGTTACTAAAGAAGAAATCATGAGAGGAGACGTGGTGGGGGCCAGATGGCTGTTTGAGACAAAGCCCTTGGATTTAATTCGAGATTCCGAGGAGGTCTATGTCATTAAAGCTGTGACTGAGGAAGGCATTAACAAAGGAGACGTCAGCTCTGCCAGGTGGAGGTTTGAAACACAGCCTCTGGACAAAATTGCAGAAGAAATAAAAGAAAGGTCAAAGACAGTCGCCGATATCCAGGGCGGCGACGTGAAGACTAACAAGCAGATGTTTGAGACGGATGAGATGGGTCAAAAGTACATCAGAACAGTGAGCGTGAGTGAAATCCAAAAAGGCGACGTCAGATCTGCCACGTGGATGTTTGAAACCCGCACGATCAATGAGATCCGGGGGGATGGCGGAGAGTATGATGGCATGGAGCGAGTGACAAAAGAGGAAGTCATGAAAGGGGATGTCAAACAGTCAGTGTGGCTCTTTGAGAAGAACCCCCTCGACAGTATCAAAGAGGCCGACGGCACGGAGCCTGTAGTGACAAAGGAAGAAATCCCACAGGCCGATGTCAAGACGACGACATGGCTATTTGAAACTACTCCGTTTCATGAATTTAATGAGAGCAGCATGGAAAAGACAGAGATAATTGGTAAAAGTGTTAAAGAGACACTTGAGGAACTTTACTGTCAGAAAATGGTGGATTCGCAGGGTGTCCTCATCGAAGCGGATGAAATTGGTGACGTGCGCATGGCTAAATATAAACTCTTGAACCAAGAGGCTCCACAAATCCAAAAAGAGGAGATCATTAGAGGAGATCTGAGCAACATAATGATGAACCTCCTGAACCGCAGGGAGGACACCGAAAGGGGCATAACTATCGACATGGAGGAGCGGGGGAACATCAACACCACGGTGAAGCAGCTTTTTAACCAGGAAAGGGGAATCGATGTTGAGAAAGAGATGATTGTCCGTGGAGATATTCAAGAGGCCATGAACAACCTGCTCAAGAAAGAAGGCTCCTCCAAGTGTGGTATTCTGATTCAAGAAGATGAGAAAGGAGACGTGAGGATGACCATCTACTCCCTCTTAAATAAAGGGGAAAGAGCCAGCTTGGAGAAAGAGGATATAGTTCAAGGGAATGTCAGTAAAACTCTTCATCGTCTTCTCTCCAACTCAGGGGAGGAGGACTCTAAAAGGATAAGGGTCGGAGACACTGAAAGGGGCAACGTCAGCTTTTACTCCACATGCATCGAGTCTGGAGCCTTAGACTACCTGAAGCAATTTCAGTCCGAATCAGATGAAACTCAGGAAGAGGTGCAAAAGGAACGCATCATCGGTGGCGACATTGAAGAGACCAAAATACTGCTGCGGAAGAATCAGCAGCAGATTGGTCGCACGGTGGCGGAGGACGACATAGTTCCGGGTGACGTGCACAGCAATGTTAAAGTGTTCATGACGCAGCCCGCTGTCACCTTCAAAAACCTAGAGAAAAAGGATATCGTTAAAGGGGATCTTGGCGCAGCCCTGGATTCACTGACGCAAGCCATCAATCAGAAGGTGTTAATAGAAAAAGAAGAGGTGGTGAAGGGAGATATACCCACCACTTTGAAGTCTCTTGTGGAGGCCCAGCACCAAGCCAAAGAAATGGAAAAGCCCGAAATCATCAGGGGAGACATCAGGGGGGCTCTTGAATCACTGGAGAAATCCGCATGTGCCAAAACAGAAGCAAGCGTCGAAGATTTAGTGCCAGGTGATATCAAAGGGACCCTGAAATGCCTGGAGGAGGCGAAGCAAGCTGTGAAAGGGGTAGAAAAAGAGGAGGTTGTTAGGGGAGACATTCACACTGCCTTGCAAAGTTTGCACGAGGCATCAGGTGAGAAAAAGATTTACCAGCACCAAGTGAGCGAACAAGGGGACGTTAGAGGCACCATTCAGCTTTTGCTTGAGCCGACGACCTCTCCAAGAATGCAGCGCAGGGGGAGCACGGAAGGAGACGTGAGAACCTCCATAAAATCTCTACACGAAGGGCAGGACACGACACAAGTGGAAAAAGAGGAAGTTGTTAAGGGTGACGTTCAGGGGGCAATAAAGAGTCTCATGCAAAGAAAACAGTATTCAAACAAGAAACGTATGCATCCTCCCAAGAAAGCCAAAGTGCCCATGAAAAATCCATCAACTGTAAAGCAAGTGGAGCATGAAAGCTTACATGAGGCTATGAGTGCGAGTGTAGCGCTCGCTCCAGCCCCCACTGTGAAAAACCTCTCTCAGAGCAGTGAGTCACAGAAGCACACACAGAGGCACCATGAAAGCAAATCGCAGAAAATGCAGGTAATAACCCAAGAGGACCACTCTGTAGCTGTAGTCAAAACAGACAATCCTGCTGGGGCTTCTCATCAGAAGAGCACAAAAGAACAGAAAGACAATGTGCCACCCCCACAGAAAATACAAGCTCCGAAGCCTGTTGTGATAAAGCATAAACAAAAGGCTAATAATGATCAAATGGAGACAAAAGCAGTCGACGTGAATGTGATGAAAGAGGTGCAAAACGCATCCCAGACGAATATTTCAAGCAAGCAGACGTGCGAGACAAAGACAGTCAAACAGGTGCAGACGACGGTGACGGAGAAGACGGTCGTGCACAAGCAGAATGTAACCGTGTCGGAGCAAGCGTCGACATCACAGAAGCAGACTGAGAGTAAGGCTCTCACGCAGAAGCACAACTTCAAAAACCTGAAGAGCCTCGACATGAGAGGGAAAGGTGCCATTAAAAAGGTGAAACCGGAGATTCACTTCCCACCTCCTCCCACCTCGCCACCTCCACCCTCTGAGTCCGAGCTCTCCCTCCCTCCACCGCCGTCCCCGGTGACGGAGAGCCCAGCATCACCCACATCCCGGCCTTCTATCATGAGGCAGGACAGCGACCTGCCGCCCCCACCTCCGCCGCCTCCACCTCCCATGGAATGCTTGAAGTCTGAGCCTGATTTCTTCCCACCTCCACCACCTCCTCCGCCTCCATCCGCTGTAGGCGGACAAGATTTTCTCCCCCCACCTCCATCGCAGCAAGAGCTTAACGCAATACCTCAGCCTCCTCCTGCGAAGCTTGGGAAGCCTTTCGGGAAGACTTTATTTAAAATACCCAAGCAGCCGGAACCACAGAAGCAGCCCCTACAAGTTAAACCCAAATGGCAGAAAAAACAACCAACTCCTCCTCCTCCTCCTCCACCACCACCTCAGCTTCTAACTAGTCAAGAAATAGCAGTCCAGAAAGAGGAGGCTAAAGTTCAGGAGGTTAAACGGGAAATAATCCAACAGACTGAAACGAGCAGTCAAATTAAAGCAGCAGCGGCATTGCCGAGAAAAATGCAGAGCGTCCCCGTTGTTAAAGCAGAGCAAAGCCCACAGCCACCAAAGAAAGTGTTTGTCCCTCCCATAAAACTGCCTCCACCTCCAGACCCTGCTCCAGCCCCAAAGCCGAGACCATACGCTCGCAAATTTAAAACCCCTCTCATGCTCGCAGAGGAGAGATTCCGCCTGCAAAAGTCGGAGGAAGAAGAGAGGGTTAAAGTCTCTACTCCCTCGTCACCACCAGTTAATATCCAATTCTCTGCCGCCAGTAAGGAGGTCTCTGCAGCACAGAACGCTGAAAGAGAAGAGGCCATAGAAGTGACACGAGCAAAGAGTGAAGAGGGACTGTTGCCCCGAGACTTGGCTGCAAAGAAAAGCCCGTCCAGCATCCCCTTAAGCAAACCCTCAATCTCAGTGATGAATAAAAAGTCGAGCCCTGCGTCGTCTAATGTGCCCCTCGATAAAAAGAATATTTCCAGCAAGCAGCCCTCTGAGAAAATCCTTCCCTCAGCTGATGTTAATCAGACTATTTCAGTTTCTCAGTCTCATCACGAGGCCTTGGATAAAGAAATGCGGTCAAGCTCGAACGCAGTCACATCTTCAGTCACGGAGCAGCAGCAGATTATCAAGAAATCCAGCACCAGGTCTGTCGCCGCCACACAGAGCGCTGTCCGAGAAAATGGAAATCTTCAAACTCAGGCTGCGGTCACATTGAAAACTGAGGATGTAAAGAATATCAATGTGCCTCTGACGCAGGAGGGGAAAACGAGTCACTCTCAGCCAACTAAAATCCCAAAAGCAGCTCCGAGTTTCAAAGTGAAAACGTTCAAAATGCCAGCAGAGAAGAAAGAGGAGAAGTGCGACGGTTTGGGGCAAAAGGAAACGATGAAAAGTGAAACGCATTCGCAAGAGAAAACTAATGCGTCACAAAGAGTTGAATCAAAAGTGAGTTTGGAGAGCAGCCAGCTGACTTCAGCAAGAATGGAAGTTAAAACTGAAGTGAAGGTAAAAGAGAAGAAAAATCAGGTGAGGCCGCCCGTGAAAGAGGCTGAGTTGGAGGCTCAGGTGAAAAAAGGAAAACCGGTGCAAAAAAATGACGCCGAAGTAAACCTGTCGCCATTGGTTACTGTTTCAAAGCCTAAGGTGGCTAAGATAACATCTGCAGCAACGCGTCAAGGACAAAACCTTGTGTCTGTCTCTCACAGTCAGCAGAGCGTGAAGGCACAGCACATTCAAAGGCACGAGGAAGTTGTCGTGACCGAGAGTGTGGTGCAGCAGAACCTTCAGAGGCAGCAGACCGTTCAGATGCAACAGCAGCAAATGAAGCTACAGGCGACAAATACAATGCAGATAAAGGCGGGAAAGTCCAAAGTCGAACCGAAGGATGTGTCGGTGAAAGATGCAGGGAAAGTGTCCAATAAAGACGAGGCTCGGCCTGAAGAGATCCCCGATTCAGAGAAATGCAGCGCCATGCAGCAGCTAATTGCTCAAATAAAAGAGCTGGAGGGTACACCGAGCAGAATAGACCCCAACACTGTCAGGGTGGTCATAAGCGAGGTCCCTGACTGGGCCATGGGCTCGGATGAGAAAAGGAATTTCTTAGAAATTGCTAAACACCAAAGCAAGAAGAAGCTGAGAGAGATGTTGGCTTATGTGAAGAGCACGATTCAAGCAAAGCTCACGCTGGTGGAGGAAAACCTAACAGCGGAGGGAAAGGAGGTGGGGAAAGAGGGGCCGCCACCGCCGCCGGTGCCACCAAAGCCAGAGAGGAAGGTTTTCAGTGGGGCGACTGCAAAGGTGTCGAAGGTTAACATCGGCTCGGCCAAAACTGAAAAGAAAGCGGAGGAGAAAAGGTCAATCCAAGAGAGCAGAGTGCATCAGGAGATGAGTGAGGTGGTCGATCAGAGAGTGTCCTCCTCGCTGGCGAGCATCCGCACTCCATCGCCTACTTTTATCACTATCGAGTCGAGGAGGGTCGACTCGCCGCTCAGAGTGACTCCTTCTCCTCCACCCTGGACGCCTCCACCCTCTTCTCGCAAATCATTTACACCCACCTCTGCCTTCAACAGGGCTACCCCCTCCCCCACCCTCAGCCGCTCGGAGAAGCTGGTGAAACTGAAGGACACCACCACCAAGCTGTCTCGTGGAATGACCCCGCCGCCTCCCATGCCGGTGCAGGAGTTTTTCGTGGCTGAAGGAGGGCAGTCGTCCCCGTTCGGTGACAGGGAGACTCCCGAAGAGAGAAGCGAGCATGGGATGGAGGACGTGACGGAGATGGTGGATTCCATGATGACTGTCAGGGACAAAAAGTCTTTCTTCGAGGAGGCGCAGAAGGCCGAAGTGAGCAAGACCTACATGCGGAAGGATCCAATCGATATTCCCGAGCGTTTGGGACCCGATAGCGAGGAAGCCACTGGAATCGTTTCCATAGACCTTCTGAAGGAGGATCTTCCAAGAGTTGATTTATCAAAGCTAGTAAACAGATTTGAGTCTTCACAACCCAAAACTTACTCCAGAAAAGAGCCAATTGTAATATCCGAGAGGCTGGGGAGCGACACGGAGGACGCAGAGGCTGACGCGCAGACTCCAAGAAGCGAAGAAGTGCCGACGTTTAACGTCAAAGCAATAAAGGATGTGTTTGAGACCGGAGAGCATAGTTCTCAAGCGGCTCGAGAGCTCAGGGAGCAAATAGAAAGAAGGGAATCCGAGTCGGCGTTTCCCGAACCGGCGGGACACTCTGAAACCACTTCGGTCACCGAGCAGTTCTACAGTGTCGACGACTTCGGAAACATGACAAGTGAGACCAGGAGTGAAATGCACTCTGGGAGCTCCCTGACCCGCGGTAACCCTCCGTCCTACGCAGATGTAGTTCGGGGCAAAGTTCAAGCCCCCGAGGCCTCCGCCGAAGACCTGCTGAAAAGCTTCCAGCAGTCGTGGGCCGAGAGCGAAGGGGTCCTGCAGAACCTGGGTTTCAGCGTCACGGAGCAGAGGACCTCACAGATCGTAACCCACCAGCAGGAGACCTTTGTGACGGGTAAACCGAGCTGTGCAGCATGAGGATACTAAACGGTGTGTTTAACCTGCTTTTGTGTGCGAGCAGTTTGACGCATCGCCTGCACTGTGTGGAAAGACGGGAAGCGGCCCCATTTTTTAATATTCACAGATTAAACGCTTCTGTTTATTTGTGCCCCCGATGTATAATGCTGTTAACGTTGTTTGCACATCGGACTAATATTTCTCACTCCTGAGTGTGCCGTGCTGATTTCTCCGTGAGAGCAGCGAGCTGCTGGAAATCTCCGTCTCTGGCAAGAAGCAAGCATTAGCCTTAATTTATTTTTTTATTTTTTTTATTGTTACGTTTCATTTCCAAAGTGAGCTCTAAAATAGAGGTAATTACATTTCCAGAGCCGCTGCGGTAATCATGAAAATCCCTCTTAGTCCTGTAAAGACGTGTCATTTGTGGGGAAATGTGTTGCTCTTTACAGTGAAACTAATTCCTTCTTTTCATCGAGGCACCTGGAAGCATCGGCGCCGTGTTTGCACACTCACCGTTTGCTCTCGCTCCCTCTAACACAACCTGCAGAAATCTGCAAAAAAAAAAAGTTTCACTGGAAATTTGCTGGAAAGAACTAAATAATGTGTTTTTTTTTTTTTTTTATTAAACAACTCTTCCCTCTGTTTGAAATGTTAAATATGTATGCAACCGTTCAGAAGAATCTGCATATTTTTCTCAGAACACCCACTAAATGTGTGTTTATTTTTGGAAGAGCTAATATCACAGGCTTTGAATGACAAACAGCACGGAGAACCTTTGCTCAATTCTGCAAACAACAGGGTTTTTTTTTTTTAAGAGAGAAATGAGAAGCTAAATTGGCTGTCTTAGTCTATCAGTCAGTAATCCAGAAAAAACATTGAATAATTTGTCAAAGGTCGTCTCCCAAACCTTTCTAATATAGCCCCACTCACACTCGCACGCTATTTATTCTTTACTTCCAAACGCACTCGGCACACTCGTGCTTTCTACTTTCATAGTCTGAAGAAAGTATACAATCAGGAGTAATTTGATTGAATTTTCTGAGCTGTTTAAATTCAGTTCAGTACAATTTCAGTCAGACTTGCGCAAAAAAGTTGTATGAACACCATTCTTTTAAGGATCGTTTCTCTCTAATCTACTACGATTTGAAAAAAAAAAGTCATTTATTTGAATCCGTTCTCTCCAGGTCCATGAAAATCTTTCCAATAACACGATACACTTAGAGCTAATAAATGAAATGAATCTTAACTGGAATTTGGTCATTGAGCAGCTGTAGTTTTTCTACAGTTTGGTTAGAATACGTGGTTCTTCCCAGGAAATTCACCCAGGCAGAATTACCTCAACAGGTGTGACAACAACATTTCCTTCTTCTTCGCAGAAAATTCGAATTCCCGAGTCCGAACTGTGCAGGGTGTGTCGGAAGAGGGTGTACCCCATGGAGCTGCTGATAGCAGACAAACAAAACTTCCATAAAAGCTGCTTTCGCTGCGAGCACTGCAGAGGCAAACTAAGGTGGGGCATCTTCACAGAGCAAAAGCATGGTCGTTGCATGTCTTTCTTTGCCTTTTTTTTTTTTTTTTTCTAAACTCTTTTCTTGTCTTTAGCCTCGGCAACTATGCCTCTCTCCATGGACGAATGTACTGCACGCCACACTACAAGCAGCTGTTCAAGTCCAAAGGAAATTACGACGAGGGATTTGGACAAAAACCACACAAAGAACTTTGGAATAATAAGACTCAGCAGAATTCAGCCACAAAATCCCCATCACCTGAAAAGAAAGATTCCAGATATTCCACCGCTCAGAGAACAGTCATTGCCCAGGAGGATGACCAAAGCAAAGTAGTGGACGAGAACAAAAAGCCCACAAGTAAGATTTCACTAGTGTGGCCTCCACAAGTAGATTCTCCAAAGAAACCCTTCACTATTGAGGAGGAGTTGAAGTTTAATAAGCCACCATGGCCCCCTCAGGAGGACTCAGTTCAGGAAAAAGACCACTTAAATCAGCCTTCATTAAAAGAGACCGGCGCTCCCGTGGTTGAAGAACAAAGTGGACCCCAGGACACTAACAAGGTGCTAAAGAGTGACTGTTCAAGGGAAAGCGGGAAAGAGCTCGAAGAGACGCCAGCGGCCCCTGAGGTTCAGGCCTCCCCCGCAGCTGTGGCCGAGGAACCGGCGACTGTTACTCCCACTCAAGAAAGCAAAGACTCCAACAGTGGCTCTGAGGCTGTGGCGCAACTGGGTTCTGAAATTGACTCTGGAGTGGAAGAGAAGAAGCGGAGAGGAGGGAATGATGCTGGGGACGGGGAAAGGATGAAAGTGAGGGAGACTGATGAAGACAAAAGTGCGGGAAGAGTGGAGGAAGTGGAAGAAACTGGACATGACAGGCAGGTGGATAGTGCATCTTTTAAGGAGAGGCAGGAGGAGATAGAGAGTGGAAATGATGACAGTTTGAACGATGGGGAGACAGTAAAGGTCACGTTAATAGATGAGGAGACAGCTGTGCCACGGGCGCTGAACGAAAATTCCAACAATAACAATAACCAGACTTTATTTGACCAAGACATCCTGGTTCTGTGGCCTAACGAGGCTGAGGAAGAGAAAGAGCAGCCGCTCTCTGAGACAAATGCTACTAAGACAGCAGATTTCCCTCAAACTGATCCCTGCAAAGAAGCAATATGGATGCCAAGTGAATTGCTGCATTTGGCACAGAGGGATAATATTTTTGTGCCAGCGGGTGCCAAACACATTGAAGCCACAGACTGCCATTCAGACGCAAATTTTTTCACAGAGACAGCCGAGGCAACGCTCGCTTTCGAACACGCAGCCACCGAGCCAAAGATTAGCACGTCGAGCTTCCTCGAGGATGTTTTTGCCGGCCTGAGTTCGAGCGGCTCCAGCCTGCTGTCTGATTTCAAATGCGACATCTTCAGTCAATCTGCCGTGGGGAGGCCTCCAGTATCAGCGCTGGATGACCTTTTGGATTTCGGGATGGATGCGAGAGATGTGAGGGGAACGGATGAGGGCAGCGACGGCCCTGCAGCAGATCACAACACGGGCAGGCAGGGCCCGTCTCTTTGGACGGAGGACGACCAAGACCTGACAGTGGAGGAGCAGATTAAGAGGAACAGATGCTACGATAGCGAGGACAGCGATGGCGCTTGAATTCTGCCAACTCAACCAACAATCAGGCAGCGCTGGCGATATATATACTTTCACATCTGTGTCCATGGAGAGATGAACTACTCTGAAATAATTTTGCGTTTTGTACTGTTTTAAAACCTGCTTTCTTAGTTTTTCTTGCTTTGTTTGATGCCGAGTGGAATGCACCTGGTGTGCACCGTGTATGTAACTTAGCCTCTGCATCAGCTTTCTTAGTGTCTTGAATAAAGAGTTTTCCCCCCTTTTCTTTTTTTGGACTTGTTTTTTTCTTCTTCTTGGGGTTGAAATAAAGCTTCAAAAGCGGGAGCAGTAATTGTACTCAGCTGGATCCCTTAAGCATGGCTGGCCGCTGTGCATAGCCTACCTGTATTACCCAGTCCACATTTCTTCATGAGGTAGTTGTTGCCCCCCCCCCCTCACTTCTCAGTTACAGGTTCAGCGTCTTGAGTAATTGGCTGAATAGAGATTATACTGCTGTGTTAATTACGGCACCTTAAAAAAAAAAAAGTGACAGAAAAGTGATGGCCTCAGTTTCTGTGTAGCTCATGCAACGTTGTGCCGCTGACAGATGCTTCCATTGTTGCCAGTTCAATAATTCAGCATCCAGTCCTGAAGTGCTGTTTGGCATCTTTTTAAATAGGGCTTTCCCCTTTATTCAACAGACACAAGTACAAAAGTAATGACTTTTAGTGTTTTCACTGACGAACATCTGCAAATAGAACATTTAAGCTCAAAAAACAGAAAGCAACGCCTTTCTAAAAGATGCTACTGTCTGTACATCACTTGGTGGGAGATAGGGTGTCAGAGTTTGGTATAAAAAGAGCTCCGACGGAAGGCTTAGTCTTTCCAAGCAAGAATGGGTCTTGCTTTTTGTCTCTAAACGTCTCTGCATTTCATTGTCTCCTTTCCAACTACGGATTTGTGTGTTATCAAGCTCTCGAATTGTTCTAATATTTCAAAACACGTGAAGAGATTTTCTGTCAGCCCATGGTTAAAAGATTAACAAATTAACCCACAGATTTAAGTGTTTGTTACCCATCAGAAAAGCTTTGAACGGTTTTCTTTTAACAGCACCTGTTTGTGTCTCCTCTGTGTTTGTGACTTCTTTAGCTTTGTATTCCAAAAGCAATGACACTTTTACAACAATGAAGATCCAAACAGATAAATAAAGTGATTTTGAGCTGCATTGTTTTTCTTTACAAAAATTCTCCCCTCGGAGCGTCCTCTAAGAGCTTATCACGCTATACCTTCAGAGTATACCTGAGGGGAAACAGCTTTGGAGATGCAGAACTGATTTGCATCTACCATAAACAGCTGTTTTTCTGTCTTTGTTCTCTAGTGTTCAATAAAAAGATGAAAGGCAGGAATTCTGCTAAATTTCTTTGTCTACACTTGTGACTTGATCAGATGATATCTTGTGATTTATTATTGCAGAAAATCAGGTAGGTTCCATTCGCTCTGTGAGAGTCATCTCGTATTAATAATGCAGGACATAAAATCAAAAGGCCGGGTGGATCTGATAAAAGTCTTCAAGTGTATCATCTGAAGACGGATCTTCAAAAAGATAAATGAAATCTGGAGGCGTAGAGATGGGAAGAAGTCATCTTATTGGACCTCTAGCCTGCACGCTCATCACGGCTTGTCAGCAGCTTGAGGCTATTTTATCAGCTACTGAAATAATACACCAAAATCTCTGACCTATCTGCACTGTTTGCGTTGCATTGGGAGTATAAAGTTGGGCTTAAACTTGTATGTTTTTTTTTTTAAATGGTTGTTACACATATTCAGGAATAGAATAATCTATCTGTGACTTGCTGCTCTTATAAACCATTTACTAACATTGTCTTCTTTTGTTGAAATTGGTAACTGTGTCTCAGACCAAATGGCTATGACCTGTGGGCTTCCCCAGGGGTCAATCCTGGGACCCCTATAGTTCAATCTGTACATGCTTCCATTAGGCCAGCTAATACGCAGCTATAACGGTGCGTTCAGACCGGACCGCGTTAAAGGCTGATTCATACTCGGCGCAAACGCGCAACTGTTCTGGCTCGAGAACCATTAATGACGTCATCGAAAGCGCCAGCCCCTTCACAGTTCCTTCAGCTCAAAAACGCAGTTTGCGCCGAGAATGCGTCACATTTGCAGTTCTCTCCAGACCAGCGAGCGTCACTGTTGAGGAAACAAGCTGAAAAGCATATGAAGAAAGCATACAAAAGGCCACCTGTGGTGTCACGTCAGCAGAGGCTGGCACATCTGATGAGGAATGAATTTACTCTGGGTGTAGAACTGTATATGTATCTCAGAGCTAAGCGGCTGCGGCAAAAACAGAAGAGAAGGTGGAATGTTTGTCCTTTGCAACAAGACAAACTTTGTCAAACGTTGTCCCAGTGTAACTTCATAGACGTGTCGTACAGATGTTTGTAGAGGCGCACCCTCTCGGTCACCGCGGTCTCTGCAGTGTTCATGTTTCCTTTTTCTTGGTCAGCTGTTTCCGGTTGAGCGCGCGTGAAGTCAGAAAAAAAGTTGTATGCGCGCCCTTGCGCCGCGCGAGGATTTTCTAGCTTGCGAAGGGGGGCGTGGCGGAATTTTGGGACATGTGACCGTTTGCGCCATTTGCGACCAGCTAGTATGAGCGAGGTTGCGCCGAGTATGAATCAGCCTTTACTCGCGCGAGTTTTGCCGCGGGTGTAGTTGAATTTACGCGCGAGTAAACAACGAGCGAATTTTCGCTCAAGGGGCTATCCATTTCATTCTCTCATTGACCATGGCTGATATAAGTACCATCGCGTCCTTGTACCTGCTGTGGCAGTCCGAGATTCGTCGGAAACGCACACGCCGTCGTGTCTGGGTCAGTGACATCATCCGGAGGTGCACTCAGCTCGGATAATTTCACCGCCTTCTCCAGGAGTTGCGTCTGGATGACGGCCGCTTCCAGCGGTATTTCAGGCTCACCAGGACCCAGTTTGATGACCTGTTCGGGAGGATCGGTGCCGTGATCTCTCGGCAGGACACCAACTACAGGCGCACCGCAGCTGAAATGGAGCACCTGTAGTTGCTGAAATACCGCTGGAAGAGGCCGTCATCCAGACGCAAATCCTGGAGAAGGCGGTGAAATTATCCGAGCTGAGTACACCTCCGGATGATGTCACTGACCCAGACACGACTCCATTTCAGCTGCGGAACGCCTGTCCATCTGTCTCCACGTCACTGTCGTCCAGAATCTCAACGCTGATAGGCTGTCGTGATGCGAATATGTCGCAAAAGTTGGATTTTCTGAACTCGCTTGAATTCGCATCTTGTCACTCGCGCGGCAGTGTTCGCGCCGCTGGCTCCAATTCGCGTCTTTGCATTGACTTTGTATGTAATCACGTCGCGCGAAAGATTCCGGTCTGAACGCACTGTAATGTGTCCAACCACAACTATGCAGATGACACTCAGATCTGCATAGAGATGGCAGAAGAACACGGGCCTGTAGATACATTGTGTCGCTGCATTGAACAGATCAGTGTGTGGATGCCAAACAATTTTCTCCAGCTAAACTCAGACAAAACTGAAATCATTGTCTGTGGCCCCACAGAAACAAAGAGAAAGTGTTATCAGTCACCTTGAGACTCTCTCTCTAAAACCTAATTATCAAGTTAGAAATCTTGGGGTAATATTGGACTCAGACCTGAACTTTAACAGCCACATTAAATCAATAACATCAGCAGCTTTTTACCATCTAAAAAACATTGCCAGAATCAAAGGAATAGTGTCTAAACCAGACTTAGAAAGACTGATCCATGCGTTTGTCTCCAGCAGGTTAGACTGCTGTAACGGCCTGCTCACTGGGCTCTCTAAACGGGCTGTAAGACAGCTGCAGTACATCCAGAACGCTGCTGCTCGAGTCCTGACTAGAACCAGGAAATACGACCATATTAGTCCAGTGCTCAGGTCTCTGCACTGGCTTCCTGTCGCTCAGAGAATAGACTTTAAAACAGCTCTGCTTGTGTACAAGTCTCTTCATGGTCAAGCGCCAAAGTACATCTCTGACATGTTAGAGCCATATGAACCAACTCGGGCTCTGAGAACCTCAGGGAGGGGTCTCCTGCTGGGGCCCAGAGTCAGGACTAAACAAGGCGAGGCTGTGTTTCAGTTTGATGCTCCTAACATCTGGAACAGCCTTCCAGAAGATGTGAGACAGGCCTCAACTCTGACAATGTTTAAATCCAGGCTGAACACAGTTCTGTTTAGCTTTGCATATGACACCTGAAAGTATTTTATCTGCACTCTTCACTTTTAAATGAATGAATTAATGATTATTTTTAATGTTGTTTTTTTTTGTTTGTTTTATTGGAATGATTTTATTGCCATCTTGTGATTTTATGTAGCTGTAAAGCACTTTGAATTACCTTGTGTACAAATTGTGCTTGCCCTGCCTTTTATGATTTGGATTCATGTGAATAAAAAAAAAAAAAAAAAATTCACAAGACAAATGACGATGTGACTTGTTCTGAAAACACAGATTGATGATTAATGATTAATCTGACAGCTATTTTCTAATTAAAATGAAGTATTTATATCAAGTTGTAGCTCCAGAGGCATCTTGAAAGCTCAGCCATGCGTTTCAGAGCACAGTTTCCGTCAAACAAAGGAGTCTTTCAGAGTACCAGTGAGGCACTCTGCTGCTGTTTGGTCCTTACCTCCCTCGCAGTTTATCTGGGACGTAGGTGTAGCTTTGCCTAGATGCCATCAGATCACGAGCACTCGCTCTGCCGCTTGAAAGTCTATCTCTCCGTTAATCAAAGCGGCATCACTGCGCTGCGGCCGATTGGCTGCTGTCCCACCCCGTCACTCGTCCGCTGATTGGTCCGCTCTTCTCTCCTCCGCCGGACCGCACGAGCTCAGCGTGCAGCGCGAGCGAGAGACGCCGAGCAGAGGAGGAATCTGCGCCGCGTGGAGTGGACGGAGCCCGGGACAAGTCGGAGGGACACGAGAGTGGGGCAGCATCGCCGGTAGGTGTTTCAGAAACCCTGGGAGCGCTGGCTCCGCGTTTACCCGTGTTTAAACGTTCGCTTTCAAGGCGCTCCCAGTTGATGGAGGGACGCCTCTTCTGAGAGTGAAATTGAGTTGGCAGCCTGCTCAATCCACCAGCTGCTGTTTTGTCCAAGAACGTGCCATTTGACCGTAATTATGTGGCGGCTAATTCTGTACTCTTTTGTGGCTCTTGTAAGCTGACGGCACCGTGGAATTAAAGGAGAAATTGCTGTTTCGGGTTTACTTTTTTTCTTCTTCTTTTTTTCTAATTATGCATTTTAGCTGTTTTTTTTATTTTTTTTTTTGTAATGGTCAGGCTCACGCAGCTGTTTCCAATTGGTTCTTGATGACCATGTCTGGAATCGGCGTAATCCCTTCGTTTTCGGTGCGCGCGGCTGGCTGGCAGGTTGGCTCGTGTCGGGCTGATTGGCGTTTACATTTGTGTCAGAGAAAGAGAAAGCAAAGCGGAGACGGAATAAATCCAGGTGGTCGAAGTGGATGAGAGCGCTAGTGCGTCCCATTCTGCTGCGCACTTTCAAGCCTTATATCAACTTCAGTGATTTATCTGGCTGCTAATCCATGTCACCTAATATAAACTAGTGGAATCCATCAGCCTCTGTTGCATGGCACAGAGGGAGGAGTGTCACCAGGCTGTGCTCCATCACCCTGTCAGACGCCGCCACACTGCTCCAGGGAGAGGTGGGAGAAAAAAAAATAATAGAAAAGGAAAGTGGTGGAAATAGCCAAAGCTTTTGTGACATGCTAATCGATAGAATATAACTTTCCAGTGACAGGATCACAACAGTAATTCGTGTCCAGTCTAGGCTTGCTGTGAACAGTCTGCTTTAAAAGAAAAAAAAAAAAAATCCCTTTCCAGGAATTTATTTGGACTTTGAAGCACGGATCTCGCATCTCCCCCCACTTGATGTGGTCACACCATTACTCCCTCACACTGTTCTGTTGTCCAAGGCTTAGACCGGCGGACTCAAGCCCATCTCCTTTGTACGGGCTGTGGCACAGCCAGGCCACACTCTCTCATTTTCCACCTGTGTGCCCTGAACCCTTAGTGAGGGTGAAAATATGTTTTGTTTAATGTTTCACTTGTCCCAAAGATTAATCTCCCCATGACAAGAAATGCATTGACGTAACTCGAGGAAGATGATGAACTATCCAACTGTTTGCCTCCCATATGTGGGTAAGTTTGGAGTTCTAGTTTGGTGGACGCCAAAAAGATCATATCAGACCAGACTTTTCTAGACCTGGGCACGCAGCCAGACACGTAGCAGCAGCTGCTGGTCCTTTGGAATTTCTAATGATGACTCTGGATCAATACGCTTCTGATGCAGCACTTGAAAAAGACCCTCTGATTCCCCCCCCCCCCCCCCCCCTTCAACAATCAATGATTTCTCCTTTTTGCTGTAGTTTTATTTCCCTATTAAACATTCCTTCCTCTCATCATTGCCCTTTTTTAAAATTTCTGAAAGGCTTGTTTACATCTGCTGTGCTCGGAACTCAATGTCACTGACATCCTGTGAGAGGAATCAGCCCCTAGGTGTGCATCTAATAGGCTTCTTCTAAACTCATTTCACCTTTTTTTTTTTTTATGTGTGTGTGTGTGTGTGTGTGTTGGGGGGGGGGGTTATATGTAAAGGCGTCCTGCCCCTCTTGAGTTGTTGAGATGATTGTGACGGACAGAATTGATCTTTAAAAGTGTTTTGCATTAAATCATTTCATGCCATTCTCACCCTTAGAAAATTGAAGACGTCTTTGGCTGAAATGATTCTGCGGAGAGCCCCTCGGGCGCGACCAGATTGTCTTAATTACATCATATTTTAGTCCGGGAAATGACTGGAATTCGATTTATTGTGCGACACAAGCCCTCCTAGATGAGACAAACTGTATATGACATTGATGAATGGTGTTTGTGAAAGACTGTTATAGAAAAGTGGATTACAACCAGGCTTATTAACTCGTTCGTAGTCTCAGTGTTCCCAGTTCTTTCGACGCTTCTTTTCTTGTCAGCGCCGTTCACGGGGAGAATCTGTCAGTGTGTAGATTGCTGTTTGCTGCAGCATGCGACGACATTTTGGTGCCCTCGGGGGAGCAAACTCCTTTCAACTGTACAGTTCCGCTTGTCAAATGTCAGGGGTGTTTTTTTTTTTTTTTTTTTTTTTTTTTTTTTTTTTTCCTTTGGAAACAGCCACTTTATGAAGGCCATTGGCTTGAATTTGGCTCATTTTCCTTTCATCTGCATTGGTTTTCATTTGTTTTTATGTTTGGAACCCCCGCTTGGCTGTTCATCATCAGGATTTTAGTGTCAGTCACCATTAAGTGGACACTCCCAAGGGGTGAAATGTAAAGCAGCGCGGAAATGCCAAGAACGACAGCTCCTTTAACTGCAATTTGATGTTTTGAAAGGGACCTCTTACTCATAGACCCCCACAGTCGAATTAAGCCTGTCACAATCCTTATGTAATTGCATAATTGTGATTATTTGAGATAATCACAATCATGTTGTGAGGTTGTCATAATCATCTTCACTCTTCTGTGTGAAAACAACCGGGTGAAACAAACAGAAATGTCGCATCTCTCAATAGAATTCTTCTGTTTGACTGATAGAATTTCTCACTTTGAAGGTTTGCCATTTTACTGCAGTCTGTTTGTGCATTTAGCTCAGAAACTTTTCACGAGTTGGCACTGCACAAATATCATTATAATAACGTTCATTGAATCAGGCTTTTAGGAATTAGGCCAATTATGATTGGATCATTTTCCTTTGCAAAAGCTTTGTTAAGTACCAGTTTCAGGGACAAACTGCTGGAGTGGAACCAGTTTTTGGTGAGGCCCACCACCACTTATAAATATAAATACTGTACAAAACCTTCTGATTTTCTCAACATTCTGTTTGACCGTCTCCTTCAAAGAATACAGCCCCTGAATTGGGACACAGCCACAGTGTTGTTTCACTGTTTTAATTCTGTTTTAATAAAACAAAGTCTATAGCAGTTTAAATCTCTTGTACTTGGCATTCGCTCAATGAGTAATGGTTAAATAGTTCAATTTTTTTCACAAGATGAGGAGGCAAACCATTAGAGACAAGCCTCACTGATCTGCCTCTTTACAGGATGCAGAATAGATAGTTTTCTGTACAGCTGCTTATAATGTCATTAGAGTTTGAGCGTCTGGTTTCTGTAATTGCTGATGGAAGGAGGCCGGATCTTACAAGGTTACTGTCTTTTGTAAGATCTGGAGTTTTTTCGTGGCTCTAGAATTCGAGTGTCTCTCCGGTTCTTTTCTTTCTCTGAGCGTTTTACATTGATGCGCTCCGAGCTCTCTCTCCCTGTTCTGCCCTCTCTGCTTCAGCCCTGCTCTCAGTGGAGCAGGCTTTGGAAAGCAACACATGGGGCTACGCTTTTCATCTGTGTCTGTGACCGTCATCCAAAGTTTATTGGATCATTTGATAATCTTGTTGGCTGGAGCCCAGCCACATGTGTTCTTTGCTTCTGAATATGACTGTGCAGGCACAGATGATAGATTCAAATCCAGCAAACACCATGCTGCGATCATACTGATTTTTTTTTTTTTTTTTTTTTCTATCTACCAGTCCTTTCAACAGCACATGCATACAACTATAAACAGCCTGGTTATTTGTTGTCGTATACGTTTAGCAAAGTTGACACAATGGGAAGCATGTCAGTGACATCAAAGTAAAGGGGCTGACAAGAAGAAACGGCATGACATCCGCTCTCATTTTTGTTTACAAATATGAAAAATGATTGCCCAAGACGGTGACTTATTGTTGTCCCTAATGCCCAGTTGGCAGATGTTTCCTGTTGTTTCGCTGCAAACCAGCACAATGCGGGGGGCTTTGCTTGTTTGCCAAACGGGTTGCTGTGACTATTTGTGCCTCCCAGTTCCCCCTCGATCAAGTAGATGATTGGATTTTCATTAGAGTGGTCAAACAGCAGGGTGGTGAAGGGATGAGCGCCACGTCTGTGACACTGTGTACTCGGTATACACTCTGCTCATGTTGATGCCTCGTCAGTCTTTTCTTTATGCGTTTCCGAGCTGAACTTTTGCAGACCCTGCCTATCGGTTCTGAAGCATCCTGAGAAACATCTGAAACAGCATTCATGCTCCAATAAGAAGGCCGTTTTAGAGAAGAAGTCATGGGGTGGTATTATGTTTCTGTTGTATCTTTTCATTTTAAAGGCACATGCTAGGGTCTAAATGAAGGTTGTGGTTTTTGCCTATTTCCCTCCTCCTCACTAATCCTCTTTCTGAAAGCCCCTCATGGTTCCATACTGATATTTATATGTAGCAGGATTTGGGAGGGGGGATGAAAAGTGGAAGGCTTTGGGTTCTTTAGTTGTCCAGCTTGATGAGCTACAGAGGGCAGGTTGCTCCTCACTCACCACAGAGAGACCTTTTTCTCAGAATGTTTTATTTTTTGAGGCTGTGTGTTGTTTATGGTGTAATCCAGTAGGCGATATTAATATCTCTCCGTGTGCACCGTTGATATCAATCTGCATCTGCTCTCAATGAGCGCATCTTTCTCAGTGGACCCAACAAACTCATTTTAATAGTTATGTGTTTGACTCCCAGACCTAATTAGAGTATGTACTATTATGTGTGCACAAACACCATACAGAACATCATTAATCGTCATTTAACAAGCTGCAGCACCAATTATGTAAGAAGTTATCATGCATTTGATGTGTGTTAAAGCATCTTTATCCTTTGAGGCTTTTATTTGAATTTGACATTTGCTGCTGAAAACTGATTTCTACCTAATTGATTTTGAGGGTCGGTAGATGTGGAGCAACCCTCTCTTCGTCATCTCCCAGTTGGTCTTGTTAACTGCCTCCACCTTCAGCTGAAAGGAGAGAAATGTATTTTCACAAGATAGACAGACCAGGATGTTCCTCACAGACCGTCTGGACCAAACAGATTTTTCACGGTCCACATGTTGATCTCGGTCCCTTCTGTCTCGGCGCTACAACAGGTGGTCGCTTTCTGCTCTGTGTCTTTCCTCGTCTCGGCTACTTTTACATCCAGTTCTAAACTGAGAAAGATGTAATTCCAAAGTTTTCTCTCTTTTACCCAGAGCTGCGCTTTGATTCGGTCAAATGTTTCTTGGATGTTTAAGTGCGGTCAATTTCCAGCGCTTCAGGAATTCGCATGTGTCTTCTCACATAAAGGATTTTCGCCCCTCAGCTCTCAGTGTTAATGATTGCTTCAAGGATGAATCGCTGAGCACATAGGAAGGGTTAGAAAGGTAGCCAGAAAGTAGATATTGGATCTCATCATCTTCATTACTTGAAATCAGTGTCTCCCACAGAAATAGACTTTAGATTCGACTGGGGGGGGGGGTCGGGTTGGGTTGTATAGATCGCTCTATGTAGTTGTCTGCAGAGAATTAATGATGACATACACAAACACATGCTGATTTAAAATCTGCTAACCGTAGTGTCTCATTAAACATGGACCACAATCTGAAATGCAACGCCAGATGCAATGTGAGTGGTGATGGTGCTCTCAAAGAAACGGGAAACTGTGATGTCTTTTTCTTTAACCAAGTGCTAGAGCTCAGTCGACCATCGGTGTTGCACCGTTTTCTGTGACCCATTGAATTGATATGCGCTGAACGACAAAGGAAAATCAATAATTGAGCCAAAGGGGTTGCATGAATGTTGGGGTGCGTAAGGTTTTCTGTTCATTTTCTAGTACGGCAGACATGACCTTCACATAGAATCTGAGAGATTCCTTCGCTTTCCTCCAAAATAATTATTCCAGTCAGTTCAGAAACAGTCAATTTTATTTAGAAATCAAACTCGTTTCAAAGCTTACAGACCTTCATTCTTAATTGTGACAGTTTCAAAGAAATGAGTTTACACTTTGTATGATTGTTTCCTCACATCAATGGTTCAAACCTCAGACTATTTTGTATATAAGTACACAGTATATAAGGCAAGAATAGAGTTTGTACAATTCTAACAAGCTTTAAAGCCAAAGCGAGAGAAGTTTTGCAGAACATTTACAGAATACATTAAAAAACAATGATGAAGAGTACGGCCTTGGCAGAAGTGTGTAGCTTCAGTGAATCCATTCCAAATGACATTTTCACAGTAGCTGCAAGGTTCAAGTTTATTAAACAGTAGCTGGATTGATTCTTTTCTTAGTATATGTGAAGCATATCTGCACTCATTTATGAAGAGACGGAACTGGAGTAATGTTTTTGCTGTGTGCTCGGTAGTTTTTTGCCCTTTTTCTTACTTAGGAATAGGGCTGAACGATATATCGTTATTGTATCTATATCGAGATATGAACATTCAAGAAAGTAATTTCGAAAAAGCAACGATATAAACGATATATTTCCCCCGCGCTCGCCCAGCTTATACAGCTCCGGCAGTCACCATAAACATTACTTTTAAGATTGCGCTTGAACGCACCCCACCGCCAGCCAACCACAAAGCTTATTTCACGCTTGCTGTGAATCGACAGCTGAAGCCAACCAATGACAAACATAGGAGGGTGGGAGTGAGGGAGAAGTAGACTGAGACGCACATAGCCACACACATTCACGGGGAATTCGTATCGATATCGAGATATCTGGCATGAATATCGAGATATGAAATTTTGTCCATATCGTTCAGCCCTACTTAGGAACAGCTGTGAAGCAGCCTCAGAAAGTCCAATAACACCAAGTGGAGCCTCTTAAGCCACAAGAGAATTGTCATTAAGCACATATGCAGTAGTTGTAACTTTTTCTTTTAGGTTTCACCCCTACAGTAATTTAGGTGTATCCAAATGTTTCATTTCCTTTACGCAATACAGCAATACGTTTTATCAGCACTCATATGGAGATGAGAATGCATCACAGAGGCTTTCTCCTGCAACCTTTCCAAACGAGCCATACTCGTTTTGTCTTTTTCCCCAGGACGATGGGCCACAACAGTTGCTTCTCTAAGGTCGTCCCTGATGTCTTTCCTTCTTGGCATTGTGTTAACACTCCTGAATGCTCCAGACCAGCAAACTGACAAAACTTCTGTTTTGTTTGAGGTACTCAAAAGCACTCAGTTGCTCCCAGTTAATGAAGTGCCTTTGATTAGCAGCACCCAGATTCTACATAACCTCTTAATCATGATGGAAGCAGTTTTTCACATACTGCCTCTGCATTTTTTGAGTGTTTGGTAGATAATTGACACATGTTGTTGTTCATCTGATGCTGTATTTACCTCATTATAAGACCTGGTAAAAGGTTGATGTTTCTTTTCCGTGCTGATTTGAAGGAGAATTGAAGGAGCTTTTGCTTTGTTTTTCACACGATTTAAATCATTTTGACCGGACTTGCTTGGTCGCTGCTGGTTTTCTTGACCTTTCAGGTATTGCAGACAACTTCATAAACGTCTCTGGAGATGTAGTATGCCACCCTCTCACTTTTTGCCCATTAACTGTCCCACAGTGTCATAAAAAAACGCTTCCCTCAAACATGGTGGAGTAGAAATAGTCCAGTAAAAGATTCTATTGTGTAAAACAAGCTCACGAATCTGAACTATGGCCTGAGGACTCGTCAAACAAACTAATCTAGAACTGCCAGAGGAGATTGGGCACACTAGTACCTGTAGTTTTCCTTTCATATGTTGTACAATACTGTTAAAATGTCCAACATTATTCAGTTTAGTCTGTGCTGAAATAAAATGAAATGCAACACAGGCCAAGCCTGTCCTGTCAGAAATTAACTTGGGAGGTTGTCACCACAGAAACAGTTGAGATTAAATGGCTTTGAAAAAGACGATCACAGATGGGCTGGAATGAAGATGATTTTCTAACATTTTATTGTATTACTGGGAAGATCTACGTTCTGATTTAGTTCTGGATTAAATGGATTATATTTCTTTTTTTTTTTTTTTTTTGCCTGCAGTAGACGACAGTCGCAGTGCTCTCAGTTTTGAGAATCGGGGAGGAATACTGAAGATGGAACAAAGCTAACAGCTTCTCTGTATTTGGACTCAGAGGAGTGAATTTTTACCATCTTAAAACCACTTTTTGAAAAAAAAAATAATAATAAATTAACTAAAGAACATCTGTGCTGCTCCAACTCCTTGCATGCATGGCTGCCTAATGCATCCTGCAGCCTGAACTGCATACAGTACATCTCCTTATGAGATAGCAATCCACATAAAGCTGATAAATACTGCATTCTGTAAATGCAAGAAGTGGGCTGTTTGGTTGAAGAGGATCCTACAGGACAGATCTTTAACACACTCCAGCTCACGCATAAACCAACACACAGGATAATGAAGTCGAAGGTGGCAATATGCTCACTGTGAAATCAGTATCCCACATAACCTGCTCCTAACCAGGTTTTGAAATTAGGTCAATTCAAATAACTAAAAGACGTGACACATTACACTGCGTCATTATGCACACAGTAAAAATGATACCATGATGAAAACTAAGAACACCCAATGATTTAACAGCTTGTAGAACCACCTTCCCCTCTACTGTAGCTGTTTCTGACTGTAACACACAGCTACTTTATCTCTCTCATTGCTTGTGTTTTTAGATGGTTAGTTACAATATTCGTAATAAGTCTTAAAAACACACAACTGAACTAATCAGTACACATCTTTCTGTGTGCACAGCCGATGAAAAGAAGCCTGTTGACGGAGTTTTATTTTTTACTAAACAAAGGTCCACAGCTCTGTGTTTTAGGGCAAGCTGATGATGAATATGAATAATGACTCGCTGGCACTCCGTAGTTATTTTTCAACCCTAGAGAATTAACTTTTGAGATTTAAAATCTTTAAAGTGTCTTGGCCAAGATAGGCAGCAGCAGTGAACACCAAACAACATAGATGTGGATAAAACGCAAGTTAAAACAATAAAAGCTTTAAGGCCTCGGTATGCTACTCCGTCGCTATCCACCAATCCGACTCCGTGGTCACGTAGAGGCTATTAAACCTTTCGAAGTTTTCCGTCGGGATGTTGGATACACAAGGCAATTCACCTCCCGATCAGTAGGCGTCGCTACGCTAGACGACCCAATCTAGCTTTATCGGGAAAGTCGTTGATTTATTTATTTATTTATTTATTTATTTTTTTACTTTCTGGCTCCGTTCCGCTCCTCACAGTGAACGATGGCGAGCGAGAAAGAAAGACTGTTGTTAGAGTTGGAGCTTATTGACATTGAAATTCAAATAATTTTTACCAAATGTTAAACTCAAACAGTAAACTCTTTAAAAAATGGCGGTGTTGTTGTTGTGAGAGGAAGGGGCTAAACCGGAAAAATTATTCCGGAAATGATGTCGTTAGCTGACCAATCACAACCCTTGCGGTCTCCGCGAGTCTCCGTCTCCTTGACGGATAGGAATGTTGGCCGACGCACGCAAGCAACGGAGAGCGTCTCCGTTGCTTCCGACGACGGAGAGGGCTCTCTGTGGCCTTTCCCGGACGACTATAAATCAGGCTTAACACACCAAAACCCGAGAAGACGTAACCACCAAAGTCATTGCTATATGGGGGCAGAATGGTTGATTACAGTATAGACAACCACACGTGTCTGCTTCTAATATGCTTGAATTCATTTAGTGGAACTGGCTCCTAAAGATTTAGGTTATATTGCTTTCTGACGGATTGTATCAAAGCATGTAAGCATTGCAAAGACGCCTGCATGTACGTTACATCACCTTTATGAACCACAGACAGAAAAGGTGCAACAACAAGTCTCTTTGTGGCCTTAAAAGAAAGAGTAGCCTTGATTCTGAAGGGGGAAAAAAACTGTTTTACTTCCAGTTTTTCACAAGTTATTAAATGTGAGGTAGGAAAGTAAGATAATTATCAAGTACGCTTCCTAAGTACTTGTTATAGGGACACTGATTAAATCCGATTGCCCTTAATGATGTATATAGGTGGAAGATGATTTGATTTTGCATTTGAGAAGATTTTGTGTTGCTGGCATTCGAAATAGGTTTGAAATCACACAAAGTTTGCTGGACAGTATTAAAAGCTTGCTGTGGTTGACAGAGAGCCCGATTGAGAGCAGCTGATAGATTACTGTATTGTCAGCTTAAAAAAAAAAAAAGGAATTTTGTTATTTGATGCATTTTCTTTGAGATTGTTTATACAGTGTTTCCCACACATAGACTAATTTGTGGCGGTGCGCCACAGATTCAACACCGGCTGCCACATGTTGCGTTTCGTTATTATTATTTTTTTTTAACGCTATTTAAAAAATACTCGTATTCGTTAAGCTGCATTTCCTTTCCCTGCTCTCCCTCCGTCTCTCTGTCAGTCACGCGTCTCTCTCGCATAGCCTACACACACACACACACACCCTCCCCTCCGTGCTTCCCTGGAAGCGTGGAAGCTTGCTAGCTTCAGCGTCGCGTTAGATTAGCTCAACCGAAAGAAGACGGCTGGGGAAATTCACGAAAGGTTGGCATCACGTGCACCTTTATAAAATCACACATTAAAAAGTCCTATAAAAATATTTTATATTTTGAATACAATGTTGTCCCGTCCCGTCCCGACCCATAGCAAACAAGTGATTACGCCTTCTTTATAAAGTTAACTATTTGCAAGTTTACCATTTAAAAAAAAAAAAAAAAAATGTAGTTGGGTTGTCGAGGTCTAAACACTAGCAGCTGTGAATCAAATAAAGTAATTTTTTTTAAACTCTTACACTGAATGTTTCCTGCTTCAATCCAGATGAGTATTGAAAAATATTTTCCGCGATTGAAAAAGAGACGTGTTGAGGATGAGGATCAGCCTGAACCGGAGGTATCAGTCTGAAACAGCTGAACAGTCCCACCAGTGTAATTAGTTATGTTATTAATTTGTTTACAATGAATATGTGAATATTAATACAATAAAGTTCTGCGTGACCAATTATTAACGAAGGAATTATTTTGAAGAATTTTCATTTTTAACATAAAAATGGTCCCAGAACTGAGCCTTGAGGAACATCCACGGTTACACTGATGTCAATAGAAGTAAAAAAAAAAAATGATTTGCTTTAGTACTGCATGAATCACTATACCAAAAACCTTAACTTAAATTAAAAAAGGTGCTCAGCACAGTGCTGCTTTTTATCTAAAGTTTGAATAGAATAATTTATTACTCTTTGCTGTAGTTGTGCTGCGCCCTTTTTCTTAAACCAGATCGATAGTCTGACTAGATATTTTTAGTATTTACTCTTTAGTTGGCCCCCTAACCTTTAAAAGGACACACAACTTGGAAATAGAAACCTAATTGTTTAGGTCAGAGGGGAATTCTCCTTTTTTTTTTTCTTTTTTTTTTTAAAAAGGGAAGAACAAAGGCAGATATAAACACAGAAGGAATTTGATCTATGAATGATATGAATGAGAGGTTTAAGAGATGGAAGAAGGTGGTGAAACAGAATCAGCTGCTATCTTAAGGTATGGCTTCAGATGATCTGGATCTGCTGCTTTTATCATATAAATTCATGTAAGAGCTTAATGCACCTCAGAAACCATGACTGAACTAAAACCAAAAGGATTACTCACAGAGGGATGATCTGAGCAGACATGAGCAGCGTAACTATGAGCAACAATGAGGGACTCAAACATGGAACCAGATGCAGTGAAATCCTCATTAAAACAGAGGAGCTTTTGAGCTTTATCCGTTCTTTATGATGTTTTGTGAGTCCCTAGCTTTATGAGGCTCCACACCATTGCAATGTCCAGCTAGTGCTTTAATAGTTTTCCAGAATGTAAAAGGATCATTAAGATGATTTGAAGTGTCTCTAAGAGAGTGATTAGCTTCTCCTCTTCTTGCTTTTTTCCCCTGCCAAAATGTGCTCATGAAGCAAACTAAATAAATGAGGAGTGAATGAGATTATCTCAGCTTTTAACTGTTTTGGAGTTTTTTTGCTGGAAAGGAGCATGGTTTAAGTATTTCCAGGCACTGTTCACATAGACAACATGATAAATCTTTTCCCAGACATAGTGAAAAAGGTCACGAAGGAAAACCTTGTTTCTATGAAAATATTTCCCGTCCAGCTTTATATGTTCACCGTCTTGGTCAGTAAAATATATTTCACATATCCCCTGGTCCTTACCGGGTCGTGTACTCTGGGCGTACATGACAAAAGTAACATGCCGAGTATTTCTGTTCTGATCACGTAGAACTCGCAGTCCCGTGTGGTTGAAATATTGACAAATTAGAAACGATGTTGGGAGTTTATCTGAGCAAGTGCACACGTTCAATTCTTCTTTTTTATTTACTGCAGCGACATGCTTTATTTTCCATTCCACTGTGTTCTCACGGTGCCACAGAGGCAGGGAAAAAACAAAACAAAAAAACAACAACACAGCTCTTCCCCTTGAGCACCCAAGAAAACATGGGAATGAAGACAAAATATATTTGAGCTTTGTTTGGTATAATCATTTCCTGGAGCATGTTCAGTCTCAGGCATTCAGGGGGGGTTGTTATTTTTATACCCCAGGCAGGCTTATCTTTCCAGAAAAGCCTGTACACATGTTGTGGATAGATTTGAAGAAAGTGTGTTGCACTCCATTAGCCTTCGACTTTAGATTGCATACATGCTTTACAACGCGAACGCTATGATCTACAAATGATAAATGGCTTCTCTGGAGCCACAGCTCCGAAGATTCTTTTATCTTGTTAGATTACATCAGGAATGTCTGTCTTTTCCAGTTGCCTTTGAAGGAGAAAGGAAAAAAAAAAAAAAAAGATCTAATAGGGCCAGACTAATGTGCTCTGGTGAGATGAACACCACGTCCTATCTAATATGTGAACTCCATGCATTTTTCACAGTCTGGTTGATTACATTCTCTGGATGGTTTTTCATATTTAAGCAGCTGCAGGCAGTGTGGGTTTTACTTGCAAAAGAGTGGCCCGTTATTATTCAGCGCATCAGTATTGGAGTCATGCGTTCCTTTTGTTTGCATTCGCTGCTTCGCATTGACTTTGTTTATGCACTTACGGAGTCATTTCGGTCCTTTCAGTGTAGAAATTTGAAACAATTTCTTGATTATGCAGATTTTGATGACATTACTCTCTCCACCCCTCTTCATTAGCTACGTTATTGTTGATCCTATGATATACATATCGTTGATTATTTTTATATCTGATTACTTGTTGCCATGCGCCTTACTCGTAACTGCGATTGAGCATCTCTGGCTGTACAGTTTTTACTTTACCCAGACGTCTTTTTATTGACACTCATCGTTTGGCTTTTTCATTCATTTTCAGTCCAGTCCTTGTTAGTTTACCTTTTTCAGGGGAATGTGTTTTTTGTTTGTTTTTTTGTCTGTTAAGCTTCTTACCACTGACCTATGAATCATTCTGTGTTATGTCTACACATAACAGATAACTAATAACTTTATACAATTCTTTGGATTCATCTGTGAAAAATGACAAGGTTAACACAGTTTAACAAACATGAAATAGCCATTTTGTTCTTAAAAAAAATTTAAAAAATTGGTTCCCAAGGAGCTATTAACTGAAATGTTGGCATAGCTAACATGGTGTGCTCTTAAAACAACTTTGTGGAAACTCTGAACAAGTGGAAAAAGACTACAGCAGTATCTGAAAAAGGATGAATTTCTATTTGTGAAGCAACCCTTACGCAATCTTTTGCAAAGCTGCCAAAAAAAGGAAAAAGTGACTTGAACACATTCTCATAGGCAGGGTTAAAATGAATAAATTACTTGCATTGTGTCACCAGAGGGTAGCGGTTCCACTGCTAGTGGTAGTTGGTTTGTTGTTTTAACTGGAATCTAGAGCTCTGGAATCTATCCAGAAAAGGAACATGGAGAGAGCTCTTACTTTAGGAATTACACATCTCCGGTAATATCTGAGATGTTATATCGTAAATGGGAAGACCGGTGAGTCACGGTGGTTAGTTTGCAGCCTCAGACCAGACACAGCTGGAGGGTCACATCAATTTAACTATTGCAAAGTCGGGCAAGATTTGTAGTTGTTTCTGTCCCCCCATCAGATTTCCATCAAAGACCTGGAAAAGCCTCATCAGAAATGGTCTCCATGGAAGGGTGGCATCAAGGAGGCCTTATGGAAGGGACACGGGGATAAAAGGCTGAGGTGTTCCAAATGACACGAGAACTGGACTGAAAATAGTTTTTTCTGAGTTGCGCATAAGCAGAAACTGTTGTCATTTCTCTTTACGTGGCTATGCAGTGATTAGATGTTTGTCTGCTCCCCGGCTCAGCAAGGCAGTTTTGCTATTGGAATAATTTTTCATTCATTTATCGCTGCCATCATCCATCTTGTCTGAGAGACGCCGCAGCGTTGGCTCCCTCGCATACACCTGGTGACCTTTTCTAGCAAGAAACTTCTTCTTCAAATTAGTAGCTGAGTCATTTAACTCGCCTGGTGCATCCCCACCATGCAGCTATATCCGTGTGACGATAAACACAAACCCTCGCAATGAAAGACACATTCATCTGTTATAGTAAAGAGACAAAATTGGAAACCATCTGCTGACAGCCTCCCTGCTCACATCAATACAAACAATCTACGTGAAATGAACGGAGGACGATGGTCCTGCTTTTGTGGTTCGTAGGATTGCAGCTCCAACTCCCTGCAGCCCATGCGGTGTCTTTGATGTGCTGTGATGCCAAAAGAAGCCACAGAAGTCCTGCGGGTTCAAAGCTAAACACGTAGCTGTCCCCGTGCCACCGAAAAGCACACACATTTTATGGCAGCAATCCACAGTCGACCAGTTGATGAAAAGCTTTGCCGATAATCCATCATAATAGATAAAGAATTTTTCACCCAGGTCACTGACCCTGAGAGCACCAGATGCAAACCTCCTGTGATGACTCAGTTATTGTTATTTTTCTAGGTGATAGATAGATTTTTTTTTTATTTCGAACATGTATAAAAATGAAAATGTATTTAAGTATTTATACATACAAAAGAAAGAAAAAGAGAAATAAAAAATAAAAAACATAAATCGCATTAAGTGCTCATACAAAACAAAACACCACACATTGTTCGAAAAAAAGGAATTGGAGTCAGGAGCACAGAGGATCATTTCAAGTTCACTGCAACATGGACTGTAACAGTGCAGCTGCACATACACGCTGACAGGTATTTTGGTCATTTCGAAGCATAGCAAATGTTTATAGGAGCCAGTGCAGCAAAAAAAGTCTTTCTTCCTGACTTATCGTGCGTCACACCTGCTTTAGGATAGTCACACAGATGAACTTCCTATCCGTCCTTGGTAAGGTATACCTGGGATTTTACCCTCGACACCCTCACACACAAACCTGAATAAGATGAAGCAGGTGGATAAAAACAGATCAACTCCATGTACCTTACGTTTCCATTATTTCTTCAGTTAAAATGACTGAAGAAAAACAAGAAGCACAAGACCAAAACAAATTGCAAAAGGTATTTCAAAGATTGTCCCCCGGCTCACATTAAAAAGCACTGACTGACAGCTCAGACTCAACAGGGAGAATTCAGATTTATGCACAACCCAAGTGGGAAACGGTTTGGCTCTGCTTTGCGCTCTTCATTTTTCCTGACGGTTTCTCACGTGTTCAGTGAGGGTGTACAGCCATTATGGCAGTTAACCAGCAGGAGTCCTCCG
Source organism: Odontesthes bonariensis (assembly GCF_027942865.1). Taxonomy (NCBI): domain Eukaryota; kingdom Metazoa; phylum Chordata; class Actinopteri; order Atheriniformes; family Atherinopsidae; genus Odontesthes; species Odontesthes bonariensis. The sequence goes on along the minus strand of NC_134516.1, from coordinate 15,434,475 downwards.
ACAGATTTTCTGTTAGGATTTCTTTAGCCGAATGCCAATTATGCCCATTATCTTATCTATTCAAAGGAAGACGTGGGAAACTCTAAAACTGGCTCCCATGACCATTCTGATAGCACTTCTTTTTCATAATCCCCAAAAGAGAAGGAGGAGGAAGAACTAGCGTATTTCTACCTCTGATGGGGCGATAACTGCAACAAAGAAATTTTTTAGCTGCGATGTGGTTTGCTCATATATTCTCTGTCATTTCTGGCTTTCTTTTTGTTTTGTTTTTTATCTGTGAGTCTTTGCAGCTCTTACATTGTCACTACTGAATCTTGCACTCCCTGCTCAGTGAATACATCAGTGTGAAGCATTGAAAGAGTGGATCTGCTGCCCAACATCCCGGCTGTTTAATCTCACCTGGTGAGACGCCATGATGAATTCCAGAATGCTAATACAGTTAGCACTCGCACGAACAACGCTTTAGATGTCGCATCTGTTGTCTGACATGTTGTAGAAGATTTACAACCTCACTGTGGCGGCTGAGAGTGACGGATTTCTTGATGTACGTTAGAGCGGGAGCAAAAGATACCCGCAAGACTGTTTTTCACTGCCAAGTCTGCTCCACGGTGGTGTGTTAGTGAAGAACAAAGTCAATCATCATCTGTCACATGCAGTTTTTCCTGCGAGTACCAAAATGAATCGTAACTCACTGGTCTTATATGGAATGCATATATTTGAAGTTATAGCTAACCAATGCAACAAATGTTCAGAGCTCCATCAGACTGCGTCAAATCTTACTGTAAAAAACAATGTCTGTGTTGTACCATCATACGCTAAATATCTCGATATGTATTGGATTATTTTATAAGTAAGAGACGTACGCCCAGATTATTTACAGCATGAGAACTGAGGCACACAGATAAAGTAAATCAGTGTCAAATAACATTTTCTGCAAGCACTACAATTCATCTCATCAGGTAAATCTATGAGCTTATCGCATTTTATCACCTATTTTAGTGTTTCTGTGATGACAGTTTGCACTCTGTATTATAATCTGCTTTCGCACTGCACAAGTGTCCCATAATGTGGAGTTATTGCTCCTTTCCATCACTGCATCTCTGGCAGTAGGCTTGTGATTTCTCAAGCATTCATCACCATTAAGAGAGCAATCAGCAGCGCTGGAGACCAGCTCAGGCTGCAAGAGGCACCCAGTGTAGATGGCAGCTACGGATTCACCCGCTCATCCTCAATCACCTTAAATCCCCCACCACCACTTTATCGAGTGCTGTGATCTATTGCGGGGAGAAAGCCAGAGCGGTCTTTAAATAAAGGCAATAACTCTGCGGAGAAGGGAATCAAGAGGCGGACGTGTCCCAGCAAGCCAGACAGCCATCTTTCCACAACTCAGCCGTATGTGGACATACGCTGCTCATTCCTCCATTATTTGCCCTCCCTCTCCTGCACTTCATCCTCCTCACTCAAGTTCATCATCAGGTTCTCCCCATAGATGACTTATTGCCTTTCCTACCCTCATCAGTCCGCCTGACTGAAAAAGGCCTCCCAAGAAGAGATTAGCAATCCAATAACTCGTGGAGAACCCAGATCAGCAGCAGGTACCTCCCCAGAGTCAGGACTCTATAATAACATGCTATGCAGCGTCTACTAAAAGCAAACAGTCTCCCACAAGAGTGGACCTGTTGTTGAACCTGTCTTGTTAATCTCTCTGCCATTAAGTGCATTTTATTTTTGAATTGTGCCCAGCTGGAATTTTCCAGATTGGCCGGGTATACGCGTGTTTTGTAGCAGTGATAAATGTCCTCGCTTCAGGTGATCCACACCAGGAGATTTCTCCTTGAATAAGTGTGGCCTCAACACGAATGTAACATACATTTAAGCAGCATGACTGAAGGACAAGCACTGAAATACCAAACTGCTGTTTCATTTCAAAGGAGAACATTAATTATTTACCATAAGGCATGTTCAAAATGATGTTTTTTTAAATAAAAGCAAGAAGCTTGATCATTTTAAGTTGTGTATGAGCATATGATTTATTTTTAAGTATTGCAGTTATAATAAATAAAAGTCAGAATGACTCAGAATGGTCAACTGGAGTCAGGGTTGGAGCAGAAAACTTTGCACAGTGATCTCAAGACATTTTCTCTGACTCTAAAGCCCTATTTGGACGGGACTAGTTTAATGGGGGGACCTGGGGTAATGTAATAATAACCGGGAAATCTAGTCCCGTCTGAACGCGCCATGTCAGTAAAGATAGCGGAGTATGTCGGTAAACTTTGCCGAGAATTCTACCTCCTGTGAAACGGTCCGGAGTATCTACCATAGGTAATACTAATCCCGTGCGAATGCGACCTTCGGTAATAAGTACGGAATATGTCGTCACTTCCTTTTAAAGAGAGAAACAATTAGGTGTGTCTGTTTGCAAACATGGAGGTTCTGGATGAAGCGCTGCTTGCAAGCACGCATGGTCGGCGCCATGTCTGTTACAGATGGGGTTTACGGAAGTGAAATGAAGACGTGCATAGCATCCAGGATGTGACGGTTGTGCGTAACCAACAACTCCTCCCATGTTAGATGAATAGTACAGGGATTTCTTGTCCCGTCCGAATTGGTCATTTCTTCTCCCTGGCGACGTCTGGTTAACCAACATTACCATACGTCCCCCCATTGAACTAGTCCCGTCCAAATAGGGCTTAAGACTCAAAGCTGATTTCTTGGCTGCTGACGTGCTCAAAGCCACTCAAGTATTTCTTCAGCGTGAAACTTTCTGATGGTCCCTCCTTGTTTTCTTTTTAAAGTCACAAAGTTAAATGATTCTACATCGACCGTAAGGTCTCTCATGGAGGCTTTTAACGGGATGGCACATAAAAAAAAAAAAGCAATTGAGCAATTTCACCCGACAGCTGGTAGCTTGAGGTCTGTCCGGTTGTGTGAGGCTAGCATCTGTGGTCTAGTAAAAAAAAACAATAAAGTATCCTAATTATATCAGAAAGGTGTTCTAACCAGAAATTGCGGACGCAGTGCAGGGTGTGTTCCCTTCGTGTTGTCTGAGCTTACAGGCTCGTCCCCTCGCAGGAAGTGGTAGTAACTGAACGGAACACTGCTGGAACATGTATAGCCAGAGGGTAAAAACATTGTTACCGGTAGTGGGAAATTATTTAATTTTCGGGGGGAACCCACATCTACTACTACTAAATACTAATTTCCATGTGAAAAGTGTATTTCACCGTTAACAGCAATGGGTGGGAAATAAAGCATTAAGAGGAAAATCATGGAATTCCTGCTCCAGGAATTCTTTTTTTCAATTCCCTTTTTTAACCTGAAGCATCTGGTTTTACTTGACAAAATAAAATGAGTGCATTTATTTTCAATTTCTGATTTCCTTTCTGTTTGAGATGTGTGATGAAGAGAAATAAGTGAAGGACCTGGTGCATAAAAGGAGTTGTACAGTCATTTCTTTACAGTTAGATTTTAGTATCTTCACTACGATCGCACAGATGAATTTCTCATTAAAACAAAAGTTACAATCGGGCTCTTTTCTGTCAATTATTGTCCTTCGAAAGAAAAATTGGAGCGGGACAAATTCAGAATGAGTGGTTCAGACCTTTTTAAACTGCAATTAGCCAAAAATATTTCAATGGTTGCACATTCACTGCATGAGCGAGAAGTTTTGGGTTTTCCTCTATTTGGTCCGTCACTATCAGGTAGCGAATGCCAGTTAGCTGGCCGTCTGCAGTGGAAGTGGAACCATAAATGGCGTGTTATGACTCAGCTCGACACACTTTAGTTCCCAGTTTTATAAGAGATGACATCTGCAAATCCATGAGACGCTGAAATCATGCACATAGATCACATGTTCATATGCAGGGATTAGGAATCCGTGGCCAGTTGTAACCCATAGTAAGTGTAGTTTTACTTCTCTCAATTTAAGCACTTTTGCACTCTCATAATGCAATGAGATGAGATGCAAATTAGACCACCGAATATGACGGTTTTTATCTCTGTAAAGCAGCACTTTACTAAAACAGTTTTTGTCACTTCCTGGTTGGGTTTCGGCAACAACATCTCTAGGTGTCAAAACGACCTTGTCAATGTCATGAATTTTATCATTTAACATGCTGTCTGAGGCCTATAGAGTTTAAGATGTAGCTCTTAGTTTTTTTGTCATTTCTCAGAGCATTGCACAGTCTGACCTTGAGGTCAACTTGCTGGAACGTTCACATCTGGGAAGGTTGTGGAACGCTGCGCTCCATATTGTTTGGAAATGCCTTTTATTTTTCTCTGTAATATTAGAAAAGGCAACAATTCAAATCTGCTCACTGGCTATCTTTGGGTGCATCTGGTGCTGAACTTTTACTATTCTTACTGAACTGATGGGTATTTGCAGGCCTAAACAGTACATGTGATTTGATGTTCATTGACTTATATTCCAACCAAAAGTAAAAAAGAATACACATCAGGCCTAGAGTGAAAAGTTTGGGTAAGATCAGGCTGGCAAAGTTGGATCATTACACACCTTAAAAAACCCAGAAAATACCACTTTTTTATGGCTTGAAGTTTTTACTTTAGCATGCTTTAATACTTATTGTTATTATAGTTCATTATGTCTTGTTTATGCCTTCTCACAAAGTCCCTGGTTCCAGCTTGCCGCCTGTGGTTTTATGAAGCTGAAATACTTTTTACTGCGGTGCTTTGTTGCTCAGTCTCATAGCCCATGGGAATAATAACTGAACAGTTAATGGCGCCCAACACTGAGGAAATATGGAGAGTTATTGAACACAATAAAAGACCACCTTTCAGGGCACTAATTAAGTTGATAAAACCAGGTATAAAAGTAACGTGACGCATCATGATGCAAACAAGCAATGTGTGAGGTATGATTATCTTCGATGCGTGGAAAGTTCCATAATGCTGCATGTCCTCTGAAGTGTGTGTCTTTAGCACCACTGCCTCGGCTCACTTTGTTTTACCTGCCCGAGATATGAAGCTTTTAGCAATCCACTGCCCAAACACAAGCTCAGCACAAAACAAACTGCGGGTGTGCATTTTCTTTTTATGGGGGAACGCAGAGGGGATTAAACATTCTATTGTGTCGCTGCAAGTCATCTCCCTTGTCCATAAATCCCTCCTGGCTTTCTGCCGCAGGGCGTGCAGTGAATTTACACGCTCTGCTTGTGTTATCTGTACTTTGGGTTTTCTTCAATTTCACGGGGGCTTGTGTTTCATGATAAAGAGTCCGTAGGAGTCAGTTCCTCAAGGCCAACTAAATGCAAGAGGCCACTGTAGTGTTCTTATAACGCGTGGATCACAGTGGAGACGGTGCACGGTGTGATCGGTAAGGCGAAACAGTTCCTTTTCACGCAATTCCATTGAATATGAAATATAGAAATGTCAGTTTGAAAAACGGTTATCGGCAGCAACTCACAATTGAAGATTTTGCTACATCTTTCCTACAGCTTTCAAGCCAATCACCTGCTGTTAGATTCACAGGAAGTGCTGTGCTGGGATCCTGCGTTGTTCCATGTGCTGCAAGAATCAGTCAAAGCATCTATTTTTGATGGCTGTTTACAGATGAAACAGCTGTGAGACGGAGCAAGAGGTAAAAAGAGAGACAATGATAAAAGGATTGCCTTTGCTATGCTGTTGGAGACGTGCCTTCCTCTGTAGTGGAAAGGGCATGCGGTGGCTGGTGAATGTGAGGCACAGGTGCTGCAAAGGATCGCCACTAATTCAGTGATGCACAAGAACCCAAGAAGGGACGGAGCAGGTTCAGAGATGTTGGTTGGGGTGAGCTGAGGTCCCCAACAAATGAAGAGAATCCTCCCCTTTGCTGTTCCCCTGTAATTGCGGTTCGTCTAATCTGTCCCTCAGTTCGCCATCTGTGGGGAAAAAGAAATGTGCCGAGCTCTGAGCGCGATGCTCGTCGGGGATCGTTAGGTCTGCTTGGCATTCAGCAGCCCGCAAGATGAGGAACAAATGAAATCCAAATTACTATGCTGGGAGATTAATGGAGAGAAATAAGAAACCAAGGATTGTACTTTACAGAGGTGGCAGTGTTACAGGTGTCAGGAGAGCAAAGACGAATGTCGGGCTCCAAACGTTTGGCACCAGGAAGCTGCCGTGTGTGCCAGCAAACGATGGGCCTGTGTGGTAATGGAACATGCTGCTGAAAAATGCAGCAACGCTAATTGTGACAGACGTGCCCTCCTCCTTCATCTGCCACCAGTGAAAGCATTCATGCCTAACGAGGAGTTTCATTTGCCCTCGATACATCAGAAATAAACAAAAGCTACAAAAAAAAGAACCGCTGTATACCTGCCAGTTTCTGACAGCGCCAGGCTGCCGTTTTTTTTTCTTCAGTCCTACATCTAATAAAGCTTTATTTAGCTGTTGTCGTCGACGGAATAATGCAGTAATGTTGTCATTATCCACATCCAATTTTCAAAGGAGTCATACCGCTTTGATTTAAATGTCATCTGGTTCAGCTTTATTGACTGTATTCTGCAGCTTTATTTTTTTACTAATCAATAGGAGTCCAACCACAAAGTCCCCTCTGTCTTTTTCAGAAATACTAAGGTATCTTTTAAAATGTCATTAACATTAGATTTACATTTACTCACCAACAGGATTCAAAGCTAGCAATGCATCTTGTAGCCCCTTTGTGTATGTGACCTCAAATCAAACGTCTCAGGCATCCCAGTTTCCCCACAATAAATCAAATAACGCTTATAGAATCTGTTCTGCAATGATCCATCTTCTTTGGAGTATAGATCAGGCCTTTAACAATCAATAACGGCATGGTTGTCGCAACAGATTAGCAGCCTAATCTCCAGTGTATGGCTTCATAATGCTCTTTATGCTGCTACATTCAAAAGCAAAAGAAAGGCCCGGCTTAGCGCGCCCGCAGCTATTGCTCGTCACCATATTGGTTTCCACAGAGCGGCAATGTCGAGTTCATTCCGAAGCCCTTGGTGTCGGTCGCCTGCTTTGAGCGACGTTGTTTTTTTGAAGTGACATTTATGGAGGGATGTGACATTTTGATCAAGCAGATGAAAAAGATAGTTTGACAGCCAAGTTCCCGAATGAAGCAGTCAAAGTTGGACGAGAGGATGAGAGGGGGATGATCAGGCAGTAAAAAAAAGTAAACATCATTTTAATTCCTCACAAACTGCCTCTGTAAGGAAGTCCCTACCCTTCAATCCTCCATAAGTTTTAGAGGCAGGTCACCATCTGTTGTAATCGCACCGTTTGCATTTTTCTCTGCTTATTGAGGTGTGACATGTTGGCATGCAAACTGCATTATTCTCTGAGTGTCTGGCTGATTTCCCAGCCCTTTAAGCTGATGGAGGTGAGCCCACGGCAGCCTCAGCGGAGGAGCGCCTGAGCTCTGTGGGCAACAAGTGTGACAGTAATTATAAGAAAAAGACAGCAGTCAAGTCTGGGTGTGATATCTTCAAATCCGCACTATTTGAGTTTTATATTAATTGAACTGGTGGGAAATTGTTATTTTATGCGAAAAGCTCGCTGAACTGGCAGCCGAGAGTTAAAAAGTGACTCACAGAGAGATGTGTGATCTCGGAACTTGGGTCAGATTCAGTTTTGGTTTCATCAGACCAGTATTCTGTACTGTAAAGTCATTTTTTGTTTCTCCCAGAATGCCCTGAAAGTGAATACTACCACCCTTCCATCACAGTTATGCCACAGCTGGTGTTTATCTCTACTTGTAAACATTTGATATTTAGAAGTATCTCAGCTTACCAGGGTGGCGAAGCAAAATGGTCTTTTTTACATAATAAATCCTAATTATAGGACCTGTACTCGAGAGCGAGGTATACATGTGATTATTTCATGTTTCCGAACCTGTCGCTCTTCACATTCTTGTTGTTGCATGTTTGTCAAATGTCTGTCAGCCACACATTTAGTAACTTTAGTGCTATTAACTTTTGATCTGTGGGGTCTCCTTCAGATGGGCTTTGTGGTGTCCAACTACTGGGCAGTAAAATTATTTCCTATTTCGCTTAGTGTCTGCTTCCAAAAGCTTTGGAATGTATTGCCACAGATGTGTGATTCAGTGTTGGTGCACAGCAGTCAAGTAAATGTAATAATCTTGTTGCCCACTCAAAGTATTTATAGTCTATACAGCTTTTCTTCTTTTTTTTTTTTCTTTTTTTTTGCCTTTGCAGTCCTATTTCTCCAATCATGCACACACTTGTATACCAGTGAACCAACAGGTCAGTGTCAGACTGAGAATCTTGCCCAAGAATGATACATTGGCTATAAGGAAGCATTTAAAAGTGCGTGAGAAATAAGAAGAAAAGTATTGGCTGGTGCTGGTAAAATAACTGCTATGCCTCGAACATGGCAACAACAGACCTAGTTGTTACCAGCAAACAGAGCTGTTGTCCTCAGGTAAAGAGCAGCTTTTAGATATTGTCATGGCTTAATGAGAGTAAATTGAGTTTTTGAAAAAGGGAAAAATGTTGCAGAATAAAGGAGTGAGGTGAGAAGAACTGAATGAATGAGTAAAGAAACGAAATGCTGAATTTAAAAAAAAAAAAAAAAAAAAAAAAAAAAAAAAAAAAAAACCTGTTAAATTGTTGGAAAATTTAAAGGTAGCAGAGAGAGGCAGGGTTGACATGGCCAGAGTTTGCCGTGACTTCATTGGGGGGTGTTGTGTTTGTATCTTGCTGAGCTGATGACATCACACTCTGTGTTGGCAGGCAAGACGTCCTGTAACTCAGGATTACTGCTTCTGATGTTAACAAGCACTGCAATCCCTCCTTCTTACCTGTTCCTGCAGCTGCATGTATTTGTGTTTCAAACACACGGGCCCTCCATGTCCTCATCCATGCTCCAAAGCTCATCCACTTTATTTGCCAGTTAACACACATTCCCGTGGACACTTTAAAGAAAAAGTGGGTTAAACGTCCTCCTCACGGCTTGCTTTTGGTTTTGCTCCTGCTTTACATCCCAAGACATCAGCAGGAAGAATTGGCATCAGTGGTTCTGGAGTTCAACAGACAAAGGGTTTTTTTTCTGTGTGAGATGATTATTGTTTTCTTTTCTTTTATATTCTGACATTATCACCTGTGTAATTCCAACTTAATTGGAATTGTAGGCTTTCCACGGTGTTGATCTGAGAGTGCTCAGTTCCCCAGAAAGACTCTGACTGTTGCGTGTTTAAGTTAAGTGCCCGTGCACACATCGACTCAGGGGGATAGCTTGTTTGTGTTTTTTCTCTGTTGGATAAGAGCAGTGGAGCTCAAACCCTGTTGTGTCACAGGCTTTTTACATCACTTGTACTTTGTACAAACCCCCCCATGTGCAGCAGTGGAAACAGCAGCATACACGTTGGTCTGCCACTGAGATTTGTTTTGTTGATTTTGTGACTGTTTGGGCAGAACTGTCAATACAAAAATGCTAATCAAGAAATTAAAAGAAAGCAACAACAAACTACAGTTCAAGAACTCATACATGCCTGAGCAAAAAAAACATGGCACTCCATACGGCACATGCCCAAGTGGAATTAAATCCCTCTTTGGTAATTTAATGAAATTCAAATGTCTTTTCACAACTCTCCTCCTAATTAGAACTGAAAAACTGTGAACACAAGGGTGGAAAATTATTAAAAGAACAGTTGGGTGTAAATGGAAATTACTGAGCGCCTTTTCCGTCTCGCTTGCCTTTGAAAAGGGAATGTCAGCCGAACTTTGTTAGCAAAAGTTAACACGGTCATTTGAATTCAACCCCCGGCACCTCTAATTTATTCCCAAAGCGGCCTCGTTCTTTTATGGATCCGCTCCATATTTAGGGTGAAGGCGGCATCGAGAGATCCGTCGCAGAATGCAATCTGGAACAACACACGTATGAGACTCTTCACTCTGTGTTTTTATTGTTAACACAGACATGTCCACAGCAGCGCACGCTCTTGCCCACAACATTTAAGGAAATCAGTATGACTTGAATAAAACCTACTGTAAAGATATTCAAGTGGCCTAAATGAAATTGCATGTCGCGGCCCGGTCAACAGTTTTCTGTCTGTATTTAAATAAAACATGGAAACAACACTCGTCAGCCTTGTGCACGTCTTAGGAAAATACATAGGCATTTTGCAGCGCCTACGTCTCTCTCACTGATTAATAGCAAGAGGTGGAGGACCCATGTCGCGGCTTTGATGAGGCAATTTGTGTAGTTCTGCAAGAAAACAATGGTAGTTCATTTTATTGCAATGCGTCTCCAGGGATACATCAGCATGGCTTCCACTCCGTGCAGCGTGGAGCTTGGCCCGATAATAAATCAAAAGATGCTGGTGTGCCAGTGAGGGGCGGTGTTACAGCTCACTCTTTAATGGCTCATGTGTTGTTTTGTGGCTCTATTTGGATGCAGAGTTTGAAGCCTGCGTCTCGTGTTCAGTTATGAATGCAAAGCCACATACCGTCGGCGCTGTTGCGTCTGAAGCCTCCGTCTGGGCGTAAGCAAAACCAGCAGCGGATCATTGAGCCATTGTGAGCCAAACGTCACATTTTGCAGATGAACAAAACGGTGACAAAGGCCTGGAGTTGAAATTACAGCAGTGCACGCAGACACATTGATGGACATCAATAACAGGACGTTATCGATGAGACCCCACTGTGTGGATCCCAGTGTCCGTTATTCAGCGTGTTACTCCCTGAGAAAAGCAGCTGAGACAAGGTGCTCGATACTGTGTTCGTGTCAATACTTCAGGTACCTGAACCCATCCACCATAGTGACCAGGGAGTGGAAAGCAACCTGCAGGCACAATGATTGGCAGGAACTGTTCGAGGAGTTGCTGCTACGCCTGTACATTGTCTGACCTTCCACTGCGGTGGAAAAATCTCCTAAAGACGTCAGAGCGCTGGTGGAAATGTGCATGATGGCACCCTAACTACAGAGGTTGTGTTGCTTTGAAGAAACTAAGCAAACGCATATAAAGAAAAGCTAACCCTTTGGTGCAGCGCGTCTCCTTTCATGTGGCAGTTCCGGGTCATCTTTGAGTTCCCTTTAGTCACTTTACAGTAATGTAGCTCAGCAGCCGATAACGTCCTCCTCTGTGTTATTCCAAATGAATTTACAGGAATGGAGACCGGCCTGTCCCTTCGCTCGCCCTCGTCTCCAGTTGGTGTTATACCACACCAGTCCAACTCCTTTCAAAAGTTAATTGGCAGAGCATCGTGAAAGCAAATCACTGAGTGTGAATCCTTTAGATAATCCAATAATATTCACGTTTCTTTGCTCTGTAAGGGAAACTCCCGATAAGCACACGCACCAGAATGAGACTAAGTTCCCACTTCAATCCGTCTCTTTATGTCTTAACTACAATTTTTACTCGGTCAATTCCCTGAATGTTGACGTTTTTCCTTTAGATCTCAATAAATTTAGTTTCTAGGATGGGGACAACTTAGAGCTGTTATTTACTTTGGAAAATGTAAATGATATGTTCTACAGCTCATAGCAGATCTCCGAGGGCCCTTTTTCATTTGCCGTGAGATGTGAGCGGCATGTAAGCAGTGCTGCCTCCATCTGTATATCAGCAAAACAGAACTGCTGAGAGGAGAGTGTTTGAACAGCCTGTCCTCACTAGACCGGCAAAAGCTGGATAAAAATAGTTTTCACGAAAGCTTAGCAGGATAAAAAGTTTTATTTTACGATCAGCTATATTGATTTGTATTGATCCCCCCCCAGAATACAACAGAGATGTGGGAAAAGAGGAAAAAGCTCTGAGCCAATGAAGAGTTTGCCAGAGGAAATAAATGGATGAATGATGTGAGGATTAAATGATCACATTTGACAACTTGATAACTTCCAAAAAAATGACACCTTGTTTTCTTTTTGTCGTATCTTTCAGGCAACAGAACTAAAACCAGAAAGAACACGTTGTGCTGGAAGTCGATCGTGCAAAGTCATGCCTAACTTAACTTAAATGTGACTTACATAGAGATTAATAGATTTCACAAACCTGCCTCAACACTTGGCACAAATGAAGCTTTACTGATGCCGGTTATTGAATGAACTACGGTGACATCAGAAGATGTGCATGGATGTAGCCACGCTGAGGTCATTATCGAATTGACTCGGTCACTGCTTGGAATCCATCGTCTGTAGCATGACGAGTATCGATTGTGTAAAAGCTGCTAACCAGCAGCATTTAATTTGATTACATTTCTGCTCAAAATGAGACGTGAAATGCTAGTTAGTTACTTATTATCTCTGCAACACGCGTCATCAGCAGATGTGGAGCTTGTATAACCTCCTATGAGTTAATTTCCTAAATGCGTGTTGTGCGACAGGTTCAGCTGCTTAATGTTTCCGTGTTAACAGATGTGGCAGGAAGTGAGCGTTCAGGCTGGTGCCAGGGCCGTCATAACTGTGTCAGCGCCGGACATATGGGCGGCAGCACGACCGCTATGCAGCAATCAGCTCAGAGTAGCGCACGTCCACTTGACTGACCTCATGGAGTTTCCCATTTGTGGGCGCTGTATGCCCTGCAGAAATGAGCAGCTGCCCACAGTTCCCTCTTCTCTAATTGTAACTTTGAGAAGAAAAGAGAGACAAAAGAAAAGACTGCATCTGAAACGGTGCAGTTTTCATATATGGTGTTTTTCACATACATTTCAGAGCTGGTCGGTTCTCATTAAAGGTCCAGTATGGAGAATTTACTGATTTCCAGTGGCAAAGTTGCAGGTTCCAACCAAATGCAGCAAACTCCTCCATCGTTATTCCCTGACAGTCATGGCAGGATATTTTATACTGCTTAGCCGTGCAACAGAGGAACCTAAATGTGGTTGTTGCATTGTCATCAGCCACAGAGCATTCTATTATATAAAGAATCCCAACACTGCCGAGCAGTAAGATGAACCGTATTTAAATTTCATATTTTAAGTTTCATACCTCAAACACTTGAAGTAAATAAAAAATCAATATGAGCAGTTGGTCATTATTAATGAAATTTCAGATAATCACATTTATTTATGATGAATGTGTCTATCAACTTCGAGGGGCACTCGCAACCACTGCCAGCAAAGTGTTCTGCGGCATTTAATCGGTTCTTTCTTTGCCCTCACTCCACATCTCTCCATCAAGCTTCATTAAATTCAGTTTGATATTTTTTATGCAATCGTGTAGGAAGATGTATGGACAGGCAGTCGAGCTCTGCCTCAGATCAGAAAAAGAAATGGGCCTTAAATTCAGGAGTTTTTCTGTGGAGTTCTGACCATGGGACCACAGTGTATCCCGACTACAGGCAGTTGCTTTATTTCATGCAATGTTTCTAAAAAACCAAGATACCTTTGTTATCATAACTGGTTTGATAGTCATTATTCGGATCAAGGACTGACCTACCAATTCCATGCTTCTTTCTAAGAACTTTAATCAAAATTGTTTATTTAATTTAAAGGAGAACTCCGGGGCATTTGAAGCGCATTTCCATTGCTAGAGGTTGTCAAATACTGATAGTAGGACACAGACGGGTGCAAATCGGCGCTCCCTGTGCGGAGATCGCGCTGTTTGCGCAGCCTGTCATGCGAGGCTAATACGTGGTGGCTAGGGGCAAGCGCTAACCCTTCCACGTAAAACAACAACTTGCACACTGCAGAAACGTCACACCACTTTATAAACCATCCGACAATAAAGTCACAAGCCTTACCATCAAAACCATATGCATGGTTCTCACATTACTGGCATGGGGACGTTACAAAACAACTTTATAAACAGCATGTCACTCACCGGTTAGTTGTTCGCTCGCGCATGTGAAAGCCCAAAAGAGTCGATGGACGATAATCCCATATACAAAACAATTATATTCTCTAGAAAAACTGCGTTCAAGTATTTAAAACATTACAACAATACATGCCCAGTAATATTGTTGTAATGTTTTAAATACTTGAACGCAGTTTTTCTAGAGAAGATAATTGTTTTGTATATGGGATTATCCTCCATCGACTCTTTTGGGCTTTCACATGCGCGAGCCTACAACCAGCCGGTGAGTGACATGCTGTTTATAAAGTTGTTTTGTAACGTCCCCATGCCAGTAATGTGAGAACCATGCATATGGTTTTGATGGTAAGGCTTGTGACTTTATTCTCGGATGGTTTATAAAGTGGTGTGATGTTTCTGCAGTGTGCAAGTTGTTGTTTTACGTGGAAGGGTTAGCACTTGCCCCTTAGCCACCACGTATTAGCCTCGCATGACAGGGTGTGCGAACAGAGTGATCTCCACACAGGGAGCGCCGATTTGCACCCGTCTGTGTCCTACTATCACTATTTGACAACCTCTAGCAATGGAAATGCGCTTCAAATGTCCCGGAGTTCCCCTTTAACATCGAACGTGACTAACGTTGGCATTTTCTCGCAAACTGCATCAAGATACAGTATCTCACTGTAAATCACTGTAAACATTAATGGACTAAAAATCTGATTTTTTTTTTTTTTTTTTTTTTTTTTTTCAGTGCAGTGCTCGTGAATCAGTCAGAGGCTTAAGAAAAGGAAAATTAATTAGAAGGGGAGGGTGTTCATGTTTAGGCTGGTTGTCCTTTTCACAGAACAAATGAGTCCAATAATTGAGCCGAGAGGAAGATGAGGCTGAAAGCCAAAAATGATGCTGTGTAGTGCACTCAGATATTTTGCTCCCTTGCGCAGTCATTGAGTTATTTTCAGTGAGGCTGTTCCTCCTCAGAGGGTGGACACACGGCAGCGTTGAACCTCCAGAAACCACAACTTACTCCCTTTGTTTGAAATTCAGGACAAAATGGGAATTTGTTACAGCACATGCACATGTTGCTCCAGAAGGAATTACAACTTTGGAGACAGGCGAGAGCAAATAGTGAAGGGGTGAATGCTGAAGGGCGGATATATAGAGACTGTATCTCCTCACTCATCCTCCACTGTCGCTATCTGTATTTGATGGCAGTGTGAAATCAGTGCAGCTCAGAAGTAGTCTTGGCACAAGATGTTGCTGCTAATCAGTCCCCTCAGCCACCGTCCCCAGCTGCACACAAACCCCCTCACACACGCACGTCTCCATGTGTCTGGACTGAACAATCACTTCGCCTGATATTTCCTTTTGCAATTTCTTTTCTCGATTCATTCCGCACCCACACAATTCCAGTGGCGACACGTTCTGTGGAGCTTATTACAGAATACAGACGCTATATGCAGGTTTGCATATTGACAGCGCTGGCTGAGTATTATTCTTCCCCAGCGTAACATCTTACATATCGGGAATCAGCAGTGCTTTAATTTGGCTCTTTATGCTGTCTGCCAGAATCTAATCAGCGTTGTCAACAGGAGCTGCTCGATCAACAACAGTGGAAAGTAGAAAAAAAAAAAAAACTAAATCTGTCACTATATTAAAAATGAAAAATCTGTGGCGTTTCCTGAGAGAATGTTTTAGGAAGAATAATAAAGGTGACAGAGAGCACTCGGGGGAATTTCCTGCGGATAACGCAATTTATTCTGCTTCATAAATTGTGATGTTGCTTACCAAGTAGTTGCGGGCTTAAGTGTGTACATATGCTTTAAGAAAACTATGCATAAATAACACTGTAAATGCGGAAATGGAGCATAAATAGACCTGTCAAAGCTGTCCATGCTCGTTTTAATGCAAATGTATCAGTAAATTACCATGGACGGCAACAAAGTAAATGGAAAAACCGCCCCATCACAACAGAATGTGTCTGCGCACAGAGATTTTCGGTGAAAAACCCATTCCAGGCTTGTATTGTAAGTGTAAAACAACACGCTCCGTGTTAGCTGTCTACATCTTGTCAGCTGCCTTGTCGTTTCTGCCGTTAATTAGAAACCCAAAGTGCTGACACGCAGCAGACCCGATACCCAACTACCAAAAAGGACCTCACTTTCTCTCTCGCCTGCCTTGTCTCTTCCTTCATCTTAACCATTGCTCGTCAAGTGAGATGACCCACGAATATACCTGCCGTTCCAAACCGAGGCGAAGGAGAAGAAGCCCTCTCCAGATGTCACTTCTGAATAGCAGAGCAAAGCTGGAAAGTTATTTCTGTTTCATTGCAGGTAGCTAGTATGTTGAGCTAGAAGAGATCACCCAGGAAGAATGACTTTTTAACAAAAATAAAAATAACATATTCAAGAAGACGAGCTCGTTGGAGTTTAATGGTGGAGTAGGTCGGTAAAAATGATCATTCGGGACAATCCCGCAAGTTTCTTGGAGCTAATCTTGACAGCGAGCAAACATAAACAGCCTCCCAACAAAATACTTTATTAAACAGAAACAGATTTAGAAACTTACGGCATGTTTAATCATGCACACACCCAGTGCCGTTTATGTGGAAGAACCTCAAGTCTGTAAAAAATCAATGCGTGAATCAGAACTTGCCAACTAGTAAACAGACGCTCTCCATCCTGCTCTTTGTGCATGACTAGATGATTCTGCTGAGCCTTCTCGATTTAAAGGAACAGTGAAGTTTACAGACAGTTTGGAAGTGTTAATAATTTACTATCGCACATGAATCACTCCATATGAGGGGTTGTTGGAAGAAGAAACTATAAAGCCATCTGCCTCTGCTCTTCTGCTCATGGTGTTTTTTAACAGATTCTCTGAACTGTTTGTAAAGATTTGCCCCCATCAAGCCCCTGGAGCATTATTGTAGGTCCAATCGCATGTCCACGACCACGTGGTTGAACAGCTGCTCTGTTGAGGCGGTGCTGTGACGAAATGACACTGCAGCTCAGCATCAGTTGGTCACCTTGTCAGGTGTCGATGGAAAGGATAAAACGAGAGGAACTGGATGATGGACGATGAAGAACTGAGCTCAACTCCTGCTCGATGTGCCTGCTTGGGTGAAGGCCAGTCAGGTTCTTCAAGGTCAAACGGGGAGTTTGAAAAGACCCAAAACACGCATCCAGACAGTTTTCATTCTGTGAATAACACAGAGAACTAATCTGACATGGAAAAGATCAGCAGAACAAAGGATTCTGCCTTTAGGGTATAATTATTGCATAACTGGGCCTTTTACTGTTATGGTGACTGAGGAAAGAGAAACTGTGGGGAAAACAATGGCAAAACTAAACATGAGCGAGAAAACGAAAGACTAAACACCAAAGCATGAGAAACTAAAACATGATAAAACACAAAACTAAAAACATGGCGCCAAACCCCATGTTCATGACATTTACTCCTCAACAACTCGAACGCAGCAATGCTTACATGTCTCTATTTTAATATAGGTTAGATACTTTTTCACGTAACACAGTTTTCCTCAATACCTGAAGAGCAGTAAAGCAGTCAGCTGGAATGTGAGTATTTACTCGTGTACAGAAGGCCTTTTAACGCATTCGTTAAATATATTTGATGTTTCCACTGATTTAATTTATATGATTTATCAAATATTATTTACCAATTGGTTAATTGAGCCATTCGTATTCTGCTGCCTATCCAGTTGCTTAATTATTGTTTTATACAACTGGGAAGGATGTGACATAAATATGATAAATGGGTAGATGAATTCATCCAAACAGGCTGCAGTTCTGGCTCCTGTTCACGTCCTCAGTGTTTTGGCCGCTGTCATGCTCATAAAGGTATTAGCAGTATTTCTTAGGCCAGTTTAATACGCCCACCTAAGCCCCCTGAATGCTTGACTGTAGTTTCCCCTCTTTTAACTGGATGAAGAAACATACGTTTTCTGTTTCTTCCGGCGACTGTCATATTTGATAAAAAATGTGTGATCAGCCGAACAGTTGACCACCATGTGGGCACAACTAATATGAAGCATTTAAAGAGCCGCCTGTGTGTTTGAATGATGCTTTCCAGGCAAATGTGGATTGAAATGCATTATAGATGATTTGTGATGATTAAGCGGCCCGGAGTGATGGAAGAGCAGAAGGGAGGGCGAGACGGGATGACACGTTTTCATTCATTCACGCCTCTTTATTAGTGGCTCAACACATCAAATGAGTTATTAGACAGTTCTGCTGTGGGTTGTCTTGGGTTTGATAAAGACTAAGTATGTGTATTCTTTGGCCACTGTTTTGACTGCACAACCCCCCCCCGTCCTCCGCTCCCTCGGCAGCCATCAGTCTATGAACACATGTTCAGTTTTCAATGCAGCAGTGCATCAACCACCTGGAGGGGGAAATGCCTGGGTGGTGTTTTGACACACTGTTTGCAGCTGACGGGTTCAGGATAATCGCTTCAAGACTCCCGTGAAATTTCCTAATAAGCTGTTCGCTGAATGTCAATCCGGCTTTACCTGTGCGAGGCGTGACTGTGAATTCGCAGGGAGTTTTTTTTTTTTTTTTTTATCCCCTCCCTCCCTCCCTCCTCATCCGTCCTCTGCCTCCATTCCCTCTCCTCTTTCTCCCATGCACCTCGCTCACTGATTTGACAGCTGTTGTTCTTAATTTTCTCCCTGGCTGTTTCCAGAGGATCCATCTGGTGCTGCTTAGGGTGAGGGACTGATGGGAGCGGTGTTTGACATCAAATACTTGAAAACCCATCTGGAAAAAAAAAGAATATCCATTTCTCCATACGGATACATCAAGTCTTACATACTGAAAATAGGCACCCGAAAATGAAGCAATGAACAGAGAGAATTTGTTCTTCTGCGTACACAACACATTGGTTTCTGCATTTCTCTTCACTTCTGGGAGTTTGTGTGCAAGGAAAGTACAAATAAAGGAGAGTGCAGCATGCACACTGCTCTGTAATTTACCTCCAAGCTGTAAGTCTTAAGGTGCCTCCTCCTTTGTGGACATAATGAGCTGAAAGCAGCTCAAACTGGATTTGATGGTAGATTTCGACTTATGTAGGTGCTCCTAAAAGTAACCAATTCTTACCGAGAAGACACGGATGTCTCTCTCTCTCCATCTCTGCACATGTCGAAGCACGTTTCTCTTTCTCTGTAAAATGAGAGCTGACCACGAGCTGACCACTATCCATCTGTGATGTTTATATTTCAGCTCCAACTATTGTCTTTTCCAGCTTTTTTTTTTTTTTTTTGCTCAATAACAGGCCATGGGCAGTTTGCTTTTTGTAAGCTTTGAAGTGCAGATTATTCCTTGTTGGAATAATGTTTATTTTTATTGTGCACAGTACTGACACAGCTGCTCCTCTTGCACCCTGCCTCAGACTGTGCTTTACTCGCCTTTACCGGTTCGCTTTGGTTCTTTCACCTCAGAAGGGTTAAACGACATCTCTAATCCTATCGATCCAGAGGCCCGATCTCTCCTAATCCTGTAACTTGGAAGGTGGACATTGTGATGTGCAGCACATCACAGAGGAGCCAGTAGCAGCATCTTAATAAACTCTAAGTCACCTCCCTGAGCCCGCCATAAGTGTTCATTTCCAACTCGGGAGGAGTCGAGCCCCGCACCTCAACTAAAAAGCCGGAGGTGCCTTTTTCTTTTTCTCTGTTGAAAGGTTGGCGCGGTCTTCCTCAACGTGGTGTTATTGTAGACTGTAAACGGAACACAAAAAAGCATTTTCAGATAAGCCTCCAGAAATGAGTCAGCCTGACTTCACTCACCTGCCTTTCTTTCAGCTTTCCAGTCTGACTCTCACTCTTTCACCTTGTTTTGTTGGTTCTTGTGCTCCATACATCTTGAGTGCCCTGGCACTTATTCCACCTTTACAGTCTACGAGCTCCTCTCCATCCCTCCTATTTGTTTTGCTATCTTCCCCACTGTGCATTGCTTTTTCGTTGCTTTCTTGCCTTCCCTCCCTCCCACTGTCTTTGCCTTAAGCCTTGCGCTACGTACAGCTGGGTGATGCCAAAGGACTGTGACAATGAGCTGCCACGACTAACACTCATCCATGCCAGTTAATGACACTTTCAGGCATCCCACAATGCACATCACCGTGGCTGGCAGGCTGAGTGCCGGCTGAATCAGCGGCAAAAAGTCTCACTTTGGCAGCGCTCCCAGCGCACGGCGCAGTGTAGGTGACATCAGCGACTCTGGCTGGCACCGTTCTGGCAGCATCTGCCTCCCACACTCCGTCACTATCATCGATTTTCACAGTGAATGTTGTGAGAGAGGGGGAGGATGGGAGATGGAGGATTCAGAAATTTAAGACGTAAACTGAATGAACTTGGCAGTGCAGTCAAAGTAGTCACGAAGGTGGAAGTATAGCCTTTCTTGAGAAAACCTTTTTTCGCACTGAAAAGATTTACTTTAACCTTCCACTCTCCAAGGAGAGCATTTATATATTTTTTGTATGGGTTTGAATGTGTGCTGCAATCTTTAAAGAAGAAAAATATGTAGTTTATAGTATTCATCCAAAGAAAAGCTACATTCACAGACCTCTACCCTCATCATACAGCAGCCTTATTCTGTATGGTCATAAAAAGTGAATTACCCAGTTAAATTTCTTCCTCCACTGAGGTTGAAGATAAGCTGCTTTTACAGATATAAGGATGATGGTGCAGTGCACAAAGCGTTGAACTGAGGATGAGGGCTGTCGCCTTTTCAAGTTATAAAGTCCGAACGAAACGGACAATTTTATTCGGAATTCTGAATTTCGCATTCAGACGGCACCGAACACCCAACATTGACTGGCTTATACGCGGTGCCTCCACTGCTTCAGTCTTCCAAAATACCAAACATTAAAGTTTTCAGATTATTCGGCGTCTCGACTGTCTTCTTAGGACAGCTTTGCATGCTAGTTTCCTCCGTTTTTGTGGAAATGTAGTGAACCTAACATTAACTCTTTAACTCTGCTGGATCACAAGGCAGTTAACTGTCTGATGCATGACTCTATACAGCTTATCATGTGAAGATCTATAGAATGCAGTTTTTTTATTTATTTAGTTGGGTTACTAATGTTCACATTTTCCCCTCTTTAGAACTGATGTTTGCGTGTTGACGTGTGTTCCAAGTTCCCAGGAGGAAAACTCAGCTGGAATGCACCCGAAGCTGGATTTCTGATTCGAAAAGTTGTACGGTCAACCTGCGTGTGACATCGTTCTCAGCTCCAAATTCTGAGGAAATGTGCAGCTTGTGCAAATGTAAGACAAATATGCAATGAAAAATAATGTCCCATTTAATCCCAGAGCCTTCCATAAAGGCAGACTTTGATTTATTATCAGGTCAGAGATGGACCTGTCGCTGGTCTGGGTGTGAAAAAGCAATTCAAGTTTGACAAGTTTGTGAGCTGCTCAAAACGTTTTGCACATTTTAAGCCAGCGATCATTTTGGACTCAAACAAGTCCTTTTCATGAGGAGTGCAAGCTGTTCTCGCTGCTCTGAGGGTTCCTAAGGCAACTACAGGCTGCCTCCCTTTGTGTGGCAAGGTGTGAGTCATGCTCGGCCAGTTATTTCCACAGTGTTTACAAAATATGATAAAATGGTCCCAGTGCGCTGATCGACTGTTATTGCAAAAGATTTTCTTCATGACCTGGTTGCACTTCCTTCGTCACTTCTTTGGAAGTTTATCATCACAACAAATGGTATGACGCGTAATAATTTTATGTGGTTTTACCGCAGTGTTAGAAAGCAAAAAGCTCTAAGATTACATGCACTCTGTGAAAACTATTAAAAGATGATATTCAAATGAAAGGAACAAAGGCTTTGCTTAAGAAGATATGAGCTGGGAGTAAGTGGAAATGACTGCCACGGCAGTAAGCTAACCCCACAGTTATTCAAATTAGGAAAAAAATGAGCATTTAGGCTTTTAAAGAATTAAATGTCATAAAGTACTTGGTAAAACCCTCATTCCTGAGTAAATTAAGCTTATTTGCGCAGTTTCCATTCTCTCTGCAAGTTAATTGTACTCTGGCACAGGGCAACCACGACTGAGTCAGAGTTAAATTTTCATTTATATCAAATTAGTGTTTAAACTTATCCACTTAAAGTTGTGTCACGACTGTCACGCAGACTCAGGCTTTTTCTGTATCACTGCCAAATGATTATTAAATGCATCATATGTGTCATTTCTTTGTGACAAAAAGTGTGCCAGTTGGGCTGTTGCAGAGGAACGTCTCACTCTGAACACTTTGTCCTTGTTTGCAAAGCATTAACCTCCACCAGTCTGCCCTGCAGCGACAAGGGATCCAATCAACTCGCACGCTTTGTCAACCCCCAAAGTCTCCTTCATCCGAGACTGTGCGACACAAAGAAATTAACACCCTGCATATTCATCACTATTACTAGTGAGGAGACGACTACGGATTTAATTAAATATGTAATAGCACAAGGGAGTGAAGTGGGGCTCGGCTCATTGCTTTGTTGAGACGCAGCCCAGTCACTGGATTTCTTCACGGGAAGATAACAAACGGCGGGCTGGAGAGATGACACGTGCCAAATCCCACAGCAGGAGTGCCCAAGTCCAACTGTTCCTCGGAAACAAAATGCTGCTTTGAGATCTGCAGAGCGATGATAAAGCAGGAGCTCGGAGTACAGCAGAACTGCCGACTAAATCCCAGACTCGGCTGTGATGGAAACCCCTCCTCTGGCTCTGAATTGATTGGCCATTTCAGCGCTGACAGGTTGATACATAAACAGAAGATGTGTTAACTGAGTTGTTATGCACATTTAATGTGAGAGTTGGATCAATACTGCTGGATTGAGAACAGCACCTTATTGCTATTAGCACTCATACACTACATTGTTAGTTCTTCATTGGAGTGATTGCAGCAGTCATCCTCAAACACCACAGTGAGGAATGGGCACCCAACGCCGACTAATAGCTGCACTTTGAATGAATAAGGAAGGGGGGGGTATCCACTTCAATCAACCACAGGGAAGGAGCTCCTCGGCTGAGAGTAGATTTTGGGTGGCAGCAGGGTCCTTCTGGGACTGTAGATGCTTTTGTGAAGGGCTGGTTTTGAGGATATAAGAGCCCAGAGACACAGCTGGGTGGGAAAAGGGAGCAGAGTGGACAGGCCGAGCCTTCAGAACTCTGACAGCTCCCCGGCAGAGAGGAGAGGGAGGATGATGAGAGAAAGATAGGAGGAGGAGCAGAGGCACCTCACGGAGATCAAAGGTACACTCATCAAGGGCTTGTCTTGCCTTTCTTTGACAGGGGCGAAGAGGTGGGGAAGGGAGGGGGCTTCAATGAAAAGTCGGAGACAACGAGGACAGAGACGCTGTTGAGCTGTAACAACAGCGTAATCCTTCCACCTGTAGCTCCTTCTCTGTATATTCTTCTCAACAGTGTTGGGGCTCAGCTCGCTGCAGCTGCGATGCAATAAGGGAACACGTTTTATAAGCACTCCTCCTGAAAGCTGAATGCTTTTGTAACGTAATCTGTGCAGTACACACTACTGTCTTTGAAAGAAGTGCAACATCAAATAGTACATTAATATATCGGTTTGTATATATTCCGACCCCAACCACAATTAAATCAATCGCTGGCTTAAAGTTAGTGATTTATATACCTGAACCGTAAACAACTAAGCACAAAATGGTCAAAAATGGTCTAAAATTAATAATTTTCTATGGTCTAAAATTAATAATTTTCTAAGTGAATTCAATTAATCTTTTAAAAGCTGGTAAGAGTGACGTTTTAATATAAACCTAACAGAGTAAATGATTGAATAAAATCAATAAAAAACAAAAGCCGGGCTTTAAATGTAGCTTCAAGTTACCAGAAAAGTCCTCAGATCCTCGGGCTGGTTCTAAAGCATCAGAGCTTAACACCTGGAGGCTGTCGGGTAAAAACTTTTTATCTTTAAACTTTGGAGCAACTGAAATACTTTAATGTTTCAGAGAAGCTGAGAGACAGGCTTACACACTGTCTGACCAGTTGGATAAGATGCTGAATGCTTTCTATTTGCTGGCAAAGGGATCTAAATTTATATTGATAGAAAATACTAGAGGGTTACTGGCTCTGCTCTGCACTCTTTCAAGCAGAGCTTCTCAGTTCCACCATTTGTTGTTCCATTTGGAACCTTGAATGAATTATACCTGAGCTACTCAAGGACAGACATTCAGCTTTATTTTTATTTATTTATTAATTTATTTTTAACAAATAAAGTGAAGGTTTCACTGTTCACATTCTGCAATTTTACCTTCATTGTCTGTAGATTCTGTCGCCAATTCCGCCGTTATTTCAAAATTGTTTGGAAACCGCGGCAAGAATGTAGAAATCCATCGAAGAGCCGCTGTTATTTTTCACGCTTTTAAAGCACACAAAAGGAATAATTGCACTTTTTATGTGATATTGGCTACACAAACAACACTGCGGGATCTTTTTTCTTTTGTCTACCTGTAGCTTTTCTTCCAAGCAGTTAAAAAAAAAAAGAGCAGCATCCTAATTCATTTCATCAGATCCCAAATGAATAGAAGTTTTATCACCTCTACTTTTAACTACATAATTAATTTAGTTGCTCACAAGGTTTTATGCTTTCTGCTTCATTTGCACTCATGTGACCTCTTGTCCTTCAGTTCAAAGTTTTGCAGGTTTTTTTAATGTCCTCTTACAGCCATTTACCAAGCTGTTAATCTAAAGTCTTCATGCTCGTCCTTTTTTCAGACCTTGGCTTGGTGGCCTCGGTTCCAAATGCTTTTATCAAAAGTGCGCGCTGAGATATGAGCAGTAACCTTGGCATTGTCCCTTTAACGCCTCATATCGCTAACTGTGGTCCAAGCGTGTCGCCTCGTGTCCTTTTAACAGTTTTTCTAAGTGGAGCATTCATGCCTTTTGATTTTACTGATAAGCAGTGGAATTTTCTCACTGAACTAGTCACGTTTCAGGATTTTTCTTTTTGGTATTGATGAAATGTTCAAAAACAAAAATAAAGCATGAAACATGTTCAGGCAGGAAAAGAAAGTAAAGAAAGAAAAATTAAAAAGTCCAGTTTTTCTAAAAGTTTTGAAAACATGATGCTCTTTAGGCCGATAACTGACTCTAACAGGGAATAACTGACTCCCTTAAGTCGTTTTCAGGAGTTGTATTGAATGTCAGTCCTGCTCACCTTTCAAGTTGGCCTGAATCCAGTTTGAGTCGCAGTGTAACTGCATCAGCTGTGCTGCACCTGTCCTGCTCCCTTACAATCCAGATTTGTTTGCCACTGTTCTTTGCTTTGAACAAAATGATCTGGCTCGGCACGCTGCTTCGACACCCTATTGGGGACATTTAGCTGCGTTTATTACATGAAAGCATGGACAGTCTGCAAAGTTCCAACACTTGTTAACAACATGACAGCTCAGCTTGCCATTTTGCTGTGGTGTCATCTCTTCTTTTGTTTATATCTGACGTTCATTAACTGGCTGCATGTTGTAGGAGCCACCTGGAACTTGAGGGACCGTCTCTCTGTCTTATTATCAGAAACTGTTCCCATAATCTACGCTGATCAGCACAGGTTTGATAGAGGATTTGTTATTTGTTTTTTCATTCGTGACCACCAACCTTCTTTGATTGGACTCTAGTTCTAAATCAGGTCAATGACTTTGTCTGTTTCTTTCAGCATAGACTGCTTCTATTGCATGGCGGCACAAGGACGGTGAACACTCAACAGTTTAAAAAGTCTTTAGCCCAATGAAGATGACATACTTCCGTGTTGATGAATGCCTGAAGAGACTCCTCATTAAACATGGCCATTATGAACTGAAAGGTTACAGAGGCAAACTGTGGTGATGTGACCCATTTCTTCCTGCTGAGTGCAGCCACTCGAACTGTAGAGCGAGGAAGGAAATAAAAGGGTCATATTACAGTTTACTCCATCAGTTCATATTTTAAATTCCCTAAATTGGGCGTTTTAATGATATTCAAATTAAACTAATTTCTTCGAGATTGAACACCATTGTGTTTTCCTACAACTTCGTGTTGCCCAGTCTTCAGATGATATTTATCCCCATTGATGATTGCTGAGAGGTTTAGAGGAACCTTAATATTTGTGTTGAAGCACTTAATTGGCAAAATCTCAGATTCTAATGGCACTTAGAATTAGGGCTTCTATATCACCTGGGGTACTGGAAAGGTCGACCAATTAGGTCTATAGATATGTTAAAAAACACATAGACAGACCTTGTAACTACACCAGTGAACTTGTATGCTCCACGTGCATAATTAGAAAAATCAAGATCTAGGTCATTTCCAGTTAGATCTGGGACATTTTCCCTTTTTCTTTCTTTGCAAGTCCTTGGACATAAGATTGAAATGACTGTCTGGGACAATACAGTTAG
The DNA here is from genome assembly GCF_027942865.1 of Odontesthes bonariensis. Classification (NCBI taxonomy): domain Eukaryota; kingdom Metazoa; phylum Chordata; class Actinopteri; order Atheriniformes; family Atherinopsidae; genus Odontesthes; species Odontesthes bonariensis. The sequence goes on along the minus strand of NC_134516.1, from coordinate 15,408,367 downwards.
AAGACAACAATAAATACAAGACGGGATGATTAATACCAGTGTTGTCATAGCACAAGGGTGCCAAGTAACATTACTTGTCTTGGGGAGAGGGAGGGAGCAACGATACCCCTCCAACCTCCAAAGAGGGATTGAACAACATAAACTCTTTTAAAAAAATAACACAACTGTATTTAACCTTAAGCCTTAAGGTGCACCTCAGAGTGTTAGTGATACCAAAAACGCTGCAAGGCAGGAAATCCAACACAAATTACTTTAAGCAACTGGAAGAAGTGGACCAGAGCAGGTAGAGCAGTGTTTCGGTACTGCAGGGGGTACGCGGCGCACGGGGATTTTTTTTTTTTTGAAGGCGTCACACAAAAGTGTTAAGTCCCAAGCTCGTAATATGTGGACAAAATAATGTCTGCTGTGGAATTTAGTAATATGCTATTTATTTAATACAATTTTAAAGAAGATAAATCTTCTCAGCATGGGCCTATTTCGAGCTCATCAATAGGGATAACGGTACGTTTGCGCTACAACAACCCGTTTCCCAGGGAAGACAATGACCTGTGACACAAAATACAAAAGCATAGCAAGCAATAACGTTTACAAAAAGTCTGGCTGCTACGTGCAGATGGATAAATGGTTAAAACGTCCAGTTTCTCTGGATCCAGGGGGTTCGGAGGAGACAGCAGAGAAACGGAAGAAAGAGGCCAAAGCTAAGCCTAGGCAGTACAATGAAAACTACATTTTGTATGGTTTCACCACGTCAACGTCTTCGGAACTACCGCAGCCTCAGTGTTTCTTCTGTGGTGAAATTCTGGCTAACAGCACAATGAAGCCAGCACATTTGCAAAGACACCAGAGCACCAAGCACCCTGCAAAAGTAGGGAGAACAGAAGAATGCTTGTAGCAAAAACAAATTGCTGAAGAACTAGTTCTCCCTGCATGGCTGAAATTATGCTGGACAAAAAAGCAGCAGAGACATTCAAGAAAGTTCCCCTGTCAAACAACACTGTGGCCCGTCGGATTGATGATATGGCTCTTGATATTGCGGGACAAGTCGTGGACAAAATAAAACGAGCCGGACAGTTCGCTTTGCAGCTGGATGAAATGACAGATGTGAGTGGAGAAGCGCAGCTCCTGGCCTTCGTTCGTTACAAAGATGTGTCGGACATTAACAAGCATATTTTGATTTGCAAAAGACTGCCAGGAAAGACAACCGGGGAAAAAATGTTTCTGGTTATTGACAGGGAACGATATACAGTGGAAACAATGCAGCCATATCTGTACGGATGGCGCGGCTGCAATGACCGGGAGCGTGAAGGGACTGTTCGGACAAGTGAAAAAGGTAAACTCCGACATTAAATGGAGGCATTGTATTATCCACAGAGAAGCACTAAGAGAATGAGCCCTGATCTAAATGCTGTTATGAATGACGCTGTGAAGATGATAAACTTCATCCAATCCCGGCCACTGAATCACAGACTGTTCGAAACTCTTTGCCACGAGAGCGGTGCGCAACACCACCAGCTACTGCTTCACACAGACATCCGCTGGCTGTCTCGTGGGAAAACGTTACTGAGGCTTTATGAACTTCGCAGCGAAGTTTTTGCATTTTTGAAGGAGCAGCTGCATCCTCTTGCTGTGGTGTTTGAGGATGCCAATTGGGTGGCACGTCTGGCATATCTCACTGATGTGTTTACCAAACTCTACAAGCTTAACCTCTCACTCCAGGGCAAGGAGTCCAGTGTTGTGCGTGAACGAGTTCAAAAGAACGAGTTCATTGAACACGCTCATTTTTTCGTGAACGTTGAACTGAACGCAACACATTTTTTAATAAAGAACTTGAACGTGAATTAGTTCACATTATGTGTCAGGAATGGCAGACATCACTGTAAATGAACGTTGGAATTTGTTTTCCATTGAAAACTGAGTGACATCTGTTTTCTCTTTTGAAACGGAGAGAGAGAGAGAGAGAGAGAGAGAGAGAGAGAGAGAGAGAGAGAGAGAGAGAGAGAGAGAGAGAGAGAGAGAGAGAGAGAGAGAGAGAGAGAGAGAGAGAGAGAGAGAGAGAGAGAGAGAGAGAGAGAGAGAGAGAGAGAGAGAGAGATGAGAGAGGAGAGAGAGAGAGAGAGAGGAGAGAGAGAGAGAGAGAGAGAGAGAGAGAGAGAGAGAGAGAGAGAGAGAGAGAGAGAGAGAGAGAGAGAGAGAGAGAGAGAGAGAGAGAGAGAGAGAGAGAGAGAGAGAGAGAGAGAGAGAGAGAGAGAGAGAGAGAGAGGTGATGGCACGAGACAGACACCGATTCTCCTTATGAACATTAAAACAATTTTACACTCTTGCAAACCAAGACCCCGACGGCATTTCATATTATATATTCTTTTTTTAGTTAAATGCTGGTAGATTTCATTGCACTAAGTATAGAACTGGTCTACCTTGTCTGTATTGCTGCAAGTTTCTAGCCTGGGCAAAAGCCGACTGTTGACTCCGTCAAACAGTCTGGAAAAACCCAAGAGGAATCCGTTTCCATGGAGGGTGGGACCTTACTCAGCAACTTAAATTCATTGGAGTTCCCTTAACCAATCAGTAATGTTTAGAAAGGACGTAGGTTATGCGCCGAGGTTCATGCTTACCCTCGCGAGGCTCTAGCTCGCGAATCACGCTTCCCACATCCGCTTTCATTATACCGGTACCATTTGATAAATCAAACTTTTCCCAAAGCCAGTTGGAAGGAGAGCTACGACATCCTTGCCACCAACAAAATTGACGAGGCATTCTCCTCTTGCTCTCGTTTTAATTGTGTAATGCTCTCCAGAGTTGAGACAACTTCATGGATAGCTTCTAGCGTTCTTCCGTCGCCATGTTTATTCCGCTGCGGTTGAACTACAATAATATGGACTACAATGGACTCCGCGCGTGAGTTCTGCGTCACCACTCGCAACTGTTTGCTGATTGGCAAAAACACTGAGCGATCCGAGGTAGGGGGATTTGGCCAGACTATGTGCGGAGCCAAAATCTTTGGGCGGAAGTACGTAGGATGGCGTCGCCAGGCTAGCAAGTTTCATCACCTGGTAAGAAACCCACAATTGCAGTGTCATGAGCAAATGTCTACAATGAGCAGTTTCAAAGAACGTATAGTGATTTCTAGCTCGTAGTGTGAAAAAAGTATTTATTTGAATATCTCACGAAAAAAGTAAAATGAACTGAACTTTGAACTAATTCAGAATTAAAATTGTGAACTTTGAACTAATTCAGAATTAAAATTGTGAACTTTGAACGTGAACTGTTCACTTTGATCATGTATGAACTGAACTTGAACTAGTTCAGAAAAACTGTGAACTGGCACAACACTGAAGGAGTCACACGTCCTGAGGATGTACGAGAAAGTGGAAGGGTTCAAAAACAACTCACTCGAGCCATTTCCCATTACTTCATGCACATCTTGCCACTACTGATGTCAGCAGGGCTCCAGTGGTAAAACTGGTGGAAGAACATCTATCCAAGCTCAGCTCAGACTTTAACCAATACTTTCAGGATATTGATAAAAAGTCAGAAAGCCTGGATTGG